>NC_137783.1:79977415-80699440 GCF_963455305.1 Plecotus auritus
TTAGGAGGAATGCTTTGGACACTCAGAAGCTTCACTTCTCATGCCAAATACGTTGCATTCTTGATTAACTAGGATACATTCTTATTCTCTTTCAAAAATACATTTTCTTGTCATTTCCTTTGATTTCTTGACTTAAGAATTATGGAAATATTTTCTCCTGCCTGAAAATAAATCCACTTTTACTCTTTTGCCAAGAAAGATCTTAAATGAGACCACATTACCTTTGATTAAGAACATATACAGCCCCGAACTTTATTTCTGTGCTTAGGAAAATGTGGCACATGTCCCTTTGTGTTCAGAGGGGGGTAGGCTCTCCTTGTACCACTTTTCCTAAAATTCCATTTCCATGCTCACTAGTTTGCGTGCTCCATGAAGGCAGGGAGCAAGCCTGTCTTGTTTACTAGCACAGTGCCTCCGAGTGGAATCTCAAACTATATGTGGTGAGTGACATCTCCTCTTTATTCAGGGCAAGAATGCATGAGCACAGCTAGATTGCCTTCTCTTGTTTAGTTACACACAGGAAACCAGTTGCAATAACAGAAGGTAGAATTACTTAATTACCTACAGTATACCTGACCTTTAAATCCATGTAGATACTGATATTCAATTGCTTGACAGCAACTGAACAATAGTTGAGTATAAGAGCCAATATGGGAAGGACTGTCTTTCATTTTTCATGTGAAGAAAATGAAGAAAAATGCCAGACTGTGTTAGACTCCTAATGCGTGGAGGTTGCCACAGCTACACAATGGCAGCAGAACTCCCTATCCCCCCACCTTGAGGCCCGCTCTTCATTAAATTGGATAAGGAACGTACACTCCATCTGGAGGACTAATGTCTCATGATGGATAGATAGTGACTTCTTGAACAACTCTGTACTAGGCCCTGCAGATAGAAGGAAGAAATAAATTTTGGAACATTGACACACATCTTTTGTGTTGTGCAGTTCTCTAATTTTCTATCTTATTAAGTCCTTCCTGACTTGAAAAATGCCAGCACAATACTGTGCCGCAGCATAATATTTACATAGAAAAGTTGAGACTCATAGAAAAGGAGCGACTTAGGTCAGAGTGTCTGAGCCCCTTGAGGCTGTTACAATTAGCAGAGACAGTAGTCACATTTTTTCCTTTCCCAGCAAGGCTTCTTTCAGAGTTAAGAGCTGAAGAGCACAGAGTGAGAACTGGGCTAAATGAATAGTGGATAGAATCAGTGTAATACAGACAAGACATTACCATTTTTTTCCCACGTGGCTCTTTTTCTTGATATTTAGATAACTTCAGAAATCAAGCATCATATACATGGAGTTTTTTATTGTTGTTGTTAATCCTCACCCAAAGATATTTTTCCATTGATTTTTAGAGAGCGTGAAGGGAGGAGGAGAGACACACACAGAGAGAAACATCGCTGTGAGAGAGACACATCAATTGTTTGCCTCCTGCATGTACCCTGACCAGGATCGGGGACTGAGCCTGCAACCAAGTTATGTACCCTTGACTGTAATCGAAACTAGGACCCTTTAGTCTGAAGGGTGATGCTTTATCCACTGGCTAGAGCTACGTGACGTTTTAAATGCTCTAGGTAGCTATTAAAGGTAAAGGTAATTGCTATTTTCAATAGATAAAATTATATTAATTAATTGACTTTTAATAAATAGAAATTCATATTAAATCTTAAGCCATGTGTTTTAAAAATCAACCCACTAGAGAATACCCTTTATTCATAGCTCTCTAGCTTTCCTACTTAAGCTACTAAATTAAAAGCTTGTAGTGGGCACAAAAGATTTCACCTGGTCAAGATGATAGCAAACAAATTTTGTTCAGATGCTTGACTGTTGTATGTGTCTGTGTTCTCTAAGTCTGCCATTTTAGCCATGGTACTCAGATCTAACAAATGATAAAACTGGATTTTCATCATTATCTTTCTTATACAGCTGTAATGGAAAGAAAGCCATTTGGCCACTGTTTTCAAATGTCTAATGTTTTATGGAATACTAGAGGCCCAGTGCATGAATTTGTGCATGGGTGGGGTCTGGCCGGCCCACCCCAATGGGGGTCAATTGGGCCAGGCCAGCCAGGGGGAGGGGATGCTGGAGGTTGGCCAGCCGGCTCTGCCCCCTGGTTGAACTCCTGGTCGAACTCCCAGTGTAGGGGACAATTTGCATATTAGCCTTTTATTATATAGGATTCTTCTAGGTAGAAGTCTTTTGAAGTCTCTTTTCTTTGGTCACACAATGCAACTTCTATTTTTAGTATTTATTGAACAACTAGAGGCCCAGTGCACAAAAATCTTGCACTGGGGGTGAGGGGGTCCCCTCAGCCCGGCCTGCGCTCTCTTACAGTCCAGGACCCCTCAGGGGATGTCTGCCTGCTGGCTTAGCCCCACCCAGCAGTCAGACACCCCTCTTGCAGTTGGGTGCTCTCGCAGTCCAGGACCCCTCACTGCTTAATGCTCGCCTGCAGTGGAGGCGGGAGAGGCTCCCACCGCCGCCACTGTGCTCACCAGCCGTGAGCCCGGCTTCTGGCTGAGTGGCGTACCCCCTGTGGAAGTGCACTGACCACCAGGGGGCAGCTCCTGTGTTGAGCGTCTGCCCCTTGGTGGTCAGTGCACGTCATAGCAACCAATCGTTGAGCTGTTCGGTCGATTTGAGTATTAGCCTTTTATTATATAGGATGGGATTTTCCAGTTTCTATAGTAGATTATGATTTATCAAACTTTTAAATACCCTTTTCCACCTTGAAAAATGGAAACATTAAAAAACTTAAGCTTTTAGAGATAATTCTGAATCAGACCATTTTGTGGAACCTCTGGGAAGGTCACCTGAGGGGTAACATTGAGAATGATGTCCACTCCTTCACCAACTCTATTGAAAAGCATTTGCTTTATCAGAAGGGCATCCTTCTGCTTCCTAAAATTGAATGTTTAAGCTGGAAATGACTTTAGAAACCATATTGTTTAATGAAAGAGGAAGTTGAAGCTTAGAGAAGTGAAATGACCTCTCTTAGGCTACATAACTTAGAAAGCAGAGACAGCATTGGAACACAGACAGGCTGGCGAGTGGGTTCTTTAGAGATTTGTCATAGATAGCAGGATATAGACGATCTCTGCTTTATTTTAATGAGTTTTTCTCTGCTTTCTCACTCTGTGAGCATGTTCAGTCAACTTTATGGTCATTCCTTGTAAGTGCTGTTTAGTCAGTGGTTTGTTTAAAATGTCCATAAAAGTGGTAATGAGGACTAGAAAGTAAAAAAACAAGAAAAGTAAGAATTCAATGAAAGATGACAACTCATTGACAAGGCTTATAAGGGCCTATATGTTGGTGTTGAAAACTGTGTTTTGAGTTTGTACATTTTGACTAAATGTTGACAAATTGTTTTCTGATGTGGTTTTACTAAATTATACTCTCACAAGCTTACCCTTATTATATGTTAGACAAGGCTTATTACCCTTATTTTAAATATATAAAGACAGAGGTACAGAGAGATCAAGAAACTTTCAAAGTCATTAAGCAGGTAAATATCAGAGCCAACATGTTTTACCGTATTTCTTTTGTTTGGAGAATTTAATCCATTTACATTTAAGGTTATTATTGATAGGTACTTATTTATTCCATTTTAATTCTGTATGCCTAGGTTTCTCTCTTTGTTTCTTTTCATTGCAGCAGTCCCTTTAGCATTTCTTGTAATGCTGGCTTGATGGTAGTGTACTCCTTTAGCCACTTTTTTTCTTGTGTCTCTCTAATTCTTTAAGTTGCAGGGTTAGATAATTAATTACCATTTTTCTTTCATGTTTTTTTGAGGTAGGCCTGTAGAGCTATAAACTTCCTTCTCAGGATTGCTTTCACTGTGTCCCATAGATTTTGGATTGTTGTGTTTTCATTGTAATTTGTTTCCAAAATACTTTTTATTTCTTCTTTGATCTTTCTGGTAACCCAATCATTGTTTAATAGCATGCTATTTAGCCTCCAAGTGCTTGCTTTTTTCCCATTGTTTTTATTGTAGTTAATTTCTAATTTTATGCCATTGTGATCTGAGAAGATGCTTGATATGATTTCTGTCTTCTTGAATTTGAAGAGGCTTTGCCTGTGTCCCAATATATAGTCTATCTTAGAGAATGTCCCATGTGCACTTAAGAAGAAAGTATATTCTGTAGCTTTGGGGTGAAATGTTCTGATGATGTCAATTAGTTCCATCTGATCTAGTAAGTCGTTTCAGATTGATGTTTCTTTGCTGATATTTTGTTTAGAGGATTTATCCAGTGATGTCAGTGAGATTTTAAGTTCCCTTACTATGATTGTATTGCTGTCGATCTCTCCCTTGATATTTTTCAGAAGATTTTTTTTAGGTATTTGGGTGCTCCTGTATTAGATGCAAATATGTTTACCAGAGTTATATCCTCTTCTTTAATTTCTCCCTTTACTATTATGAATTGGCCCTCCTTATCTCTTGTTATGGACTTCACTTCAATGTCTATTTTGTTAGATATAAATATTGCTACCCCAGATTTTTTTTCATTTCCATTTGCCTGAAAATTTTTTTCCATCCCTTCACTATCAATCTGTGTGATTCCTTTTTTTCTGAGGTAGGTCTCTTGTATATAGCATATATATGGGTCATGTTTTCTTATCCATTTAGCTATCCTATGTCTTTTATTTTTTATTTATTTTATTATTTATTTATTTATTTTTTATATTAATGTATTATATGTGTACATATCTTACCATTGCCCCCAGCCCCACCACACTACCATACATGCCCACACCCCCCAAAGTTTTGCATCTGTTGGTTATTCTTATATGCATGCATATAAGTTCTTCGGTTGATCTCTTATTTCCCCCACCTCTCCCTAACCTTACCGCTGTAATTTGACAGTCTGTTTGATGCTTTACTGCCTCTGTATCTATCTTTTTGTTCATCAGTTTATAATGTTTTTTATTATCCACAAATGAGTGAGATCATGTGGTATTTTTCTTTCATTGACTGGCTTATTTCACTTAGCATAATGTTCTCCAATTTCATCCAGGTTGCTACAAATGGTAAGAATTCCTTCTTTTTTATGGCAGCATAGTATTCCATTGTGTAGATATACCATAGTTTTCGGATCCACTCATCTGCTGACGGGCACCTAGGCTGTTTCCAAATCTTAGCTATTGCAAATTGTGCTGCTAAGAACATAGGGGTGCATATATCCTTTCTGATTGGTGTTTCTAGTTTCTTAGGATATATTCCTAGGAGTGGGATTACTGGGTCAAATGGGAGTTCCATTTTCAGTGTTTTGAGGAAACTCCATACTGTTCTCCACAGTGGCTGCACCAGTCTGCATTCCCACCAGCAGTGCACGAGGGTTCCTTTTTCTCCACATCCTTGCCAACACTTGTCGTTTGTTGATTTGTTGATGATAGCCATTCTGACAGGTGTGAGATGGTATCACGTTGTCATTTTGATTTGCATCTCCTGGCAGTCTCTGTGTGCTTTCTTCTTTACTGCTCTAATTGTAGGACTTCCATTCAGCAAATATGTTCTCCCATACAGTGGGGTTTCTTGTTGTTTTGTTGATGGATTCTTTTGCTGTGAAAAAGCTTTTTATTTTGATGTAGTCCCATTTGTTTATTTTCTCTTTGGCTTCCATTGCCCTAGGGGCAGTATCAGTGAAGAAGTTCTTTCGGCATATGTCTGAGATTTTGCTGCCTGTGGATTCCTCTAGTATTTTTATGGTTTCCTGTCTTATGTTTAAGTCCTGTATCCATTTTGAGTTTATTTTTGTGTATGGTGTAAGTTGGTGATCTAGTTTCATTTTTTGTATGTATCTGTCCAATTTTCCCAACACCATTTATTGAAGAGACTGTCTTGACTCCATTGTATGTTCATGCCTCCTTTGTCATATATTAATTGAGCATAGTGGTTTGGGTCGATATCTGGATTCTCTATTCTATTCCATTGGTCTATATGTCTGTTCTTGTGCCAGTACCAGGCTGTTTTGAGGACAGTGTATTTGTAATACAGCTTGAAATCTGGTATTGAGATCCCTCCTACTTTATTCTTCTTTCTCAGGATTGCTGTGGCTATTTGGGGTCTTTATCCTATGTCTTTTGATTGCAGCATATAGTCCATTTACATTTAAGGTTATTATTGATAGGTACTTGTTTGTCGTCATTTTTATTTTTTATGCCTATGTTTCTTCCTTCCTTTCTACTTCTTTTCACAGCAGTTCCTTTAGCATTTCTTGCATTACTGGCTTGGTGGTAATAAATCCCTTAGCCTTTTTTTTTGTCTGTGAAACTCCTGATTTCACCTTTAATTTTGAATGATAACCTTGCTGGGTAGAGTATTCTTGAATTCAGTCCCTTGATTTGCATCACTTTGTATATTTCATTCTATTCCCTTCTGGCCTGATGTGTTTCTTTTGAGGAATCAGTTGATAGTCTAATGGGAGATCCCTTGTAGGTAACTTTCTGTCTCTCTCTGGAAGCTTTTAAGATTCTTACTTTGTCATTGATATTTTCCAACTTAATTATGATGTGTCTCTGTGTCGGTCTTTTTGAGTTCATCTTATTTGGGACTCTGTATGCTTCTTGGACTTGTGTGACTTTTTTCTTCCCCAAATTAGGGAAGTTTCTGTCATTATTTCTTCAAACATGTTTTCTATTCCTTGCTCAGCTTCCTCTCCTTCTGACACCTCTAATATGCAGATGTTGTTTTGTTTCATGTTGTCCCAAAGCTCTCTTATGTTCTCCTGCTTTTCACTTTTTTTCCAATTGCTGCTATGTTTTGGTATTTTTTTCTACCTTGTGTTCTAATTCACTGATGAGGTCCTCAGCTTCTTCTAGTCTACTGTTGAAGCCTTCCATTATGTCCTTTATTGCAGTCACTCTTCATTTTCTCTTGATTCCTTTTCATGTTGGTGAAATTCTCATTTAGCTCCTGATAATTCTCATTGAGTTGTGTATATTTGTTATCCAGACATTTGAGCATCCTTACAACCATTACTCTGAATTCTTTCTCTGACAGATTACTTGCCTCTATTTCATTTAATTCTCTTTCTGGTGATTCCTCTTTTTCTTTCCTTTGGGGATTGTTTCTTTGTCTACCCACTTTTGCTGTGATGTTTTAATTGTTTCTATGTTTTAGACCCAACTGCTTTGCTACCCAGGTTCTTTAGGGGGTGGTCCTATGTAGTTGGTGATTTTTGGGACCCAGTGGTGCAGTCTCTCAGATTTCCTGAGCTTGGTGTTCTAGTGGAGCCCCCAACTTGAGCTATTTGTGTTCTCCTGATGTAGTTGGGTCTTGAATGTTAGTTTTGTTTTGTTTTTGTGGATGAAGTCTCCTCATGGGTTGTCTGACAATGTGACTCACCCCTCTCTTCATTGTGGAAGCTGTTGTGGATGTGCTCGTGGTTTCGGCTCTTGTGGAAAGGGTTGCCTGTGTCTCACTGTCATGTGCTCACTGTGAGATCCTGGAGTCCATAACCTGGGAGGAAGGGGTCTTGGGGCCTGAAGCTCTGGTAGTGTGACTCTGGCCAGTATTGTGTGACTCTTGTTGGGGTAGCGTCACTCTGCAAATCACTGTGAAGGTCCCGGAGCCCATGACAGTGGGAGGCAGCTGTCTGCGGATGAGGCAGTGTGACTCTGGCCAGGTTGATTTCACTCTGCAAATCACAAGGGGGTCCAGGAACCAGAGGCTAAGGATGAGGGAATCTCAGAGTCTGTGGTTGAAACAGCATGCCCTTGTCCAGGTAGGCCACCATGGTATTCAGACACTGGCTGCAAGGAGCGGGGAGTTGCGGTTTCTGCTGAGGGAGCCATGCACCCTTGGAGGTGGACATCCTGGGTTCTGCAGGTCTGTGGGTGAGGCAGTATGACTTTGGCTGTAATAGCTTCAGTGTTCTGGGCAGTGTCCAAAGCCAGTCTGGGTGGTAGTGAGGCTAGGTTCCTAGTGGAGGCTGCTCTCCCTTTCAAGATGACATGGGCTCTGTGCCCAAGCCTTGCAGCTCAGGGAGTTCCCACAGCAGTGGCAGAGGCTCCCGCTTCAGGAGATCCTGGTCTGCCAGCCCGTAATACTCCTGCAGAATCTAACTGTGCCTCACTCACACACACACACACCACACACATCCACACTCACCCCTTTCATTCCCTCATTCACTCACACCCTCTCCCTCACCACCGTCCTGCCAGCTGCCATCTTGCGAATCCCTGCTGGTTTTTATAGCCCAAAGTTATGGAGACCTTTCTTCCCAGCTCTGAAACCCTGGGTTGGGGGTCTGGTGTTTGGCTAAGACCCCTTGCTCCTCATGGGAGGACTCTGCAGTCAAAATATCCCTCCTGATTGAAAAAATCACCACACGTGGGTGTCGGACCAGCCCCTTCTGTGCCTCTGTCAGTCCTGGCAGTCTCTGTGTGCTTTCTTCTTTACTGCTCTAGTTGTAGGACTTCCATTCAGCCAGCCTTCAGGAAGTTCTGAATGATGTTGTTCTGTATTTTAGTTTTAATTTTGATATGGTTCTGTGAGGTGGCCAGTACAGCATTTACCTATGCCTCTATCTTGGTTCTCCTCATCATTATATCTTTATAAATTTACATTATGTGTATTTGTTTGTGGCATGTAAAAATTTAGCTGAGTTTGTAAATTCATATTATTGTCCAGCATCCTTACTTAATTCTTACATCTCTAATAATATTTAAGAGTTTCTTGAATTTTATATGTAGATAGTCATGCTATTTGTAGATAATAAGAACTTATATTTTTATTTCTCATCTTAAAATTATTTATTTTATTTTATTACTGCATTGGCTAGTACAAAGTTGAATAGATGTAGTTAGTGATAGTGGATATAATTTTCTTTTTCATGACTTTACATAGAATACTTATAAGTCTTACCATTGAATATAATTCTTGTTATGGATTTTTGATTGTGGAAAATATTGAAAATATTTTTTGTGTTTCCACATAGTTAGGGTTTTCTGAGCAAATTATACTGAAACTTAGGCCCTGAACTAAAAAAGTTAATTTATGACTGATTTGATAGTGAGAGACTATCTTGAGAAATTTACCTCTCACGTGCTTACTTTTTGTTTCCTTTTTAATTTTTATTTATTGATTTGGGAGAAAGAGAGATTGATTTTTTGTTCCACCCACTCATGCATTCATTGGTTGATTCTTATGTGTCCTGGTGCCCTGATGGGAGATAAAACCTGCAACATTGACACTCCAATCAACTCCAGGGTGTTGTGTTTAGTTTTCAAGGGGGTGATTTAGATTCAGGACCATGGAGACATCCTTTTAGTGGTAAAGCTGAAGTCATTAGTCTTCTCTCTTATGCACATGTGCACATAAGTTCTTTGGTTTACCTCTTCCTGTTCCCTGCCCTTTTCCTCTGAAATTTGTCAGTCTGTTCTATGCTTCTGTGTCTCTGGATCTACTTTGTTCATCAGTTTATTTTGTTCATTAGGTTCCACATATGAATGAGATCATGTGATACTTATCTTTCTCTGACTAGCTTACTTCTCTTAGCATAATGCTCTCCAGGTCCCTCCATGCTATCTCAAAGGTTAAGAGGTCCTTCTTTTTATAGCTGCATAGTATTCCATTGTGTAAATGTACCACAGGAGACATATTAAAAAAATGTTCAATGTCACTAATTATCAAAGAGATGCAAATTAAAACAACAATGACACCACCTCATACCTTCCAGAATGCCTACAATTAATAAATCAACAAACAACAAGTGCTGGTGAGGATGTGGAGAAAAAGGAATCCTAGTGCACTCCTGGTGGGAATGCAGACTGGTGCATCTAAGATGGAAAGCTGTGGTTTTCTCAAAAAAAAAAAATTAAAAACGTAACTATTATTTGACCCAGTGATTCCACTTCTAGAAATATATCCCAAGAATCCCAAAACACCAATCAGAAAGAATATATGCACCCCTGTATTCATAGCAGAATTATTTACAATAGCTAAGATTTGGAAACATCCAAAGTGCCTATCAGTAGATAAATAGATGAAGAGATTTATTTTCATTCAAAAGGATAAGAATGAGGACCTAAGATTCTGCTCAAGGAGCAAAGATTTTCTCACATTCTTTCAGAAAGGGTGAGGAGATGTCTGTCTCTCTTCTATATAAGTGCCCAAGTCTATATTCCTGGGATTCCTTGTCTGTATTAGACCCCATTATATGTAGGATTTATCATCAGGTTCTCATTGTCTCATCTTAAGGATAAGAATTGGAGCAAATAGGAACTGGCCCAGTTATTTGTTATATGTAGACCATTTTCTCTGCTCTAGATACTGTGTTTGTATTCTGTATCATATTAATAAATGAATATATTAAAAACAACATTTTATCAGATTAACAGAACTCCCATCTAGTCTCAGTTTACTGAGAATTGTTGTCATGAACAGTATTAAATTTTAGCACTTGCTTTTCTGAATCTATTGAGATGATCATAGGTTCTCCAGAATTTTAATACCAGAATTGTAATTTCATCTTTTAATGCCTTAAACATCACCCTATAATAATTTTTATTTTATATAGTCAATGCTTGTTTGGATATTTCCAAATACTTACCTGTTTCTTAGTTTATCATTCTGTTTGATCTTCAAGGCTTACTTCCAGATTCAGTTTCCTTTCCCTTGAAAAATATTCTTTCTAGGTTTACTAAAAAGCAATTGTTAGTGAAACTGTCAGTATTTTTTAAAATTTAAAAACGTGTTCATTTCTGCTCATTTTTTTTGACATGTTATAGTGTTGCTGGTTTTTTAAATTGTTGTTTTTAATCCTCACCCAAAGATACATTTTTTTCCATTGCTTTTCAGAGAGAGCAGAAAGGAGGGAGGGAGAGAGAGGAATGTCATTATGAGAGAGACACATTGAATGGTTGCCTCCAGCACGCATCCCAACTGGGACCAGGAATAGAGCCTGCAACCAAGGTACGTGCCCTTGACCAGAATCAAACCAGCAACCCTTCAGTCCTCAGGCTGATGCTCTAACCACGGAGCAACAGGCTAGAGCTAGTTTTCCTGTTTTTAAACCAGTTTGATAATTGTATTCTCTGAACAATTTGAATACATTCATAGGCCATTTGGCTTCTATTATTGTGATTAAGAGGTTAATGTTACCAGTTTATTACTTTTTCTTTGCAAGAGATCTGACGTTTCTCTCTGGTTACTTTTATAGTCTTTATGTCAGTGGTGTCATGCATTATCGGTACAGTGGGTCTAAGTGTAGATTGATTCTATTAATTTTTTGGCACATTTTGTGCTTTGTGTATCTGAGGCTTTATAAAGAATAAAAATATTAATAATTGTTAATTTTATAAAAATTGCTTCTCCCTTATTTCTCTGTCCCATTCCTCTGAAATTGCCATTAGTCATATACTGGAATTTTTATTTCTGTTAGCTGTGTCTGTGTAAATTTCCTGCATATTTACCTCTTCTTTATGTATCTGTTTTGCTTTTTTAGGTGTTATTTTCATTCCTTTTCTATATCACCTTTTTTAGTTTTTATTTTATTTTTTAAAATACTTCCTAATTTCTAAATTATAGTTAGTCTACAATGTTATTTTAGTTTATGGTGTACAAACCTATTTATATAGCCCTAGCTGGTTTTGCTCAGTGAATAGAGTGTTGGCCTTTGGACTGAAGGGTCCCAGGTTTGATTCTGGTCAAAGGCTCAATCCCTGGCCCTGACTCTGTGTGCAGGAGGCAACCAATTGATGTGTCTCTCTCACATTGATGTGAAGGCTCCACCCAGTCTTCTTGTGAGCAAGGTGTGGGCTCACCTCTATGCTTTCTCTTCTAGTTTTTCTACTTTTTGGTGAGTTTTAGGACTATCAGAAATATTGTAAAGTTTAGTGTCTTCCTATGTAACTTAAATATTTAAGAATCATCATACATGTTTCTCTTTCCAGAGCACTTGCATTTCTACAGCCTTGCTTTAAGTACTTCCAGGGTAAGAGCACATCAGGATGGGGTAGGGTGGACCAGAGAGATGAAGGGAATTTGACTTTTGCCATCAGATAGGCTTGCTGAGCTGTTTAGAGGAGGTGGTGCTATTTGAAGGGAGATGTTTCAAAACAAAGACTTGGGCCCTTAAAATAGGCATAGTAAGCATGAGAGATACACTTTTGATCCCAGAGTATATTTCAAAAACATTTTATGAAGGTGAGAATGAGTCAGGGAGAAATGAAGAAGGGAAATAGGGTTCCGTTCAGTCCCGTTACTCTGCCTATTGCTGAGAATCTCTCCCCTCCTGCTTAGTCATGATCTTTCTTTGGAAGTAATGGTATCCACGTTTAGCAGTATTGCCAAATGAGACAGATTTCTGATTTTTAAGAGAGTCCAATGATCTCAAATTTTTTTTTCACTTTGATTTATATATGTGTTTTGGCTATTCCAGAATATAATATATTTAAGTATTCCAAAATCTATATATATAAAAGCCTAAGCAACCATCCAACTATTTGACTATCTGATTGGTAGCTATGATGAGCAATAACCACCAGGGGGCAGACGCTCAACGCAGGAGCTACCAAGCTGCGGTGACTTGGCAGCTGTGGTTCTCAGGTGACACACCCGTAACCAGAGAGGAGGGAGCAGGATTCTGGGGCATGTCACCTGAGAACCGCCCTCTTGCAATCCTGGACCCCTCAGGGGATGTTAGAGAGCCAGTTTCAGCCCTATCCTTGCAGGCCAGGCTGAGGGACCTCACCAGTGCACAAATCCATGCACTGGGCCTCTGGTATATATATGTTTAAGGATGGAATATAACATACTAACAAGTAAATTTGCTTACCTGCACTCAGGGATCAATGTGAAAATTCCTGTTTGTGATCACAATATTGTTTTTTAGGTTGATTGATACCAAACAGCAGGAAAGGAGAATTTTTTGACATAATTTAAAAACTTTTCAAGTCATTTAAAGAGAACAAATAAATCCTTTTCTCATTTATGTTTTCTTTCTGAAAATCATTCTCTGTATTCATCATAAAAACAAGAAGGAGATCTAATTTAAAAAGTGTTAGAAATATATAACACTTGGAAATATGGTGAGTTCTACTGCATAGTACATTCCAGAAATAAACCTGTACTTCTCATACAATAAAAAAAGGGTTGTGCTGCAACCTTGTGAGATAGCAAAGGAAAACAGATCTAGTTATAACTGAAATGGAAATAGTTTTAATCAAATACCGATAGTGAAGGGATAAATTCAATCTATAAACCATAATAGGACACCATGACAGGCTGAGTTTTAATCCTATTACATGGGAAGAAGGCACATGCTAAGCTGGAAATTACTGCAATTACCTACCCTGGTGATTTACAGGATGGGCGAGAAAAAAGTAATGAAACCAATTTCTCTCTTACTTGCTCTGCAGGGCCCCATGGTTCTTTGAACGTAGAGAATGCTAGACAGCAAATGGATCTAATGCTAAAAAACACCACACAAGTGTTAAGAAATCTAACAAAATAATCTGAGCAGAATAAGGAGAGGAGAGTAAAGTTAAAGTTTTAGAAAGTTTTGTTTATGAAACCCTATCCACAAGAATTTCTTACAGCCCTTCCTCTGTGCTGTGCAGCTAGCTCCTTTTGCCCCTCCATCCTTTCATTTAACAGAGGGCAAGACCTTCTCTTAGAAAAAATAACATAGTCAATGTTCTTTGAGCCCGATATTCACCATGTGTCTCTGTGGATCTGAATGGGGAGGGTCCTCGTTTTCTTATTTGGCCACTCTTAGTGGTTCCTAAAATAGACTTTATACTTTTAGGATAAAATCTGTCTCCTGTTTTTCTAAGATCGATATTTCTCATGAGATCTTTTTATATATTTTAAAACCATTCTTTGTTAGGTGGAAATTAAGCAGTACTATGTTATAAAATTAGTCTGGGTTGGAGAGAAAATAAATGGCTACAATCATATAATTATCCTACAGTTTCTGTCTTAATCATCCCCAACCTGGGGCACCTTTCTTTGGGTCCTCAATCCTTCTCTGCCAAATTACCTCTTTCAGAACTTCAAAACCTTCTCGTGACCTTCTAATTTGACCCTTCTGGTCTGGTCCCACTGTTAGTGGAGAAATGCCTTTCTCTGTTGGTAGTGGGAGTGGGGTTCTTGGGGTACCATGTGAATAAGCATTTCTGGAGGCCTCCACAGGAGGATGAGATGAGGCAGGAAGTTTTATTTGCATAGAATTATATTCCTGGGTTTCCAAAGTCCCATTTCCCTTAAACCAGTCTTGGAAGACGTGCAGCTTGGAATTCAGCATACCTAAAGCAAAGCCATTATTCCACGTTTCCATTCTATGGTGGAGCTGGGTCCTACACAGGATTAGGCTAATCATAGTTCATTAGTCCAGTGTGTGTGTGTGTGTGGGGGGGTCCCCATGGCTGTGGGCCTTGTGAGCAAATGCAGGTGAGCCAAAAGAGCTTGCTCCTGCAACAAGAGTCCCAAGAGAGCAAAAAGAGAGAACTCCTTTGTTTAGGAGCGTAAGTATCTCAAATCTTTCTGTGCCTGCAGTGGCCACGCCTACTCTGACCAGTGACCTGTTCCCAGGTGTGTCTGACAGACAAGTACCTTCCCTATGTCACCCAGACTTTACTGGGCATGTGTCTATTTGGCCTTCCTTTTGCTCCTCCCCAGTTAATTAATAACCAGGTTATTGCAGTAGTATCACCACTACATATGAGTGCCTTTCCTAATATTGATTCTCCTTCCTATTCCTGATACGAATTCCTTTTGAAGACCTGGGCTCTATGAATCTGCCTTTCCACTTCCTTTTATCTCTCTTTCCCTGTCCTCCCCCTGTCCCCCTCCCCTGTCACCACATTCCCATTCAGTGGCTCACAGGGATACCCTTCCCAGACAGCTAGCATTCTGCAGGTATGGCAACTGTCTCCTCCCAGCAAGATCCTTTGATACGCTTTGCCTTTGCTTAGATGTATGGGGAGATATATAGAGCAACCATTATTTGATCAGCTAAGTTATTTATTCATAGAGGGACTTACCTGCTGATCTATGAACATAAATTCACAGGGATGTTAAAGAACAAAATTTAGCTGAGTAAGTTGGAAGATCTAATTGGCTTTATTAAGTGATTCATGAGTCAGGCAGCATCCTGCATAGCAACTAAAAGGGTATTCTGAGAAGTTTTTCAAAATGGACAGTTTTATATGAAGAAAGATTGGGCAAGGAGACTATTATTCTTTGGGGGTCAAGGGAACAACAAGGGTTTTTATTATACAGATTGCCTCTTTTTTCTATGGGGAATGGTAAGGGTACACATGACAGGTTACTTTATTAGTTTTGACCAGAAAATTTCAGAATCGTTGATTAAGATTATGCTTCCGGGAAAAGTTGAGGCAGCAATTAGGTCAGGTATTAACTCTAGGTTTGATATCCTTGGCTTTAGAACAAGGGGCATCATTTTGTGATTTACTGTTTAGCAGGGAAAAAGGGCTTAAACCATGAGGTCCCAAGTCATTACAGTGAATGAAAATTTCATGTCTTTCTACCACTTCTAAATTTACCAATCTTTTCAATTAGTCTCATATTACAGCTCACTTAGAAGCAATTACTATCAAGTTTGAATATGTTCTGTTAGTTTGAGGCAGATTGGTAACCTGTCTCTGGAGTTTTTTTTATCTTATAAATCCAACTAAAGTCTAATTGCCATTGACTGTTTGACTCCAAGTGATTCCCGGTTTGCTGAAGTAAACAAATCTGTAACTTACCTGTGCCCCATGATGTCAGTTACATGAGGAAGGCTCCCTTGTGAGATGGCTTTCCTTGGAACATTGGTGGCTCTTCTGATCACTTACTTGGGGCCCCTATGTCACCATTTTGTTTAGTAATCTGTTCAAGATCTTCCCAAGTTACCCAGCAGCCACCTCCAGTGGCTCCCTTTTTGTCCTCCAAGTTCCTTAAGTACCATGGCCCAGGGGGATCTAAGAGCAGGTAAGGTAAGGTGATCGTATGGCTCTTTTTATTGTTTTGCTATTTTTTAGGTGAAGGCAAAGACTAAAGCTGTTTCACCTCTTTCATTTTGATGAATATTTCTTTGTAACGCACTTCTCTAACCCATCCCAAGTGACTTCATTAAGGTCTGATTTAGCAATAACAGGAATTGAAGAAATTTGAAACTTAAATATAATAACTACCTGTCATGACTGGTTAAACATATGACAGTGATGCCACAATGCCATAATACTTCCCATTAATCAGAACATTGTCTTCCCTAACTTGTGCAGTCTAATTAAAATCAGCCTCCACAGCAATTGTTCCACCTTGTCTTCCTCATATCAGTTCATTCCATCTGACCCTCTGAGATTCTAAAGCAGCTTTCTTATACTGTCAAGGTCAAGGTATGCTGCCACAGTCAGATTACTTGAGCAGTCAGTCATCACTCACTTGTTCACATACAATGATAAAAAAGTAGAGTTTCAGCCAATTAGAAAGAGGTTACTCAATCCATCAAAAACTACCTTATACTTAAAGAGAAGAAATGAGCACACTTAAAAAAAATGTAGTTATGTGAAAGCCTATTTTTCAAATAGAGAAATACTTTGTAAAAGTTATGAATGTTTAAAAACAGGACTCAATCACCTTATTTTTTCAGGGTGAAATGGTTTCCTGATAGGCTACCTGAAACTCAGAGTCCCCTATATTCATGACCATTATATTTAAACTAGAGGCCTGGTGCACAAAATTCATACACTGGGAGGGAGGGTTCCCTCAGCCCAGCCTACACCCTCTTGCAGTCTGGGACCCCTCAGGGAATGTCTCTCACAATCTGGGACCCCTCGCTTTTAACTGCCTGCCTGCTTGCTCCTAACCACCTGCCTGCTCGCTCCTTACCACTTAGCTTGCAGCTCCTTACTGCCTGCCTGCTCACTCCTTACCGCTTGGCTCATCACTCCTTAGCACTGCTGCAGAGGCAGGAGAGGCTCCCGCCACCTCTGCTGCACTCACCAGCTGTGAGCCCACCTTCTGGCTGAGCAGCGCTCCCACTGTGGGAGCGCACTGACCACCAGGGGGCAGCTCCTGCTTTGAGCGTCTGCCCCCTGGTGGTCAGTGCGTGTCATAGTGACTGGTCATTCCGGTCGTTCCTCCGTAACAGTCGCTTAGGCTTTTTTTATATATATACTAGAGGCCCAGTGCATGAAATTTGTGCATGGAGGGGTGGGCATCCATCAGCCCGGCCTGCACCCTCTCCAATCTGGGACCCCTTGGGGGATGTCTGACTGCCTCTTGCAATCTGGGACCACTGGCTCCTAACTGCTCACCTGCCTGCCTGCCTGATCACCCCTAACTGCTCCCCTGCTGGCCTGATCGCCCCTAACTGACTCTGCCTCACCCTGCACCTGGGACCCAGGATTCCCTCCTCCGGCAGTTGGAGGCACCCAGGACCTGGGCTTCCCTCCCTCTGGCTGGCAGGCACCCAGGACCCGGACTGGCTTCGCCCAGGCAGGCCACAGCTGTGGGGGACTGTGGGCGGGCCGCTTCGCCCAGGCTACAGCCACTGGCGCCCGGGACCGCAGGGTGGGTGGCTTGTCCCTCTCCCAGGCTGCAGTGTGGCTGGTCCCCATTCCTCTCTCATGAGCTTATTTGTGCCTGGCTGGACCCCATTCCTCTCTCCCCAGTGTTGAGTTTCTGAGCCGTTACGCGTGACACTTGAGGGTGTGATGGCATGAGGGTGTGATGACCATTTTCATATTAGCTCTTTATTATTTAGGATAGATTCCTCAGATAGGTGGAGAGGAGAAGAGCAGGACTCTGACTTGAGCTGAGCTTTTGAAACTTTGGGTTGGTAACTACTTCTAGGAAATGGCACAAGTGGGGAGCTAAATTTGGTACCAGAGTATAAGTAAGTAAAATCTAGAACTAAACAACTAGATTGAACAAGACATTGGTCTGAAGGAGAAGAGGGAACAGCAGAGAAACCGGACTGTGGTTGGAGACAGAGCATGTGGGTTTTGGAGAGTGGGTGGTAGAGAGAGTGAGGCTCCACTGTGCAGGGTGTCTGTGGCTACTTTGGGTGGGTGAGGGAGCTTCTAAGTGCACTGGGCAGATTAGCTTCTCCTTTATTGTGACTTAAGCTTGAGATATGCTTAAGAGCAGAGTGTAGGACAGGATGCTAATTCCAGCTTACAGTCATACCCTGGAAGCTCCAGGAAGCTAACTGTGCTTGAGGGCACCCAGGGTCATTAAAAGCTGGCAGAGACTCACAACCAAGATAAGCGATGGAGAAAATGTGAAATGGTGGGGTTTTTGTCAAAGTCATTCTCCCATCTTCCTCTTTACTCCCAAACAGTAAGTCCCTTAGGTGGAGGTGGGGGATGGGATAGGGGAGTATCCACAGGCATTTCCTATCTTTTAGATAGATAAGTGATTCTTAAAATGTGGTCCCAGGACCCTAAGGAATCCTGAACCCTTTCAGGGATCTCACAAGCTCAAAACTACTCCTAAAAATACTAAGATATTATTTCCCCCTTTCCCTTCTCATTTTCTCATGAGTGTGCAATGGAGTTTTCCAATGTGTTATGGTAGCAGATTGAAGGCAGAAACAGATATGAGAATTTGGCTGCTTTGTATGAAGGCATTTATTATTTGCAAAAAATGTAAAACAATGTCTCCCTTCTCAAAAAATATGTATTTTTTGCTTTGGTAAATTTAGTTACTTTCTCATAAAAATATGTCATTTTTATGAACACATTAAATGTGCTTATTATTGTTAGTTTTAAGTAAATTTTAAAAATGTCTCAGTTTTAATATCTAATATTGTGTATCATAAAAACGAAAGCTTTTGGGTCTACAATACATTTTTTGAGTATAAAGAGATCTTAGAGCAGAAAGTGGGAAACGTTGCTTTAGGTCTGTGACTCCCCATGCTCCCTGTTCTAACAATCGGCAGAGTTGGCATCTGGTTCTGTGATGCAGTGGTGAGGGCTCTCCGTGGACTCCTCTTGAAATCTCTCCCAATCAGCTTATCACTGATGTCTGATGTACCACCATTTGTAATTTCTTCATTTGGTTAAGTAATATAATGATATCATGATCAGCACCTGCATAAGAAGACATTAGGTCAGCAATTCCCAAACTTGGAAGAACATAAGAATACTAATGTGAATAATTTTGTAAAATGGAGATTAGTCATCCCTTGTCCTTTGGAATCAATTTCGAGGCTATGACTAAAAAATCTGCGTTTTCACCTGGTCTTCAGATTTTTCTTTTCTAGGCAGTTGCAGGGCCACACTTTTCTAATTTAATGGCCAATTTGGCTTACTCGCTGCATGATCACATCTATAGGAAAGCACATAATATGCAATGAGATTTAACTAAAGATCCGCCAAATGCAAGGACGAGGTAGTACTGCTTCAGGTGCACAGGGGAGAGAATCTGAGCCACTGTCTGTGAGTCTGACTTTAGGAGGCGAAGTTGAAATCAGAAGCCAGGACAACTTCAGGGCACTGTGAGCCTCAGGAAGGAAGGGTAAGGAGAACAGGGAACAGAGGAGATGAACAGAAGCAACATTACTGCCTGAATCTTTCCTGTGGGTCTGACATTACGCTAAGACTTTACATGGTTCACCTTACCATGATTCTCCCAACAACCTTAAGAGAGTAATATTATTATCTCCAATTTGCTGTCGGAAATATTCTCTCCCCACTTCCTCCCTTCAGCTTCAGCCTATAGCAGAAGTACTTAGGTGAGACGCTTGATGATAACAAATAAAACATTTTACTCTTTCCTCCTCATCCATCCTCTTCATCTGTCAAATGGGGAGGATGCTCTGAAGCTGGTGGAGGGATTTGGAAATGTCTCCCAAATATCCAGTTTTCCATTTTCCCTAAGACTATGTGCTAGCTTTCTGGCTGCAAATCTGTGCATTACTGTTACCAAACCTGTGGGTTTCTGACACTGAGCCCTTTCTTGTCCGTTTGATTAGAGTGACCACTCTCACTGCTGCAGGTGTCAGATGTGTGATCCCCCAGGTCCTGTGCTGGGAATGACTCATTTCTTACTACATCTGTCCACATCGCCCATCTATGTCTACCTCTTACTATATCTTACTACATCTATTTCCTCCTACATCAGTTATGGCTCAAGCCAGTTCAAGGGAATCTACTTTCTTCTCTCCTTCACATAAGGTTGCCATATTTAGCAAAATCCAACAAAACAACACAATTGTGATGAATATTTAAATTTAAGCTTTAGATCAAAAACACATACTTTTTAGTATAAGTATGTCCCATGCAACATCTATGACATACTTATCTAAAAATTATTCCTTGTTTATCTGAAACTCAAATTTAATTGGATATCTTGAATTTTATCTGGCCACTCTTTAGAAAAAAATTAGTGCTCTACAACTCCTTTTCTAGCTGTACCCCCAATAGCAGCATCTTTCTCCTTTTTGTTGTTGGTTTTTAAAAGTGTCTCTTTCCCCAAATGAAAGAGACAGTTACCATGTTGTTGCTGGGAAATAGGCTCAGAGAGGTCAGCGTGTCCACAGTCAGACGATTAGCGTGTGGTAGTTCTTGGACTCAAGAGTGTATGTGCTTGCTTCCAAAACTTATTTCCTTTCCCTTAATCTTCTCCATACCACCTAATGCAATGGGGAAAAGAGTGTGCCAGTCAGATTTTACCCATTTCTCATAAATTTTCTCTTGTCTCTCTGTGTTCATTAGAGCATATTTTAAGTCACTCAAACAAAGTTGCTAAAAATATAGCTTTACAGCTCTAGTCTAGGAGATCATTCTAAAACCCGTGTTTCTTTTATTAAGTGGATTCCCCTCCTCAGGGTTACCACCATGCCCCCCTTCCAGCTTTGGGAAGGGCAAATGCATAAGCAATTCCAAAGTAAAAATTGGTATTTTAAAGTGGCATAGAAATTGTACTTTCCACTTAGGAAACACACCGTCTGGTTACATATGATTCTCTTCTTTAATCTGTTAATGTAGTTAAATTAATTAGTATAATTTCTGGCATGGCACCAATCTTGTATTCCTGAAATGAACTCAAGTTAATCATGATGCATTATAACTTTGAATACAGTTCCAAATTTAGTTTGCTAATATTTTGTGGGGATTGTTGCATTTATATACATGAGTGAGATGGTCTATAAGTTTTCTTTTTTATATTGCCTGTATGTTATACCAAACTTATAAAAAATGTATAGAATATACATTTCTATGTTCTTGTCTCAGAAAGTTTGTGTAAGTAGGATTTACACTGAGTGGCCAGATTATTATGATCTCTGAACGCATAATAATCTGGCCACTCAGTGTATGTGTGTGTGTGTGTGTGTGTATATATATATATATATATATATATATATATATATATATATATATATTAGAGGCCCGGTGCATGACTTCGTGCATGGGTGGGGTCTGGCCAGCCTGACCAGGGGGCGGGGACATGGGCGGTTGGCTGGCCTGCCTGCTGGTTGAACTCCTGGTAGAGGTGACAATTTGCATATTAGCCTTTTATTATATAGGATATACACTGAGTGGCCAGATTATAATGCATTCAGAGATCATAATAATCTGGCCACTTAGTGTATTTTGAAATGTTGGTATAACTCTGCGGTAAATGCTTTTGGACAGTTTTTAAATGACTGGTTTTCTTTAGTGCCATATAACAATTCATTTTCTATTTAATATTGAGTCAGCTTTAAAAGTTTCTATTTTCTAAAAATATTTCTGTTTTATCTAAGTCTTATAATTTAAGGCATAAAACTTGTATAGTTTTAACTTATTTTATAAATCCCCTTTAAATCTTTTGTATTTTTAATATTGTTTATATGTGTCACTTCTCTTTCCATTTCCCTCTCTTTTTCTTTGTCAGTATTATGAATATTTCATCTTTGGTTTCTTGATACTCTATTGTGGTGTAGTTTTTTTTTGATTAATTATTGCCCATTCTCATCTTTATTTCATTATTACTGTCTTCTTGTAGTTGATACTTTTTTAACTTCTCAAAATGTACACCAGCTTACTGTTCTTCCTTCATAATATAAGCATATAAGGTTATAAATTTCCTTTTATGTTGCTTAAGTTACAGTTAAAAAGTTTTGATATCAAGTTTTTCAGTATCTCTCAGTTCTAAGTATTTTGTAATTTCCGTTATGATTTCTTTTTGGCCTTTGAGTCATTTAGTTGTGTATTTTGAAATTTCCAAATTATGAAATCTTAAAATTTTCTTTTTATTATTAATTTATACCTTGGTTATATTGAGAGCAAAGCTTATAGGGTGCATGATCTTGGATCTTTAAAATATTTGCTGATTTTGTCCCATACTTTCACTTTACCATATATATTTTTAAATGATTGCTTCCTTTGGAAACATTTATTTCAAGAAATAAGAGGCATTAATTCAAAGCCCTATGTAACAGTTGTGTTAAGTGAAAATAACCCCCTCAATATTACACATTATATATTACACATTACATGTTACATATTACACATTACATTTCCCTTTTTCTTCTAACAACTCCACAGTAGCTATCTAGTTCTTAACACATCTGTGAGCTAAACAATGCTCTGTTACCAGCTTGGCCTCAATGTGCTGAAGCACAGCCCCTCTGATAGTACCTAGCACCTGATTTCCAGTCGGATTCTTAGGGCAGCTATTCCCGTCTATGCCTTTTAATCTTTGGTCACTACTGAGAACTAGCCTCCTGCTTCCATTTTTTTCCTCCTCCATCCTCATTACCCTCTGCTGCCTCTCATCCTCTGATTCTCCGACCACCTCTGACCACTGTGTCCTCCTGCATTCCAGGATTCCCTTTAAACCTAGTTCTTATCACTCCCCCGAGATGAAACACGATGAAGACTTTGAGTCTAACAGCTAGAAAATTGTTGATTTTCTCTTTATAGTCTGCGACTTGACCATGTTGACTTCTCTCTCCTTTTCCACCTATCTTTGAACTATAATTGACCATAACATTATATAAGTTCAAGATGTAAAAGGTGCTGATTTGACACTATGTATTGCAATATAGTTACTGCCATAGCTTTAACTAACACCTCCATCACATCACATAACTACCATTTCATTTTTTGTGTGGTGAAAACATTAAAGATTTACTCTGTTAACAATTTTCAACTAGATAACATGATACTGTTAACTATAACCACAATACTGTGCATTACATCCCCAAAACTTATTTACTTCTCACTGGAAGTTTGGAACGTTTGATCAATATCTCCCCAATTTTCCTACCCCCAGCCCTTGGTAGCCACCATTCTACTCTTTATTTCTATGAATTTGACTGTTTTAGATTCCATAGATAAGTGAGATAATACAGCATTTTGTTTTTTCTGACTTATTTCACTTGGTATAAAGCCCTCAAGTTTCATTCTTGTTGTCACAAAGGACAGAATTTCCTTCTTTCCCGTGGCTGAATAATCTATATATATAAAAAGCCAGTGACCTGAACGCCATAACAACCAGAACGACTGGTCACTATGACATCCATTGCAGCCAGATAACCGGCCTGATCAGGGGTGGAGCCAACGGCCAACCTTCTGCGGCCACTTCCCCCAGCCGCCCAGCCCCTGATTGGCCTCTCCTACCCCCCACCCCCGATTGGCCCGCAGCCGCTCCCCCCGGCCAGCCCAGCCCCTGATCGTCCCCCCTACCCCAATAGGGGGTGGGGCCAGCTGGCCAACCTCCTGCAGCTACTTCCCCCAGCCAGCCCCACCCCCAATGGGCCTCCACCACACCAATCAGGGATGGGCCCCACTGGCCAATCGCCTGCGGCCCCTCACTCCAGACTGCACGACCCTGATCGGCCCCGATTGGGGCCGGGCCGGGCCGGCCGGACCCCACCCGTGCACAAATTCATGCACTGGGCCTCTGTTATTTCAATTATATATTCTGCATCCTCTTTATCCATTCATCCTTTGACAGACACTTACTTGTTTCCATATTTTAGTTATTGTGAATAACACTGCAATAGACCAGTGGAACAGAATAGAGAGTTGAGAAATAAACTCCTGCATATACAATCAACTAATATCTGACAAGAGCTGAGAACACTCAGTGGGGAGAGAACATTCTCCTCCCAATCCTCTTCAAACTATTGTAGCAGAGCTCCTGCTGTCACTCGTCCCTGCAGAGAGAGAAGGAATATATCCAATAGTGGCCTCAGTAATGCAGTCTGTCCACGATCTGGATCAATCTTCAGACCTGTCCATGAAGACTGAGCTAAAACCAGTCTTTTGCCAATTCTGCCAATTTACACAGAGTTCAGGTACAGTTCATTCCAATATGTTTTGTTTCTAGAGATTTCTATAAATATAATCCATTTACTACAGGGCATACCAGATAATCTTTCTTACATGTAAATCCAATTATTTCTCCCCACTACTTGAAACTTTTCAAAGGCTCTATAAGGCCCCTAAAGTAAATTTCAGATACTTCAAAAATAGTTTATAAGCCCTGGCATCATCTAGTCAAGGCTTCTCTCTCAGATTCAACTCCACTCCATGGTCCCATGCTTTTGCTCCGTTCCTGTCAAACTCTCTGTATTGCAAGTTCTGCACCCACTTTTCTCCATGGCTTTGGCACACTGATCTCTCTGCCTGGAATGCCTCTCCCTACCTGTTCACCTGGTAACCTCCCAGGAATCCTTCAGTTCTACACTTAGACATCATTTCCTGCAGGAAGCTTTCCCTGAAACACCCTCTCCCACCAGGACTGGAATAGATCCCTCTCCTATGTGATATGATAATTCCCTGGACATCCCATATGAGTGCCCTTACTACACTATATGAAAATTGAATGCTCATGTGCCTGTATCTCCCAATGGACTCCAAGCTCTATGAAGGTAGTTCGCTGTTGTTTCTCTTGTGTTTGGCATGCACTAGACAATAATACTTGATAAATAGATATTATGTTCACAATTCTAACAGTTTAATAGAGAGTGGGAAAGATTTCGCTTATCGCTAAAAGAGGAGGGTGCTTTTGTTCTGGCTCGGCTTCAATTAGTTTTTAATCACATAATCATTGTGAGCCTCAGTTTCCTATTCTGTAAGTTAAGAAAATAATTGATTTTCTCACAGGTATATTTAGATAATTGAAAGAGGTAATGAGATTGCTTTATGAAGTACAAAACATTACAACTGGAAGGTGTTATTATAATCAGACATTTCTTCTAGTTGATTGGCTAATTACGTTTAACTGAAGATTATTTCCACTTGTGCTTTGAAAGCCAAGCATCTCTCTCTCTCTCTCTCTCTCTCTCTCTCTCTCTCTCTCTCCCCCCTCTCTCTTTCTTAAAAATTACTAATTAGTAAATTAAAGGCTTAACCCTCTACTTAGGAAATCTCGGGCATTTGAGGTGAAATTTTTTAAGTAGGCAGAATGGATCATGAAGTGAAGAGTTGGAGGTTGGTTAACCCAGCAGTCTTTCACTAGAAGCCTCTGGGAGAGGGAAGCTCTGACCCCCTTTGCTCTGCCCAGCTCTCATGGGTCGGCAGACCTCCTGAGAATTTGATTGCTTTCTCAACCTTGCTCTTCCTGGTTCCCACCCAGTTCATCCTCATTTCATCTCCATCTTCATTCCCCACATACTTTGAAATATCAATACCAATATCAATATCTATACCCATTTGATATAATTTGAGATAGAATTACACATTTTTTATATTGTTAGCTACCATATTTGATATCCTAAAATATACTCCCATGCCTCTAATATAAGTTCTTTAAGTTCCAGTCTGAGGATTACTTACCTTCATAGAGAAATTATAGTGTTTTAAAAATTTATCACGTAGAGTCAATGGAACATCTTGTGTCACAGTAAGAGCAAAACCCACCTTGGGCCTTTTATTGCATGACAGAAACTCCAAAGAGAAAAGCATAGCAACTTGCTTACCCCATCATCTCACTCTCCTTCCCTCTTGAATTCCAGTAAGGGGAGACGGGGCATGAGATATATGACCTTTCCCCTCTGTCCATGCTTATCACGTGAGGATTACAAATTCCCATGAGACCATGACCCCATCCCTAGGCTTTGCTGGAATTTTCAGAGTCTGTTTACTCTGGTGCACTGCACACAAAACGTCATTTTAGTGTGTGTGTTTCTTGAGAATGACGACAGAGCATTGCTTGATGGACGGTACTTACATGGTAAGTAATTCAGGAGAGCCTAACTTGTATTTCCACGTTGGCAGCCCTGCAATGTTACAATAGGACACCAAGTGCTCTATTTTTATGAGAATCTTAAATGTTGGCTGGAAAAAATGTTGAAGAAGCCTTTAGGACTACAGACTGAGCCCTGGAACAATGGGGTTTAGAATCATACACAAAGATCAAGCATGAACTAGCAGTGAAACAAAGACTGTTTTTAATCTATTGGACACACAAGGAATTTACCTCAATGTTTCATAAAGTAGAGGTTTGAGGTTTGTCTTGGGGCACTAGGGGGCATTAGGAAAGGTCTGTGTGGTAGGACACTTGGTGATGTAAATATTCTAGAACTCAATCTCTAGAGATTTTGTCCAAAATTGTGTGTGTGTAAAAAAACAAAACAAAACAAAAAAAGGCTATGAGGAAATTTACAGAGTCAGACTGTCTTTGGGAAACCAAATTAAAGTGCTACAATGCTGGTAGGGATGACATTCCCTCTCATTTTACAGCAAGTTTCTTGGCCTCAGCACTATTGACATTTTTAACTGTTAACTCTTGTTGGGATCTGACCTGTGTTTTGCAGGATGTTAACAGCATTACTGGCCTACTCACTAGATGCCCAGCAGCATCTGTGACAAAGACTCCCCTACTTATCACAACCAAAATTGCTTTCAGAAATTGGCTTGTGTGTCCTGGGGGGCAAAGCTGCCTCTGTACTGAGATGTGCTGCAATAGAGGAAGCAGTCTGTGGCAAAGGCTGGCCCACATCCTCGGGGAAGCGCTGTCCTTGGAGGCCCTGCGGTCCTCAGTGCCGAGGGAGGTGACCAAGTAAATGGAGGCAGGAAGGCCTTATTTTGTGTGGATGTGACGTGGGTAGGAAACAGAGGGGAAAAGGCAGCAAAAGCAAGACTCTGGCATGGCCTAAGTCACTGGGCAGGTCACTGTGTTCTGAGCTTGTTGTCTGATTCATAGAGGACAATGGGAGAGTAAGGGGTGAAAAATCAAGAGAGAAACATCTTCCCAGAGAAAAGATCATGTGAACACGTAAGCCCTTATGGCAGCATGCCAGCTTCAGTTTTCCCTACAGCAGTTTACTTTCGAGCCAGTGTTTTGACTATTAATGATAATACTGATATTGATGTGTGTGTGTTTTTAAATATATTTTATTGATTTTTTACAGAGAGGAAGGGAGAAGGACAGAGAGCTAGAAACATCAATGAGAGAGAAACATCGATCAGCTGCCTCCTGCACACCCCCTACTGAGAATGTGCCCGCAACCACGGTACATGCCCTTGACTGGAATCGAACCTGAGACCATTCAGTCCGCAGGCCGACGCTCTATCCACTGAGCCAAACCAGTCAAAACTTGATGTGTGTGTTTTAATGAGGATCCAGTACTCATACTAGAAAGCTACAGAATAACTTTGCCAACATACCTTCTCTTTTTCCTAGACAGTCCTCCTCCCATGGTTCACTTTACAATGGGCTAATTTCTTCCTTAAATGAGTCATGAAGGATGGAAATGTTAAATTAGTTGAAAAGACATTTTTACGTGGTTTTGAAGGAAAGAACCAGTATCTTGAGTCAGCACAGAACTTCACAAAAACCAGAAGTCACTGATTTTATCCACACCCATGTGAGGAAAAGTGTCACGGATATTCTAACAATGGAACAAGAAAATCCTGGTAAAACAGAATCCAATAGTAATCCAAGTCAATGTCATGTCCATTCAATCATCCCATAGGATCCTTGTGACTCCTGCTTAATCAGGAATCGAAAACCAAGCAGACAATAAGGTAGAGCTTGTTTCTGGCCTACTGTTTGACTTGGGAAAAGATTCATGCTTATTTGAATCCTGACCGCTTCTCTCTGTCCTGCCTCCATTACATTCTCCTCTAACAGTTGAAAAAGTAAAATATTCCATAACCCTGATTCTGAAACTGAATATAATTCAAATTGGATTTTGTCATAAAATTGCATTTTAAATATGAACCTCAGATTAATTTCCAAATCAGTTTCTCTACATACAAATTATTTACTTATAAAATGTAAAATAATGAAAAGGCTTAAGTGAATAAAAATTAGAAAGGAAAAACCCTCACAAAGTTAAAAATTAATTAGGTTTTACCAATGCTTGTCATGTTGCTATGTCAACCTCATATTTTTAGGCAATTTTCACAATAAAAATATCTATCACAATATCTATTTTAGAAGATATTTTACAACAGAATTCATTAATACGAATGTTCTGCCTCCAAATATATCTCCTCATTTGTTCAGAAGACTTTAGAAGGCCCTGCCACACAGTTGCTATTTTCTCCTCTTAGAGCTGCACTTGCTAATATTGAATAAGTAAGATTTATTTTCTCATCTTCAAATTGATTTATTTTTCCTTTAAAGGGTGTTTGCATGGCAATATATGGTAAAATATGTTCAAAGAAATCTCAGCTTTTGACACAATTTAAAATTGGAAACTCAAAGCTACTGTTGCCATGCATTGTCATTTCAGCCTCCCCATGCTCTCCCTCCGATGGGTCCTTTTTCCATGTGGAGCTAAGCTCCCAGGATTATCTTGCAGTTCTAGTTATTTTAAATGAGCATCTCTCCTAGAAAAAGACAGTTTGCCCTTTCCTATGAGAAGCCGAAAGCTCTGTGCCCCAATTCTTCACTGATAAATTGGAGAATAGTAGTCCCTGCATTCCCTCCGGGAGGCTCTGTGGTGGAGTTACACAGCCTGTTGTGAACACGACAGGCCGCCTCTGACTCACTCTGTGCCAACAACAGAGTGAATAGGACACACCATCGTTTTGTGGAGGCGACATGTGTGCGTTGCCCGCACATCCTCCCCGCTGGGCACTGATGTACTTTTGGGAGGGTCGCAAGCTTCATTTGAAATACAGAGCATAGAAATTTAGCTTCTCATAGTATCCTGTGAGCTCCTGAGGCTTGTGTATAGAATGATTGGAGTGAGTATAAATGCAAATGTGAAGGGTGGTTATTAAGCGAGGTCCAAAGACTGAGGACCTTCTCATCTCTCTCTGGCTCCCAGAGAAGAGGTTAAGCCCACAGCGGCCAAAGAAGAGTCCAATGTAAAGGGCTTTATTTTTCACAGCAAAAATTACCTCAGAGTGAAATTTTTTAAAAATTTAAAAAATCTGAGCTCAAAAGCTCTGGCGGTGTAATGTTCGCAGCCTGGTGCTTTATGGAAATACTTCAGGGCAGCTGCATTCTGGCCAGCTGCCTAGATCCAAATGTCCCCCCTTAGGTCAGCGACTGGAAACTGACTAAACTAATTTACTCTGAGCATGAGGCGCACTATTCACATCCCAGGGATAGGCTGTGTAGGCATAATGCAGCCTTCCCCCGGGCTAGCTGTGCTTCGCTCTAGACAGGAGCTTGGCTGCCATCTGGAAAGATGTCCTAACTTCACTGTGGAGCCAATAAAGCCCAAGTAATGTGACATGGCATAAGCTTTTAAGTGAGTCCACTGGAAAGCGGAAGCCTGCAGGGGGGTGTGGAAATGCAGGCCAGCCAGGCCAGCCCTAATTAAATTCCGCAAATGGGATTACTCCTGAATGGAATAGCATGCTGTTTATGGCAACAGACTTTTAAGTCAACAGGTCGCAGGGTCAAATCCCCAGCTTACCCCTCAGTCACTCGGCCAAGTTACTCGTATTTAACCTTTCTGAACCAGTTTTCTCACACAGCGAGGGAAAGCATACCAAGCCCACTGGTACATACAAGTAAAGCATCTAGCACACAGAGGTTTTCTTTTTTTTTTAATTAATTTATTTTTTTTTAAATAAATCTTTATTCAGATTATTACAATTATTTCTCCTTTTTCCCCCCATAGCTCCCCTCCACCCATTTCCCACCCCACCTTCTGTCCTTACCTCCCCCCCACTGTCCTCATCCATAGGTGTATGATTTTTGTCCATTCTCTTCATGAACCCCCCATACCCCTTTCCCCCTGAGAATTATCAGTCCACTCCCTTTCTATGCCCGTGATTCTATTATATTCACCAGATTATTCTGTTCATCAGGTTTTTAATTCACTTGATTTTTAGGTTCGCTTGTTGATAGATATGTATTTGTTGTTCATAATTTTTATCTTTACTTTTTTCTTCTTCTTCCTCTTCTTAAAGAATACCTTTCAGCATTTCATATAATACTGGTTTGGTGGTGATGAACTCCTTCAGTTTTTTCTTATCTGTGAAGCTCTTTATCTGCCCTTCAATTCTGAATGATAGCTTTGCTGGGTAGAGTAATCTTGGTTGTAGGTTCTTGCTATTCATCACATTGAAAATTTCTTGCCACTCCCATCTGGCCTGCATAGTTTCTGTTGAGAAGTCAGCTGACAGTCGTATGGGTGCTCCCTTGTAGGTAATTAACTGTTTTTCTCTTGCTGCTTTTAATATTCTCTCGTTGTCTTTTGCTCTTGGCATTTTAATTATGATGTGTCTTGGTGTGGTCCTCTTTGGATTCCTTTTGTTTGGGGTTCTGTGGGCTTCCTGGACTTGTAAGTCTATTTCTTTCACCAGGTGGGGGAAGTTTTCGGTCATTATTTCTTCAAATAGGTTTTCAGTATCTTGCTCTCTCTCTTCTTCTGGCACCCCCATAATTCTGATGTTGGTACGCTTGAAGTTGTCCCAGAGTCTTCTTACATTATCTTCAACTTTTTGGATTTTTTTTTTGCTTTTTGCTTTTTCGGTTGAGTGTTTTTTGCTTCTTTGTATTTCAATTCTTTGACTTGATTCTTGTGTTCCTCTATTCTGTTTCTGGGTCTCTGTATAATATTTTTTATTTCAGTCAGTGTATGTTTAATTTCTAGTTGGTCCTTTTTCATATCTTCGAGGGTCTCGTTATATTTATCGGCCTTTTCTAGGATATTCTTAAAAAGTCTTATAACCGTGGTTTTGAATTCTATATCCAGTCGTTTGTTTTCCTCCATTTCTTTCGTTTGTGATCTGATTCTTTGACCCCGCATTTTCACTGATTCCGAGTTGGTAAGGTAGATATTTGTGCTAGGTTTCCAATATGGCCCAGTGGGTCTGCTTCCCCAGTAAACCTGAGGTGGACACTCTTGGTGCACTCCTTTGTGGACTGTGTGTACAGCCTTGTTGTAATTAAGTCTTTATTGTTGTTGGTATCACTGGGAAGAATTGACCTCCGGGTCAGTTGGCTGTAAGGATCAGCTGTGTCTATGCTGGGAGAAGTTCGGTGCTGGAGACAGCCTTATAGGATTAGACTTGCCAAATTGCAATAGCCTCTGTGCTCAGCTGGGATGGGGTGGAGTCTCAGTCTTGGCTTCCTGTCAGCCTTGCCCTTGCGCGCATGTGCGCTTTCAGTCCTCCGCCTTCCCCAGCTCGAGTCTCCGCCTGAGAGTCCAGACTCCCCCCACAAGAGCGTGGGTCCCCAGGGGCTCGCCTGGAACTGGGGTTCACTGCAGTCAGAACTGGGGCTCAGTGCCGTCAGGAGCCTCTGACTCCCTTCCACTAGGGAAAGCCTGTGGCAACCTCCGCAGTCTTTGTGCACACTGGCACGCGCGCGCTCTTTCAGTCCTCCACCTTCCCCGGCTCCCGAGAGTCCAGACTCCCCCTACAAGAGCGTGGGTCCCCAGGGGCTCGCCTGGAACTGGGGTTTACTGCAGTCAGAACTGGGGCTCAGTGCAGTCAGAATCTTCTGACTCCCTTCCACTAGGGAAAGCCTGTGGCAACTTCTGCAGCCTTTGTGCGCACTGGCCCGCGTGCGCCTTCAGACTTCTGCCTTTCCCAGCTCGAGTCTCCGCCCGAGAGTCCAGACTCCCCCCGTAAGAGCGTGGGTCCCCAGGGGTACGCCCGGAACTGGGGTTCAGTGCAGTCAGAACTGGGGTTCAGTGCGGTCGGAGGCTTCCTTCCCCCTTCCGCCAGAGAAAGTCAGCCAGGCTCTCAGCCGCCCTTCCTCTCTGCGCGCACAAAGCCCCTTTGCCGTACCTCCAATTCTCTGTGAGCTTTTCTCTTTCCTTCTAGTTGTAGAATTTTCACTCAGCCAGCTTTCCTGTGGTTCTGGATGGTGTCCGTTCTGTCTTTTAGTTGTAGTTTTGAAATTGTTGTGCGAGGCAGCAGTTTAGGTGTTTACCTATGCCGCCATCTTGGTTTCTCCTCGCACACAGAGGTTTTCAACTCTAGTGGCACACTGGGACCAAGTAGGAGTTTTAAGCCCCACCTTAGTCCAGACATAATTCAGCAGGATCTCTGGCGCTTGGACCTGGTGTTTGTATGTTTCGAAAGCTTCCAGGTGACTGATGCACTCTGAGGGTTAGAACCCGGTGAGCCCCAGAGGAAACATTCAAGGAATAAGCCACAGGAGAAAGGCTTCAGTGACAAAATGCTGGAAAAGTACTTACCAAAGGCTTAGCCCATCCAAGTGGATGGAGAGCATGGGGAGGCTGAAATGACAATGCATAGCATAGTAAGCACTCAGAAAACTGATAGCTATTTCCTCCTCCCCTCATTTTAGGAAGCCATATTAATAATGATTCAGGATGAGGATGGATTAAGTGAGTTTATCTATAGGCAATAAAGAACACAGAATGTAAATTTCACTCTGAGGAGTGTTGAATATGGTAAGAGAAAGCATATCAAACATTAAAGGTATTGGGGTTAAGAGAATATATTTCTAAGTGCCATGCCAGATTGTTGTCAAAATAAGTTAATATTCGTAATTTCCTATGAAATCAACGCTCAGTGGAGAGACAGGAGGGCAGAGTGGCTAAGGGTGTGGTCTTCTGATGTACCAGTTCTGACTCAGTCACCTGTTAGCTGCATGGCCTTGGACAGGTTAGGCCATTTAAACTCTCTGTGCCCCAATTCTTCACTGATAAATTGAAGAATAATAGTCCCTGCATCCAGGATGTTGTGAGGAGTAAATAAGTGAATATAAGTAAAGTACTCTAAATATACACTGAGTGGCCAGATTATTATGATCTCTGAACGTATAATAATCTGGCCACTCAGTGTGTGTGTGTGTGTGTGTGTGTGTGTGTGTGTGTGTGTGTGTGTATATATATATATATATATATATATATACATATATATATACATATATATATATATATATATATATATATATATATATATATATATATTATAGGCCTGGTGCATGAATTCATGCATGGGTGGGGTCCAGCCAGCCTGGCCAGGGGGAGGGGACACGGGTGGTTGGCCGGCCTGCCTGCTGATCGAACTCCAGGTCTAGAGGACAATTTGCATATTAGCCTTTTATTATATAGGATATACACTGAGTGGCCAGATTATTACATGTTCAGAGATGATAATAATCTGGCCACTCAGTGTAGTCTGGCACTTAAGGATCACAAAACATTAGCCAGTATAATACAGAGATGATGTCAGGTGTTCTTGAATTTTTCCAGATCTCTGTGTCTGAAGGGCATTGAATTATAAAGTAATATATTATGATTCTCAAACTTTGGTATGCCTCATAGTTGTCTGGGAATCTTGTTAAAAGTCAGAATTCTGAGTGAATCTGACGTGCATGAACTTCAAGAACCTCTACTATTATGGAAATACTAAATGTATCACTTTGAATTCTCCAGAGGAACAGATGAGAGAGAGAGAGAGACAGAGATTGAGAGAGAGATTGATTATTGGTTTAACCAATTAGGGGGACTAAGAAATTCGAGATCTGCAGTCAGAAAGCTGGAGACTCAGGAGAGCCAATAATACAGTTCCAATCTGAGGTCAGAGAACCAGGAGAGCTGGTGGTGTAAGTTCCAATCCAAGTCTGAGTCCAAAGGTAGAAGGAGATAGCCAGGCAGAGAGAAAGAATCCTTTCTTACTCGCCATTTTATCCTGGCCTTCAGGGGGTTAGAGGAGGCCCATTCACACTGGGAGGGCACTCTGCTTTCCTCAGCCCACGGACTCAGATGTTAACTTCACCCAGAAACACCCTCGCAGACACACCTGGAAATAATGTTTAGCCAAATATCTTTTTTTTTTAAAGCCAAATATCTTATACCCTGTAGCTTAGTCAAGTTGAGACATAAAATTAACCATCAGACTAGATTAGGAATCAAAATATGATTTATAGTCCCAATGTTGCCAATGACATTTACTATTGTGTACTGAGGGAGGCTATAACCTATTATACCCCAATTTCTCTTTTATGAAATGGGGTTGACAGTTTTCTCTAACTAATCAAGTATGTTTGAGGAATAAATAAAATAATCAAATTTTATGCATGAACAAATTTGTAGTTTATGAAAAATTCTAGAAAATTAATATTATCTTATTTGCATATAATAAAATATTTGTTTTAATAATTTGTAATCTCTCTTGTTTCAATAGAATTTAAAGTGCAATAACCACACAGATTCACAATAAAATAAGTTTCCACCAACCCATCCACACTTTATTATTTAGATCTGACACTTAGATACAAACACAACTTTGATAAGAACAGAGAAAGTAAGAAAAATATGAAGGGGTTGGAGAATAAAGATTGATTAATAACCTTTCTTAAAATGAAAATTTTGTTGCATTCTCAAAGAATATCTCATTTTCACCCTCTTTCTCATTGTTTATGATGGAAATAGTGCCTGCTATTGAGGAATAATGATAACAATTATGGTATTAAAATATAATTAAAAGTAAATTGAGAGTTTAACATTAAATATATTACCTCCCTAATTCATTGCTAGAGATGTGATGTCTTAGAGGAGGATAATTTGAAAAGCTATACCATCCTATAGTTTCCTTATAGATTGCACCTCCCAATTCTCAGCATTGTTTTAATTCTGAGAAAGAGCCCCACTTCATAGATATGTCATGTTTAGCTCACTTTTTTTCTTCAAAGACCAGTGTTAAACTAAGCATTCCAGTGATGCAAATAGAGCGGGAATCTGGCCAAAACAGGTTTGGCTCAGTGGATAGAGCGTCGGCCTGTGGACTGAAAGGTCCCAGGTTCGATTCCAGTCAAGGGCATGTACCTTCGTTGCGGGCACATCACCAGTAGGGGGCGTGCAAGAGGCAGCTGATCGATGTTTCTCTCTTATCGATGTTTCTAACTCTCTATCCCTCTCCCTTCCTCTCTGTAAAAAATCAATAAAATATATTTAAAAAAAAAGAAGAAATAGAGCTGGGATCTGGAAACAAGAGTATGAGAGTCCTCTTCACCTCCTTCCACAATAGATGGGAACAGTCTTGGCAATTTTGAGCTTATAAAATCTTTTATATGTCTTTCTTCAAGTAAGGCTTATGACCCCTTGGAATGGAGAAACCAACCTCAGATAAATGTTCCTGTAAAGGAGCTCCATCATTTGGAGTTTATGGCCCATCATTTGGAATGTTAGGTCAGATCACCTCTCACCTGCATTTTTGTAGGGAGTGTCAGGCAGAAATGAGATTGAGAATTTTATTTCTTTACTTGAAGGGGCACTGCTGGAGTAGGCTACACCAAATGCATGGAATTACCAAACTGAAATAGGTCCTAGCAGACCCTTCGATAGTGACCCATGCTAGCAGCTGGGTTTCCATGGCTGCAATGCCTCTTCTACACAGTACCGAAAGAGATGCTTGTCAGAGACTCTAAACTAATACTCAGGGAAGTATGCTATGAGGACAACTAAGCTAATGTACAAATGGATGAATACTTTATGACTAGTACAACTAAATGGACAAAATTAAACTATCTATTTGGAGGTTATACACTGAAGTTCTCTTATTTAGTGTAACAAAACATTTTGTTACATTTTGTTTTGTTTTTAAAATTGATTTCAGAGAGAGGAAGGGAGAGGACAAGAGAGAATCATTGATCAGCTGCCTCCTGCACGCTCCATACTGGGGATCAAGCCCACAATCCAGGCATGTGTCCCAACTGGGAATCAAACCTGTGACCTCTTGTTTCCTGGGTCGATGCTCAACCATTGAGCCACACCCACCAGCTAAAGGAAATTTTAAAATGTATTTTTTTTATAATAAACTTCAAGGCATAATTTACATTAAAAATGCCCATTTTAGGACCACAGTACAATGAGTTTTTCAAATATGTATAAATTGTGTAACCATCACCCCCAAAAGTTCCAACTTGACCCCTTTGTAGACAGTCCACTCCCACTGCCACCCCAGATAACCACTGCCCTACTTTCTTCCACCATAAATTTACTTAGCATTTCTTATTTGGGTAGATTTCATACAAATCTACAAATAGCATGCATTTATTTGTGTCAAGCTTTCTTTGCTCAGCGTAATGTTTTTAAGACTCATCCATATTGTGGTATGTATCAGTGATGTGTTTATTTTAATTGTTGAGTGGTATTCAGTTGTTTGAATCTACCACATTTTGTTTGTCTGTTCATGTATTGATGGCCATTTGGGTTGTTATCAAGTTTTGGCTAATATGAATAAATCATTTGTATATAACTTTTTATGTGAACATATTTAAAAATTAAACATTTTCCCTTTTCTATACTCTATTCTTTGAAAGCAAGTCACTAAGTCTAACCCATACTCAAGGATAGAAAAATTAAGCTCCACCACCTTGAGGGGAGAAATATCTGAACATATTACTTTGAATTTTTCTGTAAGGAAGATTTATCCCTTTTCCCTCCATTTGCTTATTTAATAATTTATATCAGTATGGACTCATACTATTTATTTTATTTTTGGAGTTTATATTAGTTTCCTATGGCTACTATAATAAACTAGGGGCCTGGTGCACGAATTTCATGCACAGGTGGGGTCTCTAGGCGTCCCCACCTCCTTACCTCCTCCTTCCCTCACTTTTTCAGTGCCCTATCGCCGCCACTGGTTGCTTGCCATGTTCTGTGCCGCCCCCTGGTGGTCAGAGCACGTCATAGCGAGTGATCGAACTCCTGCTCTCCCAGTTGAACTCCCAAGGGGACAATTTGCATATTTGGCATATATATATATTAGAGGCCCGGTGCACGAAATTCGTGCATGGGGTGTGTGTCCCTCAGCCCAGCCTGCACCCTCTCCAATCTGGGACCCCTCTCACAATCCAGGACTGCTGGCTCCCAACTGCTCGCCTGCCTGCCAGCCTGATCAACCCCTAACCACTCCCCTGCCAGCCTGATTGATGCCTAACTGCTCCCCTGCCAGCCTGTTTGCCCCTAACTGCCCTCCCCTGCAGGCCTGGTCCCGCCCAACTGCTCTCCCCTGCAGGCCTGGGTCCCCCCCAACGGCCCTCCCCTGCAGGCCTGGTCACCCCCAACTTTCTTCTTCTGCCGGCTTGGTCACCCCTAACTGCCCTCCCCTGCTGGCCTGATCACCCCAACTGCCCTCCCTTGCATGCCTGGTCCCTCCCAACTGCCCTCCCCTGCTGGCCATCTTGTGGCGGCCATCTTGTGTCCACATGGGGGCAGGATCTTTGACCACATGGGGCAGCCATCTTGTGTGTTGGAGTGACGGTCAATCTGCATATTCTTTTATTCGATAGGATAGAGGCCTGGTGCACAGGTGGGGGCCAGCTGGTTTGCCCTGAAGGGTGTCCCAGATCAGGGTGGGGGTTCCCTTGGGGTGTGGGGGGGCCTGGGCAAGGGGCCTGTGGTGGTTTGCAGGCCGGCCACGACCCCTGGTGACCCAAGTGGAGGCCCTGGTGTCTGGGATTTATTTATCTTCTATCATTGAAACTTTGTAGCCTGGAGCGGAGCCAAGCCTTCTGCTCGCTCCGTGGCGGCAGCCATTTCTATTGGGATTTATGTATCTTCTATAATTGAAACTTTGTAACCTTAAGCGAAGGCCTGGGCCAGCCAGGTTGTGTGGAAAGATTGGCTTCCTCCATGGCCGGGGGCAACCCTAGCCTCCTGCTCTTTCCAGGTCTGTGGCTGCAGCCATTTCTGTTTGGGTTTATGTATCTTCTATCATTGAAACTTTGTAGCCTTGAGTGGAGGCCTAGGCCGGCAAGGGCAGGTGGAAAGCTTGGCTTCCTCCATTGCCGGGGAAACCCAAGCCTCCCTCCTGCTCTCTGTGGCCGTAGCCACCTTGGTTGGGTTTATTTGCATATTTGCTCCTGATTGGCTGGTGGGCGTGGCTGGTGGGCATAGCAGAGTGATGGTTAATTTGCATACTACTCTTTTATTAGATAGGATATGCAGAAGTTTGAAATGGGTTTCATTGGGTTAGAGTCAATGTGTTGGCAGGTAGCCATCCTTTTTGGAATCTGTAGTGGAGGATCCATTCTTGCCTTTTGTAGCTTCTAGAGGCCATCTGCAGTCCTTGGTTACTGGACCTCTTCCATCTCTAAGGCAGCAATGCCCAGTTGAGTCTTTATCACACTGGAATACTCAGACACTGACTCTTCTGCTTCCCTTTCCACTTATAAGGATGTTTGTGATTACATGGGGCCTATCCATAATTCCATGATAATATGTCTGTCTGAGGTCAGCTGATTAGTAACCTTAATCCTGTCTGCAACCTTAATTTCCTTTGCCATGTCATATAATATATACCAAGGTTCTGAGGATTACGATATGAACATCTTTGGGCAGTCATTATTTTGCCTATGATCTAATACTACATCATTTATTTTATGTTTGAATTGTTTTAATTTTGGTTCTTTCAGATTTTTTCTTGTGTCCTTTCGACATAGCTCCATTGTTATTTTAAGCAATTCCTTACTTTAGGGCATGACAGGATACTCCAGATGTACCTTGTATTTTCCCTATCCCAGCATTAGAATCAGCCATTTCTCCAAGGAGTTTCCTTTACTGAAGAATGGTATTTAGAAACCAAGATTTAGAAACTGGGTTTGTTTGTTGTGACCAGGATGTCACTGCTTCTAAGCTCTCAATGGACAGATCTGTGATATACATGTATGTACAGTAAGTAACCTGTGTGTGTACACACACTTATAATAATTCTTCATCTGGCTCTTTGTATATATATTAAACTAAACATGCATTTCTATTTATCTCGCAAACTCTGATTTAGTGCTACCCAGTGTGTTCTAGACTTCTCCCCTCGCTTGTTTGTAACTCCTTTCTCTAACAGTGAGAAATCTTGCTCCCATTACCTATAATTTGTTTGTTTACTTCTTTAGTCCTAATATACACTAAAAGTAATTTCAGAATTGTTAACCCAGACCTCTGTGAGAAAAAACATTATGAAATAGAGGACAGTGTTTATGTACAGTTCTTTTGACTAGAAGCAGCACAATTTCTAGGCAAAATACCATTTCCAAATTTTCTTAGATTAAATCTTTTGTTTCCAGTCTCAGCAATGAGGTTATATCATGCCTTTGTAATAAGTTAAAGTAATTTCTCACTCTGTGCATTTCACCTTGGGATCCCCTTCCTTCCTGACTGATTTTTAAAAATTTGCATAAGGCAAAGATCACTCTTTTAAATGTATTTTTCTAGGTGTGTGACAAATTCATAAAGTCATACATACATCAACCCAGTACCATACAGAGCCGTTCCATCACTGTAAAAATTCACCGATAGTTGTCTATTACTCATTTCCTCCTCCAAACCCTGACAATGATTGATTGATTTTCCATCCCTATAGTTTGCCTTTTTAGTTATGGCATATAAGTAGAATTATACAATATATAACCTTTGGATCTAGCCTCTTTCATTTAGAAAAATGCATTTATGATCTATCCATCTTGTTTTGTGAAACAATAGCTTGGTCCTTTTTACTGATGAATAATATTTCATTGTATGGCTTACCATAATTTGTCTACTAATTCCCTATTGAACAATTTCTAGATTGTTTTTTTCATGAAAAAAAAGCTGCTATAAATATTTGAATGCAAGTTTCATTTTATTTTTCTATGAACATGAGCTTTCAATTCATTTGGGTAAATACCTATGTGAATGATTGCTGGGTCATAGAGTAAGTGTATGTTTAACGTTATAAAAACTTTCTTCCAAAGTGGCTATACTTAATTCTATCTGATCTAGTGAGTCATTTAGGATTGATGTTTCTTTGCTGAGTTTTTGTTTAGAGGATTTGTCCAGTGGTGTTAGTGGGGTATTAAAGTCCCCTACTATGACTGTATTGCTATCAATCTCTCCCTTGATATCATCCAGAAGTTTTTTTATGTATTTGGGTGCTCAAGTATTGGGTGCATATATGTCTACTAGAGTTATATCTTCCTGTTGAATTGCTCCCTTTAGTATTACGAAGTGGCCTTCCTTATCTCTTGTTATGGCCTTCACTTTGAGGTCTAATTTGTCAGATATAAGTATTGCTACCCCAGCTTTTTTTCATTTCCATTCGCCTGAAAAACCTTTTTCCATCCCTTCACCATAAGACTGTGTGAGTCCTTTGTTCTGAGGTGGGTCTCTTGTAGACAGCAGATATATGGGTCATATTTTCTTATCCACTCAGCTACCCAATGTCTTTTGATTGGGGCATTTGCATTTAAATTAATTGTTGATAGGTATATCTTTATTGCCATTTTATTATTCATATTTTTCTAATTTTTAAAGAAGATCCTTTAACATTTCTTGTAATACTGGTTTGGTGATGATGAACTTCCTTTAGCTTTTTCTTGTCTACTTTCTTTTTAAAAAAAAATATATTTTATTGATTTTTTACAGAGAGGAAGGGAGAGGGAAAGAGAGTTAGAAACATCGATGAGAGAGAAACATCGATCAGCTGCCTTCTGCACACCCCCTACTGGGGATGTGCCCACAACCGAGATACATGCCCTTGGCCAGAATTGAACCCGGGACCTTCAGTCTACAGGCCGACGCTCTATTCACTGAGCCAAACCGGCCAGGGCTCTTGTCTCCTTTCTTAACTTCTATTGTACTTTCACACTTTTGGCTATAGTTAATGTGAAAACTGAGGCAATCTTTTCCCTTAAATTTATGCCTGGACACTTGATGCCTCTCTGGGAATGGTCCTAATATTGCCTGACAAAGCTTCCCTGTGCCCAGACTGTGGGGGATCCATAATCATGATCTTTTCCTTATCTCAGTCCAGACCTCAGACCATTGTTAGGCACCCATCCCTTTGACCTTACCTTAGTTACCCTGGTTGCGGTAGATCTTTTTACCTCTCCACTTGTCTAGAATAATTTTATTCAAAGCCATTTTGTCTCCAAAGATTGGCTATACATACATTCTCCTTAATAGAGCTGGAGTGCCTTTGTAAAGATGCATATTTGATCATGTCACTCTTCTGATTAAAAATCTTTAATAGCGCCCCATTTCCCACTGGATAAAGTCCAAATTCCTCAACATTAGGTGCTAGACTCTGTGAGAGTCCTGTGCTTCCCTCCCAGCTCATCTTAGATATACTGTGGTTCAATAAAAAAAATTTCCCCCTAACTTCATAAGATTGTGCTAAGTCCTAAGAACCCTCATAGTCTCTGTGCTTTCTGCTATTTTAGCACATTTTTGAATTGTGATTTATTTTTGTTTTTGTCTGTATCACTTTCTACACTGTGTTATTTTTTAGGAGCAGAGGCAGTGTCTTATTCTCTGATAATTCCTCAGGAGCTGCTACAGTGTCTAGAAAATAAATACTTGTTGAGTTTTTTATAAAAAACTGAATGAATGAATAAAAATATCACTGTTTATTTGCACAAGACTGTATAACTCAATATTTATAGGGGTTTTAATACAGTGCAGGTCTTTGGATTTTCCAGGCTGTGGCCAATTTAGCAGCATGGGAGATCATATACATAGAGAAAGGAAAAGTTCAAAAGCATATTAATAGAACCAGACAACATTCTCAGTGCTCTCATTATATTATATGGCACAAAAAGAACAATAATAGTTTAACTGGCCACTCACTTAATGAACCGGCATCCATCTTGTCCAAATGACCTTGTAGAACTATGTGGAGCAGTACTGCAACCATAACAGCTATTGAATAAAGATCGAAGGCGCAGAACTCATAAAGAATAGATGAGGCATAAATTGAAAGCAGGCATGTGTGGCACCATATTTGAAGTGCAGAAATGCATTAACTAAGTAAAAATAAGACCTGCTAAATTGCCTGTCACATAGCTGAGACCACTGCAGCAAGCGTCATCTTTGAGTCATTATGACAATACCAAATATAGACAGGTTGAGAAACAATCTGAGTAATGGCTCCTTATATTTAACTAGAGGCTAGTGCACAAAATTCGTCCACGGGGGGAAGGGGGTTGAAGGTTCCCTCAGCCCAGCCTGCACCTTCTCGCAATCCGGGACCCCTGGCTCCTAACCGCTCACCTGCCTGCCTGATCACCCCTAACCACTTGCCTGCCTGCCTGATTACCCCTAACCACCTCTGCCTCGGCTCCTGCCACCACAGCTTTGCCTGGAAGGACGTCCAGAATGACATCGGGAAGGTTGTTCGGCTGTACAGTCTAATTAGCATATTATGCTTTTATTATTATAGATTAGGAATAATCTTAATTGAGCTGCATATTTAAAGTTGTTTTTGGTTTCAAGGTATGAAGGTTCATGTGTACAGGTTTCCTGAAGGCACAGCAAGCTCTACCTTTATTTTTTTTTTCATTTTTATTTATTTATTTATTTTATTTGTGTGTGTGTGTGTGTGTGTGTGTGTGACATTCAGTTTTTATTTTTTTACTTTTTTAATTTAATAAATCTTTATTGTTCAGATTATTACAATTGTTCCTCTTTTTTCCCCCATAGCTCCCCTCCACCTGGTTCCCACCCCACCCTCTGCCCTTAATGCCCCCCCGCCCACCACTGTCCTCATCCATAGGTGTACCAAATTTTCCAGTCTCTTCCCGCACCCCCCACACCCCTTTCCCCACAAGAATTGCCAGTCCACTCCCTTTCTATCCCCCTGATTCTATTATATTCACCAGTTTATTCTGTTCATCAGGTTTTTTTATTCATTTGATTTTTAGATTCACTTGTTGATAGATATGTATTTGTTGTTCATAATTTTTATCTTTACCTTTTTCTTCTTCCTCTTCTTTAAGAATACCTTTCAGCATTTCATATAATACTGGTTTGGTGGTGATGAACTCCTTTAGCTTTTTCTTATCTGTGAAGCTCTTTATCTGACCTTCAATTCTGAATGATAGCTTTGCTGGGTAGAGTAATCTTGGTTGTAGGTTCTTGCTATTCATCACTTTGAATATTTCTTGCCACTCCCATCTGGCCTGCATAGTTTCTGTTGAGAAATCAGCTGACAGTCGTATGGGTGCTCCCTTGTAGGTAACTAACTGTTTTTCTCTTTTTTTTTTTTTTTTTTTTTAAATATATTTTATTGATATTTCACAGAGAGGAAGGGAGAGGGATAGAGAGCTAGAAACATCGATGAGAGAGAAACATCGATCAGCTGCCTCCTGCACACCTCCCACTGAGGATGTGCCCGCAACCAAGGCACATGCCCTTGACCGGAACCGAACCCGGGTCCCTTCAGTCCGCAGGCCGACGCTCTATCCACTGAGCCAAACCGGTTTCGGCTGTTTTTCTCTTGATGCTTTTAATATTCTCTCTTTGTCTTTTGCTCCTGGCATTTTAATTATGATGTGTCTTAGTGTGGTCCTCTTTAAATTCCTTTTGTTTGGGGTTCTCTGTACTTCTTGGACTTGTAAGTCTATTTCTTTCACCAGGTGGGGGAAGTTTTCAGTCATTATTTCTTCAAATAGGTTTTCAGTATCTTGCTCTCTCTCTTCTTCTGGCACCCCCATAATTCTGATGTTGGTACGCTTGAAGTTGTCCCAGAGGCTCCTTACACTATCTTCATATTTTTGGATTCTTTTTTCTTTTTGCTTTTCTGGTTGAGTGTTTTTTGCTTCTTTGTATTTTAAATCTTTGACTTGATTCTTGCAATCCTCTAGTCTGCTGTTGGGTCTCTGTATAATATTTTTTATTTCAGTCAGTGTATGCTTAATTTCTAGTTGGTCCTTTTTCATATCTTCGAGGGTCTCGCTAAATTTATCGGCCTTTTCTAGAAAATTCTTGAAAAACCTTATAACTGTGGTTTTGAACTCTATAGCCAGTCATTGGCTTTCCTCCATTTCTTTCATTTATGCTCTGTTTCTTTGTCTCTGCATTTTCGCTGCTTCCCTGAGTTGCTAGAGTGGCTTTGTGTGGTAGGTATCCTATAGGGCCCAGTGGCTCAGCCTCCCCAGTTACCTGAGGTGGACACTCTTGGTGCACCCCTTTGTGGGCTGTGTGCACAGTCTTGTAGTTAAGCCTTGATTGTTGTTGGTATCACTGGGAGGAATTGATCTCCAGGCCCACTGGCTGTGAGGATCTGCTGTGTCTACGCTGGGAGAACTTCTGTGCTGGAGACACCCTTATGAGACAAGATTTACAAAAGCCTCTGTGCTCAGCTTGGATGGGGCGGAGTCTCAGGGCAGAGCAGATAACATTGGTTTCCTGTGAGCCCTGCCCTAATAGGCCCTGTGTCTCAGTGTCCCGTGGTAATCGCTGCAAGCACCTCTGAGAGAAAGCCACCCTCGAGGTCCGCCACTGCCAGACAGTCCAGTTTCTCCCCGAATGAGTCTGGGTCCTCAGAGTCTCGCCTGGAACTGGAGTTCAGTGCAGAGCTTTTGTCTCCCTCCGGCTTGAGAAATCCAGCCGTGTACTCAGTTGCCAGTCCTCTCCACACGCGTCTCAGTACCTCTGTCTCCTGTAGCTCCTCTGAGTCTCAGTGTGCTTTTCTCTTTTCTTCTAGTTGTAGAATTTCCACTCAGCCAGCCTTCCTGTGGTTCTGGATGATGTCCATTTTGTCTTTTAGTGGCAGTTTTGAAATTGTGCGAGGCAGCAGTTTAGGTATTTGCCTATGCCTCCATCTTGTTTCTGCATCCAACCTCTACCTTTAGATATATAATCACATAGTCATTCCTATATAGGATGGCTTTGAAAATACTTGAGCAAATAAATGTAAAATTTTACCGAGCTTAGAATTTTTAAAGATAGATATAGTTTCTCTATGTTCACTAGTTGTGTGATCTTTGATGAGCAAACTATACAACTACTCTTGGTTTTCTTATCTGTAAAATGGGACACAGTGGATCTACCTTAATAGTCCTCTGATGTAATGCTGAGGAAAAAGTATTGAACACATTTTTCTATTTAGAGCAGATTTGACACAAAAGTCTTTCTGCAGCTGCAACCATTTCTTATAATTTAGCAATTCCTAAATCTTTTCTTTCTCCACCCCTTTGGAAACAGAAATGCTTTCCAACAGCAAAAGTTTGCCCCTAAATATATTTTCATGGATAATAAGAAAATAACATCAAGTGGTAAAATTGAATGTTACTTAGTTTCAATGCCTAATTCCTGTTAAATCCTCATTATTTTCCTTTTTTTCTTTCTGTTTTCTAGTCTCTCATAGGCACTGAGCATGTGGACTAGTTCTTGTTTTAAAAACTACACTGGGCATTGTTATATAATGAGGACTAAAATAAACCCTTATAGGTCAGCTTTATTTGAAAAAGTGCTATAGGTTTCTGATACCTGATAATAATAACCTCTAAGCTTAATGTCTTGAGTTCTACAAAATATAAAACCAGTTGAAGCTGTCCTTAGTTATTAATTTTTTAGTACAAATCAGAGTCTGATTCTTTCCTGAAGGCTGCTTTTAATAGAAAAGTAGCAGAGGGCACTGGTGTGAAGGAGAGAGTCATCTGCTTGAAAGAGACTGGCAATGCTAAAGGCCAACAGCCTCCTTACCATAGTTACTAAAAACCCAGGTTGGCTCCACCCACAGGTGCCATGTGGAACTGTTATAGATCACTCCTTTAGCTGCTATATATTTATCTTGTTTCAATGTAATATGTGCAGAAATTGGTAAATAACTTACGGAATTGTAAATAAGTGATGTTAGCATTTTACAGAAAAAAAGGCATAAAGCCACAAATTTTCACTGTCTTTCACCAGATTCTTTAATGTTAGTATAGTTTTTTTAGAATGGCAACAGAATTGTATATTTCTGTATTTCACCTTTGTCTGACCCATTTTTCAGGTAAATACACATCTAGGTAATTATTACCCATGCTTTATCATGTTACCTGGAGAGCATGAAATGTGCTAGGAATTCAGAATTGAATTGAATTGAATTCGCCAGTATCTGTTTTGTTGTTGTTGTTATAGTTTACCTTCAATGATTTGTTCCATTTTCTAATAGCACTTCATTGTCCACGTATGTTGTTTAGATGTTAGATATGGCCTCTACATTTTCAAACCTCCAAATTTATTTTACCTGTGTTGAAATTGAGTGTAATCATGTGGCACATCACTAATGTTGCTGGTTGTCTTATTGCCTAGGTATATAAAGAATCATATTTTTATATGTCTTGTGAATCTCTTAACAACAGTCAACCAAATATACATGTTAGTAAAGCTTCAATGATTTATCACATGCATAACATAAATACTTCTTGTTGTTTATATGTATTGAGGACAAAATTATAAATCCTGTAGAATATTAAATTGTTATGCATAAATTACCAATGCTATTATTTTTTAATTGACTCAATATCTGAGGAAAGAATAAATGTAGTAAATACCATGAACAGTTTTTTTTAAAAAAATATTTTATTGATTTTTTGCAGAGAGGAAGGGAGAGGGATAGAGTTAGAAACATCAATGAGAAACATCAATCAGGTGCCTCCTGCACACCGCCTACTAGGGATGTGCCCGCAACCAAGGTACATGCCCTTGATCGGAATCGAACCTGGGACCCTTCAGTCTGCAGGCCAATGCTCTCTCCACTGAGCCAAACTGGTTAGGGCCATGGACAGTTTTTTAAAAAGGTATACTACTATTTCAAATCAAGCTATATAAGTAATTGACCATGGAATCATGTGCAGCTAGCTAGTGACTGATTTGCTATTTTTAGTAGTTGTTTTTCACGTAACTCTTAGATTTAATTCTTCGGAAAAATTAATGATTTTCTCCCTGTGATCAGTATTTATTTTATTACAATTACAGAGAATGAGAAATTTGTCATTTTCAAGTGTATGAATAGTTTCTATTCTTCCCCTATCCACCTTCTCCTGCAACACACATTCCTATTCCACTCACCACACCTCTGTCATACTCACCGCATCTCAACCTCCACCCACCCTTACCCTGTTGTCTCAGGGGCTTTCTCAGCATGTCACTGGAGATTTCGGTGAGCACAGGTGTCTCTGGAATTCTATATGGACCTTATGAATCAGTCTGGAAGGGGTTAATTTCCTTTTTTGACATACAGTTATCTGATCAGTTTGGGGGACACTAAATAACATTTTCAGAACACATTTTGTGAGAGTCTAATATATTCAAATAAAGTGAACAAAAGCATCCCAGGAAATCCCTCAGTCTCTAGGAAACCTAACCAGCAATCACCCTACATGCTAGGTATCATGATGTGTTTTACAGAAAAGATTAATTTCTCTGAACCAGGAGTGTCAGAAGGTAACTACTGAGGCTAAGAAGTGGAATGACAAATCATCTATGTGATGAGCTATCTCTTCCCAAGCTATCATTTCTCAAGTACATGTGTTTTCTTAGGGAACACATTGCTGCTGGGAGTGCTTATATGGCCTGGCAACTAGTTGGGATTTTTTTTCCATGTTGTAGATAAGGAAATCACAAACAAATAAATAAAAGTGCCTACTAGATAGAAGTTATTTAGTACACATATACATCAGGCTGGACTTGGCTCTCATCCAGAAACCAACCAACAAGTTCAAAGTAAGGCATCTGTGGTCATTATAGTTTTTGCTGATAACAAACCGTCTCAAAATTTGGTGGCTTAAAGTATTAAGCATTATGCTTCTGAATTCTCCCAGCCCAGATGGATAGAATGGCTGGAATGGCTGGATGGCTGTGGCCACTTTCCATGTGGTTTTTCATGAACCACCAGGCCAGCATGGGCCTGTTCACATATTAGTAGAAGAGTTCCCAGCAAAATAGAAGAAGCAGCAAGTCTCTTGAAGCCCAGGCTTGCAAGTCATACTGTGTTGCTCCTGATGCATTCCATTAGTCAAAGAAAGTCACAAGGCTGCCCAGATTTGAGGACTGAGGAAAGATACTCTACTCATCGGTAAAAGGGCCTGTAGAGAATCTAGGGCCATTTTGCAATGTACAACAGCATCCATAATTTTTGCCCTTAACACAGATTCTCAAGACCAGGGAAAATCATTCTCTTCTTGTGGACAGTTTACATGTATATGCAAGTTGTTTATCATAAACTATGTTCCATAGGTTAGTGGGTATTTCTGTAAATATGGGAACACAACGGCAGCACAGCTGGCATAAGTCTTGCCAGTGTCATAGCTTTGCACCTCGTCTGATTCTGAGGTTGAAGCAGACAGGCTTATGAAGCACAGCATGGAATCCAGCTCCCCCGTGGCATTCTCTGGGCAATAGCCATTCTGTTAATGAAAAAATGGATCCAGAAATGAAATTCCGCCAAGAAAATAAAAAGAACTCTTGGAGGAATTCTGTCTTTCTTTTAGTGAGCTTTGTTAGAGAAAATCTCTTGGCTGTATTCTTTGTAAACTGGTCCAACCAATACCAAGATAAATTTTAAAACTACAGTGTCAGCACTTTCAGCTTCAGGCATTATATCTTGGGTTCCCTGGTGTTCATAGGACAAACAACCAGTTTTCTTGTTAAAATTCTTCTCCTCTGTCATCCTAGGCTTGGCCAGCATTTCTGGCAAATTGTTGAGTCTAAATACTAACCTCTTCAGAAGTTGTTCTCAGGATTTTTTTTTTTTTTTTTATTGAAGATCTTCTTTGGCACTTTAGGATATTTTCACAAGTCGCTTTCTCTCCATTTTAAAATCTGTTGTTCCCAATCTTAACCTCCCCAGTGAAGCACAAAATATCTTTGCCATCCATCCTCACCAAGATTTCAGTAAACACAGGATGGTGTTATGCATAAAGTAGGAATTTGATGACTTGATGTGGTCTGAGGATTAATCATCATCTATCAGTACCTTTATATATTTTTGTGATGATTCCTGATATTTCTACCATCAGTGAAGCAGTATTTCTTTTTTCTTTTTTTTTTTTTTAATATATTTTATTGATTTTTTACAGAGAGGAAGGGAGAGGGATAGAGAGCTAGAAACATCGATGAGAGAGAAACATCGATCAGCTGCCTCCTGCACACCTCCCACTGGGGACGTGCCCGCAACCAAGGTACATGCCCTTGACCGGAATCGAACCCGGGACCCTTCAGTCCGCAGGCTGACGCTCTATCCACTGAGCCAAACCGGTTTCGGCAAAGCAGTATTTCTTTTGGAGTAGTCCAGCTCATTGCGTGGATTAAGATTCTATCAAATAATCCAGCCAGTCTTGAGGAAATGGGACAAAGAAAAAGGAATGTGGAGAGTTTGGAAAGAATGGGATGAAAACAGTAGAACTGGGCTCTCTATTCAGTAGAGCCACTAACTGGTTGGGTGACCTTGTGTGAGTTTGAGTCATATGTAAAATCAAGGCTGTGAACAAGGAGAGCATTAAGTTTCTTATCATTGTTGAGATGAAAATGCGCATAAGAAAACAAACAGGAACAGGGGGTCAGGGCATTGTCTGCTGGGGGTCTCAATGCATTCCTAGCAGTCAGGGCTCACACCAGATTATTGGACCCTAAATAAAGAGACTCTCAGAAGGAGAAAAATAGTGGTGAAGAAAAGGCATCACAGGTAAATGGGAAATTTTGCATTGTCCAGTTTAGCAATCATTTACTGAACACCTACTATGTGCCAGGCACTGTGTTAGGTGACAAATCTGACAGAGTCCCTGGCTCAATAAAAAAAAAAAAAGAAAAATCATAGAGAAACGTATACAAATAGATAACAGCAAAATAGCACTGCTACACATTAAGTCAGTTGTTTATTCTCTTATACTATCCCAGAATAAACTGAATATTTTTCTGTTCTGGAGGAGGGAACAGAAAAATATTCTTGAAGACAGTAACATCTTAGCTGAGTCTTTTCCCCCCCTTTATTTTATTTTATTTAAATTTTAAAATTAAGTTTATTGGATGACATTGGTTAATAGGGTCATATAGGTTTCAAGTGTATATTTCTAAGATACATGATCTATATATTGTATTGTGTGCCTTCTGTCACCATATAGTATTTGGCCTCCTTTCCACTCTCCTAGTCCCCCTCACCCACACTTCTTTTCCTCTGGTAACCACGATTCTGTTATCTGTGTCTATGAATTTCAGTTTTACATCCCACATATGAAAGAAATAATCAGGTTCTTAGTTTTTTGATTGACTTTTTTTGCTTAGTATAATATCTGCAAGGTTCATTCATATAGTCGCAAATGGCAATATTTCATTTTTCTCTTATGGCTGAGTAGTATTCCATAGTATATATGTATCATATCTTCTGTATCCAATCCTCTATTGAAGAACACTGGTTGTCTCCATGCCTTGGCCACCATGAATAATGCTGCAATAAATATAGGGGTGCATATATCTTTGCAAATAAATGTTTTCAAAATTTTCAGGTAGATACCCAGGAGAGAGATTGCTGGATCATATGGTAACTGTAATTTTAGTTTTTGAGGAACTACCATATTTTTTTCATAGTGGTTGTCCCAGTTTACATTCCCACCAGCAGTGAATGAGGGTTCCTTTTCTCCACAACCTCTCCAAACACTTGTTATTACCTGTCTGGTTGATAATATCAGTGATATCTCATTGTAGTTTTGATTTGCATTTACCAAATAGTGAAATCGAACATCTTTTCATATAGCTGATGGTCATTTGTATGCCTTCTTGGCAAAGGTGTTTGTTTGGGTCTTCTGCCCATTTTTTGATTGGTTTATTTGTTTGATGTTGAGTTGTATATATCTTTATATATTTTGGATATTAACCCCTTGTTGGAGTTGTTGTTTGCAAATATTTTCTCCCATTCAGTTGGTTGCCTTTTTGTTTTGTTCTTGGTTGCTTTTGCTGTGCAGAAGCTTTCTAGTTCGATATAGTCCCATTAATTTATTTTAGCTTTTACTTCCCTTGTCCTTGGTGTCAAATTCATAAAATGTTTTCTATGACCAAGGTCCATAAGTTTAGCACTTATGTTTTATTATATGTACCTTATTATTTCAGATCTCATATTTAGTTCTTTGCTCCATTTTGAATTAAATTTTGTACAAGGGGACAAACTGTAATCTAATTTCATTCTTTTGCATGCGCCTTCCCAATTCTCCCAGCATCATTTATTGAAGAGGCTTTTTCTCTCTTCATTGTGTGTTTTTGGCTCCTTTGTCAAAAATTATTTGCCCATACACTGTGGTTTTTTGGGGGGCTATTAGTGTATGTTTATTCTACCAATATCATGCTGTTTTGATTATTGTTGCTCTGTATTATAATTTGAAGTCAGGTAGTGTGATACCTCCAGCTTTGTTCTTTTTATTTCTTATGATTGCTTTGGGTATTTAGAGTCTTTTGTGGTTCCATACAATTCTGATGATTTTTTTATCTGTTTCTTTAAAAATGACATTGGGGTTTCCACCAAAAAACTATTAGAAAATAAATACAGTAAAGTTGCAGGAGACAATATCAATGTATAAAAACCTACTGCTTTCCTATATACTAACAATGAAACTTCAGAAAACAATTCCTTTTGCCACTGCAACAAAAGAATATTACCTAGGAATAATACTTAGGAATAATTTTAACAAAGGATGTGAAGGACCTACATATGAAAAACTACAAAGCATTAAAAGAGATTGAAAAAGAGACAATGAAATGGAAAGATATTCCATGTTCATGGATTAGAAGAAGCAACATAATTAAAATGTTCATATTACCCAAAGCAATATACAGATTTAATGCAATCCCCATCAAAATCATAACTGAGTTTTGAAGGCTGAGTGGGGGTTGTTCAGGGGAACAAGGGAGGGAAGAACATTCCAGGAGATCATTCCACAAAGAAGAAAGAATAGAAGCCAAGGTCCAAAGATATGAGAAGCACTGTGCATGTGGGAGCAGCCCTTTGACAATAGGCTTGCCCTTTAGCAGATCAGCTTCTGGACAGAAAACCCCATAGATTTGAGGGTGAGAGATGCCTTCACTCCTGGAGGATATCACCGTGTGTTCTTCCATTTTACTCCCCGGACCTCAGTGTCCAATTCCTTATTGGTAACATGTAAGTGGAAGAGTTAGTCACATATTAAATTCTCCAAATCCATGTATCTAATTTATAAAAGGAAGAGTTTGTCTGGAGAATTGAGGCATGCTTTAAGATCCTTCTTTGGTCTCTGAGCTCTCAAGCAGTGAATCCAGAGACAAGATTGAGCTGCGAGAGAAATCAGGGCTCATTTTCCTAGTTCCAATAGCTTAGTTATCACTACACAAATGTTAATTTAATTCAAACTTAAATATTTAATGACTGCTATTATATTAAATACATTTAAGTTTGCACCTGAACTTTCATTTCACCTCTACTGCACAGAGAAATTTAAAAACCCATTTCCAGATACTTGCATCAATGAAGGTAGCCTGGCAATCTGGAATTCAGTCTATTAAGAGTAAGATCAGATTCTAATGTTCTAGGTATTCCTAATTCCCCCAGCTCTGCAGAGCACAGATTACTGAACTATTTTATTTCATAATCTATCATGTACCCAGCCCTGTGATACAAGTGAATAATAGAAGAATAACATCTAGTTCCTAGCATATAATATTTATCTTGTTACAGGAAAGGTAAGCCTTTCCCACCTTTAAGTAATTACACAAAAATTGAAGGGGAAAGAAAAAGCTTAATGAATTGCTATGTGATAGCACTTCATGGGGAATCCCTTGGGCCTTTAAAGGGAATCTCTTTCATTGGCTGTGAAAGGTGAGTTATATACAGTTTTACACAATGAATCTTGTTAGAAGGTAACAAGAATGAATGTGATTTTTCTTGATTGAGAAATTAGGTCAACTTTTAGATATTGGATGGAATGGGCAACAAAAGGCACCTTTGGTGTCACCTATCACTACTACCAGATGAGGCAGGAAACCAAGTTCTCAGGCCCATGTTGTGATAAGGAGCTGAATCACCTTCTAAAATGCAAATTCTGTTGGGGGAGTGTTGTGGGGTCGAACCCTGGAGTCAGAATAAGACCACCGGAGGCTGATGATTGATTAAAAAAAGCAGGCAAGGATTTTTTGAGCTGGCCAGGACGGCCGCGAGAGCACCACACGCAGGTGGAGTCCACCCTCACGACCGCGCCGTTTCAGGTGTAGGCAGTCCTTTTAAAGGTCTAAACCACAAAAATTTTCCTTTGTTCTAAACGAGCCCCCAGCCACATCCTGCTGGACATTGGATTGGAATGTGGACCTATCTTGCGAAAGCAGATTGTACAGAAGCAGAATTGAGCAAAGTTAATAATATCTAAAAGTTGTCTGCAGTTTCAACTCCTGGAGCTACTGAGTCGGTGGGAATCAATCTCCTGTGGTTCTAGTCCACAGGCACAGGAAAATAATCTTTGTGATGTGGGATGGATTTATGTGCTGTGGTAACTACCCTATTGTTTAAGCAAGTAAATGTGTGCAGAAGCCAGAATAACAGGGCTAAAATTCAAATAGCAGTTTTTACCCAAGTATGGTTGCTACCATACTTCAGGGAGGAGCAGATAAACCTGGTTAATTATCATCCACTTTCACTTTGCATCAAATCAGCAAATATATTAACTTCTGTTAAATGAATGGCAAACAGGATAAATATATATATATCTGTGTATGCTTGGAATGGAAAAGAGGCTGGTAGGGGTTTACACACCCAGAGAGCCATTTGAAGACCCAGAGTGCCTGGGATCTAAAGATGGAATGAGCTCTAAGAAAAGGAAGCAACGTAATTTCTCACTTTACTATTGGAACGACATACTTACTGTCCGAGCATTTCAGAAAATAGATACTCTAGTTCTTATAAGAGGAAAGCTTCTGTTGGTAACTACTCCTCTGCTCATTCATTAAGTTGACATCATTCTTTTAACATCCACTCTGTGCTAGGCTCTGAGATGCAAGAGGTAAGGTTTGGGGAACCTCATCCCCAATCAGTGGAATGCTGACCTTGCTCCTTTTCTGTCCTTCCCAGCTGGCTCCCAGCTGGCTCCCTCTCCAGCTCTTCATCCAGGTCCTCACTCCCCAGTTCTTACTGGAAAATCCAAGGAACTAGGCCTTTTCATGCATCTGGCAATGGGACATAGAAATATGGGTAGGTAAAGTATAATTTCTTCACTCAATAAGTCGTTTCTCAGGAAAAGGAACAAATGTACAAACAGGAAATTCTGGTATAAAATGTTTGGGCTATGAAAATGTGAGGGATGAATTGGGAGGTAGAGTGTAGCAAAAAGAGGCAGGCAGACCAGTCAGCAAGCTTTAAATCAGTCAAGAAGTCAGGGTGGGAAAGAGTGTGAGGGTGGAGAGAACAGGGTGGATTCTCAGACTTTTAGAGTTGTTCTGTTTTACATTACAGCCCCACTCAATGCTTACCAACACTTGGATCACATGAATCTTCGGGCAAAGTGCCAAGGTGTAAAATCGTAAGTAAAAATCAGCACCGTATTTATCAATGTTGTCCTCTCAAAGTTAATTGTCAAGCTAAGAGATCCAGGTTTATGGAAGAACTATGGAAGCTCCTAGACTGAATGATAGAGAATAAAAAGGGCTAGATCTGGAGTCCCACTCCTAAATAATTCATTATCTCACAGCCATACAGTGGTGATTTTTTACAGCACAGATTTTAGCAATTCTATCTCCGTTATATCATTGGGAGGTTCATTATGTCATGGAGGGAATTAACCTCTCTTTCCTCATTTTCCCAATTCAAAAATTTAAAAGGTTATTATTTAGTCGGAATTAATGCAACATACCATATACCATCCACATCTCCATCATTTGCATCTTCCTGGTATCACCTAACTCAGCCTGCTGGTGCTGGATGATGTAGCCCTAAATTCTCTCTTGGTTGTGGTATGTGTGTGTGTGTGTGTGTGTGTGTGTGTGTGTGTGCATGTGTGTGTGTGTGTGTGTGACGTGCCACTAGAGTACTATTTGCAGTGAGAAGTATTTGAATTCTAGCTGCCTACATGTCATACATCTAGATTCATTTCAGATTGAGCAAGAATAACTGGTTTGTCCTCAGCACGGGCTATAATAGGAAGATGATCTACATGTTCAGAGACTTGCACTATTGTTTTAATCAATGAATTGCCATTTAAAGTTAAACCCGAGATGACATAGTATTATATCTTTTCTTCTCTGTTAGTCTTCTCACATGGATTTTTTACATATTTTAACATAACAGAATGGGGATGTGCTGAAATAAACATGACTATGCTCTCTATGCTGCAGCAGAGCAGTCAGTATCTCAGAGGTTGACATAAAGTGTCATCAGTGGCATGGGAACTACAAGCCGCATGTCAATGCATTTGCATAGAGAGAAAGGCTCTTCTTCACAAATCGTGCCTCCTTATGTCAGCTTCCCTTTGATCTGCCAGAAATGATCGCATCCTAACATCAGTACTCACCTGCTACAGGCAGGACCGTTTGCACCATTTCAGTAGGATAATAAATTTTGTTTTTCTACTGTGTTTTCACTCGTGCTTTTATTGATAAGCCTATGGTTATTAAAATACATATAATACATATATAACATTATAATTATTTCTTATATATCTCCAAATGCCTTAGAGTCACTGAAAATTTTCTTTTTTTCTTTTTTTATTGGCACAGTGGTGATGTCTGGTATTGCTAAAAGAGTTTTTATACAATTTCCTAAAATCTCCTTGTTTTTTATTTTTTCCCAATATAGACAAATTGTTTATAGTTTAGTGCATTTAAAAAATTAAATAAAACAAAATTGAGGAGAATAGCACAGAAAATGTAAATAAGCTCAGCAATGGGAAGCACACTAGTGACGGTTACTGAGCAGAAGCCAGCCTGGAGCGGTACAGGAAGGAATGTGGGAAATAAGGAAATGACTCATTCTTTAAGTCCCCCTCACATTTCATGATAGCTTTGCTTCTTAGAGAAATAATTTTTATGTTCGTTTTATTGATTTTTTTGTATAAAAATAAACTGCTTACATTTCTATTCATGTGGGAATATCTGGGAGAGAAATTCAATCTCACTATATCACTTTTTCACATTTTGATTAGATGCCACTCCATCTGTCTGATGGTTTTGCTTGTGTATTTATTTGACTGATGGATGTTTATGAAGCTTTTGCTTATGTAGTATAAGAGTCAGGAATTGGAAATTAAAACCATGCATGAGAATCCCTTAGTGAACATTTACAGAGTGATCTCATTCTGGTATTTATCTTAAAAGTAATGGACTTAAAAGTATTGTATGTGGAAAAGCAATGTGAAAACTTTGATTATCCAAAGTGTATTGACATACTGTCTACCTAATCATGTTTTTCTTTCACTGTCTGAGACTGGGTTCTCTGGAAATAAACCTCTGATGGAGATGATCATGCAAGTGGTATACTCAAATGTGTTCTTAAGAGCAAAATCTACGAGGGATTGAGGGAGAAATTGATTTCTGGTGCAATGACAATAGAGGTTAGTTACACAAGGAGCTCTGGAACTGGGAGTTTTTCCAAATAGGACTTGGTACCTCCACTTCCACCAGTTATTGGATATACACTACACTGTCCCTGGGAATGGGGTGTGATCAGAGGCTACACAGCTCCCTTTGGGTAATGGATATTTCCAGGAAGAGACAGGTGTGAACTGGCAGAAGCCAATGCTCCTGGACATGGAGCACTGAAAACAATACCACAGAAAACTCCAGACATGGTATTATTCCTTTTGGAGCACTTCTATTAAAGCCTGGAGACATTCGAGACTGAAAGCATTCAAATAAGAAAAGGTATAAAATTGCATGTTTCAAAATTGATTCTTTTAAAATGCAGTCTGTTAGAGACTCCCATAGGATTTGTGGTGGCTTGAAGTTCTTTCTGATTATTGTTTTCCTCTTGACTGACCTCAATGCATTGGCCACAGTAGCCTCTACCTAGAGAAATATTTGAGGCACTGAAAAAAATTAGTATAAGATCAGATCTAAATGAAATCGTATATACTGTTATTTTTCTAAAAAATGCCTTGGTATAGGCATTATTAATATAAAATACTTTGATAATAATCCTGGTAAACCTAGGAGTGAGTTTAAGAAATCAGTTTTGAACTCACTAATTTTATTTGTTCTGAACAATATGCAAAGTTCTGGTTAATAACATCCATTTATTGAATATGTGCCCTATGCCAAGAACTATGATAAGTCAGAAATGATTTCTTATTCTTGGAGAGTGTGTAAGCTATTTGTGATCATGACAGATTTATGTCAGCAATATTAGTGGCCCACAAAAAGATGGGATTGTGCCATATTTAGGTACCAGCTCTATGGCAATTCAGAGAAGAGATGGATAAGCCAGTTTATTTTCAATAAGCAAAAAAAAATCTTTGTGGAAGATATGGCCTTTGGTGTGGGAGAGGAACTGCTTGTTTGGAATTTGGGGAAGGTCAGTCTTTCTAGATTTCGGAAAGAACTTGAATGAAAACATGAACATAGAGGAATGGGATTTCCGACCATCTGGACCAGGGGTCCTCAAACTACGGCCCGCGGGCCACATGCGGCCCGCCGAGGACATTTATCTGGCCTGCCGGGTGCCACTGCCTGTCCTGCTTAGCAGCCGACTCGTCCCGGGCCCGCAGTGCGCATAGGAATTTGTTCAGTTTTTTTTTTTAAACTATAGTCCGGCCCTCCAACGGTCTGAGGGACAGTGAACTGGCCTCCTATTTAAAAAGTTTGAGGACCCCTGATTCTGGACCTTAGAATATGTAAGGAAATAAATGTTAGATAAGGAAAGAAATGCTGGATCACTGAGGGCCTTGAATGCTGGACTATGAATACAGAGTGTTTTGTAGACAACTGGGAACTATTGAGGATTTCTGAACTGAGGAGTAAAAAGAATCCCCTTGGATTAACTCTACACAGTTATGCTTTTTTTCCCCAAACAATGCTCAGTGACGTGAAACACAGCGTTCATCATTTCAAAACACTACTCTAGTAGTGTTAAGTTTATGGGGCAACTTAAAACATAAAAAACACATACATTTCCAACTAAATGCCTTCTGAACAATTTTATAAAGTAATACTGCTGGCACTTGAAATTCAGCATGCCCCAAACTACTCATTTTTCACATATCTAGCAAACACACACACACACACACACACACACCTACCCATTCTTCGGGTTCTTACTCCAATTATAATAATGTAATGGGGAACATCATGCTATTAAGAAAGCCTGCTAGTTAGCATTGCCACAGTCTTGAAATTGTGACAGATATTTTGTGTTTGTGTAGGTGGGGGTGAATGTGGGGAGGAGTCTGCATTTTTATTTTCCAAAAAAAAATCATTAAAATAAGTTTTCTGTTTTTGCCAATAAAAGCCTCAAATTGTTATAAAGAAGAGCAAAATTTCTCTGCAATAGGAGGATGTCTTCTTTAGAAGGAGATATTGATATTAATTTAACCATTTCCCCCCCAGAAGGTATTTGGGAGTTTGATACAGTGATCACTTTGTGTGTGATTGATGAATATTTTCAGATTGAATGAACAAGGTAGCTACAATAGTTATTATCATTTTATCACTGAGGAAAGTAGGGCATAGAGATATTAACTCTGAGAAGAGCATTCAGTTAGGACAGTGGTCGGCAAACCGCGGCTCGCGAGCCACATGTGGCTCTTTGGCCCCTTGAGTGTGGCTCTTCCACAAAATACCACGGTCTGGGTGAGTCTATTTTGAAGAAGTGGCGTTAGAAGAAGTTTAAGTTTAAAAAATTTGGCTCTCAAAAGAAATTTCAATCGTTGTACTGTTGATATTTGGCTCTCTTGACTAATGAGTTTGCCGACCACTGAGTTAGGAAGTCTAATACTTATCAGTTGGTCTGACTCCCCAGTCCATGCTCAGAACCACATTGCAATACTGCTTCTGACAATTAGGTAGGAGGTGTCCACAGGCTATTATAAGCAGCAGTCCTGATCCAGATGTGACAAGTGAGAAGAGACTGGATTTTCTGCAGTTAGGCACCATGGAAACTTCAGATATTTTATTTGGCTATTAAGTAAAAGGATGATCTCAGAAGAGTAGGGCACTTGGGAACCCAGGATCTCCAAGGCCAGAGTACTGATGTACTTGACATTTTGTTCATCTCTCAAATTCAGTCATTTGTCAAACCAATTTATTCTTCTATTTTGTCTTTCCAACCTATCATGTTCCTCCTAGATCCATAACTACAAGTATAAAGTCAATGCACCAAGATGCTTGTACCGACATGCAAAGTGTCTGTCTTCACACCCATTGAAATTGTAAGTCCTTCTATCAGAAATCTCCCTTTCCTATAGTTCTCCAGTTCATTCCACACTGACTTCCATGCTTGAATCTTCTCCTCCTTCACTAAGTTTTTCTAAAAAGTCATTTCAAATGTTTAATCAGGTTTTCCCTTTCTTGCTTTTATTGCCATCTATCTTAAAGTAAGTTAAATTTTTAAAATTAGGCATATTGTTGCTAAACACACATCTACTATTCCTCATTTTGATAATTCTTTTTCTTAACCAAAATACTATGGATTTTCTCACCCCTTTAAGTTTTAACATATTAGGTTTATTCTGTTACTTCAATCTGTTAAATGTTTGGTAAACTTGATTTTTTTAATGCAATAAATTCAAAACCTCACTCAGCTCTGAATTATTTGATAATAAATCTATTTGCACATCCAATCAAATTATCTAACAACATTGCCAAGATTCTAGGGAGATGGACTAGGAATTGGAGATATAACCAATATGCCTATAGTACTGTGATGAGGCTGATTTAAAAATGCTCTTAAGGGAAAGTTCTTTTCTCCTCTTCTTTCTTACCACTTCCTATCTTCACCATTCTCTGTCCCTCTTTCCTCATTTGTAGACTGGAGATTTTAATAGTACCTACTTTATAGTATTGTGAAAATTAAATGAAACTGCAGATGAATAATGCATGGTAACTTTTTATCATCATTAATCTTACTATTAATTAATAAAATAACATGAAAAGTATGGCACACATGAAAATCATGATTATGTCTAATAGCTTAAATGAGTTCAATTTGCTTTTATTATAAGGTGACTTTTATACTATTGTACAGAAATCATTCCCTTCTTAGCTCACTGAGCACACAAGGTCAAAGAATGCCAAAAAAAGAGAAACCACCACTAGCTTTTTGAAAAGCTTCTGTTACCTAAATTTATAGCCTTTTCTTAGATAAATCTAGCTAATTTGGAAATTAATCTAAATTCTATTTCTCTGAGGTCAGTGTTACGATTTTATTTTCAGTGTTAGCCTATTTCATGGACTACTCTTGTCAATATTATCCTTTTAAATTTTGATTAAACATGCAACAGAAAACATGACTGCAATGTACATGATACCTTCAGTTCACAACCAGATTAGCTAACTTTCATTTACCTAGCAGGGGGAGAAAATTTACTTTGTTACTTGAATGCTAATATGAACACCTAGTTGTTTATCTGTTATTTAAGCTATTATGGAATAAAATATCTATAAGGAAAGCTAACATAACAGCCATCTAAGAGATTATTTTGGAGTTTTTAATGTAACCATATTAAAATAATCATAACACCCCTAATAAGATAATGTTTATTATTTTTATTTATAAATGAGAAAATTTCAGTTTTTGGATTATAGTTACCCAAAATCACAAATTAAATATTTAAGATATTTATCTAACTTTAAGCTTGCAGATTATCCATTAAAACATAATGTTTCTATGATTTCTTTTATAAACCTCTTAAACAAAGTTTTGGGGATGTAGCTAAATCCTTCACAAGTCTATATCTTTCTGACTTTAACCAGCAGTAATAGGAATTGGAAGAAATATAAATATAGGAAGTGGGGCAGAATGATAGACTGGATTGGCCAAGAATCCACCTGCTACAAAGCACCTATATCTAGCATAAAATCCATTTTATAGTTTTTCTGGACCACAGATTTAGGAGAGATTGCTAAGGGGCTAACAGAAAATTAAGCAGTAAGCTCTAAATTGGGTTTTCCCTGAAGGCAAATACTGTAATCAGGAGACAAAACACTTTGGATTAGCTACAAAGTGGGGGAACCAAAGCTGAGCCTCTTAAAATGGACTTGGAAAGATAATAAAATAGTCCCAGTCTGTAGCAAAACCAGCTTTGAATGGAAACATAAATAAATCCCCACTGAAAGAAGCATCATAATTTTAATCTTTCAGATTTCCATATCCAGAAATCAAATGTCCCATACACACAAGCAAATCAACTACCATGAATGATAGTCACCAAAAAACAAATAATAAATGTGTACCTTGAGTACTTCATGCCATTCCCTCTGGCCTTTAGAGTTTCTGACGAGAAATCAGGTGTCACCCTTATAGGAACTCCTTTGTAGGTAACAGTTTTCTCTTGCTACCTTTAAGATGCTCTCTTTGTCTTTAATTTTTGGCATTTTAATTATGATGTGTCTGAGCATGGGTCTGTTTGGGTTCTTGTTTGGGGTTCTCTGTGCCTCCTGAATTTGTATGACTTTTTTCTTTACCAGGTTAGGGAAGTTTTCTACCATTATTTCTTCAAACACCTTTTCTATTTCTATCTCTTCTGGCATACCTACTATTCTAATATTATTACATTTCACATTGTCCCACAGCTCCCTTAAGCTGTCCTCCTGTTTTTTAATTGTTTTTTCTTTTTGGTTCTCTAATTGAGTGATATTTTCAACTCTGTTTTCTAACTCACTGATTCGTTCCTCAGCTTCCCCTAATCTGTTGTGTATTCCGTCCAATGTGTTCTTTATTTGTGTTATGTCATTCTTTATCTCAGACTGTTCTTTTTTCATAGTTACTGTATCTTTTTTCATACTGTTGAGCATTTTTAACATCATTACTCTGAACTCTATCAGATAAATTTCTTATCTCTGTTTTGTTTATCTCTTCTTCTGGAGAATTCGCTAATTCTTTCATTTGGGGGTTGTTTCTTTGTTTCCTCATTTTGGTTGTCTGTTTGGGTTTGTGACTATGTTTTAGGTAGATACGCTATACCTGTCAATCTTTAGTGCAGGACAGTGTTAAAGGCTGTTTCTGACTAATTGGATCAGGTGAAGACTTAAAAGTCTCCAGAGACCACCTCTGTCTACATACGTAAGAGGATTCCCACTTGAACTGCCCCCACACAATCATCCTCAGGTGTGGCGAGGGTTTTTTCAACAGGGTGGGGCAGTTGCTTCTGTCTGGAGGCTAATTGTTACTTTTAATCTCTTTAGTGGCCTCAGGGCAAGATGTTTTCCAATAGGGTGCTTCGACTCTCTTTCTCCCAGGCAAGGCAGATGTCTATGTGGGAAAGACATCCTCCACTTGGTGCCAGTGGTGCTGGCACCATCAGCACATTGGAGCAGCTGGAGCAGGGCTGCCAGCAGACAGGGGTCCAAGGGCCATGGTGGGAGGAGCTGGGCGGGGGGCATGCAGAATGGGCTGAGACCCACCCCTGTGCCCACAGCAACCTCACTGCCCACAGTTGCTTTCAAGGTGCACGAATTCATGCACTGGGCCCCTAGTAAGGCAATACAGAAGAAACCCTTTATATTATCTTTACAGTGAACATATTGAATTTTTTTTTCACCTAAAGGAAAGGATGTCTCAAAACTAGGTGGGCAAAGCCATCACAATGTAGAATGGTATATTTTCCAAAAGAAAACTCTTCTTACAAGAACATATTCAGTGTTAATGGAAGTAGCACTTCCCCAATGCAAGCATAGCTTTCACACTGAAAAAACTTACAATCTTTATCTTTTTTTTTAAAGAACTTTAATAATTGAATTAAATCAGAAAAGGCTATATTTATTCACAACAGGCATCCTTTCATTGTTAAAATGTTGCCTATCCCCTATTTGAAAACACTGCTGCTAGACAGAGATGTGTGTGGACAAAGTCAGCAAGCATTGCTACAAATTTGGTGTGCATCATTAATGAAAATGTACAGCATGACTGCTTGGGTGCTTCTGCCTGGCTGGTAGACTTGGAAAGTATGTCATGGGTATCCAGGGCTCTCTGATGCATAATGATAACATCATTGATGTATACTCTGCAATGCCCTTGCTTTAATGTCTAAACAGCAGGAATGGGTTAGTGATGCCTCACATAGGCTTAGCAGCTGATCAAGAATATGTATACAAAAATCAGATGATAGTAACAGTAGTCATAGTACTAATGATAATAGCATGTATTTAATGACTTATTTCTGTATGCCAAGTACTCTGCTAAGCATTTTAAAAGTATTATTTCACTTAATCTTTGTAAATCCTTTGTGAAGTAAATATGATCATCCCCACTTTACATATGACAAAAATTGCAGCGGAGAGTGGCTAAATTGCCCTAGGTCATATAGCTGGTTCTTGGCAGAGGACTCAAAAACATTTCAATCTGACTCTGAAGCCAGTGCTTCAACCACTATGCAGCACTAATTTTAAAAATATACACATAAACAAATAAAAAATATGCAAGCAAACCAGAGGGGAAAATATCAAAATAATAAATTGTCATAGATAAGTAGCTTTAATACCAGACTGTATAGTTCAGATCAAGACACCTGGTTTTACTGATGTGAATTTTTTCTCTCTTATCTATAATAATAAAAGCATAATATGCTAATTAGACCAGACTTCCTTCCAAATGAAGCCGGGCTGCAGCCATGGGATTGAGGAAGCCATTGCGGCTGTGACAGAGGGATCCAGGCAGCCACTGTGGCTGCAAAGGCCTACTCTTGCACGAATTTCGTGCATTGGGCCTCTAGTCTATCTATAATCTACCTATTATCATTTATCTCTCAACCTATTTATATCTATCAATCAATCACCTATCTGTATGCTAAGCTATTACCTACCAATCATCTATCTATCTACCTACCTACCTAACTACCCATCTACCTATCTGCTTACCTCTTACCTATATATTTATTTTTACCTACTCAACATCTCTTTCTCTTCTTTACTACACAAATCACTGTACAGACATGTTACAAAGCTTGGACAAAGTACCTCACTCTCCTATCACAGTGATTGGACAATGATGGACACATGACCCAAGCAGGCCAATCAGAGTCCTTTTGGTAGTATTGATCTGAACACACAGAGAGGGGTGGAAAGCATCCTGATTCTTCTGAGAGTGTAAGTGCTAGTAACTACATTAACCTGGGACCGCCCTGAGATACCTTTGCTGCTCAGGGAGAACTCTTGCTTAGACATGAGGCCAACAGAGACTAGATATGGGCTAAAGAAATAGATCTTATGACATCATTTGAATCCAAGAGTTAGCTGTGTGAGGAACTCATGGTAACTCTTAAATATCCCAGTAAGATAAGCTGAAAATACCTTTCTCCCTTAAGGTAGTGGGAGTTGAGTTTCTGTCCTCTCTAAGACAGAACATGCTGTCTCGTTTCCATTTAAACTTTTCTACTCTGCTGAAGATTTCATGCTCTTTCCTGTCTCTATTTTGTGTGTTTTGTTATCTCTTTCTGTTTTGTCAGTCCTTTTGGCAGAGATGAATAAGATGCATATAATTTGGTACCTTTAATGCACTTTAATGCATCCATTGAATAGATGATATTCTATCTGTTTGCTGGAGAACAAAGAAGTAACACAAAATTAACTCACCAAAACATCAAGCATTAAGCCCTAAAATACAAATAGAGTCCATCAAATTCTATCAAAACATATTTGATCCTGCTATTAGCTACCTATCATCATATAAGCCTGCTTTGATTCTTTCAGACCTCTCTAATAATACTTCATAAACACCTATTCCAGAATGTCCAAGAGTTTTACTATTCTGTGTGATATTCATCCAAGGAATTTACTCTGCTATACAATATAATCTTTGATTATTAACATTTACCATTGCTTAGTAAATGTCTTTATCAGTATGATTTAAATAAACTTTAACATTTTAGTGGCCTATTAAGTATAATTTGGGCTGCTTTATTATTAATATTTTAATGATTTACATATGTATATACTAGTGGAATGAAAAGTATGTCCCTCCTACAGACTTTCTGCAGTATTGCAAAGGGTATAATACTTGCTATCTCTATGAAAACAAGGAATATTATTTTACCCTACATGGAAATTAAATGTACAGAATTATGAGGCATGTCATGTGACATTCTCAATGAAATATATAAACAGGATACCTATTGAATGTTGACTTTTAATTAGATTCACAAATATTTAAATCTGTTGAGTAAGTAAATAAGAACTGAAAATAAAATGTATAGTGCTTGACGCTAAAAGTTTGTTTTAGATGCAAGTAAAGTGAGTTGAAAAGGGAATTAATTTTAAAAATTTTTGAAGGAGGAAATATTTTTCAAAATCAGATTAGGAAACACAAGTTTTTGATTTTGAAGAAAAGTTGGTTCAATTTACTCACTCAATAAAGGGTTTCTATGCAATAAAGGAATACTTTGTGAGAAAAGTCAAACAGGATCAACCATTGGTAAAACTTAGGAATCAAACTCTCAAACTCCTAATTATGATTATTTGTGAAAGTTATTTATTTAGAGATTGTAACTGAAGTGCTTCCAAATTGTTTGAGCAATTTGAAAGTATTTTCAGTACAAGTGGTTTTATGGGTCATTTCTGAAGAATCAATTGGAGAACAATAAAGATAAGATGAAAATACAAGTCAGGCAGAAGGGAATTGAGGCATGATATGGACATTGTTCTGGGAAAATGCTTCAGCTTTAATCTCAATGGGTTTCCATTCCAGAAGTTGATAGAAGGTTCCCTCTTTGTAGAGTATCTGAATGAATTTCTTTTTCACAAATGGAGAAAAACCAAGATACTAGAAACTTCCAATTCAAGTCATATAGAAGTAATATTGTTTGATATGTTAAGATGCAGTAATTTTATGTATGGCTTTAGCTTCTAGAATTTATTTAAGATTTCAGACTTCATTTTTTCTAATAAGTCAAATGTATTTGTCTTTTTATTAATTGTCCATTTCCCCCATAGAACTTTGCTGTTTGGGGTTAGAGACAACTAAATAAACCAAGAAATAAAACCTATATTAAACAGCCTCGTCAGGTATGCCCTACCACCTAGCTGCCCACTGACATTTCTATTAGCTGAAATGTATAAAGCTCTTGAGCTTTTCAAAGATTAGGTGGTATATAAATAGCAGTGCCATGGAAGGAGAATGGGAAAGTTGAAGGGAGTGAATGTAAAATATGTGCTGTTGACTTGATCTATGAGCACATTTGAAACAGTAAACGTCCCTGTGATGGTTAGCAGCTTTATGCAGATTGCACCAGGAAGGAAAGCAATCATTCACAGCAGTTGAGGAGAAAGCAGATCATAAGTCAGAAAGTGGAACTTTAAAAGTACAAAGGTACATTTCTTACTAAACAGTAAAGGCAGGGATTGTGTTTTCAGTGACCCTGAGTTTAGCTACATAGACAACTATCCAAAAAAAATCACATTAAATATCAATGATGGATTGAATAAACATGAATGCTGCTGACACCAAGACTAAGGAATATCACCTTCACAATTTCTGTAGAGTTGGAAATTTTTTTTTCCACCTCCCTATTTCCACCAACCTTTCAATTCTGATATAGAATAGGGATCAATAAAATAGTCTGGCTTTTGGCCTGGCCAGTGTCGCTCAGTGGTTGAGCATTGACCTATGAACCTGGTGTGATTCCTGGTCAGGGCACATGCCCAGGTTGTGGACACCTCATCATTTATGTTTCTATCTCTCTTCCCCTCTTGAGGAATTATTTTCCTATTCCTATATTTCATAAAATTTTAATTTTATAAGAGTTTTTATTATAGGAAAGTAGCTAGTCTACTTCTAAGTGATTAGACATAAAGATAAACAATATGGTGAATTATATTTAACAGTATGTATTAAACAGAGATGTGAATTTTAGTTATCAGATGTCTATTGGCCACCACAAAACCAAATCTAAGAAATTTTTAAAAGGGTCAGAAAATATCAATTAGTAACTAAAATATTACTCCTGTGGAATTCACTATTCTCTCCTGTGGAATTCATTATCCATATTTCATTTATACTTCTATTATTATTTTTCATTCTAATATCTGTCTATTTTTTATTTCAAACATTTTTGAATCTAAAGAAAACTTAAAAAAATATGACAATGCATACTCATATACTTCTCACCTAGCATCATCATGAACATTTTGCCACATTGGTTTTCATATTTTCTTTCTGAATTACTTTTATTATTTTTTATGCTGAAAATAAAACTTGGCCAGTGTGAACCCATTCACACTAGAATCTATGTACACACACATACATACACACACACGCACACTTTTTAAAAATATTATTTGAAAGTAAGAATCTGACATGGGATTTTATCCCTAACTAGGTCAGCAAACATATATTAAGAATAAAACATTCTTTGACAGAACAGGAACATTATTATTACCATAACAAACAAATCAATATTTATCTACTATACAATCCATATTTACATTTTCTCAGGGCACAAAATATTTTTAGTTTTGTTGGTTTAATTTTAATGATATTGAAGACCTTTTTAATCCAGACCAATTGTTTTACAGAATGTTCCACATTTGAATTAATTTGATTGCTTCAACCTGGTTAGCTCTAGGTTAAAAGTTGTTGGAAAAAATACTTATGTAACATTGTGTCCTCCTCCTGCTGGTGCACTAAGTAACTAAAGAGAGGAAATGCCAGGTTGTCTCACTATTGGTGATGCTCAGCTTTATCATTTGGTGAGGGTGGCAATTGCGAAATGTCTTCATTTTAAAGATATGCTTTTCTTCTGTTAGTAAAAAGCCATCGACTTGACAATATTTTGAGGTTGTGTTAACCTACTCCCCAGCAGCTTTTCAAGTAATGTTGTGTGTATATATGCTAATCTGGATTCATGAGTTCTTTTTTTAGGAATAATTTTTATTATTCTTTTAATCCTCAAATTATCCCATCTGATGCTAGTGGAAGTCCCTTCAGACACGCTCCCATTGCTGTTTTGAGATGACTTCATCAATTTTTGAGCACTTCCTTGCTCTCTGGCATAGGAATATGTCATAGGCTTATCTTTGCTTTTCCTAATCCAGACCAATCATTTTTCCAAGAGGTTTGGTTTCTTTTGGTAGGGAATGACAAATGGAAACCAGGATCTGCCTCTGGGTATGCTTATCATTACTAGGCCATTTCAGTGAATAGCGCTAGAGAATATATACTGTAAAAACATATGTATTTATTGCCATTACTAGAGTTTAAGGACAGGGAGAGAGTGACTAAAAAGGAGAAGCAACAGGGAATTTTTTGGGGGGAGGATGAAAGAACTGTATCTTGATTTTTATGGTGGTTACATAACTCTTTGGATTTGTCAAAACTCATAGATCTATATACCAAAAAGAGTGTATTTTTACTGGATTTAAATTTTTTAGAGCAGTTTTAGGTTCTCAGTGAAAGCAAACAAGAAGTACAAAGAGTTCCCATTTACCCATGTCCCTCTATGTGCATAGCCTCCCTAATTATCAACGGCCCCCACCAGATGGTGTATTTGTTCTGATCAATGAACCTATGTTGACACATCATAATCACCCAAAGACCATATTTTACATTAGGATTCACACTTGGGGTTGCACATTCTATGAGTTGAAAATGTAAATGAGATTTATATACCATTCTAGTATGATACAGAATAGTTTTATTGCCCTAAAAATCCTTTATGAAAAGAGTGCATTTTAATGTATGTAAACTTTAAAATAAAGAAATTAAGAACTTATATTTATATATCAAATTCAAATCTAGTCACAAGATTCCTTCTCAATTTCCTTTATTCCATATTTGTATCTCCCTTCTACAGTGGAAGCCCTGGTTCCCAGCAATACCAATATATTTACTCATATGCTCTACCTTCCCAAAAATATAAAATAAATTCAAATAGTTCCAGATTTCAATGCCAACAACACCATCAGCTATGACAGTGGTCAGCAAACCGCGGCTCGCGAGCCACATGCGGCTCTTTGGCCCCTTGAGTGTGGCTGTTCCACAAAATACCATGGCCAGGGCGAGTCTATTTTGACAAAGTGGCATTAGAAGAAGTTTAAGTTTAAAAAATTTGGCTCTCAAAAGAAATTTCAATCGTTTTATTGTTGATATTTGGCTCTGTTGACTAATGAGTTTGCTGACCACTGAGCTATGACAAATTTAGTAAATAAAATTTGCAATATTTTTGCATCACTTTTCTTACCTCAGAATAAATGCAGTTAAGGAGTTAAGTTTGGGTACTGTGCTCACATCACTTGCATTAATTGTTTACTCCATGTGGATAACAAAACCACACAATAAACTACAGTTGTTAACAAATGTGCAATTAGGGTCAGCTGTATTCAATTTTAGTGTTTGCTTCTCTATTATGATTGGGTTTGTGAACATGTAACTCATTGTCCTTGTTCAAAAGTATAAATCACTAAATAAAAGAGAAACCCTACTTCCATCCCTACCCCATATATTCCATTTCCATTTCATTTGCAAAAATAAGCACATATTTTTATTTCTCCTGTCTTACCCAAAAGTGAGCATGCCAGAAAAACTCCTTTGAACCATGCTTTATTCATTAACAACATACCTTGGATATTATTCCATAATTCATAGAGATATTCCTCATTTTTCTTTACTACCACAGAGCACCCAGCTGTGTAAATGTGCCACAAATATATAACCAGTCTCCTGTTAATGAACATTAGTTTATTTCTCATATTTTACTGTAATATGTAGTGTCACCTGAATAACCTTGTGACATGTTTTGTGTTTGTGCAGGTTTACCTAGAAGTAAGAATGCTGAGTTAAATGGTAAGTGCATATATTATTTTGTTAGATCTTTCCAAATGCCTCTACAGAACATTTCTAACATTTTATGCTCTATGGAAGTGAAGAGAGCACTATTTTCCTACAATCCTACAACCTCACCAATAGTATATCATCTATTTTAGCCAATCAGATATGTGAAAAATTGTATCCCAGTGCACTTTGAATTCACATTTATCTTGAGTGATGTTCAGTATATTTAATACCTATCTACACTAATAAAAGAGTAACATGCTAATTGACCGTATCTTCGTGACACCCACCAGCCAATCAGGAGTGAGTCTGCAAATTAACCCAACAAAGATGGTGGGTTAATTTGCATACTCAGGCGCCCAGTCTTCCACACCACCCCAGGTGCTCTGGGCCTCTAGGCAGCGTGGGAAGGCGGAAAGGTGGTTCTGGCCAGAGCGAAGGTGGTGCGGCAGCCAGGGAAAGGAAGGCCCATTCTTGCACGAATCACTGTGCATCAGGCCTCTAGTTTTAATATATATATATATATATATATATATATTTTTTTTTTTTTAATATATTTTATTGATATTTTACAGAGAGGAAGGGAGAGGGATAGAGAGCTAGAAACATCGATGAGAGAGAAACATCGATCAGCTGCCTCCTGCACACCTCCCCACTGGGGATGTGCCCGCAACCAAGGTACATGCCCTTGACCGGAATCGAACCCGGGACCCTTCAGTCCGCAGGCCAACGCTCTATCCACTGAGCCAAACCGGTTTTGGCTTAATATATTTTTCTGTACATATTTTTAATGAAGGTTGAGTTTTTTCCATTAATTTTAAGATGTCTTTAAGTATTAAATAAATTAGTCAAACTGTTAACAAAAATTGCAAATATTCTCCTACTTATATATTGTTTTATACAATAATAATCATTTCTATGTGGTAGAATTTACCAATATTTTTTATTTTTTATCTAGATTTTTAATCAAGTTATAAAGACATCACCATACCCATACTTACACCCAGTTTTAAAGTTTTTTTTCCCCCTCATACCTATATAGTTTTATTTGTTGCATTTAGACCCTCTCATTTATTTGGTGTTTATTCCTGTGTATGAAACATTCATATCGTATTTTTAAATGAAAAATAGGCTACAAATATGGATGGCATAGATCTTATTCTTTAGATAAGATCACATCCTAAAAAAGAAGCCAGATAAATATGGTGGTCAGGACAGTTATCATAGAAGGATCTGAAAATAAAATAAAATTTTATTAGCATTTCAGGTAGAGAAAATAATATATTCAAAGGCACAGAAGTATAACAACATTTCAGGAAATCACAAGATCAGGTATGACCTTAGCTTAAGAAGCCAATGAGGTAGTTACAAGAGTGCTGAAAGAGTAGGCACCTGCTATAGTTCGAAGGGCCTTGACTGTCATGTTCACGAGTGATGGACAAGAATTGAGGATTTTGAATAGTACAGGGTTAGGATCTGGTTTTTGTTTATTAGAGATCACCATGGCAACCATATGGAGAATGGAAGGGAGGAGGAAAGATTGGCAACATGACCAGTACAAGTAGTTGTCAGACTTTGCAGTCCATAAGAATTATCTAGGGATACTGTTTAAAAATATCAGTTTTCAGGTCCTATCCTCAAAGATTTCTGATTTAGCAGGACTAGGGTATGGCCTGGAATAAGCACTTTCAGGGAATTTTACTGCTAATGGTTGCCAGTCTCACACTGAAACCAAAGGTTGATGTAATTGTCCAGGAAAATGGTGTTGAAGTTGAAGCTGCTGCATGACAGAAAGAGAGAGCAGGAATAATTATACACACACACACACACACACACACATATGGATGTGTGTATAGTGCTCTCTCTCTCTCTCTCTCTCTCTCTCTCTCTCTCTCTCTCTCTCTATATATATATATATATATATATATATATATATATATATATATACTAGAGAGGCCCGGTGGATGAAATTCGTGCATGGTGGGGGGTATCCCTCAGCCCAGCCTGCACCCTCTCCAATCTGGGACCTCTCAAGGGATGTCCCACTGCCTGTTTAGGCCCGATCCTGGTAGGATCGGGCCTAAACAGGCAGTGGGACATCCCTCTCACAATCCAGGACTACTGGCTCCCAACTGCTCACTTGCCTGCCTTCCTGATTGCCCCTAACCGCTTCTGCCTGCCAGCCTGATCACCCCCTAACCACGCCCCTGCCAGACTGATTGATGTCTAACTGCTCCCCTGCCAGCCTGTTTGCCCCCAACTGCCCTCCCCTGCAGGCCTGGTCCCCCCCCCAACTGCCCTTCCCTGCAGGCCCAGTTGGCCCCAACTTCCCTCTTCTGTTAGCCTGGTCACCCCTAACTGCCCTCCCCTGCAGGCTTGATCACCCACAACTGCCCTCCCTTGCAGACCTGGTCCCTCCCAACTGCCCTCCCCTGTTGGCCATCTTGTGGTGGCCATCTTGTGTCCACATGGGGGCAGCCATCTTTGACCACATGGGGGCAGCCATCTTGTGTGTTGGAGTGATGGTCAATTTGCATATTACTCTTTTATTCGATAGGATAGAGGCCTGGTGCACAGGTGGGGGCCAGCTGGTTTGCCCTGAAGGGTGTCCTAGATCAGGGTGGGGGTTCCACATGGGGCGGACTGGGCTAGGGGCTTGTGGTGGTTTGCAGACTGGCCACACCCCTCTGCAACCCAAGCAGAGGCCCTGGTATCTGGGATTTATGTATCTTCTATAATTGAAACTTTGTAGCCTGGAGTGGAGGCCTAGGCCAGCCAGGGTGTGCAGAAAGCTTGGCTTCCTCCGTTACCGGGGAAACCCAAGCCTCCTTCTTACTCCGTGGCCACAGCCATCTTGGTTGGGTTAATTTGCATACTCGCTCCTGATTGGCTGGTGGGCATGGCTTGTGGGTGTAGTGGAGTGATGGTTAATTTGCATATTACTCTTTTATTAGATAAGGATATCACAAATGCCTACAAACTTACAACATTCTTTGACAATTATTAATACTAATTTACTACACTAACTTCATTTGGGGAAGTTTTTAATACTGCATCTTAATTTTAATTTATGTTTCAATCTCAAAATGAAATGCCAACAGTACTGATTAGCTTCTACAGGTATTGTTGAAAGAGAAGGATAAAATATAATACAGACCTTGCAGGTTTGGCTCAGTGGATAGAGTGTTGCCTGCGGACTTGAAGGGTCCTGGGTTCAATTCTGGTCAAGGGCACATGCCCAGGTTGTGGGCTTAATCCCCAGTAGGGGGTGTGAAGGAGGCAGCCAATCAATGATTTTCTCTCATCATTGGTGTTTCTATCTCTCCCTCCCTCTCCCTTCCTCTTTGAAATAAATAACAATATATATTTAAAACAACTAACTAAACTCTCGAGAGAGAGAGAGAGAGAGAGAGAGAGAGAGAGAGAAAGAGAGAGAGATAGGTAATATGCAAATTAGGCTGGGAGGCCATAACGGTCATGACCAGCTCAGGAGGAGTGGCCATGCATGGGCCCAGCACCTTAGAGAACAACAGACAGGGTCGCCTATGCCCAGCCCTGGAGTCGGAGAGAACAATATGCAGGGGAGCTGGAGTGGAGACACAAACCCGCAGGGGGGCCCAGCCCCTAGCAGCCCCACAGCCACAGTGTGCCAGCAGTCCTGCCTCTGCTCGGGAGCTGCAGAGGAAACACCTTGTCTGACCGCTCATTGGCTACGCTTGCAGTACGCCACTTGCTTGGGTAATAAGAATCCAAGAAACTGATCTAGGGTTTTCCACCTCACTCCTGGAGGAAAAAATGAAGGTCCAGTGCTGGAGGGGCTAAGAAATGTCATATCCTGCTCTAGCTGGTTTGGCTCAGTGGATAGAGCCTTGGCCTGCGGACCACAGGGTTGGGATTCAATTCTGATCAAGGGCATGTACCTAGGTTACAGGCTCCTCCCTGGCTGGGGCCCAGGTCAGGGCTCATGCAGGAGGCAACCAATTGAAGTGTGCCTCTCACATTGATGTTTCTCTCTGTCTTTCCTTCTCTCTTCCACGCTCTCTAAAAATCAATGGGAAAATATCCTCAGGTGAGAAGAAAAAGAAGAAGAAAGAAAGAAAGAAAGAAAGAAAGAAAGAAAGAAAGAAAGAAAGAAAGAAAGAAAGAAAGAAAGAAAGAAAGAAAGAAGGGAGGGAGGGAGGGAGGGAGGGAGGGAGGGAGGGAGGGAGGGAGGGAAGGAGGGAAGGAAGGAAGGAAGGAAGGAAGGAAGGAAGGAAGGAAGGAAGGAAGAAAAGAAGAAAGAAATGGCATATCCTATGAAAGAGACATCTTGAAAATGCCTAAAGAAAGTTGTCATTTTTTCGTATTGATGAAAACACCTTGGTAGCTGCAGTGGCCAGCAGTGGCAGCAGCAGCAGGATGATGGGGGGTGGTGCCTTCCCCTGATCAGCCCGGTTGCTCCCACAGAGGGGTCAGTAGGACATCCCCTGAGGTCTCCCGGACTGTGAGAGGGGGCAGGCTTGGCTGAGGGACCGCCAACCCCCAAGTGCACGAATTTTGTGCACCGGACCTCTGGTATATATATAAAATACAGGGAAGGATTGAGTGCTGTTGTTACTGGAATAAGGAGATATAAAAATATAAGATTCGCAGAAGGTGAGTTATCTGCCAGTTATGGTGAGTTTAAACTCTGAAATTCCTTAGAGCCACCCAGGAAGCCCTTCAGCATGCATTAGGGACCTAGGTTCGGAACTCAGAGACTAAAACTCAGGAACCATTAGCTTATTATTGGTGCTCACTGAAGCCAGGAGAGTGGACAACACTACCCAGGAAAAGTAAGAGTCAGACAAATAGAAGACTCAGGAAACATTAGGGGAGAGCATCTAAGGCAGGAAGAAGAAAATAGAATGCAAAGAAGAGAAGTAAAGGTAGGTGTTGGAGAGTGGGAATTTTTGAGCAATACTGAGGCCATGGACTATGCCCCAGATAGAGTGGTCAGTGCTGACACCAGGCTAGGCCTTGAGATATGGTCTCATGGCCCCTTCCCAGCATGTAGGCCTTCTTTCATAGAACACTGTCAGCTTTCTGAAGAACAGGATGACCCTGTGAATAACATGGTCCTCAGTGGCATGATCCTGACGTTGCTTAGGAAAAACTGTTTTGTCTTGGGTTACTTGCTCTGCAAAAACAGGATGTGGTTAATGTGCTTAAAAGTGGTCCCGCACAAAGGGTGGGGGCTGCTCTCTGGACTCCCTGCATGGAGAAAGGCAGAGCAGTCGCCGGCCGGCTGGCCAGCCAGCTGGCTGGCTAATAAAGGCTCCCTAAATTTTAATTTGGTCTGGGCTCCAGTGGTCATTCACTCGCGCTCACTCCACAACATTTGGAGGCCCCAGCGAGATAACCAGCCTTTGACTGGTCCTGTGACTGGAGCCCACCGGGGTCCCCGGACTCTCCGACCCAGGGGGAGATCTCTGAGAGACGTTCCTCAGCGCTGCGGACTGGTAGAGGTCGGAGACCCCGCCTGCTAAATTTCCTGATTGACTCTGATCGGAGCCACCTGGATCTGGTTCTTACCGGTAAGAAACTTATTTGTTTCTGGTTCTGTTCTGTGGGCGCCCATCTGGGGTCTCTGGAAGGCTGGACGCAGCGCTACTTCCGAGACCAGATCCCGGCGCATGATGGTGCCCGGTGATCCTCAGTTGGTTGTCTTCGTCTTTTGTTATTCTGTGTTATTGTGGTCTAATTGTCTCTATCATTAGAATGGGTCAGTCTGCTTCATGTTCTGTCTGTACTCCCCTGCAATGTTTTTTTGAAAAATTTTCAGGAATTCAAGCAGCGAGCGGATGACTACGGAGCCTCCGTTAACGCTTTTGATTTACAGAAATTTTGTGAGTGGGACAGGAACGGGAAGTGCTGGTGCAGGAGCGTCGCTGCGTAAGTCAAAAACTCAGACTGTCTGGTATATAAATGTAAGTGTGAGCGTCTGTGTGAAGTGAAAGCTACTTTGTGCCATCTGGCTGTACACATGACAGTATTTGTTCTCTTTCTGTTGTTTAATTTGTTTAAAGACAGTGCACCTCCCTGCTTTAGAGGGAAGACAGTAGAGAACTTTTAATTGCTTTTCCTTGATTTATAATTTGCTGTGTTAGTTTAAAATTTTGGAATTCTAGGGTTAATTTGTGAAGGTTGCCAATCCAGAGAAGTTTAATCAAAGGCTTGTTGGGTTAAGATTAGTCATAATTAACTGCTTTGTAGGCTGCCTTTTTCAGCCCTCCTAGCCAACAGAATCATGTGGTCCTGAGAACTGGGACCTGCCTGCCCTTCCTGATAGATTTACAGTGGGTCTCTGGGGGAGGAAGAGAGCTGAAAACTGCTCTGGAGCAGGTGTGAGAAAGGGTAGAGGCAGTGAAATTCACTCTCAACCTGCTAAGATAGAGAAGCCCTAGGCTGGGGGACAGGGGATGGTTGGAGATATCAGAAGTGGTGAAGGTTGAGATCCTCTGGGGCCTTGGAGTAAAGAAGGAAAATCTGGGGGGGAGAGCAGCTGTTCCTTAAGTGTAAAAAGCCTGGTTATACAGGATCTCAGACTGCTTGCCTTATTTCCCCTGCTAAGGACAGAGTAAATGGTTAATGCAGAAAAGGGGTGTCCTCGGCGGGGAGAGCAGGGAGAGAGAGGTTTTTGTTGATTTTGCTGGGTACAACCCGCTCTGCTGGTGTCCTTGGTTTCTTACTTATCTGAACTATGCTGGCAGAACACAGTGGATCTTCCTCTGCCCCGTTTTCTTCTTCTTAGCCCTTTCAATACACATAAAGAAAATCTCATTGTCCGAGCCTGGCAGGGAGAGGTTACTGGGTACTTCTTGGGTAGTGGTGGAATATTCAGCAAAGGAACTTTAAGATATAATATCTTTAATGTTACAACTAGTTTAAGTTTTAAAAATCTCTCTGTCAAAAAGAAATATTTTTGAACTAAATTAGACCAATACAATATATAGGTATATTTTCTTAAAAAAGGACATTTAAAGTGTGTTCATAAATACTAATCTAAGAAATTCTGGCTGTTTACTTTTGGGAGTCATTAAAGGATTGAGGTTTCAAAGAATAAGGAATACTGAGTAGAAGGTCTGAGACATGGTTATGCATTTTTAAAGGACACAGAAAGAAGGTTTGAAGGCTAATTTGGAGGTGTAAAATTGATAAGGGTTGTGTATGTGATAAGATGGAGAAGAGAAATGTTGTAAAGAAATTGATTAAATAATACAGGCCAGTAAGCCAGGAAGAGTAAATAATTTCAAGGAAAATTCTATCTTAAAGCAGGTCAGTATATTTTTCTCCTTATACAATTCCTCTGAAATTTGGCAATACTTAATAGATAAATTATGGCAATACATTTCTTTGCATAAATTCAATAAGACTGGTTTCCAATAGTAGTTTTATTAACCAGAAACTTTGACTGGAGTATCATGTTTTAAAGAGCCCTGCCTGAACTCTGAAGACTTAAAGCCAATAAGAGTGTGGAGTAAGCCTGGTATCCTGCTTGGTAGCCCTGAAAATAGCTGGTGCTGGAGCATCAGGCCCATACCCTACCATCACTGGCGGTTGGTCAGAGTACAAGGGGAGCAATAAGGGTGCCTCTGCGTCCCTGCGGGACCCCCACGCACTCTGAGCCGCGACGAGTAGGAGGGTACTAAGATGGGCCTTAAAGCCTAGGGCATGGGCCCGGGTAGAGCCACTACAGGTGAGGATTCACCTAACTCAGCAGATACTACAGGCTGGCCTGACGGCAGCTGGATAGCTTGGCTTCCTGGCCCTATGGAGCACATTAAGATTCAATCATGAAATTCCGGCAAAGGTAGTCAGTTACCATTCTTGTTATGTTTATGCAAACAATCAGCCAAATTAAATACCATAGATAAATTAGTCTTAATTTGGCTCTTTTAATAAACATGGGGTAATTTTGAGGAGAAAAATTCTATTTCAATAGAAGTTATTAAAACTGAAAGTTTTCTTTCCCTTCCACCAGACCATTTGTTACAGTTTGTCTCCGCCAGGTCACAAGCCCACCTCCTTCTGTGCCCAGGCCTCATTGTCCCTCTGACAGACAGCAAGGATCTCTTGGCTCTGAGAGAAACTTCTGACCCGCCTCAGCAGGAAGTAGCTAGAAGAGCCCACCGACGGCCATTTTCCCTAAAGAATTCAGAGCCAGGATCCTTGAGGTAATATATTAGGCAGTTAGACAGATATGAGCAGAGCAAGGACGATGGGCCAACTAGCACTACCAGATGTAATTAAGTTTTTCCATCTCTACCTATGTGAGACAAGAGGACTCCCCATAAGCAAGAGGGAACGAGGCTGCAGATGAAGCAGCCCAGGAGGCTGCCCTAAAACCAGTGGGGCCTCTACAGATTCTAGCGACTCTTCCAAACCCTGACCTACCCACCTCACCAGCTTACATGGAAACCCAATCTAGAAAAGCTGAAATCCATAACCAATCTTTACTCAAGTTCTTACAGGCTTTACAGTCCACCCAGAAAGCAGTCCAGAAGCATGTCTGATCTGGTCCATCCTTCCACCCTGGTGACTCTGTTTGGGTAAAGAAATTTGCCACGCAAGGACTGACTCCTACCTGGAAAGGACCACCTCCACAGCAGCCAAGGTCGACAGGATCCCAACGTGGCTTCATCACACCTGGCTTAAGACAGCCCAGGCGAAATAGAGAGTCCAGGACTCTTCGGACCCTCTAAAGATTAGTCCTGGCCCTCATTCCAGGCCCTTATCTTATAAACAGGCCCACTGACTTTATTCAGCAGAGAATTAATTCTATCAAGCTTATAGTCCTCATGGGTCAATATAACTCCCTCGCCAACAATGACCCAAAAGAGTCAATGATTTGACTCATGTACATAAAACCAGTGGGAAATGTTGGAGAGTGGGAATTTTTGGCACTACTGAGGCCATGGACTATGCCCCAGATAGAGTTGTCAGTGCTGACACCAGGCTAGGCCTTGAGATATGGTCTCATGGCCCCTTCCCAGCATGTAGGCCTTCTTTCATAGAACACTGTCAGCTTTCTGAAGAACAGGATGACCCTGTGAATAACATGGTCCTCAGTGGCATGATCCTGACGTTGCTTAGGAAAAACTGTTTTGTCTTGGGTTACTTGCTCTGCAAAAACAGGATGTGGTTAATGTGCTTAAAAGTGGTCCTTCACAAAGGGTCGGGGCTGCTCTCTGGACTCCCTGCGTGGAGAAAGGCAGAACAGTCTCTAGCTGGCTAATAAAGGCTCCCTAAATTTTAATTTGGTCTGGGCTCCAGTGGTCATTCACTCGCGCTCACTCCACAACATAGATAGACCATGACAAAATAAAAAAAAAGAGAATTGGTGTGAAAGCCAAGGGAGCAATGCAGTCGAAAGACAAAGCGATGGAGGAGGGTATGAGATGGCTCAGAGAGGTCAGCAAGGGACAGCCTCCGAAGTCCCAGGAGACCGGTCAGGTAGCTGCTGCTGACTTCCAGCCAGAGCAGTTTCAACGGAATGCTCAAAGCAACAGCCAGGTTCTCATAGCTGTGGGGAGGAAGGAGGGTGAGCAAGAGAAGGCGGCACAGAGGAAAAAATGATTGCTTTCAATCACTGCACAACAGAGGATGGAGACAGTGAGACCTCTGGAGGGATGTGGCATGTTTTCAAAAATAAGAGAGAGCTGAGCCTATTGTATAAGCTGAGGAGCATCTGGTAAGGAGGAGCAAGAGAGAAAGAGAAGCGCCATGGGAGTGGTGTTAGAAGCCCAGGGCGGGGCTGGCCCTCCTTTGCTCTGGAACCAGCACTCGGAGATGCAGCAGGAATGTGAGTGCAGATTAGTGTTCTGGAAAGTACAGTGACTTTGGGACTGACGTTCTCCATTGTCTCTTTGCAGTAAAATGGACAGCCATCTGCTGAGAGGGAAAGGATTAGCCTTTAAAGGCACTAAGTGCTGAAAAGATGATGGTGCACTTCTTTCACCCCACCCTGTTTAATTGGGGCGGCGGGGGTGTTGGGGGGGAGAGAATCCCAATTTTGCACAATATAGTTTGTCTTGAAATAATACAAGACATAAATGAGAAGACTAAAGTAGGCTCAGATTTCTGCACATTTTCTGATTTTTCTCTCCTCTTTATTGGTGCTGCTGGTGTGCTAAGCATGTGCTCAGCCTACCTATCAAATCATCCAGCAATAAAGGGTTTAAAAAAAAAACGGGGCAGAGCGGGGGAGGTTGGAGCAGCTGGAAAAGGTGGGGAAAGAACATGGGAAGCCTGTGCAGGAGGCTGGATAAAGTTTGCAACCTGAGCCTTTTTGTGCCTTAGTCCTCCTGGATCTGGGACTTTCCTCCGATTGCTGTGGGCAGCCCTTTCGTGGTCATCCTACGGAAAGGGGGTGGGGGGCAACAGAGCCAGTGGTGTGGGCCTCTCTTTGAGGGATCATCTCATTCCGGTGCAGTTTGAGTTGGTGCAGTTTGAGTTCCTGCAAGCCACAAGGCTTAGTGTGGCACTGAGAGGGGATGAAAATATGTTCTTGCTAAATAACATATTTAAGTTTTTGTGCTTATTATCAGTCCTGTTTTAAAGACCTTACCTATGTCAACTCATTGAGTATTCCTAACAACCCTATGTGACAGGCACTATTATTAGCCTCATTTTAATAAAAGGAAACAGAGAAATGAAAATGTTAAGTTGCCCAAGGCCAAAACTGTTAAATGGCTGAGTTAAGATTTAAAACCAGAAATTCTCCCTTTCTTTGTTAAAGTAATAAAAAAATCAGGAAATATGAACTACTGGTAGTGTGTGATGATTAAAGGTAAAAATAATTTTAAATAAAGATACACATTTGCAGGAGAAAGAGAATGAGATAGGGCGGCGGGGATCTCCTGGAGCAAGAACCTCAGCTTTGCCATTGTCCTTAAAATGAACACAGCAAGTCATCTTTTGCAGGTAGAGGTGAGTCAGAGGCCTGGTATGTTCATGTCACCCTGTAGAAAGAAAATCAATAAAATTATAGTGAGTGTTTAAGAACTTTAAATTAATCCCCTGTGACAATTTCCTGGTATCTAAGAGCCCTGGATGGTTTTGGTTACTTGCTGTGGAACAGTGATTGCCTGTTTAGGTTAAGTGGATGCCTCATTCATAGAGAGCAAGTTCAACTGCTCCTAAAGGCAGTCATATATAGCAAGTTTCCTGCAGAAAATTCCATTTCTTTGCCCACTCATGCATTTATTATTCCATTTGCTTATGTTTACCAGGTTGGAAAGAGGAGAAAAAATAAAATAAAATAAAATAAATTGAAAGTCACATCGATTTCTTCTTCTTAGAGAAAAGAAGGAAAGGTCCCGGGAGGGCAGGGTGGGCATTGTTCTCCCCTCTCCCCTCTTCGCCTTCCCAGCAATCCCATCTCCATTTTAATTACACCAGGTACTCTGACTGTACCCAGTCTGTCCTGCCCTTTCCCACTCTCTGGAAAATAGGCTGTTAACAGCAAGGCTTTGCCTTGTTATTCTCTCAGTGTGGAATCTCCTTCACCCCTTTGCCCCCCGCCCCACTAAAAGCTTATATGGAATTCATTTTAGTTTTAAATCTAACTCCTACCTTTTCATGAGGATTTAGTGATCATCTTCAGTCAGCAGAGATTTCTACTCCTCTGAACCCCACTATTTATTTACACCATTTGTGCGGCATTTAACAAATTTTGTTGTTTTGTTAAGTTGTATGGATTGCACACTGTCTGTGAAGTAGAGAGTGGTGGTTATGGTTTTTGCTTGCCCAGTGTGCTGGGACTGCCAGTCATGGTGTCCTGTTCCTCCCCCCAACACCTCTCCACTCACAGGGCGGCCACCACCAACAGCAAAAGGAGGAAAAGCCCACAACTCAGGCTCACTGTAATCTTCTCTGGGATCAGTTAATGAACTTTGCAAGGGAAAGAAATAGCTGCAAATACATGAGCATAGAGCTGTTGGCAGCCATTTGGCAGACACTGAGCAAGGCCAATCTAAGAACAGCAATGAAGAGAAGCAGAAACCGAGAGAGAAAAGGTAGACCGAGTCCTGATGACACTATTGAGCTCCTGGAATGAAGTTGTCTGAAGTCAGTTATCTAGTGCTTCCCGTTTCCTGCATCATACCTTTCCTTTTTGCTTAAGATCCTTTGAATTGAGTATTTCTAGTTTTATCAGGAGTCATGGTTAATAAACTCCTACAGGTTTATGAGTAACTTAAGATCAAGATTGAGATCTAACCTACCTATTCTTTTATCTAGACTTTGATATAAGGGGCACTGAAAAGAAAGAAAATGAATGAATGAATGAATGAATGAATGAGTGGTGCCTCAAACTCCTACCTATAATTCTTTCTGTTGCATACACTGGGAAAAACAGAGCCCTCCATTTCTACTCTAGCTACTTGAGTTTATTCTTGATTCCTCAGCTTAGTATTTATCTTATCAAGAATCTAGCTTTTTCAATGGACATGTTTTCCGCAGTGATGGCTCATCTATGAAATATGAAAGAACAAACAATTCAGGCAAGCAGTTCTGTTCAAGGTCCAGGTGTGGAAAGGAAATGGCAGGCATTTCAAATAGGTATATGGATGTAAGCTACAAACACTCAGTTGCATGATGCACACCTCATACACATATTTCAAGGCCTCACATGTATTATACTTGTCTCACTCTTTCCTGGTTTCTTTGATTCTCTAAATCTTTATAGTACTTTTTCCACATCTTGATTCTTTATTACAGCTTTATGAGATATATTTCACAGGCCATAAAATTCACCCATTTAAAGTACTCAGTTCAGTGGTTTTTAGTATGTGTAGTGTTGTGGAATTATCACCACTATCTAATTTTGGAACATCTCCATGACCCCAAAAACAAACCCTGTGCATATTAGTAGTCATTCCCTATCCTTCAACACTCCTAGTCCCTGGAAACTAGGATTTGTCTACTGTGGACATTTACTATATTTAGAAACATATAATAAGTAATCCTTTGAGATTATCTTCTTTCACCTATTACATTTTCAAGGTTCATTCATGTTGTGTAGTATGTATCAGTACTTTATTCATTTTTATTGCCTAACAACATTCCATTGAATATATCACGTTTTGTTTATCTATTCATCAGTTGGTAGAAATTTATGTTGTTTCTGAATTTTTCTATTACGAATAATGTTTCTATGAACGCTCATGTACAAATTTTTGTGTAGACCTGTGTTTTCATTTCTCATGGTTAGATACGAAGGAATGGAATTACTGGGCCATATGGTAATTAGTTTTCATTTTCTGAGGAACTGCCAAACTTTTCCAAAGTGGCTGCACTATTTTACGTTTTCACTAGCAGTGTAGGAGTATTCCAATTTTTATACCTCTTCACCTCTTTACTGTCTGTCTTTTTATGTTAGCCACACTGGTAGATGTGAAGTAGTATCTCACTTTGGTTATGATTATTTGCATTTCGCTAATGACTAATAATGTTGAACATTTGTTTCATTTGTTTGTTGGCCATATGTACATCATGTTTAGAGATATCCCTATTTAAATCCTCTTACTGTTTATCCATTGGGTTATTTGTTTTTATATTGTTGATTTTAGAGTATTCTTTATACATGCTGGATGCAGGTCTCTTGGCAGATACAAGATTTTCATATAATCTCTTCCTTTCTCTCAGTTATCTTTTTCACTTTCTTGATGATGTCTTTTTATGTACAAGTTTTTAATTTTAGTGAAGTCAATTTATATATATATATATTTTTTCTTTTATTGCTTGTGCTTTTGTTGTCATTTCAAAGAAACCATTGCTTAACTCAAGGTTATGAAGGTTTATTTCTTTATTTTATTCTAGGAGTTTCATAGTTTTAGATCCTATGACCCATTTTGAGTTAAAATTTTTTCATGTGTTGTGATGTAGCAACCCAAATTAATTATTTTCCATGTGGATAGCCATTTGTCCCAGAAACACTTATTGAAAAAGGTTACTCTTTCCCATTTAATTTTCTTTGAATCATTGTCAAAATCAATAGCCTATAAATATGAGTGTTTATTTCTGGACTCTCACTGTGTTTCATTGATCTATGTGTCTATCCTTATGCCAGTGCCACACTCTCATAATTACTGTAGATTTGTGATAAGTTTTGAAATTGGGATGTGTAAGTCCTTCAACTTTGTTCCTTAATTTTAAGCCCATGTTAGCTATTCTAGATCACTCGCATTTCCATATGAACTCTAAAATCAGCTTGTCCATTTCTGAAAAAAAAAAAAAATTTTACCAGTTGATTTTGATAGAGATTTACCAGTGAATCTAGATCAATTTGGAGAATATTGTAACGTCAACAATAAGTCTTCTGATCCACAAACCTGGGATGTTATCCACTTACTTCTTTTTTTTTTTTAATGAAATCTTTATTGTTGAAAGTATTACATATGTCCCTTTTGTCCCCCATTGATCCCTTCTAGCCTGCCCCCATCTCCTGCCCAGGCCTTCACCACCATATTGTGTGTCCATGGGTTATGCATATATGCATACACATTATTTGGTTGATCTCTTTCCACCCGCCAACCCACCTCCACTTTCCCTCCGAGATTCTCCATTTCTTAAATTTCTTTCAAAAATATTTATAGTTTTTAATGTAAAATCTTACACTTCTTCTGTTAAATTTAATTCATTATACTTTATCCTTTTGCTGTGTCCTATATGTTTTGGTACATTCTGTTTTTGTTTTAATTTGTGTCAATGTATATTTTAATTTCTATTGTTATGTCTTCTTTGACTTTTTGATTATTTAAGAGTTATTGTTTATTTTTCACGTATTTGTGAATTTTCCAAATTTTCTTTGTCTCTAGCAATAATTTTTATCTTAAATCAATTTTGTCTGACATTAGTATTACCTCAACTATCTTTTTGTTATCTTTTTGTTATTGCTTGTATGGTATACATCATTTTCCATTCTTTTGCTTTTTTAAAAAATATATATTTTATTGATTTTTTACAGTGAGGAAGGGAGAGGGATAGAGCGTTAGAAACATCAGTGAGAGAGAAACATCGATCAGCTGCCTCCTGCACATCCCCTACTGGGGATATGCCTGCAACCAAGGTACATGCCCTTGACCAGAATCAAACCTGGGACCCTTCAGTCCAGCCGTGGGCAAACTACGTCCCGCAGGCCAGATCCGGCCCGTTCAGCTGTTCTATCCGGCCCACGGAGCCGAAAGAGCAGAGGGTTCTCTTGCTCTCCCCTCCGCTCCTTCACCAGCAGCAGTGTTAACATGGCAACGTCGGGAAACACGGCCGCAGCTCCTTCTCCTCCATTCAGTAGAAGGAACAACCTCTCAATCTTCCAGAGGCTCCTTGTAATGCCCGCGGACGCGTCCCCCACATCACCCTGGGAATGCGTAGACACGTTATCGTGGTGATTGATGTAGGGAGACACGCCCCTGGAGAGCACAGTATCAGAGCATTAGCTAAAAAGGAGACCAACAACACTGTTCCCACTGAAGTTGATGTTTAAAGACCAAAAACCTTTCAACCCAGTCTACATTGCCATGTACATCTACGTCCCGGGCATAATTTGGAAGTTGCACTAAAGAAAATGTTTAATTTACTGTTTACACATTTTGTTCTTTTCTATTTGTTTTAGTTTTAAATTATTTTATTATATTTAAGTTTAATTTGAAAGGCTTTTGTACCTTTCCTTTGTTAGGCAATTTTATTTTGCCTTTGCCATCTTCAATATAAGGTATGTTATTGTGCTATGACTCCTCCATTTTTTGAAGTTTCAAATTATAATAATTAGTGTTTACATTCTTCTTATTAAAATGTTTGAAATGAATAAAACTATTGAAATAAAAAAAAAGACCGTACCCTTTTATGTAATGATGTTTACTTTGAATTTATATTAGTTCACACAAACACTCCATCCATGCTTTTGTTCCGGCCCTCTGGTCCAGTTTAAGAACCCATTGTGACCCTCGAGTCAAAAAGTTTGCCCACCCCTGCTTCAGTCCATAGGCTGACACACTATCCACAGAGCCAAACTGGTTAGGGCCATTCTTTTGCTTTTAATTGATTTCTGTCTTTGACTCTAAAGTATGTCTTTCATAGACAATATAGTGTTGGAACATATTTTAAAATACATTCTTCCCATCTCTGCCTTTTGATTGGGCAGTTTAATCCATTTACATTTAGTATCATTACTAATAAAGTAAGATTTACATATACAATTTTGCTATGTGTTTTCTATAGATCTATGTTTTTTCTCTTCCTCTGTTTTTCTTTTTTTTTTAAATAAATCTTTATTCAGAATATTACAATTATTTCTCCTTTTTCCCCCCATAGCTCCCCTCCACCCATTTCCCACCCCACCTTCTGCCCTTACCTCCCCCCCACTGTCCTTATCCATAGGTGTATGATTTTTGTCCAGTCTCTTCATGAACCTCCCATACCCCTTTCTCCCTGAGAATTATCAGTCCACTCCCTTTCTATGCCCCTGATTCTATTATATTCACCAGATTATTCTGTTCCTCAGGTTTTTAATTCACTTGATTTTTAGGTTCACTTGTTGATAGATATGTATTTGTTGTTCATAATTTTTCTCTTTACTTTTTTCTTCTTCCTCTTCTTTAAGAATACCTTTCAGCATTTCATATAATACTGGTTTGGTGGTGATGAACTCCTTTAGCTTTTTCTGGTCTGTGAAACTCTTTATCTGCCCTTCAATTCTGAATGATAGCTTTGCTGGGTAGAGTAATCTTGGTTGTAGGTTCTTGCTATTCATCACATTGAAAATTTCTTGCCACTCCCGTCTGGCCTGCATAGTTTCTGTTGAGAAGTCAGCTGACAGTCGTATGGGTGCTCCCTTGTAGGTAACTAAATGTTTTTCTCTTGCTGCTTTTAATATTCTCTCTTTGTCTTTTGCTGTGGGCATTTTAATTATGATGTGTCTTGGTGTGGTCCTCTTTGGATTCCTTTTGTTTGGGGTTCTGTGGGCTTCCTGGACTTGTAAGTCTATTTCTTTCACCAGGTGGGGGAAGTTTTAGGTCATTATTTCTTCAAATAGGTTTTCAGTATCTTGCTCTCTCTCTTCTTCTGGCACCCCCATAATTCTGCTGTTGGTACGCTTGAAGTTGTCCCAGAGTCTTCTTACATTATCTTCAACTTTTTGGATTTTTTTTTTTTTTTTGCTTTTTGCTTTTTCGGTTGAGAGTTTTTTGCTTCTTTGTATTTCAATTCTTTGACTTGATTTTTGTGTTCCTCTTGTCTGTTTTTGGGTCTCTGTATAATATTTTTTATTTCAGTCAGTGTATGTTTAATTTCTAGTTGGTCCTTTTTCATATCTTCGAGGGTCTCGTTATATTTATCGGCCTTTTCTAGGATATTCTTAAAAAGCCTTATAACCGTGGTTTTGAATTCTATATCCAGTCATTTGTTTTCCTCCATTTCTTTCGTTTGTGATCTGATTCTTTGATGCCGCATTTCCACTGCTTCCCTGAGTTGGTAAGGTAGATTTGTGTGCTAGGTTTCCAATATGGCCCAGTGGGTCTGCCTCTCCAGTTAACCTGAGGTGGACACTCTTGGTGCACCCCTTTGTGGACTGTGTGTACAGCCTTGTTGTAATTAAGTCTTTATTGTTGTTGGTATCACTGGGAAGAATTGAACTCCAGGCCAGTTGGCTGTAAGGATCAGCTGTGTCTATGCTGGGAGAAGTTCAGTGCTGGAACAGCCTTATAGGATTAGACTTGCCAAATTGCAATAGCCTCTGTGCTCAGCTTGGATGGGGTGGAGTCTCAGTCTTGGCTTCCTGTCAGCCTTGCCCTTGCGCGCATGTGCGCTTTCAGTCCTCCGCCTTCCCCAGCTCGAGTCTCCGCCTGAGAGTCAGACTCCCCCCACAAGAGCGTGGGTCCCCAGGGGCTCGCCTGGAACTGGGGTTCACTGCAGTCAGAACTGGGGCTCAGTGCAGTCAGGAGCCTCTGACTCCCTTCCACTAGGGAAAGCCTGTGGCAACCTCTGCAGCCTTTGTGTGCACTGGCACGCGCGCGCTTTCAGTCCTCCGCCTTCCCCGGCTCCCGAGTCTCCGCCCGAGAGTCCAGACTCCCCCCGTAAGAGCGTGGGTCCCTAGGGGCTCGCCCGGAACTGGGGTTCAGTGCAGTCAGAACTGGGGTTCAGTGCGGTCGGGGGCTTCCTTTCCCCTTCCGCCAGAGAAAGTCAGCCAGGCTCTCAGCCGCCCTTCCTCTCTGCTCGCACAAAGACCCTTTGCCGTACCTCCAATTCTCTGTGAGCTTTTCTCTTTCCTTCTAGTTGTAGAATTTTCACTCAGCCAGCTTTCCTGTGGTTCTGGATGGTGTCCGTTCTGTCTTTTATTTTTTATTTTTTATTTTTTTATTTTTTTCAAATTTTTATTAAGGTATTCTTCCTCTGTTTTTCAATTAGTGTCTTTCATATGTTAAATAGATATTATCTAGTGTACCTTTTTAATTTCCTTTTTTGTTTCTTTTAATATATTTGTTGAGTTATTTTATTAGTAGTTGCCCTGAAGTTACAATTAACATCTTAATTAAAATAATCTATTTGAGAATATTATTAGCTTAATTGCTCTGATATAACTCAATTCTCTCACCCCTCCTTTATATTAATATCATCATATGAACAATATCTTTATATGTTATAAACTCAACAATACAAATGTACTAGTATAATTTTTGCTTTATGCAGTTGTCTTTTAAAATAGAAAAGAGTTACAAACAAAAGTACATTTATATTGTCTTTCATAATATTCATATAATTAAGTTTATTAGTGTTCTTATGTCTTCATGTGGATTAAAGTTACCATTTAGTGTCCTTTTATTTCATCCTGAAGTTTTTTTAGTATTTCATGTCTATCAGTTTTGCTATAAGTCTCTCTGTTTTTGTTTATCTGGTAATGTCTAATTTTTCTTCACTTTTGAGGGAGAGTTTGTCTGTATATAGAATTGTTGGCTGATAGTCCTTCAACACTTAGAAAATATACTGCATTATTTTCCCTTTTTCCTTTCTCTTCTCATTCTGGAACTCCCAATATGCATATGTTGATACACTTGATGGCGTTGCACAGGCCTCTGAACTCTTATTTTTCTATTTATTTTATTTTTCTTTATTCTCTTTAGACTGCATAATCTCTATTGCCCTATCTTCAAATTTGCTGAATCTTTCTTTCACCAACTAAAATCTTTTGTTGAGCCTTCTATTGAATTTTTATTTCAGTTTGTACTTACCAGCTTCATAATTTTTCCTTAGTTCTTTTAAATAATTCTTTTGTCTTTATTCATATTCTTTCTTTCATAATTAATGAAAGATTGCCATATTTTCCTTTAATTTTTTTAGATGTGGATTTCTTAAGTTCTGTGAACATATTTATAATAGCTGATTTTAAGTCTTTGTCTACTAAATCCATACTGAGGGTTTTCTTTGGAACATCTTTTGTTGGATATTATTTTTCCTGTGTATGTGGCATACATTAGCATTTGTTTGCATGTTTCACAAATTTTTGTTGAAAGAAATTTAAGAAGTGGAGAATCTCCTCCACCAAGTTGTTCCCTTGATCAGTATAATTTAGTGGTCAGTCAGTGATTGGTCAGAAGATTTCCATAAATGCCTTTCCAGTAAATCTTCCACTTTTTTTTTACAGTGTATCAGTTTACCTGACACCTTTAGCTTTCACTTCCTACTTAAGCATGGCCTGAAAATCAGGAAGAGATGAGTGACTAATAATTTTTCTTTCTCTGGTCTTTTCTGGGTAAGCACACAGCCTTGCACAGTCTCAGACTTTTAGATTCCCAGGAAGATATAGGAGCTTTCAAAGTTTCCCACTTCGCCCCTGTTTCCCTCTGAGTCAAATCAAATAGCCATAACTCCCTGAGAATATCCATTTTCCATGGAACAAGTTTGAACATATTTTGATGGAGCTCAAAAAGCAATCAGATCTATGTTGTCTGCAGTTCTGCTGGCTGTTTGCTATTGAGTTTCTCAGCTGGCAAGGGATAGGAGAGAGAGATAGCCTCAAGGTAAAATGTTACAGCTTGTGCTGTCTTATTGTGGTTTAATAGTTCTCAATTTACTTTGTGACTCTGGTATATTGCCCACATTCTGAATTGGTTGTTTTCTGTTTTGGTCATAGTTTTATTGTTTTTCAGAGAGGAGATCACTAAGGTCACTGCCATTCTGAAGTTAATTGTCACTTTGTTTCTTAATCATACATTTTTCCCATGAACTACTAATTAGACTCATTTATTTAGTATTTTCCAAGATAATAATCATATCAAGAACTTAAAATTATTTGTATTCTCCTTATATTGCAGTGCCAATAGTAGATGTTTAACAAGTAATTGAATGTGACTAAACTATGTAGTATTGCCAAATATCCTATGGAGAGCAAAATTTGCATACCTTATGGAGAACCATGATACATTCATGATTTCATGTAATCTTCACCACGGTTCTGCAGGGTATTCTTATTTTCATCCTACAGTGGCTTAGAGAGCTACAATATTCCTTACCAATGTCACACAGCTAGTTAAGTGGCAAAGGTTGAATTTAAATTCAGATTTCTTTGATTCCAAGAGCAATCTTAGCTATAATTTATAAATCAAAAGGAATCACTTTATTTTTATTTTTCTAAAGTATAATCACCTTAGATCTTGTCAGTGTCAGGATGTTACATTTTATTTGTTCTACAATTTTGGCATTAGCTTTTGGACATTATTACACATTTGACTGAACCTTTCGAACCCCCATAATTGAGCAATCAGCAATGTTACTGGGTTAACTTGCCTTTTTTTCCCCAATGCAATGACTGTGAACTCAGCATAATTGGGTTTGTGAGAATTAGTGATTTTTATTCTTCCATGCTTTCTTTTGCTTTAACAATAACCTCTCAGAGAAGGCTGGCTTTGAGTTGTGCACACTCATCCACATCCTGTTTGTTTTGTCACTAAAACATGGGAGATATAGAAGTAGTCCAAGCAGACCTATTCATATCCTGCTGCCAAGGCAATATTGCCATGATTCCCTTTGTTTTATAATTAAGATGGCAGCAGAGTGGCCCCAAGGAAACTACACATGCCCACCTGTGTCTTATTATTTTGGGAGAACAAAAGGAAAATTGTGCTTGAATTGGGCACGGTCAGGATTCTTTATGCTTATTAAAGAATCTGATACACTTTTGACTTTTTCATACAAAGTTTTACTGACAAAATAATGTGCCTAACCAAATAGATGCTAGAGGGATCCTTGGAGTCCAAGGCCATGTATTGAAACCCTGATTTGTCACTAACTGAATATATAGTCTTTTTATTTTTTAATGTATGTTTTTATTGATTTTTTTTTTTTAGAGAGAGAGGAAGGGAGAGAGATAGGGAGATAGAAATATTGATGACAGAGAAACATCATCAATTGGCTGCCTCCTGCATGCCCCTTACTGGGAATCAAGGCCCCAACCCAAGCATGTTCCCTGACTGAGAATCGAACCTGTGACCTCTTAGTTCATGGGTCAATGCTCAACCACTGAGCAACACCGGCTGGGTTGAGTATGTAGTCTTAAACTACTCTCTTCCTTTCTTGCAGAAATGTAATTATTAATATAGATTATCCCATTGAGTCACACTAAAGTTAAAAAGAACACATATGAAATCAATTTATAAAGTTATTCAAATGTTAATTGTTTTAAAATCCATTCTTCTATTTTGTTATAGCTTTATTCCCATGTGAAGAAAGTAATCAGTGACAAAAGAGAAGGGATGTTGAATTGTTTGAGGTCAGGAATTATATTTATAAGGAGTATAAAGTAGCTCCTCAATTAATTATTATTCATGCATAATAATTTTCTAAGCTCAAGTCATTGCATCTTGAAAAATCAGGCTCAGCAGGACTCACCAGTGAATACCATTGTCATGAACACTGTAGTGTTCTTATCCTTGGCCTGCCTTAAAAGTACCTCATTTTCATGAAAGTAGTGTAGCCACGAATGGTAGATTTGATTGTCCTATTTCTAGGAAGGTATCTGTGTGTAAAGTTCCATCATTATGATGTACATTAATATTTTATTCAGTTAGATTAGGGATAAACGGTATTTTATAAATTATCTTTGACAAACATACACACAGCTGTGTTTATCTTAAGCACTACACATTATGATTGAAATAAAACTGAATGGAAGCTTTCATGCGATGAAGCAAAGAGTAACTCCGGCTTTCTCCTCTGCATTTTCTAAACTATTTCAGCCTATTAAGAGCAGGTCAGAAATAATTTTATTTAGTGTCAATATGAATCAATTATAAATATGGACAAAGTATGTTGGGAAGGAAGTGAGAGCGAATCTGAGCAATGAGAGATTTTCACTGTGTCCTTGGTTATTATGCACATATCATTCTCAAGCAAAGTCTTGGTAGCTTTTTGATCTTAAACTAATATATTTTTCTTTAATGTCATTGGACAACAATGTTTATGAAATTGAAATATCTAAAAAAGAGTTCACCATTTCAAAACCCTATAAAAATAATTAGCTATCCTATATAATGAAAGGCTAATATGCAAATTGTCCCCTCGACTGGAAGTTCAACCAAGAATTCAACCAGGGGACAGGGCCGACCAGCCAACCACCCGTAGCCCCTCCCCATGGCCAGCCCTTGCCCCCGATTGGCCTCCCCCACCCTGATCGGGGAAGGCTGGCCGGACCCCACCTGTTCATGAATTCGTACACCACACTTCTAGTATTATATATAACCCTCTTTGAATTCATGATTCTCTTGAGAGTGAATTATGTTTTGCCTGTAGACAAGATGAACACTTGTTATATTCATTTGATAAACTCTGAAATTATAAAGACCATAGAAAATTCACCTAACTTAATCAATTTATAAAGTTATTCAAATGAGCACCATAGAGCACCAGGTACCAATAAATAACCAGTCAGTGATATTTTTTAAAGTTATGAATAGTAATCATCACTACTTCTCTTTCTTTGAAAGGCAAACAGAAATTTCATTTCCTGGATTAAATGTGGACACTCAATAAATAATTTCTAAATAAAAATGTAATGAACAAATTAAAAAGCATTAGCTGAATGAAAATATTGTATCACTGCATACTAACACAGTAGTAACACCTGCAAGTAACATAGGTGTCTTCATTAGTGATGTGCAGTTGCCTACTCATTTCAGCAACAAAAGGTCATCTCAAATCCTTAAAGAAATAAAGATCATGCCCTGGCCAGTGCCTCAATTGTTTGGGCATCATCCTGTACACCAAAAGGTACCAGTTTGATTCCCTGTCAGGGCCCATGCCCAAATAATGGGCTCAATCCCCAGTAGGGGCCATGCAGGAGGCAACCAATGGATGTTTCACTCTCACATCAATGTTTCCCTCTCTCTCTTTCCCTTTAATTTTCTCTGTCTTTAAAAAAATAAAATATCAATTTAAATAATCTTAAAAATAAAAAGAAGTAAAGATCCTCACGAAGACTATTTGACCAGTATATGTAGATCTGAGAAAGAGATTTCACCTGAACCACTGCCTACAATGCTTTCAATGTTAATGATGAATATATAATTAAACAAAAATTTTAATAAGAAATTATAAATGTATGTGTGTGCAGCTGTAAATATTGCCCTTCAACACCTTAACAGCAGTTTGGTTTAACATTTTTCATTTGGGCCATATAACAAAAAATCATACTATTTCTTCTCAGAGAACTGGCAGCTAGTCATCAACTTCAATTAATCAGGATGCTTCAAGTAATTTGGAATGTTTTTTGCTTTATTAAATACTTCAGCCTCACTTGAGCCTTTCCCTTTAATGTTCTCAGAATGATTTAACAGATTTCCTCATTTGTTCATCGCTTTAAAATGAATGTCTCTCAGGAGGGAAAAGAACCAACACTAACCATTCCTTCTGACCCCATCAACTCACCAGATCCAGAATCATAGTAGCATCTGAAATAACATTTTCACCTATCCACAGGAAAAATAAAAGGTGTTATGCCATAAGAATTTTCTTTGAGTAAATGCTAAAAATACCATATGAAATCATTTTCCCATGCCATTATGTTTCCATCTACTCTGATAAATTAATGCCTATTGAGTAAGCAATATTTTATATACTTGGATAAAACAAAAAAACTACTGAAGATTTTTTCAGAAGCTTGCCTTTGAAGCATTTGGTACATGTACATCACATCTCTAGCAAGATTGACTATAAAAATATATTCTGGTCATCATAAATTAAGTTTGAAATAAATGTAAAGTACCTAAAGACTCTGGTCAAGATAGTAGCATAGATAAATGAGGTACTCCCATCTTCCCACAACCACATCAGAATCATAACTAAACCAGAGAATAATCATCACTCAGAATTATAACTAAACCAGAGAATAATCATCACTTGAAATCTAACTGAATAGAAATCCTACCACTAGGGATTGATCTAAAGAAACCACATTAAGACTGGTAGGAGGGACAGAAATGCAGAATGGGCAGGTCCTATGCCCACACGTGGAGGGTAAAAATCAGGAGGGATATGTCAGCTGAAGAGGGACCTCTGAGAAGCGAGAGGAGCCAGCCCCACACCAGCTCCCCCAGCCCAGGGTCCCAATGCCAGGAGGAGAAGTCCCCATAACTTCTGGCTGTATAAACCAGTGGGAATAGTGACTGAGTGAGATGGAAGGCTGTTGGAGTCCCAGGAAGTTCCTCTTAAATGGCCAGCACATGGAATTACTTGAAATCACTCCCTCTGATCTCCAGCGCTGGGGAAGAAGCTTGAAAGGAATCGGGTACATACAGGGAGGAACTAAATTATCTGGTATCAAGACAAGGGCTGGGGGCAGTTTTCTACCAGACAAAAGTGCTGGCAGAGGCCATTGTTCCTTTTCTGAGCCCTTTACCCATAGAGCTGGCAGGCAGGCACCATATCTGAGACTTCATCAACTTGGCTATCACTGTTTGCCCCACCCAACTTTCATCAAGCCCACCCAAGTTGCTTCCAGTGGCTTTTCCATATAAATGGCCTATCTTTGCTCATGCTTCACACTTTCCTAAAATCTCTCAATCAAGCAGCATGTTGCCTCAGTGTACCCTATACCTCACAATAAGTGGTCCCAGACCCAGCACTAGCAGCAGCTAGTCTTGGTTCACAGCTTGGCTTTGTCTGGGCACCTCCAAGCCCAGAACAAATAGCCCACTGCTGATTGCTTAGTAATCCATAACAGGTGGCCCCAGGCAGAACATAGGTGGCAGCTGACCTAAGCCTGCACCTCCCAGGAAGTCCCAGAGCCAGTGTACCATGTGGACTGCTTCAGACCACATGGAAGCACCACCCAGCTACTTCCATAAGCGACACTCGAGAGGCAAGCTCAGCAGACACCAGAGCCCCACTGAAGTAAGTCTTGCCCTATGGAGCAGGGCCCTGCACAGCTGATACTTCACAGTGATCAGAGCCAGTGCGTAAAGCCTATTGGCCTAAATATAAATCCTTCCCATTGATATGCCAATAGCAATCAAGGCTCAACTACAACAGGAGGGTGTATACACTGGGAGGTACACTTGGAGTGCCCATCTTGGGTGATAGGGGAGGTTGTGCCACATGACCCTACAGAACACTTACTACATTAGGACACTCTACCAAGCCTGGGAGATGTAGCAGCTCTGCCTAATATGTATAAACAAACACAGGGAGGCTGCCAAAATGAGGAGACAAAGAAACATGTTCTAAATGAAAGAACAGAAGAAAGCTCCATGAAAAGAATTAAAGAAAATGGAGACAAGCAATCTACTAAATGCAGTTTAAAACACTGGTTATAAGGATGCTCAATGAATTTAATGAGAACTTCAACAGCATAAAATAATATAGGAACACCATAAAAAAGAACCAGTCAGAAATGAAGGATACACTACTGAAATGAAGCATAATTTACAGGGAATCAACAGTAGAGTAGCTAAAGCTGAAAATCAAATCAGCAATTTGGAATATAAGAAAATAAAAACACCCAATCAGAACAGCAAAACAAACAAAAAAATAATTTAAAAAAATGTGGATAGCACAAGGAGTCTCTGGGACAACTTCAAGCATACCAATATTCACATCATGGGGTTGCCAGAAGGAGAAGAGAGAGAGAGAGAGAGAGAGAGAGAGAGAGAAGGAATTGAAAATCTGTTTGAAAAAGTAATGATGAAAAACTTCCCTAACTTGGTGAAGGAAATTGACATACAAGTTCAAGAAATGCAGAGATTCCCAAACAAGAAGAACTCAGAGACCCACACCAGGACACATCATAATTAAAATGCAAAAGGTTAAAGACAAAGAGAATCTTTTAAGCAGCAACAGAGAAGCAATTAGTTACCTAGAAGGGAGTACCCATAAGACTGTCAACTGATTTCTCTATAGAAACTTTGAATTCCAGAAGGGAGTACAAGAAATATTCAAAGTGATGATAAGCAAGGACCTACAATCAAGATTGCCCTACCCAGCAAAGCTATCATTTAGACTTGAAGGACATATAAAGAGCTTCCCAGACAAGAAAAAGCTAAAGGAGTTTATCACCACCAAAGCAGTATTACATGAAATGTTGAAAGATTTTCTTGAAGAAGAAGAGGAAAAAGGAAGACAGAAGAAGAAAGAAGGAAGAAGGGAGGAAAAGGAGAAGAAGGAGAAGGAGAAAAAGGTTAAAAATATGAACAATAAAAGGACAATAAATACACATCTATCAATGATTAAATATGAAAAACAAAATACTAGTACGTGAAGAAGCAGAACAGAAACAGACTCATAGATACAGAGAACATTTTGATAGTTGCCAAATGGAAGGGGGTTGAGGGATATGTGAAAAAGGTAAAAGGATTAAGAAATACAAATTGGTTGTTATAAAATAATCATGGTGTTGTAAAGTACAGTATAGGAAATAGACTCAGTAATATTCTAATAACTATGTATGGTGTCAGATGGGTACAAGATTTATTGGGATGATCATTTAGTAAGTCATGTAATATCTACTCACTGGGTTGTATACCTGAAACTAACATAATATTGTATGTCAACTGTAATTGAAAAATAAAAAATGATTTAATTTAAAGAAAGAAAAGTCAATTCATATTTCATTTAATGTAAATTTTATGGAAAGGTTCATTTCTTCCTTGTTTTCTGGGAGTGATAATCTGATTCTCTTAAGCTATTTAAGGATAGTTCTCTGTTGAAAATAGCATATTGAGACAAGTATTAAATGAAAACAAAGGAATTTGCATGAATGAAAGGTTCAAGGTTATCCAAGCTGAGTGAATGTGAAATGGGGAATAGTTGGGAGTCTAAAGCGAAAACAAATTATACAAGCTTCAAAGGGCTTGCTGTATTTAAGAAAACTATAAAATCACAGATCATAGTGATCACTAGTTTACTAAAATGAATGGCCCCATAAAGGCAGATACTCTTGTGTGTTAAAAGCACTATTGTACTCAGTGCTGAGGGCAGTGCGGGCACATAGTAAGTGCTCAATAAATATGTTTTGAATAAGTGACTTAATTGAGGCCAGGAGGTAGCCTTTCCAGAGGCTTCTCCTAGATTGTTGGCTCAATGTAAGGTTGCCGGAAGTAGTGGAGACAGAATCAGTGTTAGAAAAACAGGCCTACGGTGGGTATGCCACTGATGAGGTGGATGTATCTCCTGCATTTTATTCCAATATGTTGTTATAATCAAATTTCTTCATTGAAAGTCAGCCCTTTTCTGAAGATTACCAAAAACAATTGTCTAGATGAAAGGTATCTAATAGAACTGTTTTGACATGAAAATGTTCTATAATTTGCACTACTCAATAGAGTACCACTATCTACATTTACCCATTGATCACTTGAATATATAGTTAATGCAAATGAGGGATTGAATTTTCCATTTTATTTAATATTAATATGAACTCTAATAGGCACTTGTGGCTATTGTCTACTGTAATGGACAATGCAGGTCTAGATCTATGTCACCTACAGTTGTGTGTTTATTGCTGGGGTGGAGGACAGCAGACCATGACATCGGAATTACTTTCTGCTAATAGGTTCAGGGTCAAAGAGGGCTGTTGCTGAGAGGTACCACAGTTCCCAGCTCTTAAAATGATGCCTTTCAAATAGGGAAGTTGTATTCTTTTTCACAAGAGGAAAGCAAAATCAATCTTTGCCTTATCACATAGTGTCAGGTCATTATAGAGGACTTAAAGAAGGATATAATATCAAGGGTTCCCAGAAATGCAGTTAGTGAGGAAAAACAATGAGGGGTTGTGATGTTTCAGTTGAGCATGGATTATTTGGCTTTCAGTGTTAAAAATAGAGTTGGTTTTTCAGCCCTACTTCTGACCTTCAGATAAGATAAGCAGGATAAGAGAAGTGTTTGGCTAGACCTCAGAGCTGTCATGTCAGGGTCAGATGAAGCATTGCATTCTTATCTGATAATAGAGTGTCTGCAAAGAGAAGGGCCAATTCCATTAGACCACACACAGAGAATTAGGTGGGAAGAATTTCAAACAGCTCTGGGAGGGGAGAGCATAGGAGAAAACGCAAGGGGAAAATGAACCAGAGTTAGTTTGTATTCGTGCATAAGAAATAAAATGGAAATGAGTATATTTTTATTTAGAAGATATCCTTAGTAAATGTGATTCTCATAGTCTGTGCTGCTGAGAGGAACCCTAAGTACCTCTTGTGAAGGGAAATTTGACAGTAATTATCTAAGAACCATTCATATGTGTATATTTTTTGACCAAGAAAATTTATTTTTAAAAAGGTATCACAAGAAATAATCATAACTGTGAAATAATACAGCTAAAGGACGTTCACTGAAGTGGTAGATATTGCAGCATTAATTTTAATGGCAAAAAATTACAATTGAATGTCTATCAGTAGAAGTTGGTTAATTAAATTATGATATTTCCATACAAAGGAAAATTATACAATCATAAAAATCATGTTGGAGATGCATATAAATGCATGAGATTTTCTATACCCATAACATTGTTTTACTTATTGTATATGTGTATTTTAAAAATATTATTCTTCATAGAGATGATGTGTTGTGGAATTGGGCACCCGAAACCTGTATAATTTTATTAACTAGCGTCACCCCAATAAATTCAATAAAAAGGAAAAAATATTCTTCAGTATATTTTCAAATTTTCTTAAATATATTTACAAAATATTTTCAAATAGATTAATTTTATAATAAAAAGAAAAGTTGTTGTTTTTTCAAAATGTTCATATGCTGTTTTACCAAAATTGTTTTTAGCTATTCTTGAACTCCTTCCTACCTTGGTTGTCTAGGAGATCCACTGTTTCTTGTATAGTGGGCAAAAAATAACCCTCTTTGGCACCTCTAAGAACTTTGTTGCCTACAAATCCAGCAGGACGTTAAACCATATAAGCAGCCACTAAAAACTATAGTTAATGTGTAAGCACCTTTATGTACTTACTACAGGCCTGGTGCATGAAATTCGTGCATGGCGGGGGTAGGGGTGGGGTGGTGTGTGTCCCTCAGCCCAGCCTGCACCCTCTCCAATCTGGGACCCCTCAAAGGATGTCTGACAGCCCGTTTAGGCCTGATCCAGGTAGGGATCAGGCCTAAATGGGCAGTCGGACATCCCTCTCATAATCCAGGACTGCTGGTTCCCAACTGCTCGCCTGCCTGCCTTCCTGATTGCCCCTAAGTGCTTCTGCCTGCCAGCCTGATCACCCCCTAACCACTCCCCTGCCAGCCTGATTGATGCCTAACTGTTGCCCTGCCAGCCTGTTTGCCCCTAACTGCCCTCTCCTGCAGGCCTGGTTTCCCCCAACTGCCCTTCCCTGCAGGCCTGGTCGCTCCCAACTTCCCTCCTCTGCCAGCCTGGTCACCCGTAACTGCCCTCCCCTGCAGGCTTGATCACCCACAACTGCCCTCCCTTGCAGGCCAGGTCCCTCCCAACTGCCCTCCACTGCTGGCCATCTTGTGGCAGCCATCTTGTGTCCACATGGGGGCAGCCATCTTTGACCACATAGGGGCAGCTATCTTGTGTGTTGGAGTGACAGTCAATTTGCATATTACTGTTTTATTAGGTAGGATAGAGGCCTGGTGCACGGGTGGGGGCCAGCTGGTTTGCCCTAAAGGGTGTCCCGGATCAGGGTGGGGGTTCCCTTGGGGCATGGGGCGGTCTGGGCGAGGGGCCTGTGGTGGTTTGCAGACTGGCCACGCTCCCCAGTGACCCAAGCAGAGGCCCTGGTATCTGGGATTTATTTATCTACTATAAATAAAACTTTGTAGCCTTGAGTGGAGCCAAGCCTCCTGCTTGCTCCATGGCCGCAGCCATTTTTGTTTGGATTTGTTTATCTTCTATAATTGAAACTTTGTAGCCTTGAGTGGAGGCCTGGGCCCGCCAGCGTGTGTGGAAAGCTTGGCTTCCTCCATTGCCGGGGAAACCCAAGCTTCCTGCTCACTCTGTGGCTGCAGCCATCTTGGTTGGGGTTAATTTGTATACTTGCTCCTGATTGGCTGGTGAGCGTGGCTTGTGGGTGTAGTGGAGTGATGGTTAATTTGCATATTACTCTTTTATTAGATAGGGTGATTTTCATTTGGCTCATGAGCGTTACATTCCTGTTTTCTCATCACCTATAATAAACAGGACCTATTTCATAGCTACAATTGCCAGTGCTGGTTGTTTCCTCTTTCTCTATGGAGAGATCTGGGTCCCTAATTGGATGACTGGAGAAAACTGTCCCCAGAGTGCATGTCTATTGCCCCATCCTGGTCAGTGAACGTTTGCAATGGGTTTTCTAGAGAGTATGAAGTCAGGGCACTACAGACCTATCGACTCTGTCTCTGCAACCCCTTTGATGAGGTCAGAGAGTTTGACTTCTCAGTTCCTTCCAACAGTACTAAAGCAGCTACAAAAAAGGAATGACAAAAGCAAACAAAAAAATAAATAAAAACAAAACAAGGAAAGGAAAGGAAAGAAATCCAACCTGCACTGTAGACAAGGGTCATGGGAAGGACTGGAAGCAGAGGTCTCAATGCTTTCTCATTTGTTTTCCTTGCTCATATTGAAAACCACAGCCAGTTTTTCAATCTACCGTCTTCACCACAGTGGGGTCAAAGTGGTATGCACCCAGAAGCTTTTGCAGAAATGAAATTATAATGCCAGGAATGGGCCTGGAAAGAATGTTCTCGTAACAAAAGGCCATGTCCGTTTTTTCTCATTTCTTTTCTGGAAGCCAAATCTCATGAAACAACAACACATATTCCCAGGAGTGACAGATCATGCCTTTCTTATCAGTGTCACTTTGGACAGAATGTACCAAAGTCGTGGGAATATTCAGAAATGCTGATAGCTTAGTTGGGCTTCTCATACCAGTATTAGTATAGTTTGGAGACTATAGATCTTTTCTTAACGAATTCTATTAGCCAAAGATGCACCTAGCGATGGCTCCTCAGTTATTCAGTAGTCAGATCCCATTGGTATAAACCCCCAAGTATTTCATACTATTCACAGCATGTAGTGAAAGGGCGTGGAGAGACCGACTCCATGTTCCCTTTGTTCCATGTCCTCCACCTCGTGGAGTCAGGTTCCTGCCCTAGAACCTCTCCAAGAGCCCAACCCACACTTTTGAATTAGCCAATAGAAATGCAAGAGGAAAGTAAGCCGCGCCCTGCCCCCATGTGCATCCTGACCCCGACCAATCAGCGGAGGCCACACTACCTCACCCCTCCTACCTCTCCCAGGCCCCCTATAAATCAGCACGTTTGGGGTCTGGGGCTCTCTCTCTCTCCACCTCGCCGCTGCGCCGGTGTGTGTGTGGGACTGAGCTCGAGCTAGCTCGATGAAAGGCTCTTTGCTTTTGCATCGGACTTGGCTCCCTGGTGGTCTTTGGGAATCACGAAATCTGGGCATAACATTTGGGGGCTCCTCCTGGATCCCCAAGAACCTCAAGGGACCCCTGATCCGGAGAGTCTGACTGGCCATGGTAGGTGTCTGTCTGTTCCTTGTCTCTTTTGTGTGAGCTCATTTCTGAATCTCTGGCAGTGCCCGAAGTGGTCTAGGTGGACGCACCAGAGGACCACGGGTGGGAGGAATCGGGAGACATCCCAATCCTCCTTGAGGGACGTGTATTCCCCTCAAACCTCTGGGATGAGGTGGGTCGCTCCCACCGATCGGCGTGAGGCCGTCGTCCGCACTTTTGGTTTTGTCAGTTTTGTTCCAACGGACTCGCATTGGAAAGCTTGTCTCAAGGGCCCTTTGTCTGTGTCTGTGTTTTTCTGTTTTGTTTTGTGGACTCTGTTGACGGACATCATGGGACAGACTCAAACCAATCCTTTAAGCATTATGGTTGATCATTTCAAAGAGGTTAAGGGAAGATCTAGCAACCTCAGTGTAGAGGTCTGGAAGGGCCAGTGGTAAACTTTTTGTTCTAGGGAGTGGCCGACTTTTAGTGTCGGGTGGCCGCCGGAGGGGACCTTCGACCTCCCCACCATCCACCGGGTGAGGGACATGGTCTCCAAGCCCACGTGGGACGGCTGCCAACAGCTTTTACAGGTCCTGTTCACAACTGAGGAGAGGGAAAGAATCCTCAATGAGGCCCGGAAAGTGGTTCCAGGTGTGGACGGGAACCCAACCACCAACCCGGTCCAGATAGATGTCTCTTTTCCCTTAACTAGGCCTGAATGGGATTTCAACACGGCAGAAGGTAAGGAGAGGCTCCGGGTCTACCTCCAGACTCTAATAGGGGGTCTCCGAATGGCTGCTAGAAAGCCAACTAATTTGGCCAAGGTAGGGAATGTTCAGCAGGAAAGGGATGAGTCTCCAGCTGTCTTTTTAGAACGGATCATGGAGGCATACCGCACCTACACCCCCATGAATCCAGAAGCTCCTGAAAACAAAGGCAGCTGTGATCATAAGCTTTGTAAACCAATCGGCTGGGGATATTAAAAAGAAACTGCAAAAAGTAGATAGGTTGGGGGAGAAGAGTTTAAAGGACCTACTGGAGGTAGCCGAGAAGGTGTATAATAACAGGGAGCCCCCGGAAGAAAGGCAGGCTCACGCTGCGGCAGCTGCGAGCAGCAAACAAACCTGAGACCTAGCTAAGATCCTGCTCGCCACCACCGCGGACTCTTCCGAGGAACGGAACTGCCGTCTCCGGCCTCCGCCAACTCGCCTGCAACCAGGAGGACGGTAAGGGGACCGCCAGGGGTGGGAGGCGGAAGCTGCAGAAAGATCAGTGTGCTTACTGTAGGGAGATAGGGCACTGGAAACAAGAGTGTCTGAAAAGGGCCAGCAAAAAGGGAGGTGAAGCGGATCGAGTGAAGGTCCTGGAGCTAGATGAACTGAGTGATTAGGGGAGTCGGGGTTCGGACCCCCTCCCCGAGCCCAGGGTAACTCTTAGAGTGGAAGGGACCTCCACTGACTTCCTTGTCGACACCGGAGCGCAACACTCGGTCCTCTGTACGCCTCAAGGAAAATTAACAAATAAGTCTTGGGTACAAAAAGCAACTGGTATGAGCCAGTATTCATGGACTACCCGAAGAATGGTGGATTTAGGGACGGGATGGGTATCCCACTCTTTTATGGTAATTCCGGAATGCCCCTACCCACTGTTAGGACGAGACTTGCTCACTAAGATCGGAGCTCAGATAACTTTCAGACAAGAGGTCCTCAGGTTACTGAAGGCAAGGGCCACCCCATTCAGGTCCTGACCATAAGGCTGGAGGATGAGTACCAGCTTCACCAAAAAGCCTCTCCAATAGAGGGCTACAGTGGACAACTGACATGGACTCGGTTGCCTTGGGTTCAAGAACTCGCCCACCATCTTTGACGAGGCCCTGCACGAGGACCTGGGAATCCTAGAGCAAGTGAATGGGCTCTGGAAGGACCTGACCGACCAGCCCCTTCCAGATGCAGACGTCACCTGGTTCACGGATGGAAGCAGCTTCGTACGGGACAGGAGCAGGTATGCGGGTGCAGCTGTAGACACTGAAACGGACACTGTATGGGCAGAGGCTCTGCCTCCGGGACGTCAGCCCAGAGAGCAGAGCTTGTGGCCCTCACCAAGGCCCTGATACTGGGAGCTGGAAAGCGGCTCAACATCTACACAGACAGCTGGTATGCGTTCGCCACCGCTCATGTTCATGGGGCAATCTACCAAGAGAGAGGGCTACTAACAGCAGAGGGGCGGACTATAAAGAATAAACAGGAGATACTCAACTTACTCTCAGCCTTATGGCTCCCTGCCAAATTGGCCATCATACACTGCCAAGGACACCAGAAAGCTGATGACCCAGTGGCAAGAGGAAACCGCAGGGCTGACCAGGCGGCCAAGGCAGTAGCCCTTTCTCCGATCCTCACCATGGCCCTACAGCTCCCAGACCCAGGAGACCCAGTTCTGCCAGTTCAGCCAGGATATTCCCTGGAGGAGTTACAGTACATTAGGAAGCTTCCCCAAGCAAAGGAGGAGAAGGGGTGATGGTATATGCTGGAAGACATCTTGCCCAGGTACGGTTTTCCCGCTGAGATAGGGTCAGACAATGGACCAGCTTTTGTCTCGCAGGTAACGCAGGCAGTGGCCAAGGCCATTGGGGCAAATTGGAAATTGCATTGCGCTTATAGGCCCCAAAGCTCAGGGCAAGTAGAGAGGATGAATAGAACTCTAAAAGAGACCCTTACCAAATTGACCATGGAGACTGGCGGGGACTGGGTGGCTCTCCTTCCATATGCCCTTTACCGGGTTAGGAACTCCCCCTACACCCTGGGTTTTACTCCTTATGAGATCATGTTTGGCCGGCCACCCCCTATTATCCCTAACCTTAAAGCCGAATTTCTTACAGAATTTGAAAGTCAAGAACTGTTTCTTTCCTTGAGAGGGCTCCAGAGGGCACACGAGGACATTTGGCCGCGCCTCCACACTATCTACGAGACCGGCCCAGCCCCGACTCCTCATCAGCATAAGCCCGGGGACTGGGTCTACGTCAAGAGACACCGCCGGGAGACCCTTGAGCCATGTTGGAAGGGTCCCTACGTCGTGGTGCTGACGACCCCCACCGCTCTCAAGGTAGACGGCATCGCGACCTGGGTCCATCACACTCACGTCCGGTCAGCGGACCCATCTGTGATCCGGGAAGACTTGGGGACTCCGATTTTATCAGTGCAGGGAATTTGGGATGGTATACCCTCGTGACCCAGGAATGTTGTTCAGTAGAAATACAAACCGACCCATGATTGGGCCTGTAAGTTTCAAGACAAGGGGGGAATGAAAGGGCGGGAAGAGACCAACTCCATGTTCCCTTTGTTCCATGTCCTCCACCTCGTGGAGTCAGGTTCCCGCCCTAGAACCTCTCCAACCCACACTTTTGAATTAGCCAATAGAAATGCAAGAGGAAAGTAAGCCGTGCCCTGCCCCTATGTGCAACCTAACCCCGACCAATCAGCGGAGGCCACACTACCTCACCCCTCCTACCTCTCCCAGGCCCCCTATAAATCAGCGCGTTTGGAGTCTGGGGCTCTCTCTCTATCCACCTCACCGCTGCGCCGGTGTGTGTGTGGGACTGAGCTCGAGCTAGCTCGATTAAAGGCTCTTTGCTTTTGCATCGGACTCGGCTCCCTGGTGGTCTTTGGGGATCACGAAATCTGGGCATAACAGTAGCACATCTGAAATCATGTGTTCAATGCCTATCTCTCCCACATCACTAGAAGACTCTTGCTTTCAGGGACTATGCCTTTTTTTGCTCACTGTTTTATCCCTTGGGCCTGCTTCTCTGCCTGGGGCAGAGTGTACAGTCAAAATCTGTATGTTGAGGAAACCTTGGAAAAGAAGCTCTCACTGAAGTGGGATTAGGACCAGGGCTGATAAGATGTCATGTCCAGTATTATTGCTCTATTGATAATGAAAGGTAAAGAATTTTGTTTACTTTATCTTATCTGGGCAAATCCTGAACTTCTTAACTCCAGAGATTAAAAAGCAACAATGGAAAATGGAGCTTCAGGAAAAAAGCAAACCCTAACTGAAAGAGTAAAGTTTTCTTACAGCTGTCCGTTTTATCTTAAAACTCCAAGGTCTTCCCCCTTCGCCGGTGGTGGGAACAAGACCCTTGGACCTGTCTCAGGAAAATAGCACTGAGTTAAGAGCAGATAAAGCAAATAGTGCTCTGACAGATAAGAAAAGCAGGACAGGAGATTACAGGATGGGACTGTTGACTGAAAACTTAGGCCCTGTCATTAAACATGTTATTAACGAGCCCTGTTGGAATTTCCTGGCGGCTTTGTCCTCTCTTCCCCCTCACATGTGTAACCCCCCGATGTATAGTTTTTGCCTATATATACTTGTAAGACTGTCTGCTCGGGGCTCTACTCCTCGCTCGCGTGAGTCAGGAGTTGAGCCCCAGCGCGCTGGAATAAAGCCTCTTGCTGTTTGCATCAAGTGACGCCTCCTGCGGATGATTGGGGTTGCCGCCGATCCGTGAGATAGAGTAAGGGTCCCTTTGGGGGTCTTACAATACTCGTCATTAACCTGAAAATAATGGTAACAATAACCAGTTATTGAGACTCTACTGTAAAAGCCAAGCCTTTCCATTCCTTGTGCCATTCAATTCTTATAAGAGGTAGTGAAACAAGAATTTTGGGGGTAAAATAAGACAGGTTTAGGAAATATTAGAAATTTTGGAATTTAAGGGGGCCATGAAGGAAGCACAGGGCTGCAGAGCAGCAGAAGGTGTATTTCCATAGAATGAGGGAGCTGGAAACCGCAAAAGGTCTATATTTACAAAATAAAGGGAAGGAAGCCCTTCATTCAGAAGGAGAAGAAAAAAGCCAAAGGGAATAGGAAAACAATAAGGAAGGAGGGGGGAGAACTTCACATGTTCCATGTGAGGTTCAACCTTTGAGCCCAGGAGTTACTATAGTAACCAGTCCAAGGGAATAGTGACCAATCAGAGGGGATATCAAGGCACCAGGATCTGCAGCTTTTATAAGCCACAGGGAAAGGGAACCCAGTGGGACTCTTCCCCCTCCCCACGTGGGAGTCAGTTCTGTGGGACTCTTCCTCTTCCTACATGGGAGTCTGTACTTGTTCTTCAATAAATCTCCACCTTTGCTATACCATTTTCTGTCCCTGGATTCATTCTTCGATTCCGGTGGACAAAGAATCCGGGTTCCAGTCCAAAAATTCGGTATCAGTAGTATATATGTTCCTATTTTGTGGATGGAAAACTCAGGTACAGGGTATTCATGTTACTTAATATCACAGCTGTAGAGCATATTGCAGGCTCTTGCAAGTGATTTATTCAAAAAAGAAATGAAATGGAACCACCAGAATTTACTCAGTTCTTTGAATTCCAAGGCTTATAAAGCTTTCATTCAACTATATTTCACTCATTCCCAGAAAGGAAATGTAGACGAATTATATCTGCATAATGCATGTTGCTGCCTAATACTAAGCTAGCTACTACTAAGCAGATTTCCGCAAGGGTGGCTGAGCTCAGACCTCCTGCATCATGAGGGAAAGAGGTGCTCAGCAAGAGGGAAGCAAGCTCCACTGGGGTGAGCTTCTGGGTGTAACCTCAGGGATGACCTTTCCTCTCCTGAGAGCAAAGCGCAAGGAACCCTGATAAGGGGTTCAGCACCTTCCTGATGGGAGTGTGGAGCAGGACCCCAGCAGCTCAGAGGTGGAGACCACAAACCCTCAAGGCAAGAACAAGAAAGGGGTGGCAGTAGCAAGACAGGGGGAGGCCAAGAGCACATCTGAGAAAGAAGGAGCAGTTGTGGGAGAACCACCTCTGCTGGGCTCAGCTGAATCTCAGAACCAAGCCCCGGAGCTAAAGGCCTAGTCCTTGATCTATGTGTAATTAGTTGAATTTGTCACTTTTAAAAAAAATTCAATTTACTTCAAACAACAACAAAAACAGTTCACCCATTTCTCCCACCCCCAAGCCCTACCTCTGGCCACCACCAATCTGTTCTTCGAATCTATGAGCTTAGTTTGTTTGTTTTAATTTCCACAACAAAAGAGATCATACGGTGCTTATTCTTCTTTGCTTGAATTATTTCATTTGGCATGATGTCCTTGAGGTCCATCCACATTTTTTATGGCTGACTAATATTCAATTATATATACACTAGAGGCCCGGTGCACGAAATCTGTGCACTGGGGGCGGGTGTCCCTCTGCCAAGCCTGCACCCTTTCCAATCTGGGACCCCTCGAGGGATGTCCAACTGCCTATTTAAGCCCGATCCAAATGGGATCGGGCTTAAACGGGCAGTTGGATATCCCTCTCACAATCCAGGACTGCTGGCTCCCAACTGCTTGCCTGCCTGCCTTCCTGATTGCCCCTAACCGCTTCTGCCTGCCAGCCTGATCACCCCTAACAACGCCCCTGCCAGCTTGATTGATGCCTAACTGCTCCCCTGCCAGCATGTTTTCCCCTAACTGCCCTCCCCTGCAGGCCTGGTTCCCCCCCAACTACTCTCCCCTGCAGGCCTGGGTCCCTCCCAACTGCCTTTCCCTGCAGGCCTGGTCGTCCCCAACTTCCCTCCTCTGCTGGCTTGGTCACCCCTAACTTTCCTCTCCTGCAGGCTTGATCGCCCCCAAATGCCCTCCCTTGAGGCCTGGTCCCTCCCAACTGCCCTCCCCTGCTGGCCTGATCAACCACAACTGCCCTCCCTTGCAGGCCTGGTCCCTCCCAACTGCCCTCCACTGCTGGCCATCTTGTGGTGGCCATCTTGTGTCCACATGGGGGCAGGATCTTTGACCACATGGGGGCAGCCATCTTGTGTGTTGGAATGATGGTCAATCTGCATATTACTCTTTTATTAGATAGGATAGAGGCCTGGTGCATGGGTGGGGGCCAGCTGGTTTGCCCTGAAGGGTATCCCAGATCAGGGTGGGGGTTCCCTTGGGGCATGGGGCAGCCTGGGTGAGGGGCCTCTGGTGGCTTGCAGGCTGGCCATGCCCCCTGGCGACCCAAGCGGAGGCCCTGGTATCTGGGGTTTATTTATCTTCTACAATTGAAACTTCGTAGCCTGGAGCAGAGCCAAGCCTTCTGCTTGCTCCGTGGCGGCAGCCATTTCTATTGGGATTTATTTATCTTCTATAATTGAAACTTTGTAGCCTTAAGCAGAGGCCTGGGCCAGCCAGGGTGTGCGGAAAGCTTGGCTTCCTCCATCGCCGGGGGCAACTCTAGCCTCCTGCTCTTTGCAGCTCTGTGGCTGCTGCCATTTCTGTTTGGATTTATATATCTTCTATCATTGAAACTTTGTAGCCTTGAGTGGAGTCCTAGGCCAGCAAGGGTAGGCGGAAAGCTTGGCTTTCTCCATTGCTGGGGAAATCCAAGCCTCCCTCCTGCTCTCTGTGGCCGTAGCCATCTTGGTTAGGTTTATTTGCATATTCACTCCTGATTGGTTGGTGGGCGTGGCTTGTGTGCATGGCTTGTGGGTGTAGCAGAGTGATGGTTAATTTGCATATTACTCTTTTATTAGATAGGATTTATCCATTCATCCATTAATAGACACTTAGGTTGTTTCCAGATTTGTCATTCACTGGGCACTGGTGGACTTGCCCTTAGATGGCTTGGGGGAATGTGAAATTCCAGGCGGGCTTCAGACAAGGGCACACTGGAGCCTGGTTCTTGGTCTCTGGAAACTTGTTTGGAAGCTGACCTTTAAGGGGTAGATGGTTTGGGACAGAAATGCAGCTTCTATTGGTTGAGACAAAGTGAAATTAATTTCTCTATTTCATTTCCTCCACACTTAGCTTTATATCTTTGAAATTGCTTGCAGGAAATGATTCCTTGAAGGCTGGGGCCCTGTGCTCTCCTTAGTGACTGATGCATCCTCACTTGTCCACATCAGTCCCCTTCCGAGAGACAAATAACAGGGAAAGCACTCAAAGCTTATCAGGGCTGACTTGAAACAGAGACCAGGGACTAATAGCTCAGCTGAATTTAGTGATTGTTAGGGGCTGAATTGTGTCCCCTCAAATTCACATATTGCAGTCTGAATCCCCAGTACCTCAGAATGTAACCACATCAGGAGTTAAGGTATTAAAGGAGATAATTAGGTGAAATGAGATCTTTAGGGTGAACCCTAATCTCATATGACTGGTGTCCTTATAAGAAGAGGAGGATAGGATACAGACATGCCTAGAGGTAAGACCATGGAAGATCCTGGAAGACAGACATCTGAAAGCCAGGGAGAGAAGCCTTTGAAAAAGCCAACCTTGTTGACAACTTGATCTTGGACTTTTAGACCACAGAATTGTGATAACATAAATTTCTATTGTTGAAGTCATAACAAAGTACCCAATCTGTGGTATTTTGTTATGCAACCCTAATAGACTAATATAGTGGCCCACTGTTCTGAACATGAAGGTTTAGGGCAGATGGAATAGGGATGAGGGGGAATAGTGGACCAAATTCTTTTCGCATAACTAAATGAAATCACCAGGTTTTGGTGTACTTTGAACCCATGTACAAATAGAATGTTCACAGAGAATCTATACTAATAAAAGGGTAATATGCTAATTAGACCAGGAGACCTTCTAGACATCCTTCCAGAAAAAGCCATGGTGGTGGGGCTGAGGCAGAGGCAGTTAGGGGCGATCAGGCCAGGAGGGGAGGGCAGTTGGGAGTGATCAGGCTGGCGTGGGAAGGGGCAGTTGGGGGAGAGCAGGCTGGCAGGGGGACCAGTTGGGGGCGAGCAGGCTGGCAGGGGGACCAGTTGGGGGCGAGCAAGCCAGCAGGGGGAGCCAGTTGGGGCCGAGCAGGCCAGCAAGGGGGGCAGTAGGGGATGAGCAGGCTGGGAGGGGGGCAGTTAGTGGTGAGCAGGTCAGCGGGGGGGAAGTTGGGAGCAATCAGGCCAGCAGGGGGGTCAGTTGGGTCTGAGCAGGCCAGCAGGGGGGGGACAGTAGGGGCCGAGCAGGCTGGCAGGGGCTGCAGTTGGGGGCGATCAGGTTGGCAGGGGGGCAGTTGGGGGTGATCAGGCTGGTGGGGGGGCAGTTGGGGGCAAGCAGGCCAGCTGCGGGGGTCAGTTGGGGGCAAGCAGGGCAGCAGAGGGGGAGGTTTGGAGCGATCAGGGCAGCAGAGGGGTCAGTTGGGGCTGAGCAGGCCGGCAGGGGCTGCAGTTGGGGGTGATCAGGTTGGCAGGGGGGCATTTGAGGGTGATCAGGCTGGCAAGGGGGGCCAGTTGGGGGCGAGAAGGCTGGCAGGCAGAGTGGTTAGGGGCAATCAGGCAGGCAGGCAGAGGGGTTAGGGGCAATCAGGCAGGCAGGCAGAGGCAGTTAGGGGCGATCAGGCAGGCAGGCAGGTGAGTGGTTGGGAGCCAGGAGTCTCAGATTGTGAGAGGGTGCAGGCTGGGCTGAGGGACACTCCCCTTCCCCCTGCACGAATTTCGTGCACCGGGCCACTAGTCATATATAATAAAAGAGTAATATGCAAGTTGACCGTACCTCTACTGCACCCACAAGCCATGCCCACCAGCCAATCAGGAACGAATATGAAAATTAACCCAATCAAGATGGCTGCAGCCATGGAGCAAACAGGAGGCTTGGGTTTCCCTGGCAATGGAGGAAGCCAAGCTTCCTGAACACCCTGGCCAGCCCTGGACTCTACTCAAGGCTACAAAGTTTCAATTATAGAAGATAAATAAATCCCAGATACCAGGGCCTCCTCTTGGGTCACCAGGGGGCGTGGCCGGCCTGCAAACCACCACAGGCCCCTTGCCCAGGCTGCCCCACACCCCAAGGGAACCCCCACCCTGATCCGGGATACCCTTCAGGGCAAACCAGCCAGCCCCCACCCGTGTACCAGGCCTCTATCCTATCTAATAAAAGAGTAATATGCAGATTGACCATCACTCAAACACACAAGATGGCTGCCCCATGTGGTCAAAGATGGCTTCCCCCATATGGACACAAGATGGCCACCACAAGATGGCCAGCAGTGGAGGGCAGTTGGGAGGGATCTGGCCAGCAGGGGAGGGCAGTTGGGACCAGGCCTGTAAGGGAGGGCAGTTAGGGGTGACCAAGCTGGCAGAGGAGGAAAGTTGGGGTGACCGGGCCTGTAGGGAAGGGCAGTTGGGGGGACCCAGGCCTGCAGGGGAGAGCAGTTGGGGTGACCAGGCCTGCAGGGGAGGGAAGTTAGGGGCAAACAGGCTAGCAGGGGAGCAGTTAGGCATCAATCAGGCTGGCAGGGGAGTGGTTAGGGGGTGATCAGGCTGGCAGGCAGAAGCGGTTAGGGGCAATCAGGAAGGCAGGCAGGCAAGCAGTTGGGAGCCAGCAGTCCTGCATTGTCAGAGGGATGTCCGACTGCCCATTTAGGCCTGATCCCAGTGGGTCCCAGATTGGAGAGGGTGCAGGCTGGGCTGAGGGACACCCCCCGCCTTGTGCATGAATTTCATGCACCGGGCCTCCACTATGTAATAAAAATGATAGTAACTCTTTGTGGAATGTTAATTGCATCTAATCTGTGGTTCCAAGTGTTGTACACATATTATTTCATTTAATCCTCGAAACTGCACTCTGAGGTAGGAAGTCTAAGTATCCCCATTTTATAGATAAGGAAACAGTCACAGAGGGCTAAGTAATTTGCTCAAGGTCACCTAGCCCGTCACAGAGCTCAGGCTCTGACAAGAGAATGGACTAAATTAGGCTTAAAGGTGCTTAGGGGCTAAAAGATATTTTACAGTTGTTCAGGCTCATAAAACAAGCAAACTAGCAGATCTGGGACTTCCAATCAGCTCCTCCATCTTTAAATGTTGCACCCCATCATCCTTCCCAGACTGCACTGACTCAAATGAAGGTTCTTATTTTGCACCCAGTGTATTTCCAACACTCTTTTGAAAAGGAACAGCCTGTTACAAACAGGAGCATCAAGACACCAGGGTTGGTCAGCTAAAGATGGACTCCTTCCACTTTATTTTTGCTTGAACTTTTCTTCCTCATTTCTGAAACTGCTCAGAGGAAACCTTCAGCTTATGCTGAGTATTTATTATATGTACTTAATCTTACAACTGGAATTATGCCATGATGTAAGGCTGCAATAATGCTTAACCACTGACTCACAAGCCCAGCTGGTGCTTAATTTATATTGCAACCAGCAGTGTAGAAACACATTTTTAATTTTTCAAACCTAGTAAACATATGAATCCAGGATCGATATAGATGGGAAAATGTTTGCAATTAACAAAATATGAGTTGTATAATATTATGAGGGTGAAAAAAAGAGAGCAAAAGCAAGGCTCTTCTCTAAAATTTATCCAGTTGCTCTCTTGTTGAAATGCCTCAATAAATTGTTATAGACTTGGGAAATTGTGTATAAAACAGTGTTGTAGATACACCTGCATTAAAATATATATATACAGGGAAATAAGCTTGTGAGGACAAATATTTGTTTTGATTAAAGATAATATATTTCAGCCCTGGCTGATGTTGCTAAGTGGTTAGAGTATTGCCCTGAGCACCGAAGGGTTTGATTCCTGGTCAAGGGCACATACCTGGGTTGCAGGTTCCATCCCAGCCCTGATTGGGGAGCGTGGGGGAGGCAACCCATTGGTATGTCTTTCTCACTTTGATCTCTCTCTTTCTTTTTCTCCTTTTCTTTCCCCCTCCCTTTCTCCCTCTCTTCCATTCTCTCTGAAATATAATCAATGGAAAAAAATCTTTGTGTGATGATTAACAACAGCAACAAAAAAGATAACATATTTGAGCCTGAAGAGGACAGATTGTTGTGTGTGTGCCTGTATCTTCATCCCTAATTGTGTTAGAACATTTGCAGTGGATTTCATGTGTTCTCTGAAAATCTTTGAGATGTGGGCTGATCTTTCAATGATGTGTTTACTCATTTATTCTTCTGTTTACCTGTAAAAATGTTTATGACTGGCTGACTGGTGCTCAGAACTGGAGACACCGCAGTGAACGCATCAAAGCTTATCTCCGCTGCCCAAAGACCTCAGAGCCTAGAAAGGCAGTAAGCCATTGATCAAGGGACTGCAGTATTGATGAATGCAGTGAAGGAGAAGTAAATGGTTCTATAAGTACAGAACAGATGGCCTAACAAACTCCAAAACTAAAGTTATTCCCCAGATGTGTTTGCAGAGGTGATATGAAATGCCAATAACTAGGAATGAGAGCTTAAAAAGAATAGTCACATTTTATGCTACAAATATTTCCTTTCACTACATTTATAGAACTTACACTGAGTGGCCAGATTATTATGATCTCTGAATGCATAATAATATGGCCACTCAGTATATATATATATATATAAAATATGGCCACTCAGAGTGTGTGTGTGTGTGTGTGTGTGTGTGTGTATATATATATATATATATATATATATATATATATATATATATATATATATAATTAGAGGCCTGGTGCATGAATTTGTGCATGGGTGGGGTCCGGCCAGCCTGGCCAGGGGGAGGGGACATGGGCAGTTGGCCGGCCTGCCTGTTGGTTGAACTCCTGGTCAAGGGGACAATTTGCATATTAGCCTTTTATTATATAGGATATACACTGAGTGGCCAGATTATTATGTGGTCAGAGATCATAATAATCTAGCTACTCAGTGTATTCTGTAGTTGCCTGAAAATATAGAATAGTCTAGCTCAATGGTGTTATAAATTGCTATTCACTACTATTCACACTTACATCAACTTCACATTAAATCAAGAGGAGGAATAATTTTAAATCTTCTCCTGCTTTATTTTCTGGATACCCAGTGGCATCTCTCAGATTGGCTGGAGCACCTTCAGCAGGAGAGAAATCAGGAAAAGGATGGAAAGTCCAACTGCTCTCAGCCTTTTCCAGACTCCATTCATTGTCTTCAGATCTCTTCTTACTCATTTAGCTGTTGATTTCATGGGTTCTGAACACTATTTGTCCATGACTCAAATATATGGTTCAGGAAGAATGAGCTGCTTCCTTAGAATTGAGAGTCAATTTAGACTCTGAAAACTAAATGGATATTTTTTCATGTGGAAACAATGAGTTCTTTCCTAACTCATCTTATGAGTAGAAAGTCATTTAATCACCAAAAAATCATTTAGCCAGTAAATGTATGAAGCTCTCCAAAGGTGCAAGGTAAGTATGGGAGGAAGTAAGGGAGAAATGAAGAGAAGTGAATATTTTGAAAATTAATAAAAACAACTACAAGGAAAGCATTTCTTTTTGACTAGCAGACTTTGCTCTGTCAAACTAATCTTCAGCAAGATAATCCTAGCTACCGTATAGTACCGAAAATTTTTCATTATGCTGTGACATGCCTGAAATAAATTTTATTAGAACCCATTATTGTAACTTAAATAGCAGGAAAAGCTCAAGATATAATAAGCTAATATTTTAATTTTAATATTTTCAGTGTTTTACAGCATTAGTATCCTTTATCAATGTAAGTATCTGTTAGTAACATAAGCAAGCAAAAGGGAGCAGGAATTAAAGATATTTCCATTTGATAGTTTATAATTTTAAGAGCAAGTAAGGATAAAAGATAAGACCTTTAGGGTTTTATAACTCTCTAATAGCTGATACTAAATCCTGTCTAACTAGTTACTACATGGCCTAAAAGAGAGACAGATAAATAATCCACACTTAGGGGGGAAAAATAAGGAAATATTAAGACTTTAGCTTTCAGCAGATTGGAAAGATGTATTTTTACATTGACTAATCAACATTAAGTTATAAAATTAGACATATTATTAGATAACAAAAAAGAAAATCAAGAAAAGACATCAAGAGTATAAATTCCTGGAATTCAAGCAAAACTGTATCTAATTGCTATGCTGAAAAAATTAGCTACATGTGGATTAAATAAAATAGTTATCCTATCTAATAAAAGAGTAATATGCAAATTAACCATACATCCACTATACCCACAAGCCACGCCCACCAGCCAATCAGGAGTGAGTATGCAAATTAATCCCAACCAAGATGGCTGCGGCCACAGAGCGAGCAGGAGGCTTGGGTTTCCCCAGCAATGGAGGAAGCCAAGCTTTCCGCCTGCCCTGGCCTGCCTTGGCCTCCACTTAAGGCTACAAAGTTTCAATTTTAGAAGATAAATAAATCCCAACAAAAATGGCAGCAGCCATGGAGCTGGAGCGAGCAGGAGGCTTGAGTTGCCCCTGATGATGGAGGAAGCCAAGCTTCCACACACCCTGGCGGGCCCAGGCCTCCACTCAAGGCTACAAAGTTTTAATTATAGAAGATAAAAAAATCCCAGATACCAGGACCTCCGCTTGGGTCGCCGGGGGGTGTGGCCGGCCTGCAAACCACCACATGCCCCAAGGAAACTCCCACCATGATCCAGGACACTCTTCAGGGCAAACCAGCCGGCCCCCACCCGTGCACCAGGCCTCTATCCTATCTAATAAAAGAGTAATAGGCAGATTGACCATCAATCCAACACACAAGATGGCTGCCCTCATGTGGTCAAAGATGACTGCCCCTATGTGGACACAAGATGGCCCCCTGCAGGCCTGGCCCACCCCTAACTGGCCAGCAGGAGAGGGCAGTTGGGAGGGACGAGGCCTGCAAGGGAGGGCAGTTAGGGGTGACCAGGCTGGCAGAAGAGGGTAGTTGGGGGCAACCAGGCCTGCAGGGATGGGCAGTTGGGGGGGACCCAGGCCTGCAGGGGAGAGCAGTTGGGGTGGCCAGGCCTGCAGAGGAGGGCAGTTAGGGGTGACCAGGCCTGCAGGGGAGGGCAGTTAGGGGTGACCAGGCATGCAGGGGACGGCAGTTAGGGGTGACCAGGCCTGCAGGAGAGGGCAGTTAGGGGCAAACCGGCTGGCAGGGGAGCAGTTAGGCATCAATTAGGCTGGCAGGCAGAAGCAGTTAGGGGCAATCAGGAAGGCAGGCAGGCGAGCAGTTGGGAACCAGCAGTCCTGGATTATGAGAGGGATGTCCGACTGCCCGTTTAGGCCCGATCCTACTTGGATCAGGCCTAAACGGGCAGTCGGACATCCCTCAAGGCATACCAGATTACAAAGGGTGCAGGCTGGGCTGAGGGACACCCCCCCCCCACCCCGTGCATGAATTTCATGCACCGGGTCTCCAGTTTTATATATTATTGAAGAAACTTGTAGCTTATTCAATATATAGCACTGTTCAAAATGCTAAATATTACAAATTACTGTGTAGTCACTGTTTTGCTTCAAGAGAAGACAATTAAACAAGAGTGATGGGTTTAGAAATAGGAAATTTTAAGGACTAATGATCTAATAATAAAATTTAAATGAAGTGGAATAAAATACATCCTGAACTGAAAGTCAAGAATAGAAGGGTCTAAATACTAGCTAGCATTTTTGGCTCTCTAAGTTCATTTCAACAAACATGAAAAATGGAGATAATTATGCCTTTCTACCCCCTGTTGCACCCAGGACAAACAAACCCATCAATAAGAAGCCATTTTTAGCCCTCAGGGGAAAGGTAATTTAAATTCACAGGATGACTTTAAGCCCTAAGCCCCATGCTAAATGCAAATACTCACATTTTATTTGCTTAACTCTTGTTTTTTTTTTTTTAAATATATTTTATTGATATTTTACAGAGAGGAAGGGAGAGGGATAGAGAGCTAGAAACATCGATGAGAGAGAAACATCGATCAGCTGCCTCCTGCACACCTCCCACTGGGGATGTGCCCGCAACCAAGGTACATGCCCTTGACCGGAATCGAACCCGGGACCCTTCAGTCCGCAGGCCGACGCTCTATCCACTGAGCCAAACCGGTTTCGGCTTATTTGCTTAACTCTTAACTGGGAGGCCTGGTAAGGTGTCCTCTTGGAATATTATTCAAGATTAAGAAAATGTATTGGGTATAGGATGAAAAAAGTGCTAACAACTATTTTTGTATCTCTTTAAAAAGCTTTTACAAGGCTTGGAAATTTTCTCCAAGTTATGCAGCTACATGGGCAGTTCAGGACAGGAAGTTATCTCTGTGGCTGCCACCTATCATTTCCTATCACCTAGTAGTTATTTTGTACCCGTGGGAATATGTCTCCATATGATCTTTCCCTGCTACCCCTTAAAAGTTCTAAATCTTCTTGTATTCAATGTGCAGGCCTAATGGTAGTTGAGTAAATGAAGGTCCTATCTTAAGTATGGCTTTCTCAACACTTGATGTGGCTCCACCCTCACCTACCACACAGAGGAATGAAGTAGATATTTCTCTGCCCTCATTCATAGAGATAATTGATAAACATTGAAGAAAGAAAACCATCTAGTTATGAATGCTTTGGGAAAAAGAAATTTACATCATGTTTTGTCAGTTAAATTAGTACAACTTTCTTTTAAAAATTGGTTGTTATGAATCAAGGATCATAAAAATGTTAAAATCCATTACTTAGTCATCTCATTTATTCTTTAGAAAAAACTATGCAAAAGAGAATAAAATCATATGCAAAGAGATACTAAATTATATGTCTATTATAAATTTTAGTATAATATACAAAGTGAAAATAAATTATATGTCCATAAATAGCAGTGCTTATGGCACTCAGAAAGAATACTAAGCAGTCATTTATAGTTATTATTATAAAGGTTGTGTGGCTACATGAAAAATGCATACAATATTTAGTAGAAAAATGTGAATATTTTATATATAAGATAATATTTTGTATACAAGATAAACACAAAAAAATATTTTCTGAATGCTGACTTTGTTCCAGGTCCTGGTCTAGGAATTGAGAGAAAGCAGTGAAAAAAAAACAGATAAGACACAATTTACTTGACATTTGCATTTAGTGGAAGAAAATAACAAATAAACAAATAAAAAGACCATATCAGATAGTGATATCTCAGGAAAGGGATCAGGACCAAGGTGATCACAGTATGATCTGGAATGTGTGGGTTCTTGACTTTGTGCAGGAAAGATTTCAAAATACAAGTCCAGGTGATTTTGAGAGTAAGTTTAATAAACTGGGGATAGCGAAATAAAGGGCTTAAGATAGAAGAGGCAAGATCAGAGCAACAGGAGTGAGCTGAGGTGGAGCTGCCTTGACCCTTTGGAAACGTGAGGAGAGTCGAACCTAGGCACGGCTGCCTTGGCCCTTTAGAAGGAAAGTCATAGAGGTAGAAGAAGTGAGCCAGCTGGGCTGCATGGGCTCAGGAAAAAAGTTAGAGCCCAAAAGCGGGCCTTTGGGGATAGGTTGAGGGGGTTAGCCCAGGACGAGCTGCTGCTGCCCCAGCTCCCCTGGTTACAAGTCTTCTGGAACCTCTAGCTTAGGAGAAAGAAAGCAAAGATACATGCCTGAGGAAAGGAGGAGCAGAAAGGCACAGGCATGCCTAAGAGAAAATGTGCAATGGGTCCTTTGTCTTGAAGCTTTTTATCTGTTTTATAAATGTGAGCATTTTGGGGAGTTCTAAGCGGGGGAGCTCAATAGAATATTCATCATCTTTCCAGGTGTGTCCTTTAATATGCTGATTAATCAAAATGAACATATAGAGGGATCAGGGTTATTCTCTGGTCAGTTTCACCTCCAAAGAATGTCACAAAAGAGGGTCAGACACCTAGGTGGCTCTGTTTTAGCACAGTCGGTCTAGAATGAATAAACCACTTGCTCTTAAGTGTCCTTGGTTAGGAAAGTTATGACCTTCTAATTTAATTGCTCAGTCCTTTAACTGTTTCAGTTTCCCCATTCCACTTGCCAAGGAATTTTTCTAGCTTCTTACTAATCTGCTTCAGTGACAAGTGCTATGAAGAAAATGATTTTGATGGAGTGTCTAAGGAGAGGGTTATTTTAGATGGAAGAGTTGAGGGAAGATCTCTGAGGAGATGGACTGTAATCAGAGATCTTGAAACTGAGGGCTCATCTCAGCTATGTGAGGAACACATTTCATAACCTCTCCCTTTCAAGTCCTCCTCAGCTACTGAGTGGCAATAATGATCTTACCTACCTCTGAGAGGAGATTCCTGAGAGTAAGTCGTTTCCTCCTGTGGGAACAGACTGACTGGAACTTTGGCTTTTTTTGCTACAAGTCCTATCTGCCCTGTTGCATTTTTTGGGAGCAGTTATGTGGTCAGTCGGCTTTTGGAGGCCAAGCCAAAAGGAGCTGCTGGTATGGGTGAGAGTTCTTGAGTCTCCGGTTCATCAGGTCTCTGATTAAAATCAGAACCAAATGCTCTCCCTGTGAGGTGAACACTCAGCCTTGTACTGCATTTGAGATCACTTCCTTTTCCTTCTATCTCCCCACTGTTCTCTCTCAATGCTTGTTTCTCTAGCTGTTTTCCCCTGGTGGTGAGCTGAGGATTCAGTCATGAGACACCCCTCAGAGAGGACTAGATGCTGGAGCTAGGTGCCAGCTTCCCTTACTGGCGGACCATGCATGGGGCCTGGAGGAAGGAAGTACTAGTATGTGACACAGTTTGCTTTGACCAGCCTTCCAGCAGGAAGGGTTGTTTTTTTTTTATTAGTTTTTCTCATGTTAAAGTGGATCCTCCCTGACATCACCTTCCAAAAAATAGCAAACTCAAAGGCCATGTGTCCTTAAAGCCATTCTAACTGCTAAAGTCCAGCAGTGAGGTGATGGGCGTGATCCAGGCTGTTGTCTGCCCTGTGTATGTGGCAGCAGCTCAGGTGCCTGTCTCTTGTCAAACTCACAGACATTTCCCTCTGTCTCTATACAGTAACGCGCCTGAAGTCTTACAAACGGAGCTGATGAGACAGGGCTTTTTTCACATGCATCTGCTAAACTGGGAGTTTGCACAGAGTTTTGAGCTGAATGGTAGTAAATTGTTGCCATTGTTGAATCCAGGATAGACCCTTCATTTGCCTTGAGATTCACACTACCTTTAAGAGCACACAGCACTCCTGGCACACCTGAAGGGTTAAAATAAAGCTGTCCTCTCCCCCTTCGCAGTCAGCCCCACACAGATTCTCTGTAGCCAAACCAGTGTGTGTCTTAGCTGAAGAGACAGATTGCTCTCAGCCTGCACAGTGCCTGTGGGGGTAGGGAATCATGGATAGGGACTGTGGCGCAGAAGGAACGATGGGAGCACTGTCACCTGGTGGTCTTACGTTCTGGAGGAGGCACGAGGACCTCACCAGGGATGTCTGGAAGGATCTGTCTTGTGTAAGGGTTCTCTGTGGATGAATTACTGACCTCCAACTCCTCTTCCTGGTATGCAATGTCTGAATGAATGTTGTATCAACTGCATTACGTTGAAAGCCATAACACTAGACAGGTGCTCTTCCCACCCAATAGCATGTGTCCTCCTAATCCTACTTGATCTTAACAAAACAGTAATAATTCCAAACACAATCTCAATTTTGTTGTGTTTATAGCTGTTTAAAAGAAACTAATCTATACTAATAAAAGAGTAATATGCTAATTAGACCAGGAGACCTTCCAGAGACCTACCGGACATCCTTCTGGACAAAGCCAGGGGCTTGGCCGGCCTGCAAACCACCCCCAAACAGCCCTCAGCTCCATGCCCAGGCTGGCCATGCCCCCCAGCGGGGACCCTCACCCTGATGGGGGTGTGGCCAGCCTGAAAATGGCCCTCAGACCCTCACCCAGGCTAGCCACGCCCCCCAGCAGGGACCCCCACCCCAATGGGGGCATGGCTGGCCTGCAAACCACCCCAGGCCCCTCACCCAGGCCCGCCCCACCCCCCAAGGGGACCCCCACCCTGATCCAGGACCCCCTTCAGGGCAGACCAGCCGGCCCCCACCTGTTCACCAGGCCTCTATACTAATAAAAGGTAATATAATAATTAGACTGGGAGACCTTCTGAGAGACCTTCCCGGTCATCCTTCCAGGTGGCAAGGCGGAGGCAAAGGTGGTTAGGGGCTATCAGGCCAGGAGGGGAGGGCAGTTGGGGGTGATCAGGCTGGCAGGGGGGGCAGTCGGGGGTGATCAGGCCAGCAGGGGGCCAGTTGGGGATGATCAGGCCAGCATGGGGGCAGTTGGGGGTGAGCAGGACAGCAGGGGGGCAGTTGGGGACAATCAGGCTGGCAGGGGGGCAGTTGGGTGCAAGAAGGCTGGGGGGGCAGTTGGGGCGAGCAGGCCAGGGGGGACAGTTGAGGGCTATCAGGCTGGCAATGGGGGGCAGTTGGGGGTGAGAAGGCTGTTGGGGGGGGCAGTTGGGGTGAGCAGGCCAGCAGCGAGAGTGGTTAGGGGCAATCAGGCAGGTAGACAGGCGAGCGGTTAGGAGCCACCTGTCCCAGATTGTGAGAGGGATGTCCCGGATTGGCGAGAGTGCAGGCCAGGCTGAGGGACACCCCCGCCCCGTGCACGAATTTCATGCACCGGGCCACTATTTGTACTATAATAAACAATTAGATACTTCTTACATTTTCTCTGTGCAGAAAATCTGGTTCTTAAAGATTTGAGATAGAATCTGCTTGACAGTGCCGACCATGCCATCATGGGTAATTTTATGCATTTTTTGTCCTCCCCTACACCACCATTCTATGCTATTTTAACTGTTTCTGAACCCATGCTTGCCTCATACCTGCTTAGTATTCCAGCTCTGTCTCATCTTATAAGAATGCTAACACTGTGCTCACTGCAGCCTCAGGTCTTGACTCTTTTTTTAATCCTCACCTGAGGACATGCTGAAAGAGAGAGAGAGGGAGAGAGAGAGAGAGAGAGAGAAAGATCGGGCCCTGACCAGGGATCGAACCTCTCACAAGGTATATGCCCTGACCAGAAATTGAACTGGCAACCCTTAGGTGCACAGGACATCAGATCCTGACTTAAATAACCGTATGGAATTGTTATGAGGACATACAATATACTGCATTGTCGTCCAACATGGTTTTCCCACAGAAGATACTCTTTTTTTTTTAATTTAAAAATTTCCTCTTATTTTATTAAAATACATGCTTTTCAAATAAGCATATGAACAACTCAAATCAATCAAAGCAGTGAGACCACAAAGTGCTGCTTCTCTCTGCAAAGGAGGCACATCATTAGCTTGTAGGAAAAATCCATCGGTGACAACCAAAGTCAAACAGGCTGTCTCAAAGAGGGCCATGAAGGGGGCCTGGTGCACGCTGCCCACTGCCTGGTGGGGCCACCGCTTCCTGCCCTCTCCAGGGTCTCTTGTCTGTGCTCTCCTCTGTAAAGCCCTTCTCCAGGCTCCTCCCAGGCTCTGCCACACTCAGCCTCTGGCCACTCTAGGTTCTAGACCAGCCGTGGGCAAACTACGGCCCGCAGGCCGGATCTGGCCCGTTCGGCTATTCTATCCGGCCCGTGGAGCCGAAAGAGCGGAGGGTTCTCTTGCTCTCCCCTACGCTCCTTTACTTTGAATTTATATTAGTTCACACAAACACTCCATCCATGCTTTTGTTCCGGCCCTCCGGTCCAGTTTAAGAACCCACTGTGGCCCTTGAGTCAAAAAGTTTGCCCACCCCTGTTTTCTAGACCCAAGCCTGCTGCTTTCTCTGTGCTTAGGTGAGCTCAGTGGATTTGGGTTGTCATTGTGTTGCATGTCGTTTCCTCCTGAAGTTCTGTCTTCAAGACATTTAGACTTCTCCTTAGTGTGACTGCAGGGCCATGGTTCATCGTATAAACGACTTTGGGTTTATATCGATTATTCTGTAAATGACACTCTTCTAAAGGCTCAATCAAATTTTGTGGTGAGTGACAATCAGCAACGTAGGGCTTCATGTCCAGTACAGGTGTGCCGCGAATCATGTTAATTCCAGAAAGGCGTATAGCCACCTTTCCCAGTGTGGCTAGGGTCAGACCTATTGCATTGGGACAATGTGGGTCCTTGAGGAGAAAACTCCAGTCTTCCCACCATTTGGCCTAGGAGGCTGAACTTTTACCTTACAGCTCAAATGATCATTTTTGTGAAAAACAAGCAAAATCCAACATGAGAAACTCTTCTAAACCCATCAAGGAATGTTCACAATTGTTCAAGACTAGAGGACCAATGCATGAAATTTGTGCAAGAGACTCAGCCCTCGCAGCCCCGGCCCTTGGAGCCCCAGTTGCCTCCAGGCCCTGGCTGCCCTGGGCCCTGTAGCCCCTGCCCACTGGTCATTCCAGAAGGTGGTTCCAGAATGTCATCCCAGAAGGTCGTTCTGCCGTCAGGTCTAATTAGCATATTAGCTCTTTATTATGGATGCTCTTTTTAATTCTCAAAGAAGCCCTTGAATGGCGACAAATGGATGGCTGCCTTGGAGCACCATTCTTGGCTGACAAACAGGATTCCAAGGAGCCAATTGGCTCAGTTAAAAGATTCCCTGTCTCCAGAGCCGGCTTCACGCGCCCGCTCAGGTCGCTGTGGGGTGAGGCTCTGGATCCTCCAAGCCTCGCATGGCTACTGGTCAGAGGACCCACCTGGTGCGGTCTAGCTTTCCGCTTCCATCCCCACACCTGGTGTCTATGCAGCAGTCACACCCACAAGGTGGTCAGAAGATACTCTTTGGGCATCTACAGAGACTTTTTAGTCTTACGTTACTACAAATATAATGTATACTATAAATCCACAAGTCACTTCAATCGCTCAGTAGGCTGTGTATTTAAAAGTTGTTTGGCGAGGAACAAGCAGTAATGCATATTCAGTCATCTGATCCACCATCTGTCACAAATGTGTTATTTGATTACCACTAAAGCTGTGATGCAGATTAATTCATAGAGATTTATAAGAATCAATCTTAGAACAAAACCTTAAAACATAGTTCGTTTGATTTGCTACAAGCTTGTCTTTACAATAAAACTCAGACACACAGATTTGCTGCTTTCTCTATGATTAAAACATTGACTTGGGCAAATATCACTATTACAGATCACACCCTGGATTTCTTGTATTATAAAAGCATAAGTATCACTCAGGTTGTTCAATCTGTAGATACCATTGCAGTCAGATTAGACTCAACATGTTATCTCCTAAAAAAATCTCCCATAATATTTACCTGCTTATAATAATTCTTGGCTCTATGTCAGTAGGAGACTTTTACATCCAAAACATGATATTAACCAGGTGTCTCTTAATGGGAAGGTTTTGTGGGCATTCCTACAGGTTCTCTACCTATCAAAGGTCTGACCTTTTATGGGAGCTTCACTCCAAAGAGGTCCTCCAGCCATTTTTCCCCTCGATGTGTTCATGCTGAAGGTCACATTCAGAGGTAGAGCTTTTTTCTTCTCCCTAAATCTGGACTAGTCAATAGAAAGCAGGGAAGCGGCATACTGGGACCTCCAAGCCCAGGCATGAGAAGCTGGAAACTTTTTTGAAGGGCTTGTTATCTGGATGATCCCTCTTAGAGCCCAGCTTCCATTCTGTGGGAAGTCCAGGCCACATGGAGAAGCCATGTTAGCCCAGTTGACATCCCCCGATGAACTCCCACCTGAGAGTTAGTGCCTCCTGCCAGTCCACTCGACATTCCAGCGTAACCTAGGATGACTCAGCACATTGCTGAAGTCACGTGGAGAAGAACCATCCAGCTTAGCCTAGGCAACCCACAGAACCACGAGACATAGGAAATGGTTCTGTTACAATGTTAAGCTGGATGCTGGATAACACTAGACAAATAAAATGCCTTGTCAGAACCCTGTGCCCACCAGGAGGTAGGGTCTCTAGTGAGCAGCTGTTAGGTGCACCTGGTACCTTTCCTCTGGCTCAGATTCTCCCCTGCACTCAGTACTTTCCCATTGTGCCCCACTTGGGGCTCCTGCCCTCTCTGTGATTTTCCTGTTATTCTCATTTCAGGTGTCACAAGAGACAGTTAAGCAGCCAAGAAGAGCAACTCTGGACCCAGATTCCTGCAAACGCTTGCGCCTGCAGGTGGCTTAACTGCTAGACTCGACCCAATAAGAAACATATAAATACCTCACCTCCCTACTCTTGCTGGCCAACATCACTTTGGTCTCAGCCCTTCTATTCACAGAAGAAAACAATACGTTTATCAATTTTGCTTTTTAATTTCATTTGGCCTGGTTCCTCTCAGCATCGGCCTAGCAGCAGGTGTATCTTCTGTGGGGGAAAAAATATTGCCAGTCCTGACATTTACCAAGGGACTTCTTTATGTGCCTGTCAACAGTTGGGGTTTCCCAGAGAACAAAAACTATCAAAATCCATCACTCTGGGACAGGGAGAAGCAGATGGGGGTTCTATGAATATCTGCATTCTTGCTCTTCTCAATATTATTCCTACACTTATTGATACATGATCTTTATATTTGCCTTGTAACTCTTTTTTTTGTATTTTCTTCCCTATTTGCATGACAAGCTGTTCAGAGTAACAGGGACAAGTACAGGCTTCTTTCCTGAGTATATCCTTGACACTATACTTGAATCTCTGTAATCTGTTTTTCTGCCTGTAAGATGAGAAAGTAATATCTATTTTGCAAGATTGTATAGGATGAAGTAAACAGACTTAAGTGTTTTCTATAATATCTTAAATGCACTTCCAAATTTATACTTTATATCTAGGGTATTGCTATGTATATATTTTTTGCTTTGTCTTGTATATTATGAAGACTTGACATGTTTAAATGATTAAATTTTTTATTTAAGTTTGGAAACATTATATTTATCACTTTTTTTCCCAGGAGGCTTTCCTGGCAGTGTATGAATGGGCACTTTGCCTCATATGATAAATTATAGCAGTACCACAAACTGTCCTGAGGCAGATCGCTTCCTGAAGTGAATATGATTAAACTCGGTAGGGGAGTGATGGATCACTGACTCTCCTAACAGTTTGTCTACACAGCCATTAGAATGGCCTTCCTAGCCAGGCAAGGCTAAAGTGTTATAAATGGCTCTGATTTGTAGAAATGAGAGTAACCAGAATGGGTCTCTTCAGGAAGCAAGAGTCTGAAGTGGTAACCTTTTTTTTTTTTTTTTTGTAACCAAGTACAACACTGAGACTTGTACTTCCTAGTTGTAGCTTATTTTCATATTATTTAGAAATTGAGTCCACGTGAGTGAATAAATCAGATAATGGCATCTGGTGAAGCATGGGTATTGAAACTTTGAAAATGAAATTTGAAATATTGGCATTCTTTTGACTTCATATAGGAAGCAGAAAATCTAATCTCTTTGTTATCTAAACTTACCTGTGAGGAAATTATATGTGTGAACTTCTCAGTTCCTGTAATCCTCCAGGTCCCAGGAAGCTGACCCTTCCATAAGGAAACTCTCTTCCAGGATGTCTTGACTTGCATGCCATTAAAGATAAGAGAGGGTCAGTGCTCCTCAAGCATTTTACTGCTCTTAAAGGAGCCTAAAACAAGAAAATTTAGCTAAATAGATGCAGCCTGAGTATAGATGATTGTTTACTTTTTATTTTATTCTCCTAAATGGCATGTTTTCTTGAAGTTTTGGAATTGAATTCAATGTGCATCTGAGTTTTTCAGGCATGCATGCCTATGCATTTTATTGCTCACACCTATGTAATTTCAAATAGCTGCATGCTGTGTAGGTATGTGGAAGAGCTCCTTTAAGAGCAGTAAAAAGCTTTAGAAGCATTGGGTACCCTGCCAAGGAACACAGTGCGGAAGCCTATAGGAAAATGAACTAGGAAACAAAGCACAGGAAGTAATCAATGGACTCACTATTCCTCACCAAAGCCTCAGAAATAAGTTGCGTCCAGACTGGAAGGGGAAAAGGTCTTTCTCTGCCGCCTTCCTTGAGGACCTAAACCAACACTGTGATGTACAAAGAAAAGCCAAGGTGCCTGCTTCACCAACCTTCACTTGCTCTTCCATCTATCTGGAATGTTTTGCCTGTCATCTTTCTCACCCAGTTCCTGCTCACCTGCCAGGTTTCAGCCTAAATGTCACCCCTTCAGAGAAGCCTTCCACCTGAAGAACATACTGACCCTATCGTGCACGCCCCCACACACACACCTTGATTTACCTCCTAGCAGGTATTGCCATTTCTAATTATTCATTCTATCTGTAGTCCATCTTCCCCCTAGAATATGACCTCTGTAAAGCAGGATTTGCCTCATTCATGTATTTATGTCCCAGTTCAAATACAAGAGTGTTTACATGCATATTAGTCAAATGAATGAATGAATGAGAGCCTTAGGTAAACATGCAAATGTTTACCTTCAGTGTGGTTTATAAAACTGCATTGTCTATAAAATCCTGGAGGAAAGGTAGTTTGTGGATACACAGAGACTCTTTAGGGGGAGGAGACTAAATTTTCTGCATGTGACTAGCTCCCTTGTAGATTGCCTTTGCTAGCCTTAGATTCCAGAACACCTCCTGTTGTCACTAAGAACATGTCTTGATTGGCTCTGATTTGATATGTGCTCTCTGAACACTCAATTTAGTACCACTTAAGTCAGACATAATTGAGAAGGGAGATGAGCTGCTACTGGTGCAGATGCACATATCCCCAAAACAAACGAAGAAACAAACAAAAATAATGGAAAGTTCCATGGATTGCTGCTGTGAGGAAGAAAATGGTCTTAGAAATGAAAGGTCTGAGTTTCAGGCCTTGCTCCACAGCTCGTATTCCCTTCACAGAGGCCTCTTTGAGCCTCAATTTTGTGAATTATTATGTTGGGGTAAGAGCAACTGCCCTAACTTGCTCTCAGAGTTTCTGTGAGAAATCATGACATGGAAAGCACTTGAAAGACTGTAAAGCTCTCTATCCATACAAGGAATTGTTTTTAGAATATAACATAGATAATAAGTTCCATAACTTGTAGACAAAAGCCTGTGAACAGAGGACATAACACCATACACAAATTCCATATTCTCATATGGTCCTGCCACTCAGAAAGTCAATATTATATATTCCACAACATGTATTAAATTTTTCTATCTTCGAGGCTCTAGGGTAGACACAGGGTGAATAAGAGACATAGTATGTGTCTACATAGATTACAAACTAGTGGAGAAGATGAGTTGGGAATAGTGGTAGCATCTAAGTGATATGTCAGGGTTAGTGCCAGGTACTCCAGGAAGGATGAGCAAAAACATTGTTTTCTGAAGGAAATATAGATAATCTAAAACCTAAAATAGAAATAGGAATGATGAGGTTAAAGGGTCGAGGAAAGATTGCTTTTAGGGGGGATGGGATTTTTAAAGTCCAGGAGTGAAGAGAAGAGATCATAGGGATTTTGAGGAAAACAGAAATTGTAGATATGTATGAAGTTCAGTGTGTAAGATGGGGAGTGAGGTGGAGAAGCTAGGCTGGAGTTAGGAATTGATGGAGTTTAAACTTTATTGTGAGGTTGATAGAGGGATCTTGAAGGATTTCAAAGCATGGCAATAAAATGAGATTATTTTAGAAGGGTTACTTTGACCATAGCAGTGCATACAGGTAAAGGGGTACCAGGGATGTAAATTAAGAGGTTGAATAAGGAACCTAGGCAAGAGATGGATGAGAATGATGTCAGGGGGGCAGAGGGTGGATAGAAATGTAGGTACTTGGTTTAGTGAGGGGTGTGAGTGAGATCACACAGTCTGAGTCTCCCCTGCCTACTCTTGGTGGAGGCTGTCCCTTTCATTCTAAGATTCAGGGTCTCTAAATACTATTGTTCCTATTGCTTCAGACTTTAAATTATTCCAAATTCTCAACCAGGAAGTAGAAGAAAGCTCCAGAGTGGCTTCACTATTTTTCTTGGATCTATTCTTAAGTATCCTATTGGGTTTAGGAAGGAAATAAACCTGATGCATATTAAATTTTGTGCTGTGGCTTCTTCTTCAAAGAAACTAATATAGAAAAGCTGCACTTTTTAAAAAATATATTTTTATTGATTTCAGAGAGAAAGGGAGAAGGAGTGAGAGATAGAAACATCAATGATGAGAATCATTGATTGGCTGCCTCCTGCATATCCCACCCCTGAAGATCAAGATGGGGGAAGAGAGAGATAGAAACATTGATGAGATAGAAATATCAACATAGCTTGGCTGCCTCCTGCATACCCCCCTCTAGGGATGGAACCCACAACCCTGGTATGTACCCTGACTGGGAATTGAACCGGTGACCTCTTGATGCATAGGTCAATGCTCAACCACTGAGCCACTCCAGTCGGGCACCCACATAATGCTTTAATTTTGTCAATCAATTGCCAACATTTTAAAATTACAGTACTTTACATGTATCTTGAATTTCTAGCTTCTTTTAGAAAATTGTGAGATCTGACCAAGGTTTCCTGCAGAAAAATGATGAATTGGAGTTCAGCTTCAGTATTTAACAGAGTGCAGCATAGCATATTGCAGTATAGCGTAAAGTTTATACCTTGTACTCTCCAGTTTACAGTAATTCTATTTCCCATTGCATTTCTATCATTGAGGCCAAGCATCAGAATGCCTGCCTGATAATCTTGCTTAAGCTAGAATTTAAAAGACTGAATTTCTTGTGATGTATTCACATTTCTCTAATGTTAAGAAACTAAAAGGTAGCCCAAGAAGGCTGCATGCTTAAGGAAAAATGAAAAAAAATTTTTTTTGAGGTTTTGAAAAATTCTGCTTACTTGCATGAACCCCTGGTTCATTGAATCTGTGATACCTGTTTAATCTTCCTATTTTGTTCATGACAGCTTCAGAATGGAGGCCCAGAGAGGCCCAGAATGGATGCCTGGGCATTTTTTAAAGCTCCCAGTAATCTTAAAGCACGTTGAGAATCACTAGACTAACAACAGAGCTGGTTGTCGCCAGAGCCTGGTCTCCCGCCGTAAGTATGAAGCCGATGTGTGGGTGGCTCATCTGGGCTGGCTGTGAACTCCTCCCAGGAGCCGGACAAAGCCTCCTCCATTCAATTCAAGTGAAACAAAAGGCCTTTTGTGTTTCCCTTTCATTTCATATTTTCTAAGCTCTGCTTATTTCTGTTTACTCTTTTTCTGGCAAATATTTTTAAAAATCTGTCTAATTTAACACAGCACTAGCCTATTTATAACAAGACTGAAATTGGGAACAGCTGTGTCTAATATGGATATGTCATCACCCCCTCTAGCAGGAAAGGGCATAATTGACAGTGGGGAGTGATGGAGAGATGAACCATTTCCTACTGGACATGAAGTTCAGAAAGTTATAGGGTCATTTTTTCCCCCTGAAAATCAAATGAGAGTATGCTAGAATAAATCTGTCAGTGATCCTACTGTTGACAGCCAGGGGGAAGCATGAGTGAGAATATATAAAAATTGAAAAGAGCAAAGAGCCCAGGTTTCCTACACACAGGCAGCAAGTGCACAGAGCATAACAGAGCCATAAGCTTCCCTCAAGAGTTTCACACATCAGTTTGGGAGCTATACTGACAGCAAACAGAATTAAGTGAGGGCTAGGTTTTAGGAGTGGCTTGGCTCAACAGACTTCTGATCTAGCATTGCTCTATGAAATATATATCTTTGTTGTGGTCCCCCAAAAAAGGAGGCATGTCAAATTAATCTGTTTGTTTAAATATTTAACACCCTGGAGGTAAAGCCCTTGAACTTGGTATCTAATTATCAGTTCACTCATGAGCAAATTATCAATCATGTTGAAGCACTCAACATTTTTCAGCATTAATTGATCACTCATTTTGGAGAAAACACAGAACTAGGCACTCTGGATTAGCATCAATTTGTAAGTGCTTGAGCTGATTACTGAAGATTCTCAAAATTTCAGAATGAGTTTTATTTTAGTGGAGAGTCTTAACTTGGAGGGAGGCAGTAGAATCTGCGAACACACATAGTAGGACCACTTAAAAACGTTGACCTTGAAATATTATAATCCCTGCTGTATGCTACACCTCAACTCTCCTGTATTCCAAGTATTTGGGTGCAGGGAGACACGTAAATTAGCAAGTGAAATAACCACAGCTGGGTTTTCATGGGTTGTCCTATTCTATGGGGGTTCTACTTTACGTATGCTTAATCTGTGGATATAACTGCTCCATAGGTAAGTAATGTCAACTGATTGTCATTGGTGTCAGGTCAATGCCAACAGGAATCCCCAATTTTAAATGTGGTGAAGCCTGGAAACTTTATTTATTTATTATTTATTTTTTTAATTTTTTTATTAAGGTATTATATGTGTACATATCTTACCATTGCCCCCCCCACCCCACTCCCATACATGCCCTCACCCCTCAATGTTTTGCATCTGTTGGTTACTCTTATATGCATGCATATAAGTCCTTCAGTTGATCTCTTATTTCCCCCACCTCTCCCTAACCTTACCGCTGTAATTTGACAGGCTGTTTGATGCTTTACTGTCTCTGTATCTATCTTTTTGTTCACCAGTTTATACTGTTTTTCATTATCCCCAAATGAGTGAGATCATGTGGTATTTTTCTTTCATTGACTGGCTTATTTCACTTAGCATAATTTACTCAGGGCATCAGCTCAAGGGGCTGTTAGGTGGCCCTGGGGCAAGTACCCTTCCAGTTTAGCAGCTCTGCTCTGCCCTTCTCTGTTCTGCAGTTCTCCTCTGCTGGTCAGCTCCAATCTGGGCCAGACTCCTTTGGTGTTTCATTGGCCCTTCAGTTTCAGCAGGAGAAACAGTCTTCAGTCTTGGTTGGAAAGAGAAAGGGGCACTGCATCATAGAGACTGAAGTCCCCGCCCCTGGTCCCTGATTGGTCCATCCTCATGCAAATGAGTACTCCAAATCCTTGCAGTTTCATTGGTCCAAAAGGCACTGTCCTGATTGGTCAGAATGGAGCTTACCTAATTGTTTGGTGAAGATGCTGTGGGAATATAGCTTCATGGATCCAATTAGATGGGGGAAATCTCAGTCCTATGGGTTGAAACAGGATTCCAAGAACTTTATAAAGGGCTTGCTCAAATGACAGGAACACAATACAGTTCTGTGCACAGGCTTCGCCCTGAAGTGCAGTTTGCTTGAGAGGCCCATATGTACAAATGGCTTCTAGGCTCTGTCTTTAAAATTTGAGCCCAGTTAAGCTCCCAGGGCCACAATGGTGATTTCGCCAAGTATTCTTCAATACATTTGCACTCATGCCATATAATGATTATCAGTCTTAAAATTACTTAAATTCGATCTGATTCTCTGTCCATGTATGTGCAAGCTATATAACCTAGAACAACGTGCTGGGTGTTTCTAAACTTCAGTTTCCTCATCTGTAAAAGTGATATAATAATGGGTTCTACTCCATAAAGCCATTGCGGAAATTAAGTGAGATAATATATGTTTTAAAACACATACAAGTGTCCCAAATTTTGAAAATGAAATGTATTTTCATAAACACTGCTTTTATAATTATTCAAAGTGTGTATACATTTTTGGGGGGCACTCTATATGAGGGTCACAATCAGTACTTACTGTTAGATGTCATCTTATACTCATCACTACTATCAGATCTTCACCTACTGTTTATGTATAATAGTGTTACTTTCACAGCTTCTCTTTTTTGAAATCTCCAGTCTTTGCAGTTAGTTTCTCTCCACAGCTTTCCTTAGCACTTTGTTTAAACCTTTATTACTCTAAAACTAAATTACAGTCTGGCTTGTAACAGAGAATTTATTTCCCTAATACACAGTGAACTCCTTAAGAGCAGTTTCCATGTCTTATTTATTTTTATTTCCCTAGGACATACTAAAGTGACTGAGTCCCAGAACATGTTTTCTGTTTTAAGTGTTTCTGGGTGACTAGACACTATTTCTAAATTAGTCTTATCCAGGTACTGTGGAGCACTGCTGTGATAAAGATCCTCTTCATGATTTGAAGAGGATACCATAGAAAAATGTAGGAAAAGAAAATAGAAAACAATGACCAGAATATTCATGCATTTTAGTAGAACTTATTTGTAGTTGTAAAAACATTAGAAAGTACTAGAAAATGTCAAGAAGTAAAATAATAATAATAATAATAATCCCTCCAATATAAGGCAATTACATATTTTGACATACGTATTTTTTAGTGTTTTAATATATTTTAACAAAGGTAAGGTCACACTTGTGTATATACATACACACATTATAAATGTCATATTCTCATTTTGCTTAATGCTAAATTAGTAAACTCTTCCAATAAAATTTAAAATCTCTTGTAAATAGAGAGAAGGAATAATAGCGGAGGAATAGACAGACGTGTTCCGAGCCTTGTCCCGGAGCAGAAAGAAAGAACAGCTTAGGGTCGCACAAGGAGTGTTTGTTGGCTGGTTGGGAGACAGCTGAATTCCAGAAGGAGGTGGGGGACTGCTAAACGGGGTTCCCCTGACCTGGCAGCACCAACTGCGGCTGGGTCCCCTCCCGGAGCTGCGGGCTTGGACGCGGAGTCTGCGCCATCTTGATCCGGAAAGTGGAGCTTATCGGAAGCCTGAGAATCCACAACTGCGGCACCCAAGGAACAGCTGCGAGCCCCAGAACAACGCTCCCCAACTGGCGCAAACACACGGGTTCAGAGGAGCTCTACACTCCACCACGGAAAGGTCAGATTTCGCCTGGGATAAGGTGAGGTCTCTGGTCCCGGCGGGAGAGAGGAACGCGTGTTTTGCGGGAGCTGGAGGACCAGGGAAGTCTGTGCCTAGAAAAATCCGTGGCTGTAGGGGCTGGCGTGATCTGTGATTGTGGAAAGGGGTCCTCAGAGCTGCTAAGAGAAGGGCACTCTAAAAAGCAACCCATTTTGATCTGAAGTGCAGGGACACCCTAAGAATTTCAGGCAGTCCAGACTTACGCGCAGCCCCTGCGTTCCCTGGGTGCCTGGGCTTATGCGCAGTCCCGGAGTTCGCACAACTGGGCTTTTTCCTCTTGAAATTCTTGCTTCTGATTACTAAGCCCAATACATAGGATCACCCAGTTGGGGACACCCTGGGAGACTGCAGGGGAAAGTTGTTTTTCTGGAACCTGGGGATTGGAGCAGGGAGTGACCATCGGAGAGTCAGCTCTGAGGGAGCCCACTCCCACAAACCAGTAGCGAGTGCCACAGGGAAAGAAGGCTCTAACACTGCCTAGAGAGGCCATAGATAGACCCGGAAGTCAATCCAGAAATACTGCCACCCAGGGGCTGAATCACAAATTGACTCTTGTGTAATCAAAAATAAAGGAATACGAGAAATTAAGACACACCGCCTGCTTAAAATCAGGACTGGCTTACAACACCGAAGAGCAGTGGATCGCAGGGAACTGCAATACTGTCTGGACTGAGAAACAGGCGTGCCAAACAGAAAAACAGAGGAAGTGAATGACCTTCACTACTTCACATTTTATTTTTACCTTTTATTTTTTTAATTTATTTTTTTTTATTTTCATTTTTTGCATCTTTTAATCAAGAAACTTTTTTTTTCTTTTTTCATCACTTGATTTTACCTTTTTAATTATTACATTTTTATTTTCAATCCGTATTATTACTACTGCTATTTTATCTTTTTTTTTTTTTTTTAAAGTGTCATTTTATTTTCTCTTCATTTTATTTTGGGATTAGGGTTCTACATTCTATTTTTATCTTTCCTTTAGCATCGTTTTACTCTATCTCAACTCTACCTTTAGGCCATCACTCTCTTCCTAACCTCCCCCTTTTCAGTGTCCTGTTTATCTTACCCTTTTACTGCTTTAGATTTTCCCTATTCTTTCTGTTTACCCCTTGTTAAAATTTCACCCTACTTACATATCTAATCTCCAATCCCCTGCTCCAAGTCCACATACACCTCTCCCTTCGCTGTCTGAGCTATCCATAAACTTGTCCTTCTCTCTGTCCTTTTGTTGTTGTTTGCTTGAATGTAGATTATATCTAATTTTTATGCTTTTTTGTGAGATTGTTTTGCTTATTCTTCTTTTGTTTATTTTTTTGTTTGTTTTGTGCTTCAGCTTTCCCTTGCCTCACTCCATATTAGCTGGTGTTGTAGTTTGTATTAATCCCCAGGCACTTGTTGCTGGCATTTGCTGGGATTAGTGATTGTTCTATTGGAGTTTTAATCCCAATATATATAGTCTGTTCCCCTTTCTCTCTTAGTCACTTTCTTGTCTCTCTTACTTTTTCTTTTCTCTTTACTTTCCCTTTTCCCAATTTCATTTTCACACTCCTTTTTCCTTTCTTTCTTTCTTTCTTTCTTTCTTTCTTTCTTTCTTTCTTTCTTTCTTTCTTTCTTTCTTTCTTTCTTTTTTCCTCTTCTTCTTTCTCTCCTATCACCTAATTTGCCTTTCTCTGGTGGTCACCTTTATTGGAGGTTATTAATATCGTGAATACATTCCTGTTCAGTGCCTTGTGAGTTGTACCTGGTAGTGCTGTATTTTGTGCCTTTAAATCAACCCAGGAGAGAGAGAACTACATAACCAGACACCCAGAGAAGAGAGACCATGGGGAGACAAAGAAGCAGCCCGCATATGAAAGAAAAGCAGGCATCACCAGAAAAGGAAGTAAACGAAATGGAGGCAAGCAACCTTCCAGAAAAAGAATTCAGAGAAATGGTCATAAGGTGGCTGAAAAGAATGGAAGACAAATTCGACAATATGAGCAAGAACCAAGAGGAAATGAAGAAGAACCAAGAAGAAATGAAAAATGACATCGCTGCTGTAAAGAACTCAATAGAAAGCATCAAGAGTAGACTAGAAGAAGCAGAGGACTGCATCAGTGAGCTAGAAGACAAGATGGAAAAAAATACCCAAGTAGAGCAACTTCTAGAAAAAAAAATTAAAAGGCAGGAGGAGAGTCTAAGGGAACTTTGGGACAACACGAAACAAAACAACATCCGCATAATAGGGGTTCCAGAAGGAAAGGAAGCTGAGCAAGGAATAGAAAACCTCTTTGAAGAAATAATGACAGAAAATTTCCCTGATATAGGGAAGAAAAAACCCACACAAATCCAAGAAGCTCACAGAGTCCCAAGCAAAATGAACCCCAAAAGACCGACGCCAAGGCACATTATAATTAAATTGGCAAACACCAACGACAAAGTAAGAATCTTAAAAGCAGCAAGAGAGAGACAGAAAGTTACATACAAAGGAACCCCCATCAGACTAGCAACTGATTTCTCAACAGAAACTCATCAGGCCAGAAGGGAATTGAATGAAATATACAAAGTCATGCAAAGGAAGGGTCTGAATCCAAGAATACTGTACCCAGCAAGGCTGTCAATCAAAATTGAAGGTGAAATCAGGAGCTTCACAGACAAAAAAGGACTAAGGGAATTTATTACCACCAAACCAGCAATGCAAGAAATGCTAAAGGGTCTGCTGTAAAAAAAAAAAAAAAAAAAAAGAAAGAAAGAAAGAAACAGGAAGCGAAGAAGTAACACAGGGGTAAAGAATAGGAATGGCGACAAATAAGTACCTATCAATAATAAGTTTAAATGTAAATGGATTAAAAGCCCCAATCAAAAGACATAGGGTAACGGATTGGATAAGAAAACACGACCCATATATCTGCTGTCTACAAGAAACCCACCTCAGAAAAAAAGACGCACACAGACTGAGGGTGAAGGGATGGAAAAAGGTTTTCCAGGCAAATGGAACTGATAAAAAAGCTGGGGTAGCAATACTTATTTCTGACAAATTAGATCTCAAACTGAAGGGCATAACAAGAGATAAGGAAGGCCACTTCATAATACTAAAGGGAGCAATCCAACAAGAAGAAATAACTCTGGTAAACATATATGCACCCAATACAGGAGCACCCAAATACATAAAAAAACTCCTGGAGGATATCAAGGGAGAGATTGACAGGAATACAATCATAGTAGGAGACTTTAATACCCCACTATCACCATTGGACAAATCCTCTAAACAAAAAATCAGCAAAGAAACATCAATCCTAAATGACTCACTAGACCAGATGGAATTAATTGACATCTTCAGAACATTTCACCCCAAAGCCACAGAATATACATTCTTCTCAAGTGCACATGAGTCACTTTCAAAGATAGACCATATGTTGGGACATAGGCAAAGTCTCTTCAAATTCAAGAAGATAGAAATCATATCAAGCATCTTCTCAGACCACAGTGGCATAAAACTGGAAATCAACTACAATAAAAACAACCCAAAGAAATCAAACACATGGAGACTTAACAGCATGCTATTAAACCATGACTGGGTTACCAGAGAGATCAAAGAAGAAATAAAAAACATCATGACAACAAATGACAATGAAAACACTACAATCCAAAATCTATGGGACACAGCGAAAGCAGTCTTGAGAGGGAAGTTCATAGCTCTACAAGCCTACTGCAAAAAACAAGAAACAGGGGTAATAAATTACCTAACCCAACAACTCAAAGAGTTAGAAAAAGAGCAACAAGAAAAGCCCAGTGTAAGCAGAAGGAAGGAAATAATAAAGATCAGAGCACAGATAAACAACATAGAGACCAAAGAAACAATACAAAAGATCAACAAAACCAAGAGCTGGTTCTTTGAAAGGATAAACAAGATTGATGAACCTCTAGCCAGGCTCACCAAGAAGCAAAGAGAGAGGACCCAAATAAACAAGATCAGAAATGAAAGAGGTGAAATAACAACAGATCCCGCCGAAATACAAAGGATTGTTAAAAAATACTACGAACAACTCTATTCCAACAAACTGGACAACCTGGAGGAAATGGACATATTCCTAGAAAAATATAACCTTCCAAAACTCAATCAGGAAGAATCTAAACAGCTCAACATGCCAGTAACTATGGAAGAAATTGAAGCAGTCATCAAAGAGCTTCCGGCAAACAAAAGCCCGGGGCCAGACGGCTTCACAGGAGAGTTCTACCAAACATTCAAGGAAGAACTAAAACCTATCCTCCTCAGACTATTCCAAAAAATTCAAGAGGAAGGAACACTTCCAAGCTCCTTCTATGAAGCCAGCATCACCCTAATACCAAAACCAGATAAAGACAACACAATGAAGGAGAATTACAGGCCAATATCCCTCATGAATGTAGATGCCAAAATCCTCAATAAAATTCTAGCAAATCGGATCCAGCAGTACATCAGAAAGATCATACACCATGACCAAGTAGGGTTTATCCCAGGAATGCAAGGATGGTTCAATATCCGCAAATCAATAAATGTGATACATCACATAACAAATTGAGAGATAAAAATCACATAGTCATATCAATTGATGCAGAAAGAGCATTTGACAAAATCCAACACCCTTTCTTGATAAAAACTCTCAACAAGGTGGGAATAGAAGGATCATACCTCAACATAATAAAAGCTATATATGATAAACCCACAGCTAACATCATACTCAATGGGCAAAAACTAAAACCATTTCCCCTAAGAACAGGAACAAGACAGGGATGTCCACTCTCACCACTCCTGTTTGACATAGTACTGGAAGTATTAGCCACTGCAATTAGACAAGAAGAAGAAATAAAAGGCATCCAAATTGGAAAAGAAGAAGTAAAGCTGTCCTTATTTGCAGATGACATGATATTGTACATAAAAAACCTGAAAGACTCCATCAAAAAACTAACCGACTTAATAAATGAATTCGGCAATGTAGCAGGATACAAAATTAACACCAAGAAATCTATGGCATTTCTATACACCAACAATGAACTTACAGAAAGAGAGACTAAAAAAGCAATCCCATTTTCCATCACACCAAAAAAATTAAGATACTTAGGAATAAACCTAACCAAGGAGGTAAAAGACCTATATGTGGAAAACTACAGGACACTGAAAAAAGAGATAGAGGAAGATGTAAACAGATGGAAGAACATACCATGTTCATGGATTGGTAGAATCAACATCATTAAAATGTCCATACTACCCAAAGCAATCTATAGATTCAATGCACTCCCCATTAAAATACCAACGGCGTATTTCACAGACCTAGAAAGAACTCTCCAAAAATTCATCTGGAATAAAAAAAGACCCCGAATAGCCACAGCAATCCTGAGAAAGAAGAATAACGTAGGAGGGATCTCAATACCAGATTTCAAGCTGTATTACAAAGCCACTGTCATCAAAACAGCCTGGTACTGGCACAAGAACAGACATATAGATCAATGGAACAGAATAGAGAATCCAGATATCGACCCAAACCAATATGCGCATTTAATATTTGACAAAGGAGGCATGAGCATACAATGGAGTCAAGACAGTCTCTTTAATAAATGGTGTTGGGAAAATTGGACAGATACATGCAAAAAAATGAAACTAGATCACCAACTTACACCATACACAAAAATAAACTCAAAATGGGTACAGGACTTAAATATAAGACGGGAAACCATAAAAATACTAGAGGAATCCACAGGCAGCAAAATCTCAGACATATGCCAAAAGAACTTTTTCAGTGATACTGCCCCTAGGGCAATGGAAGCCAAACAGAAAATAAACAAATGGGACTACATCAAAATAAAAACTTTTGCACAGCAAAAGAAACCATCAACAAAACAACAAGAAACCCCACTGTATGGGAGAACATATTTGCAAATGGTATCACTGATAAAGGTTTAATTTCCAACATCTACAGGCAGCTTATACAACTTAATAAAAGGAAGATAAAGGATCCAATAAAAAAATGGGCAACGGACCTAAATAGAATCTTTTCGAAAGAAGACAGAAGGGAGGCCAAGAGACACATGAAAACATGCTCAAAGTCACTAATTATCCGAGAGATGCAAATCAAAACAACAATGCGATACCATCTCACACCTGTCAGAATGGCTATCATCAACAAATCAACAAACGACAAGTGTTGGTGAGGATGTGGAGAAAAAGGAACCCTCGTGCACTGCTGGTGGGAATGCAGACTGGTGCAGCCACTGTGGAGAACAGTATGGAGTTTCCTCAAAACACTGAAAATGGAACTCTCATTTGACCCAGTAATCCCACTCCTAGGAATATATCCTAAGAAACCAGAAACACCAATCAGAAAGGATATATGCACCCCTATGTTCATAGCAGCACAATTTACAATAGCTAAGATTTGGAAACAGCCTAGGTGCCCATCAGCAGATGACTGGATCAGAAAACTATGGTACATCTACACAATGGAATACTATGCTGCTGTAAAAAAGAAGGAATTACTACCATTTGTAGGCACTTTGATGGAATTAGAGAACATTATGCTAAGTGAAATAAGCCAGTCAATGAAAGAAAAATACCACATGATCCCACTCATTTGGGGATAATGAAAAACATTATAAACTGATGAACAAAAAGATAGTTACAGAGGCAGTAAAGCATCAAACAGACTGTCAAATTACAGTGGTAAGGTTAGGGAGAGGTGGGGGAAATAAGAGATCAACTGAAGGACTTGTATGCATGCATATAAGAGTAACCAACGGATGCAAAACATTGGGGGGTGAGGGCATGTATGGGAGTGGGGTGGGGGTGGGGGGCAATGGTAAGATATGTACACATATAATACCTTAATAAAAATTTGAAAAAAAAATCTCTTGTAAATATTATTTTAATATCTATATAGAGAATCATCATTTATGCATAGGAATTGTTTTTATTTCTTCCTTTTCTATTTGAACGTACTTTATTTCCTTTGTCTAGCTCATTGGGCAGGCTGAAACTTCAGACTATGTTGAAAGTAGTACTGAGGGGGACATCCTTTCTGTGTGTGTGTGTGTGTGTTTGTGTGTTGTCAATCCTCACCTGAATGGTTGCCTCCCAAAGGTACCAGGACCGGGGCAACAGATTGAATCTGCAACCCAGGTAGATGCCCTTGACCAGGAATCGAACCTGTGACCCTTGGTGCTTGGGCTGATGCTCTAATCATTTAGAAACACCAGCCAGGGCCAATTCTGTATTCTTTTACTCTTAGCAAGAGAGCTTTCAATCTTTCACCTTTAAATATGATGTTAGCTTTGCTTTTTAAAATTAAGTTGGATTTCTCCTGTTTCTAGTTTTCTCAGAGATTTCATCATAAACATTGTTGAATTTTTTTCAAATGCTTTGTGTATACTTGTGTATATGTGTTTGCATCTAATTAACATGATCGTGTGATTTTTTCTTTTTTTAGCCTGTAAATATGGTCGGCTGGACTAATTTATTTCCAAATATTGAATAAGCCTTGCATCTCTGGAATAAATCCAGCATGGTTATTGCCTGTAATTCTTTTTATAAATTGCAAAATTCCATTAGTTAATATATGTTGTTAAGAATATTTATATCTATGTTTATGAGGATTATTGGTCTGTAGTTTTCCTTTCCTGTGGTGTGCTTGTCTGGTTCTAGTCTTAGGGTAATTCTAGATTCATAAAAAGAATTGGGAAGTTTTATTTCTTCCTCCACATGCTTGAAGAGATTGTGTAGAATTGATGTTAATTCTTTAAGTGTTTGGTAGAATTCTCCAGTGAAACCATCTCAGCCTGGAGATGTTGTAAAGGGTTTTTAAATAATGAATTACATTTCTTTAATAATTATATGGTTATTCAAAATATATTTTTATATTCTGTATTTTGACCTTTTCAAGAAATGCACCCATTTCATCTCAGTTATAAAATGTGTGTGCACAGAGTTGTTTCTTATATTTCCTTAATATAATACGGATGTTTGCAAAATCTATATAAATATCCTCTTTCTTATTCCTGATGTTGTGTCTTTTCTCCTTTTTCCTGTTAGTCTTGCGAGAGGCTTTTCTATTTCCTTTTCCCTGATTTCCTCAGGGTTACAGCGCCCACTCCCCTTCCCCCAAGCTGTTTGGCTGGAGTTCAGTGCTATCTCTCTTTATCTTGCTATGCTGCCTCCTTCCCTCTTTCCTGGTCCTTTAGCTATAGATAGCAAGCTTTTTTGTGTGTGTATTTTTATTTTTTATTTTTGGTATGCCCATTACTCTTTTTGATTTGCTGGCTTCTTAAGCTCTAAGTTTGAGATTTATAAGGTAAAAAGAAAACCCAAGAAACTCACCACCATGTTGTTCTCTGGGTCCCAAGTTCCCTAGCTTATCCGCATTATTTTCTCCATCTTTCAGAGTCCTTCTGTGTTTATTTTCTATGTAATGTCCAACCTCTTCAATTGTGCTCGTGAAATGAATAGGAAAAAAGCGCATCTATCTCCTTCCCAGAAATGGAAATCTGTACACAAGTATTTATATGTGAAAGATCTGTATGTTAACAACTTTGAAACATGGATAAAAGAAGTCTAAGAACTAACAAATGGAGAAATATAAGTGTTTATGGGTTGTAAGACTCAATACTGTTAAGATATCAATTCTTTCCAGACTGATCTATAGATTCAATGCTATCCCAATAATAATCCCAGCAGAATTTTTAATAGAAATCAACAAGCTGCTTCTGACATTTGTATTTAGTAAAAGAATCTAGAGTACCCAAATAATTTTTTAAAAAAAAGAAGAATGTTGAGGAATTCACACTAATAACTGCAAGCCTTGAGATTAAGCTATGGTAATCAGGACAGAGTTGGCAAAGGGAAAGACACATGCATGAATGGAAAATAATACAAAGCCTAAAAATAGATCCACACATATACGGCCAATTGATTTTCATAAAATTATCAATTTAAATCAATGCATAAAAATAATCTTTTCAACAACCGACACTGGGACATGTATATAAAAAATTAACCTCAATCTGTAACTCACATCATATACAAAAATTAAGTCAAAATCAAACACATACCTAAATGCAAAATCTTCACCAAAATAGATGTAGAAATGACAGTCATATGAAAAGAATCTCACTATCATTAGACATCAAGAAATGCAAGTTAAAACCATAATAAAATGCCACTTAGAACTTAGATAAGCTTAGAATGGCTTTTAAAAAAATCTATTGAGGTTATAGAGCAACATGAACTCTCATACATTGGTTCGAGGTGCAAAATGGCACAGCAACTTTGAAAATCAGAGTAGCAATTTCTTATAAAATTAAAATATATTTGCATAAGACCCAGCAATCCCACTTCTGGGTATTTGCTCAAGTGAAATGATAACATATGTTCATACAAAAATTTGTATGGAAATATTCATAGAAGCTTTATTCATAATTGCCCCAAAGTGAAAATCCAAATATTTATCTAGTGAATAGATAAGGAAACAATAGTACAATGGAATACTACTCAACAATAAAAGGAATGAATTACTGATAACATACAACAATGTGGATGAAACTCAAAAGCTTTAAACCAAATGAAATTAGCCTCACTCAAAAGGTTACATACTAAAATATAAATCCCATTTATATACACTGTGAAATAGATATATCTATAGAAACAAACAAACAAACAAAACCCTGATTTTCAGAAATTAGGGTAGAGACATAAAGGAATTTTAGATTAATGGAAATGTTTAGAATTTTGATTTTGGTGGTAGTGTTGTTTTGTCTTCATCTTTGATTTTTATTTTTTTCTCTTTCTTCCAGCCTCTTTTATTTTTATTTACTTATTGTTGATCTTAGAGGGGTGGAGGTTGGGAAACTGAGGGAAAGAAGGTTAAGAGATTAGCCAAAGAGCATATATGCATAGTCAATAGACACAGACAACAGTGTGGTGAAAGCTGGGACTGGGGGTAGGAGGTCACTGGGTGGAGGTGGTGGTAGCTCCTATAGGACTATTGTCAAAACTTATGTAGTCATACACTAAAAAATGGTGAATATTAGATGCCAATTAGACATATATTTTAATAGTCACCTAGATCTCATTATTATAGGAAAAATGGATTTTGAATTAAAAACACACACACCCTGAAATCACAGTTAAAGCATGGTTTTTATAACTTTCAGTGCTCAGTACCTTGTAGGTCACTCAATAACGGTTTGTTGAACAAAGTCATTGAATGGGAAATAATTCAGTAATATTTTCATCTTGTAGCAGTAGCATCTTATAAGCAAAGGAATTTTGGTTAAATTGAATGTGCAGATGCCTGTGGAAAAAATATTCTACATAGTGTGAATCATTTTCAAAGTAAAACACTCGAGAAGCATTATTATGATAAATTATGATTCTCTATTCATTGTTCACATTTTTATTAGATCATTAGTACTGATTCTTGTTTTCCAAATTACATGTGTCAGAAGTAATCTGTAAGTACAGAAGTAAATTTACCAGTCATTTAGTAAGCAATATCACTGTCTATTCATAGATAGGTTTTAAAATATAAATGTTTTTAGTTTCATTGTAGTTTTCATGAGCTATTTATCATCACTGGATTTTATTTTATCATAGTGCCTTAACATAAAAAATAGTAACACTGATAAAGTGGGATATTGCATTAGAATCTCCTTAGCTCAAAGAGGCTTGAATAAATTTCATATGGGCTAGTGCCCTTTGTTATTCTTGGGACTGTCAGTGAAGGGTCATATACATGACTATAGAACAGATGGTGCTAGTGGTTGATAGATTACTCAATAGTCAATCAACAAATATTTACTGAGCTCCTTCTCTGCAAATTCTGCAACCTGGGCCTTGAAAGACCTCATCCCCATAGGCATAAACACCTGCTCCACCTGTCTGCTACCACATCACTACCACATGTGACTGTCTGGGTAACTCGACCAGCAATGCTTCTAAATTATGTTTTATTTTATATCCTAAGGACAAAAATGAGAAAAATGTCAATATCATCTTCTCCCACATGAAAAAAACACACATTTGAATGTCTAGGAATTCCTGGAGCCAGATAAGAAGCATAATATAGTAAAAAGAGAATGGGCTTTGAAATGAGACTAACTTGGATCCAAATTCTAAATTATGTGACCATATTTTGCTTTTATGATTTTCAGTTTCCTTATTTAGAAAGAGAGAGAGGAAATGATCATATCTTCCTCATAGTATTGTGTCAAATGTATAATATTTTTGAAATATGTATGAAAGTACAGAGCATAAGCAATCTATTGTAGTGCTGTTTCCCTTTCTCTAGGGCTGAACTGTGAGTTAAGTAGATTTGGTTTCTATCTTTGTGGCCCTTATGATTGGAAACCTAGGATAATTATATTGAAGAGCACAGTATAACTTATAAGTTGTCTGCCCCAAAGTGCATTCTCCATCTCTCTGAAATGGCCCCGTGGTCTACATAAGTATTTCTAAACCTGCTAAGTTTTTACAAGATCTGCTTCAGCTACCTTGCCCTCTGTTGGCTCGGAGCAGGCCACTGACCCACGTGGAAGCTTTTGAATTGAAATAGTTCCTCTCTCCAGTGGAAGCTGTGTGATGTGAACTAGCAGCTGTTTTGGTTGTTTAACCCTTCCAAAATTCCATGAGCTAATTTGTTGACATATTTGTCATGTTTCAACCATTCACAGCTTCCTTATGTTATGGATAGATATTTAACAGAGAAGTGACATTTTCAAAGCTTACTTTTTTGAACAATTAAAAAAAGTTGAATTTTGAGTGAAGAAGCTGGCTCAGAGAGTGTATGTGAATTTTCCAAGTCACAAAGTTCTTAAAGTTAAGACTAATTTTGCGCCTAGTTATGTTTATTATACCATGTTTCTGTGTGTCAGGGGCTAGAATGCCACAAAAATCTAGAACAGGGAGTTCTGTGGCTAAAGACACACAGAAAACTTTTTTTAAGAAAAGTTGACTCAGATAGCATAGCTTTGCTTCCTCAATGGTTATACTGAGGAGCTCTGGCCTGTAGAGGAAGAGGAGAAGACATGCCCCATTGAAGCAAAGGTCTTCTGTAATTGATTCCAATTTCTTTGTGTTTGATTTTTTTACAGTATAAAAGTTGGAAAATATTAAAAATTACAGGATTGAAAGAATTTAGTGATTGATTATATGGAGGGAATGAGGATAAAAGAGAAATAGAAATGATGCTCATGTCTCTGGCTTGGGTCAAAACATTAAAATTCATTGAGATACGACACATGGCAGTGTCTATCCAGCTGCAGCCATGTTCTTTCTCTGAACACTACTCCCTTTTCCAGTCCTGGAAGGTATGCATGCAGTATGTTACCCTGCCTCCCTGGGCCATAGTTTATTGAACAGGGAGGGATGAACACTTGGCTCAAAGTCAATGATATTCTTTCTTTAAGAAATTTGGACTTGGATTGAATTTGCTACTGAAACTGAGAACATATAAATTCAAACACAGGTGGTATCATCATCTACCATGTGCAGGGAGAAACAAAGGAAGCTGGTATTCAGAGTGAGAAGAGCAGATGTACATAAGGAAGCAGGGGAGAGATAGAGAGATAGCAATAGCAAGAGCCAGAGAGGAAGGTAACCAGCTGCCTTGGTTTCTAGCAGCTTTCTGTTCTTGGCTTTAGACCACTGTCATGCCTGTATATTCTCTCTAATCAGTCTCTGTGAGATATACAGTTGACCTTTGAGCAACATGGGTTTGAGCTGCACAGTTACATTTATACAGAGATTTTTCTATAAATGTTCTTATAGTAAATGTCTTTTCCTTATGATTTTCTTTTTTAATTTTTATTTTATTGTTTAAAGTATTACACATAGTAGTACATATATCTCCTTTCCCCCCCCGCCCCATTGACCTTCCCCTAGCCTCCCCTACCTGCTGTCCCATGCCCTCATCCCACCCCCCCCAATGTCTTGTGTCCATTGGTTGTGCTTATATGCATGCATACAAGTCCTTCAGTTGATCTCTTTCCTTCTCCCCAACACTCCCCAGGCTTCCCACTGTATTTTGACAGTCTGTTCGATGCTTTACTGCCTCTGTAACTATCTTTTTGTTCATCAGGTTATAATGTTCTTTATTTTCCATAAATGAGTGAGATCATGTGGTATTTTTCTTTCATTGCCTGGCTTATTTTACTTAGCATAATGCTCTCCAGTTCCATCCATGCTGCTGCAAATGGTAAGAATTCCTTCTTTTTTATAGCAGCGTAGTATTCCATTGTGTAGATGTACCATAGTTTTCTAATCCACTCATCTGCTGATGGGCATTTAGGCTGTTTCCAAATCTTAGCTATTGTAAATTGTGCTGCTATGAACATAGGGGTGCATATATCCTTTCTGATTGGTGTTTCTAGTTTCTTGGGATATATTCCTAGAAGTGGGATTACTGGGTCAAATGAGAGTTCCATTTTTAGTTTTTTGAGGAAACTCCATACTGTTCTCCACAGTGGCTGCACCAGTCTGCATTCCCACCAGCAGTGCACCAGGGTTCCTTTTTCTCTGCATCCTCATCAGCACTTGTTTGTTGATGATTGCCATTCCAACAGGTGTGAGATGGTACCACATTGTCATTTTGATTTGCATCTCTTGGATGATTAGTATGTTTTCATATGTCTCTTGGCCTTCCTTCTGTCTTCTTTCGAAAAGTATCTATTTAGGTCCGTTGCCCATTTTTTTATTGGATCATTTATCTTCCTTTTATTAAGTTGTATGAGTTCCCTGTAAATGTTGGAGATTAAACTTTTATCAGTGATAACATTTGCAAATATGTTCTCTCACACAGTGGGTTTTCTTGTTGTTTTGTTGATGGTTTCTTTTGCTGTGCAAAAGCTTTTTATTTTGATATAGTCCCATTTGTTTATTTTCTCTTTAGTTTCCATTGCCCTAGGAGCGGTATTGGTGAAAAAATTGCTTGGGCATATGTCTGAGATTTCACTGCCTGTGGATTCCTCTAGTATTTTTATGGTTTCCCGTCTTATGTTTAAGTCCTTTATCCATTTTGAGTTTATTTTTGTGTATGGTGTAAGTTGGTGGTTTAGTTTCATTTTTTTGCATGTATCTGTCCAATTTTCCCAACACCATTTATTGAAGAGACTGTCTTGACTCCATTGTATGTTCATGCCTCCTTTGTCAAATATTAATTGAGCATAGTGGTTTGGGTTGATATCTGAGTTCCCTATTCTATTCCATTGGTCTATATGTCTGTTCTTGTGCCAGTACCAGGCTGTTTTGAGAACAGTGGCTTTGTAATACAGCTTGAAATCTGGTATTGAGATCCCACCTACTTTGTTCTTCTTTCTCAGGATTGCTGCAGCTATTCAGGGTCTTTTTTTATTCCAGATGAGTTTTTGGAGAGTTCTTTCTAGGTCTGTGAAATATGCTGTTGGTATTTTAATGGGGAGTACGTTGAATCTATAGATTGCTTTGGGTAGTATGGACATTTTAATGATGTTGATTCTACCAATCCATGAACATGGTATGTTCTTTTATCTGTTTATGTCTTCCTCTATCTATTTTTTCAGTGTCCTGTAGTTTTCTGCATATAGGTCTTTTACCTCCTTAGTTAAGTTTATTCCTAGGTATCTTAATTTTTTTTGGTGCGATGGTAAATGGGATTGCTTTTTTAGTCTCTCTGTAAGTTCACTATTGGTGTATAGAAATGCCATAGATTTCTTGGCATTAATTTTGTATCCTGCTACATTGCCGAATTCATTTATTAAGTCGGTTAGTTTTTTGATGGAGTCTTTCAGGTTTTTTATGTACAATATCATGTCATCTGCGAATAAGGACAGTTTTCCTTCTTATTTTCCAATTTGGATGCCTTTTTCTTATTCTTCTTGTCTAATCACAATGGTTAATACTTCCAGTACTATGTCAAACAGGAGTGGTGAGAGTGGGCATCCCTGTCTTGTTCCTGTTCTTAGGGGAAATAGTTTTAGTTTTTGCCCATTAAGTATGATGTTGGCTGTAGGTTTGTCATATATGGCTTTTATTATGTTGAGGTATGATCCTTCTATTCCCACCTTGCTGAGAGTTTTTATCAAAAGTAGGTGTTGGATTTTGTCAAGTGCTTTTTCTGCATCAATTGATATGACTATGTGGTTTTTATCTCTCAATTTGTTTATGTGATGTATCATGTTTATTGATTAGCGGATATTGTACCATCCTTGCATCCCTGGGATAAATCCTACTTGGTCATGGTGTATGGTCTTTCTGATGTACTGCTCAATCTGATTTGCTAGAATTTTGTTGATGATTTTGGCATCTATGTTCATGAGGGATATTGGCCTGTAATTCTCTTTCATTGTGTTATCTTTATCTGGTTTTGGTATTAGGGTGATGCTGGCTTCATAGAATGAGCTTGGAAGTGTTCCTTCTTGAATTTTTTGGAATAGTCTGAGGAGAATAGGTTTTAGTTCTTCTTTGAATGTTTGGTAAAACTCCCCTGTGAAGCCATCTGGCCCCGGGCTTTTGTTTGCTGGAAGCTTTTTGATTACTGTTTCAATTTCTTCCATAGTTATTTGCCTATTGAGATTTTTAGATTATTCCTGATTGAGTTTTGGAAGGTTGTATTTTTCTAGGAATATGTCCATTTCCTCCAGGTTATCCAGTTTGTTGGAATAGAGTTGTTTATAGTATTTTTTTAACAATCCTTTGTATTTCTGTGGGGTCTGTTGTTATTTTTCCTCTTTCATTTCTGATTTTGTTTATTTGGGTCCTCTCTCTTTCCTTCTTGGTGAGCCTGGCTAGAGGTTCATCAATCTTGTTTATCCTTTCAAAGAACTAGCTCTTGGTTTTGTTGATCTTTTGTATTGTTTTGTTTGTTTGTTTGTTTTTTGGTCTCTATGTCATTTATCTCCGCTCTGATCTTTATTATTTCCTTCCTTCTGCTTACACTGTGCTTTTCTTGTTGCTCTCTTTTTAACTCTTTGAGTTGTAGGGTTAAGTAATTTATTACCATTTTTTCTTGTTTTTTGCAGTAGGCTTGTAGAGCCATGAACTTCCCTCTCAAGACTGCTTTCGCTGTGTCCCATAGATTTTGAATTGTGTTTTCATTGTCGTTTGTTGCCATGATGTTTTTTATTTCTTCCTTGATCACTCTGGTAACCCAGTCATTGTTTAATAGCATGCTATTTAGTCTCCAAGTGCTTGATTTTTTTTGGATTGTTTTTATTGTAGTTGATTTCCATTTTTATGCCATTGTGATCTGAGAAGATGCTTGATATGATTTCTATCTTCTTGAATTTGAAGAGACTTTGCCTATGACCCAATATGCACTTGAGAAGAATGTATATTCTGTGGCTTTGGGGTGAAATGTTCTGAAGATGTCAATTAATTCTATCTGATCTAGTGGGTCATTTAGGATTGATGTTTCTTTGCTGATTTTTTGTTTAGAGGATTTGTCCAGTGGTGATAGTGGGGTATTAAAGTCCCCTACTATGATTGTATTGCTGTCAATCTCTCCCTTGATATACTCCAGAAGTTTTTTTTATGTATTTGGGTGCTCCTGTGTTGGTTGCATATATGTTTACCAGTTATTTCTTCTTGTTGGATTGCTCTCTTTAGTATTATGAAGTAGCCTTCCTTATCTCTTTTTATGTCCTTCACTTTGAGATCTAATTTGTCAGATATAAGTATTGCTACCCCAGCTTTTTTTTTTCATTTCCATTCACCTGAAAACCCTTTTTCCATCCCTTCACCATCAGTCTCTGTGCGTCTTTTTTTCTGAGGTGGGTTTCCTGTAGACAGCAGATATATAGGTCTTGATTTCTTATCCACTAAGTTACCCTATGTCTTTTGATTGGGGCATTTAATCCATTTACATTTAAAGTTATTATTGATAGGTACTTATTTCTTGCCATTTTTATTCTTTACCCCTGTGTTCCTTCTTCGCTCCCTATTTCTTCTTTTTACAGCAGACCCTTTAGCATTTCTTGCATTACTGATATGCTGGTAATAAACTCCCTTAGTCCTTTTTTGTCTGTGAAGCTCCTGATTTCACCTTCAATTTTGATTGATAGCATTGCTGGATACAGTATTCTTGGATTCAGACCCTTCCTTTGCATGACTTTGTATTTTTCATTCCATTCCCTTCTTGCCTGATGTGTTTCTGTTGAGAAATTAATTGCTAGTCTGATGGGCGATCCTTTGTATGTAACTTTCTGTATCTCTGGCCACTTTAAGATTCTTACTTTATCGTTGGTGTATGCCAATTTAATTATAATGTGCCTTGGCGTCAGTCTTTTGGTGTTCATTTTGTTTGGGACTCTGTCAGCATCTTGGATTTGTGTGAGTTTTTTCTTCCCTATATCAGGGAATTTTTCTGTCATTATTTCTTCAAACAGGTTTTCTATTCCTTGCTCAGCTTCCTTTCCTTCTGGAACCCCTATTATGCGGATGTTGTTTTGTTTTGTGTTGTCCCAAAGTTCTCTTAGGCTCTCCTCCTGCTTTTTATTTATTTTTTCTAGAAGCTGCTCTGCTGGGTATTTTTTCCTACCTTGTCTTCTAGCTCACTGATGAGGTCCTCTGCTTCTTCTAGTCTACTGTTGATGCTTTCTATTGAGTTCTTTATAGCAATGATGTCATTTTTCATTTCTTCTTGGTTCTTCTTCATTTCCTCTTGGTTCTTACACATATTGTTGAATTTGTCTTCCATTCTTTTCAGCCACCTTATGACCATTTCTCTGAATTCTTTCTCTGACAGGTTGCTTGCCTCCATTTCGTTTACTTCATTTTCTGGTGATGCCTCCTTTTCTTTCATATGTGGGCTGTTTCTTTGTCTCCCCATGATCTCTCTTCTTCGGTGTCTGGTTATGTAGTTCTCTCTCTCCTTATCCCAGGGGAAATCTGACCTTTCTGTGAGGGGTCCTCTGAATTTGCGTGCTCGCGCCACTTGGGGACTGGTGTTCCCGGGTTCACAGCTGTTCGCTGGGTGCCATTGTTGTAGATTCCCAGGATTTTCAGGCTTCCAACAACATCCACTCTCCCCTTAAAGATGGCACAGTCTCCACGTCAGAGCCGGTCGCTGAGGGAGGGATCCCAGCAGCAGTGGAATCTGCCTGGTCAGGGGAACCCTGTCCGGCAATCCCCCACAGTCCCCTGAAGTATAGCTGTCCCTCAACTCACAAGCAAACACTCCCCATCTGACCACACACTCTCCCTTCATTCTCTCACTCACGCACTATCTTGCAGTCTGCCTTCCTGTTGGCAGCCATCTTCCTTCCTCTCTTTTCCTTATGATTTTCTCAGTACCATTTTCTCTAGCTTATTTCATTGTAAGAATGCAGTATATAATACATATACAAAATGTGTGTCCATTGACTGCATGTTAATAGTAACAGTAGGTTTTTAGTACAGTTGGCCCTCTGCATCTACTGTTTTCGATCTGCAGGTGCAAACCTCAGAGATACAAAGGGCCCATGTTAGTTAAGTTGTGGGGAAGTAAAAAAAGTTATACTTGGACTTTTCAACTGTGCATTGTGCCAATGACCCTAACTTCTATGTTGTTCCAGGGTCAACTGTATATTATGTTTTTTGAGAGGTAAGGGTTAACTTGAGTGATTGCTTTCATCCTGGATTCAAAAAAGGAGTTGGCTTCTCACAGACCTCCATGGAAACCCATTATGGCCTAGTGCTTAAAGCAATTAACCCTAGTCAAGAACAAGGCTTGGATCCAGCCCTGATCACCCTAGGAAAGTGGCTGGTGGGTTCTAATCATCGCCACTTGTAAAAACATCACTAGCTGCTAAATTGACATATTATCTGACTTCAACAAAAAGGCATAGACCCTCCCATTCTGTGGTCACACCAGAGGAGAGGCCAATGCTTATCCCAATATGGATATTGAGCTGGCAGGATAAAAAATTACAGTCAAGGACTCTAGTCCCTTCCTTCCAGTTTGTCTGTTGAGTTTACTCTGTATTTCTGCACTGACCTAGAAGGTTATAGGCAACAGGGAACTGACTCAGTGGTTGCTGCTTCTGTGCCCAAGAGCTTCCCCAGTGAAACCTGTTACATGAAGCTTGATTAATTCTTATCTACGAATTTGCCCTTGCTTTTTACAACTATCTTTATAATACATCCCCATCAATTTGTTTAAGATACCCTATGGTTTCTATTATTATCTGCCAAAAATTTAAAGAGAACAGAACATAAATAATAGTGTCCATCCTTACATTCCATATTTAGTAAAGGTAACTCCTGTGGATGGCTCTGGCTGTAACCTAAGCCAAGTGAAAAACCTGTTAATTCTTGATTGTCATGAAAGCAGATACAACAGGTGCCCTAACTGTGTTCTCTATAGTACTTTCTTGCATCGCTCTTTGACGGATAACCTGAAACCAGGATTCAGTAGATGTGAAGTTGTCTGAAGGGATTTGCACTTCCACCAAAACTATGTAAAGTATCAGGATAGGGTTATTGCTATAGTGTTAAAAGTCCTAGTTGACTTTTTAATGGGCTCTGATCCAGGGATTACTCAGTACCCCCCAGGATCCTGTGAACATTTTACTTCACCAATTATTAATCCTTACTCTGTAACATCCCAGAATATAAAAAATCCCAGGGCATTTTCTTACATATTTACTCCAAGTGTCTCAAGGGTATTCTCAATCCAAGTATTTTTACCTTTTACTGTAGAGCTACCTCTATCCTTTGATATTAGAATAACTTCTCTGGAGTCTTAGCGATCTTATTATTTTCATGTCAACTATCTTTAAATTTATCCACATGACAAATTTGATTTTATCCCCTAAATGGCTCCAGTGGTTCTGAATCAACACATCTCAGAGAACAAATAGAATATCCAAGGTGTTGGGTCTGTGGCATGAGACTGAAAATTAACAGTGATAAACTCTCAAGTTTTATAAAGGAATTTTTACTATTTTCCTTATTATAAAACAGTATATCTTCAGAATAAAAATTGTAAGATATATAGAATAAAAATTTAAAAAATACTTTATATCTCACTTTAAAGAGATAAATTAATGACATTTTAAGAGAAAACTATATGTCCTTAAAGTATCTTATTAATTGTTCTTGAAATCCACTTTTCTTTGAGTTCACTTTTTCTTAATGAAGCACTTTCTTGAGGAGTTCTTGTGATGGTTGGTCAACCATAAAAGCTTTCATTTTTATTTACTTGGAAAACATCTTTGTTGTCCTCTTTACATCCACTTATCAATAATTTAGTTGGGTATAGAATTACAATTTTGTGGACATTTTGAAAATATTACTATATCATTTTCTGCATCTTATTATTTTGCATGAGAAATATGCCATATTTCTTACAGTCATTCCCTTGTCTTTTTTACTCTGGCATTTTAAAAAAGATTTTTTGGGGGTTTTGGTTTGTTTATTTGTTTTGTTCTGCTCTTTTTAGTTAGGGAATTATTGCATATGACTTTGCGTTCATTTCTTTTTTCGCTTACATCTTCTTCCAATGATTCAATCTTTCTTTAAATTTGTCCATGGTTAATCTTTTGAATATTGACTTTTCTTCTGAAACATTACTAGGCATAGCTTGGCTATTCTCATTCTATTCTCCATACCTCATAATGACTCTTTCATATTTTCAACAAAACAATACAAAAAAATCTCTCTATGCTGCTTTCTGGGGACGTACTCAGATCTATTGTATTTTTCAATCAATAGTTCTCTCTTCAGTTGTATTCATGTTACATTTTGCATTTCTAGTCTTCCATTTCGTTGTGCTTCAAATCTGCCATTTTTGCTTCATTCATTCTATTATTGTCTTATCTTTTTGAACAGTCTGAAATACTTAGCTCAAAGTCTCTTTTGAATGGCTCTATTATCATGTAGTTCCATGGGTTTTGTGTTAATTTCTTTGCTTTAGGTTTCAGCATTTCTCACATTTTAACGAAGATGTTTGGTTCCAAAATTGTGTTCTGAGTAAACTGCCCTTTCTGTTGCCACCAGAGCCAAAGTCAAGCCGCTCAGCTTTCTGCCATGTCCTCGGACTGGAGAGCTGAGGTTTCCAAGTCTTTATTCGTGGATGGGACAACTATTCCCACACTTCTGTACTGGTATTTCCAGACCATATTTTGGTCATAAGCCCTTGAAATTTATCCACATGACAATTTTTCCCTGTGGTCATCAGAACTACTAATTCAAAGTCTATCTGGTTTGGTTAATCTTTTCACTCTTAAGAGTGACTTCTTAAATTCTTGCACTTAGTTTTAATTATGCTTATGTATTTTATAAAATAAAATTTATTTTTGTACCATTTTATATATATGAAGAGGACAAGGGGCATTTACTCTTTAACCCAGTTCATAGTGATAAAAGTCTCCATAATAGGCTCTGTAAATTTCCTTTCCACAGACATCTCTAATTCCCTAGAGAAAGGTACAAATTAACCAAACTATTGCTTAACTTTTATTGAATAAAGCCAACATTGCTCAGTGCTACTAGTCAATTGTGTTACTAGTCATTGCCAGTCATTATGAGCTGAGATAAATAACAGAGGACTACATTTATGGAATATTTGGTGTTTCTTGCTAAGGCAATCTGTTTAGACAGGAGGACATAACTTTGACTATCATCAGATATATACAAATTTATACAGACTAGAGGCCCGGTGCATGAAATTTGTGCACTGGGGGGTGAGAGGAGTCCCCTCAGCCCAGCCTGTGCCTTCTTGCAGTCTGGGACCCCCTGGGAGATGTTCACCTTACAGCTTAAGCCCGCTCCCAGATCGGGCCTCAGCCGGCAGTCAGACATCCCTCTCTCAGGCCAGGACCCCTCACTCCTTACCAGCCGCCTGCTTGCTGCTCCTTACCACTCGGCTAACCTCTCCTTAGCACTGTCATGGAGGGGAGGCTCCTGCCACCACCGCTGCGCTCACTAGTGCTTCTGGCTGAGTGGCACTCCCACTGTGAGAGCACACTGACCACCAGGGGGCAGCTCCTGCATTGAGTGTCTGCCCCCTGGTGGTCAATGCACATCATAGCTACCGGTTGTTCTGCCATAATGGTTGCTATTTTTTTTTTTTTTATTGATTTTTTACAGAGAGGAAGGGAGAGGGATAGAGAGTTAGAAACATCGATGAGAGAGAAACATCGATCAGCTGCCTCCTGCACACTCCCCACTGGGGATGTGCCCACAACCAAGGTACATGCCCCTGACCAGAATCGAACCCGGGACCCTTCAGTCCGCAGGCCGACGCTCTATCCACTGAGCCAAACCGGTTTCGGCCATAATGGTTGCTATTATCAGTTATACCAGTTGATTGCTGACAACAAGTTGATTTCACAATGGTCAAATTAATCCATTAATATTAGCAACTAAATGCATAAGACTGTTGCATTTGTTAAAATAGTTTAACTGGTATTTTAATGGTATCTTTTTTACCTCATGCTCAATATTAATTAGAGGTGAACAATCATCTGAATAGATGCTAGGTAAAAAAAAAACCTGGTGACATGAAACAAACATGATTTATGAATAATAGGTTAAAAATAATGATGATAATCATTAAGGTGAGAATATTTGTTTCTAATATTTTCAGTGGGCTTTCTATGTATTTTAACAAGTTCAGTATATTGGTTGATCCATTTTTATGGAAATAATTTTTGTAGCATAACAAAATAGTTGCCATTAAATATCTTATAGATCTCACAAATACTAAATATGTACATTCACAGTGCTTTACTGACAATGTTGCCTAAGTACTTTACAATCAAATACACTATTAGCCTTGTTTTTGCATGGGAGCAGTTAAGGTTTAAGATACTAAATATAATATTAAAGTTTACATAGTAAATCGGTAGCCAAGGGGGAAAATGAGCCCTCTTGGGCCTCATCTTGTGCTCCAGCCTGAACACAGCATATCATCAGCATAAATCTACTCAGAACATTCAGGGCATTCATTAAGTAGGTCATGTGGATGTGCTTGGAATGTACAGTGATGCTACTGAGCCCTGTGGACTCACAAACAGCAACACTGAATTAAATAGACCATGAAATTTCAGATCTCCAAACTGATAAATATATTTGCAAAGGGGAAAGGAGATAAAGTGGAGAATGGCATTTTCTCATTCTACTAAATCCTAAAGTTTATAAATTCCTTACTTTGATTATTTTAATATCAGTTTGATCAGAATTGAAGGGAGCAAAAATATTGAAGTAATGATATAGAATAAAGATATCAATAAGCAGATATTTTTATTATGTTGAAACAATGGGGAAAGGTTCTGATAATGAGGTGCCTTTGTTTGCAAATAGACTTGATCATTTTGATCCCAGGTTATTATTGATTGTTCTCTTATTAAGCTACCAAATAACCTGGAAGAGCATGAAGTTGGTATTTGAGTTCTTATGCTTGATTCTTGCCTCTGCTTCTCACCAGCTATATGTATTTTCTGAGCGAGCCATTGAACTGGCAATATTATATATTTTCATTTGGTCAGGTATATGCATTTGTGCACATATCTGTATATATGGTGTATGTTTGTACGTGTGTGTGTGTATAAAATATTGACAAAAATTACCTTGGTTTATTTTTTAAAATATATTTTTCTAAATTCTGAGTTCATCATTCTTTTTTTTTTAGTATATTTTAAAAATTAACTTTATTGATGTATATATTACATACCACATAATCACATCCTTTAAATGATTTTTGATAACTGCATATAATCACGTATAACCATCTTCTTAATCTACATAATTATGGACTATTTACATCTCCTCAGAAAGTTCCATTATTCTCTTGTGATGACACGCTGCCCCATCTCTGCTATAACTGATCTAATTTATACTATAACGAATTAGACATGTATACCTCAAACGTCAAAAAATGACTTCTTTCTCTCATTATAATGTCTGAGATTTATTTATATTGTATATAGCAGTTTTGCTCATTTTCATTGCCATATAGTAGTTTTAATATAAATATACATTTGAATATGTACAATATATTATATGAATATATTATTGGAACTTTTCCCCCAGCTTGAGGCTATTATTATTAAAACTGCTCTGAATGGTCATGTATCAGTATTTTTATGGATGAATGTTTTCATTTCTCTTGTATAAATTTCAAGAAGTAGATTGCTGGGCTGCATACTAAGTGTAATTTTTATTTTTGTAAAGAACTGCTAAACAATTTTCCCAAGTTGCCGTACCATTTACACTCTCTCCAGCAACGTATGAGAATTCCTGTGGTTCTAAATCCCTGCCAACTTCTGGAATTGTCAGTCTTTCATTTTAATCATTTCTGTGCGTTAAAAAGGTACCTCAATGCAATGCTGATGTTCACTTCCATGTTGAGCATTTCTTTTCTTTTTTTGATATTAATTTTTTTAATTGTTTGAAGTATTACAAATAGTAGTACATATGTCTCCTTTTTTTTCCCCATTGACCTTCCCCCGGCCTCCCCTTCCCCCAGTACATGCCTTTACATGCTCCCCTCCCCCAGTGTTTTTTATCCATTGGTTATGCTTATATGCATGCGTACAAGTCCTTCGGTTGATCTCTTACAGCCCCCCCTCCATAACCTCCTCTGCCTTCCCACTATAGTTTGACAGTCTGTTCAATGCTTCTTTGCCTCTGTATCTATTTTTTTCCCCATTTCATTCCTTTAAAAAATCTTGCCTCTGCAGACTAGAAGTAAACATATAATAACAAAAAATGTTTGAGTCCCAATTTCAATGTCCAACAGTTCTGAGTCCCCGTTTCAATGTCAAACAGTTCCTTAAGTGTACATGTCAGCAATGATATCTGGATGGTGGGCACATGGTGGCAATGCAGGTCCGACCCTCTCTGGTTTGGTCCTAGGCAACCTGCTGCGTCGCACAGCTGCTGACTGCTAGCGTGGCAAGGCGTCGTCAGCGTCTTCCATCTCTGGACTGTTTCTCCTCTTGTCTTCGTGGTTGGAGCAGACCTGTCAATTCCTCTGAGTTGTTTTCTGAAATTATACAAACATATTCTCAACCAAAAGTTAATAAAGGAATCTTTTCTATATAATTGATTTGGGATCCTTTTTATTTTTGCCCAAACGATTTTCCTTTGTCTTATTTAGACACCATGTGTGTTTTTCATGGGTGTCTTGCTGTTAGCCTTACAAATGAAAACTAATTTTGTAAAGTAAAAGTTTTCTAGATGTAATTTACTTATAGGATATTTTTCCTTACATGATATTACCCTACTATCTCCCCTTTTTTGATTAATGGAGGCTTTTGTAAATTTTATGATGCAGTCTTGATGACTTTAAATTTTAATTTTTTGACAAAAATATGACTGCTTTAGTTTCATTGCATGTTCAGGAATTTTACCATGAGATGAACTACCAATAAAAATTTTAGTTACCACATTAGGAACAGCTTTCTTTTGTGTGTGCTTATTGACCATTTGTATAATTTTACTCTTGAAATGTCTGCCCAAATCTTGCATCCTTTATATTGGATTGTTAGTATTTTAACTGACTTGTGAGAACTCTCTCTATATTCTAGGTAAATCTTCTATGTCAGATACATGGGTTTCTACTATTTTATTGATAATTAGTATTATTTATTTCTTAAATATCTGCTAGAATTGACCAGGGAAGCCATCTCAACCCAAAGTTTTCTCTGTGGGAAGGTTTTACCTACAATTTCAATTTCTTTAATAGATACAGAATCATTCAGGTTATTTCTTCTTTATTTTGAAAATATATTTTTATTGATTTCAGAGAGGAAAGGAGAGAGAGAGAGAGAGAAAGAAAGAGAGAGAAAGAGAGAGAGAGATCAATGAAGGGAGAGAATCATTGATCAGCTGCCTCCTGCACACCCTATACTGGAGATTGAGCCAGCAACCTGGGCATATGCCCTGACTGGGAATGGAATCGTGACCTCCTGGTTCATAGGTTGATTCTCAACTACTGAGCCATGCTGGCTGGGCAAGGTTATTTCTTTTTGAAAGATCTCTGGTAGTTTGTTTTTTTGCAGGAATTTATCCATTTCACTTAAATTTGTTGAAATTATTGACATGAAGTTATTCACAATATTCTTTATATCCCTTCTACATTTGTAATGTCACATTCTCTTCCTGATATTGTTAACATATCCTTTCTCCTTTTTCCTCATCTGTATAGCCAGTTTATCAACTTTATTAATATTCTCAAGAAACAGTTTTTGTTTTCCTTGATTTTTCTCCTTTGTTTTTCTGTTTCATTGATCTCTACTTTGATCTTTATTGTTTTCTTTCTCTTACTTTAAGTTTCATTTGACTTTTCTTTTCTGGTTTCTTGAGGAGGAAAATTGAGGTTATTGATTTAGACTAAGCATGTCAAACTCACAGCTCATGGGCAGCATGTGGCCCACAACAAATATTTTTGTGGCCCAGCCAATATAACGGTATGTAAGAAATGTTTTAATAAAAATTTCGTAACTTAATTTTTATAATATCCTGTTATACATAATTATTAATAACAAAATACAATGTTCGCTAATGACTGATTACTATAATCGTGTTACATTCATTTCCCTTACGTGCCTTATGTGCAGGTGCACCATTTCTCTCCACTAATACTGGCAGCGAATATTTTAGCAGCCGATTGCCATGTCATTAGTCTTGGACTGACTTGTTTGGTGTGCGCAACAGGAAATATTTTGCTTTCAGAGAAGAAAAAAATAGGTTTATTTGCATTAGGTTTATTAATTAATTAGTAAATTTTATTAATTAATAAAATTAGGTTTATTAATTTGTGCAGTTACTCAGTGTCTGGTTAAGTTAATGTTCAAGAAAAAAATATTAATATTTATTAAAATGTTCTATTAATTTATGTTAACAATTACTCATTTATTTCAGCTCTTCGTATTCAGCATGTCTCTACTGAAATAAACCTACTTTTCTATGAAAATTGAAGCTTTTGTTTTTTTGCGGCCCACATAAACCTTGTTTACTTGGCCCATGTTAACCTTTGAGTTTGACATGCTTAATTTAGACCTTTCTTCTTTCCTAATATGTATAGGTATTTCCATCTTCATTCAATTCAAACTACTTATTATTTTGCCTGCCTGTGGATTCTTATGTTTGGTTTAGGGTTTTTTGTGTTTTATTTTTTAGGGGGCAAGGGAGATTCTATTACTTACTTTCTAATTATCTTAAAATTTTCCGAAGATCTTTCATCTTTTTGTTATACATATTCTTACTGAATTCTATTGTAGTCAGAGAACATACTTTCTTTTATTCTAATCCTTTTTTAAAAATATATATATTTTGTATTGATTTCAGAGAGGAAGGGAGAGGGAGAGAGAGATAGAAACACCAATGATGACAGAGGATCATTGATAGGCTGCCTACTGCACGCCCCCCACCAGGCAAGTGCCCTGACCAGGAACCAAACCATGACCTCCTGGTTCATTGGTCAAAGCTCAACCACCGAGCCACACCAACTGGGCATCTTCTAATTCATTTTAAACCCAGAATATGACTTACCTTGGTGGATGTTCTGAGTTTGTTGAATGAAGTGCCCTATAAATGTCATTTAAGTCAACACGGGGATTGTGTTTTTCAAGTCCCTGTATGCTTATATTCTCTTTCTCTGTGAAGTTTTGAGAGAAGAATATTGAAATTCTTGACTCTTATTGTTGATTTACCTGTTTTTTCTATCAGTTTTTTTCATGTCTTTTGGAGTTGTGTTATTAGGTACATGAATGTATAAGATTGTTATGTCCTCCTGATGAATCGACCCCTTTATTTTTATGAAATATACTCTTTTAGCTCTAATCATATTCTTTGCTCTAAAATCTACTTTGGCTTATAATATGTAACCACACCAACTTTTTCTTGATTTGTACAAATGTAACAATTTAGTTTGCTAGGGATTCTGTAACAAATTACCACAAACTGCATGCCCTAAAACAATAGAAATTTACTCGTTAAGGGTTCTGGGCTCATAAATCCAAAATCAAGTTGTCAGCAGAATTGGTTCTGTCTCTAGTCTCTGAGGGAGAATCCATTCCATGTCTCTCTACTAGCTAATGGTGGCTGCTGACAATTTTTAGTATTTCTTGACTTGTGAGCTCATAACTCCAATCTCTAACTCCATTTTCACATGACTTTTCTTTCTGTGTGTCTCTGTGTCCTCTTCTCCTCTCTTATAATGACATATTGGATTTAGGTATCACTCTAACCTTGGATGATCTTATCTCAATATCTTTAATTATATCCGCAAAGACCTTTATTCCAAATAAGGTCACATTTTAAAGTAACAGATGGGCATATCTTTTTGGGTGCCACAATTCAACCTCCTACATTTGATATATCTTTTCCTTTCCTTTTACTTGTAACCTATTTGTGTCTTTATATTTTCAGGTCTTTTGTAAGCATGAGTTGAGCCTTTAGAAAATATGTTAGACAATATCTGTTTTTTATTGGGGGTTTTAGATCATTTGTATTTTATGTGATTATTAATATTGTTAGGTTTAAATCTATCTTCTTGATATTTGTTTTCTATTTTCCAATCTGTTCTTTCTTCCTTTTTTTCATTTTCTTTCTTCTTTTGGATTAGTTATAATAATTATTTTCTGGTTTTGTTTTGCAATTTTATTCTTGCTTTTTTCTGTGAGGATTCTAAATGAATTGATTTTAAGTTTTTATTGTTATATTTAAAAAACAAACAAACACACACACACTAAATAACACACCAGAGTGGATCTCCTCAAAAATCAAATAACAATACACTAACATTTATATAGCACCTACTATGAGCAAGGCACTATTTTAAGTATTTTACTCGTGCAAACTCATTTAATGTTCATAGCAACTCTATTGAGAAGATACTATTTTATATCTATTTTACAGATTAGAAAACTAAGGTACAAGAAGGCTAACTAATTTTCTTAAGTTTACACATGAATAGCATATCTAGGGTTCAAAGCTAATTGTTCTGTACCAAGATTATGTTCATAGTCAGAAGTCTAGTAAAACTTTCAATTGTTGACTATTGTTGATTTTCTTTGTGGGCCTTGAGTGAAAGATATTGGTGTTTTGGGTTTTGGGGTTTTGTTTTTGTGTTAGCAAAGTTGGTGGAGATTCAGAGATGGCACCTACCTGTGCCTGCATACAGTCACTCTGCCAAACTGGGAAGTGTAGCAGTCTACCTAATGCTGAGTGGTGGGAGGGCTCCACAAAGGAACAATGGCTTCTGCCAGCACTTCTGTCTGGGAGAAAGTGGCTCAGATAGCTTTTGCCCTGAAGCCCAGACAATTCATTTTCTCCTGGTATATCCCTGGTGCTTTTCAAGGTGCTGCCCCAGCATGGGAGCGCAGAGTGAGTGAGTAGGTTTGTGTGTGGGTCCTTTACAAGGAACATCCGGGACTCCAGAAGACCTCTCTCTCACTCAGCCACAATCCCTGCTGGGTTCCATAGACAGAAGTTATGGGGACTTCTCTTCCCTGCACTGGAACCCTGGGCTGGGGGGCATGTTGTAGGCTGGGACTCTCTCGCCCCTCAGCCAAGATATCTCTCCCAATTGTTTTGTTTGTTTGTTTGTTTGTTTTTTAGTTAATCTTCATCTGAGGATATTTTTTCCATTGATTTTTCAGAGAGTAGAAGGGAGGGGGAGAGACAGAGAGAGAGAAACATCAATGTGAGAGAGACACATTGAGCAGTTGCCTCCCTCACCAGCCCTGCTGGGACCTGGGATTGAGCCTGCAACTGAGGTGCATGCCCTTGACTGGAATCGAACCCAGGACTTTTCAGTCTACAGGCCGATGCTCTATCCACTGAGGCAAAGAGTTATTTTTAAGCACAGGGTGTGGAACCAGCCTGTTTCTCCATGTGGCTTCTTCTGTATATCCTTAATTATAAAAATTTTATTCAGCTCGACTTCAGGTGGTTCTCAATGATGGTTGTTTCACAGATTAGTTGTAATTTTGATGTGATTGTGAGATGAGGTGAGCACAACATTTACCTACTCTGCCATCCTATTAGTGCCATTCCTTAATTATTGTCATGGCTTAACTGTTTTGTCTTCTAATTTATCTTCCATTGTACTGCCAAGGTAAACTTTTAAAAATGGAAATCTGATCAGATTTCAGTCCTTCTGGAAAACATTTAATGGTTCTCATTTTCTTTGGTATAAAATTTAAACCTTGTAATGTAGAGTTCAAGGCACTACATTGATTGGTTGGTCCCTGCCAAACTCTTTAATGTCATCTCTTGCCTCTGTCACTGAACTTGACACTTTGACAGTTGAAGTTCCCAGATTTTTTCATATCCTTAGAGAGGCACAGAGCACAGCTTTTCCTTGTCACTGTGCACAATTTTATTTTAAAGTAAAGGGCCTGGTTTACTTTTGTGTATATGTTTTTTTCTGTAATTCAAAGTATCTTCCAAAATGTAATTTATATCAATTCTCAGAAATTCTCTGTTTCTCAATAGTTCTGGAAAGATAGTATTATAAAACAATACTACATTATTCTAATATTGGACAATATCAACAGGCACTTAATACTAGTAGATAGTATACTACTTCACATATAATTTGAGATCCTTAAAGCAACAGTTTTTCAATATCCTCTCTTAGATTTTGTAGTGTTGTCATACTTCTTCATAATTATACTTCTATATAATTATAAACATCTAATATTCTATTACTGTTATTACTTTATTTTAAAAATTGATTTTCTTTTAAAAATTTAAATAATTAAAAATAGACTATGTATTTACCCAGAAATTATCATTACTAATGGTCTATGTTTCTTTGTATAAAACTGATTTCTTTCTAGTATTATTTCTTTTCTTGGAAGACTTTCTTTAACATTCCTTGAAATTCAGATTTGCTGGTGATGAATTCTTTTAACTACTTGATGTCTGAAAAGGTTTTATTTCACCTTCATTTTTAATTTTCAGTTGATAGTTTTTGCGTGTTTTTTTTTTTTTTAATTTCAGAACTTTAATGGCATTGCCCCACTCGCTATTAGGGTGCATTCTTTCTCACCAGAAATCTGTTATCCTCATCTTGGTTTCTCTAAGTATAAAATCTTCTTTTTATCTGACTACTTTTAAGATTCTTTATCACTGATTTTCATTAGTTTTTATTTTGTCTGTCATTGGGTTTTGTTGAGCTTCTTAGATCTGTACATTTATTGTTTTAAACAAATTTAGAATATTTTCAGACATTCTTTTTTCAAAGTATTTTTTTCTGACACTCCCTCCTTAAATATTGTGTGTTTCCATCTGAAAAATTTCTATTGCTACATATTCTTCTGCAATGCCTAATGTGATATTAATATCATTCAATGTATTTTTCATCTATTTCTAATTTCCATGCCAATACTATCATGTTAAATCATTCCTCTAGCTTCTTGAACATTGAAATATAATCATAAAAACTTTTAATGTTCTTTCATACTATCAACTGAGTCATTTCTGAGTAGATTTTAATTGATTATTTTTTTTCTCATATAGGCTGCATTTTCCTGCTTCTTTGCACGCCTGTTATTTTTTTATCCAATGTCAAACATTGTGAATTTGACCTTTGTTCAGTGCTAGATATTTTTTTTATATTTCTATAAATATTCTTGAGCTTTAATCTGAGACATGGTCAAATAAATTGGAAACCATTTGATCCTCTTAAGCCTTGCTTTTGTCCTTTGTTAGATGGGACCAGACCTGTGCTTACAGAAGATTAATTTTTCCTCAATATTAGTACAATCTTTCTTTGTCTTTTAATTCACGCACTTTGAATTATGAAGTATTCTAATCTGGTTTTTCAGAACATGCACTATTTCCGGCCTTGTGCACTTGTGCAGGCATCAAGGAACTATTCCTTAGCATTCTTTCTAGTGGTTCCTTCCTTGCATTGAGTGATTTTCTCATATGTATGCAATGAATGGCACTCAACTGAATACTCAAAGGGAACTATCTCCAGACCTCCAGGATTATTTTATTATTTTTCTCTGTAGCACTCTCCTCTTTGGGATGTTGCACCATGAATTCTAGCAGTCTTAGCTCTCCTGGACACTCAGAACTTCAATTCATGGAAAGTGGCTTCTGCCTTTGCTTCCCTCTCTGCTCTGTGGCCTGGAAATTTTCACCAAGAAGTAAGCCCAGGCAATTGTAGGGCTCACTGCTTTTGTTCTCATGTCACAGGTTTCATAATCCTCTGCTACCTGAAGTCCAGTGTCTTGAGTGCCATTATTTTATATATCTTGCCCAGTTTTTAAGTAGCTTTATGCTGAAAGGTAAGTCTGTTCCTTTTCACTCCATCTTGATGAGAACCAGAGCCCTCTGCTATTTTAATCAAATGAGCTTCATGGTGACATAGAGGGCTGTTATCACCTGTGTAGGTGGTGAACTCTAAAAGTTAACTAATGGGAGAGTCAGTATCAAAACTTTCAGATGAACCAAAATGAGTAAAAAAAAGTGCAATAAAAATGTAAGGCTTCTATATATATAAAAAACCAGTGTCTGTGATGACCAGGATGACCAAATGACTGGTCACCATGAGGTGCATTGAGCACCTCTCGGTCCCTTCCCCCCCCCCCCCACCCCCCTGGCCTGCAGTCTCCGATCACAGCATAGCTAATGGGGAACCATAGCAAATGGAGCAGCAGGACAGGACTGGCAAGTGGGCAGAACAGCGACCTTTTGGTCCTTCCCCCTGGCCGCAGGTCCAGGAAACTGGAGCTATGCTGCAATCAGGGAACCACGGTAAACTGAGGTGAGTGGCAGAGGGGTAGGACTGGTGAGCCAGGCAGAACAGTTGACCTCTTGGTCCCTCCCCTGGACCTCAGGCTCTGATCGCAGCTTGGCAAACGGGGAACCATGGCAAAGTGAGGTGAGTGGCAGCGGGGCAGGGAGATAGAGGAACGGCGACCTCTTGGTCCCTCCCCCAGCCCACAGGCTCCAGGGAACTGGAACCATGCTGTGATCGGCTCCAGGGGGTAGCAGTGGGGAATAGTGAGTGGGAAGAAGATGGCCTAGGAACCCTAACCACATATGATTTCGTGTGCATTGGGCCTCTAGTATGCATATAAATTCCTTGGTTAATCTCTTCTCACCCTCTCCCCCGCTTCCCTCTGAGATTCATCAGTCTGTTCCATGTATTCCTAAAGGAGTAATCCAACCCTGAACACAATTTATAGAGAAACAGCACTCACAAGGAAAGTAATGTCCTAATGTCCTAGTGTATTTTACCCTGGTCAGATCATATCTGAGCTTCATGTCTATTCTAGGAAGTCTAGTTCCAAAAATATCATAGACAGCAGAAACAATTCTGGGGAAGAATTGCTACGATGGAGAATTGTTTATAAAAGTAAACATCTTTTTGGAATGACTGAAACAACTAGTGACATTTGCTTTTTATAAAGGATTACTTAAGAAAAGCATATTATCAAGAAGACCTGTGAAAAAAAATAGACTTAGTGTGTGACATAAGATAGAGCTAGCAGCTTCTGTTCAGTATAAGCAAATATAGACCAGCAGATTTGGACACAAATGTAAAGAGTTAGGTGGAAACTGTTATGGAAATATTTGAACAGACATTTAGTTGACCACATATCAAGGAAGTTATAGAGAGTATTGTAAATCTGTGAAGAAGCTGCCCGGAATGCCCTATGGATTCCTTTCTATCTTACTTTCTGAGGTCGAGAATTTTGTAAGTTGTGCTCTTTGACAGCTAGGATCTCTGCTGAGTTCTCTCAGAGACCATGGCATTGGCTAGAGGACTCTCAAGAGGATTCTTCCACTTTCATCTCCCACATCCGCTTCATTCAGGGGAGCACATCTTTTCATGGCTTTATATATTGACTTTCTCAGGAACTGAAGAAAGCATTTGAAGAAAGAGTTGCATGGATAACAAGACATAGAAACCCAGAGATGAAGTTACCTTTAGATTCTTCAGTTATAAATAATTCTGAGAACTTGTATATTAATGATAAAATGCTGCAAAGTCAAAAAGCTCATTTATTTTGTGGCCACTTCTGGATTGGCGTGAAATAAAATGTCACATCATTTAAAAGCTTAAAAGGTACAATTCATATAGTACAATGCACTCAATTCTATATTGGCATTTCTGAGAATAATTCTTTGTCCTCATTTCAGACTAGGAAGTGACAGATACTTTTTTAATTTCACATCCATTTCAAAATTTGTTTTCTAAAACCACAAACACAAAAAATGATGTCTATGATAAAAAGAAATATGATTATGCAGGAGAATTCAGAACTTATGTATGGAAGATCTGAAAGGAAGTAGTGAAGTTTAAAACCAATGTTCTCTTCCTAAAGACTAGTAAGCAAGCAGCCAGTTCCCATCAGATATTCTGCTTTTCTGCAAGTTATTTGTGCTGCGAGGAAAGATAGCTTTAGCACAAAAGCTTTTCTCTAGTTAGTGAGGTGTTCTTTCTTTTTACATAATTTTCATCACAGTCCAAGATTCTTTGAAACTACAGAGGCAAAAATACAGCAAATTAACATAAGGTTCAACCTGTGGGTGACATAGTCCTTGTCTCAACATTGCTGAATCAGAATTGGTCATGTACTGATTCAGCATGTACAGTTCAACACACTACTGGCAACTTTTTTCTTGGCTTCAGATTCTCACTTTTGTGTGTCCTGTTCTTTTCTACAGAGGTTTTATAACATTCATCAAGAGATGATTAATTCATTTATCTTGCCTGGCTGGTGTGGCTCAGTGGTTGAGCATCAGCCCATGAACCAGGAGGTCATAGTTCAATTCCCAGTCAGGGCACATTCTCTGGTTGCAGGCTTGATCTCCAGTAGGGGGCGTGCAGGAGGCAGCTGATTGATGTTTCTCTCTCATTGATGTTTCTATCTCTCTCTCTCCCTTCCTTTTTCTAAAATCAATAAAAATACATTTAAAAAGAAAAATAGTAATTAATTTATTTCCTAAGTGGTGCATTGGCTGGTCAGGGAAATCATAGATTTGCCACTGTTAGCTATTTGGATCTTTGGAATATAGTTTTGCTCATCTGAAGTTCAGTTTCCTAATCTAGAAATGTTCTGAGACTGAAATTTATGTAAATACTTAGGATATAAGTGCTCCATAATTTCCATTATTTAATAATAAATTTAAATTATTTTATTATTCTAATTTGCCTAAAGTTTAAGAAATTATTTTTTAAAAGCATCTTAATCTGTGCAGACTATGCTTACTTCTTTGACCTATTGAATGTACTTTGTATTTATTTTTGGCTGTCAATAACCAATGAGGATGCTCTTGAATATAAACATGCTGTTAAGTTCAAAATTACTTTATTATAAATAAAATGTGTGCTTCTACTTCATTTTCAGATGGTTCCCTTCTCCATTTCAGGACGTTCCCTCATGACTCCAAACACATTCAAACAAGGCTTGTCCACAGGCATGACATAATTTTCCAAATACTTCATTTCATCTCCTTTTTAAAAAATTGGATGCTGCTTCTGCTGCTGAAGAATACATTTTGTAATTTTATATAAATGAAGTATGACAATGTTGTTACTGTTACATATACTAGGTGTGCCGGTTAATAATGCGGATTTTTTTTCAATAGATGGAGTTACACATATGTTGATATATATGCAATTTGATATGTATGCTATTTTGTTGTATTGACAACAAGCTTCAAAACTTCATGGCAAATTTTCTGAAGGTGTTAACATCTTAGATATTTTTACGCTTAAAAATGTCGAATTTTGCGCCAAAAAAAGAGCATTTGTGGGAAGTTTTAATTCATTACTTTATTTTGAAGAAAAAGTTATCGTATATTTTGGGAAGCTTATGGTGAACATGCTCCATCTCACAATACTTGTGAATGCTGGTTTAAACACTTTAAAAGTGATGATTTCGATGTGAAAGACAAAGAACGTCCAGGTCAACTGAAAAAGTTTGAAGACCAACGATTACAAACATTATTGGATGAAGATGCATGTCAAACTCAAAAACAACTTGCAGAAAGATTAAAAGTTGCTCAGCAAACAATTTCCGATCTTTTACTAGTAAGCTAAGCTAAAGATATGTACTTTAATCTTAAAACAACCACTATAATTACACACAGTGAATCAGATACAGTAACAAAGGACATAAAAGGAAATTATCATAATTGGTCAATCAAAAGAATGTAGAAAAAAGAAAAAATGAATAAATACAAATAGAAAACATATAGCAGTGTATTAGTCAGGGTATGTGGTGTGTGTGTGTGTGTGTGTGTGTGTGTGTGTGTGTGTGTGTGTGAGATTGGCTCATGTAATTATGGAAGCTGGGAAATCCAGACCCAGGAGAACAGGTGGTATAGTCCCAGTCCGAGCCCAAAGGTCTGGGAACCAGGAGAGCCATTGGTGTAAGTTCCAATCCAAGTTGTATCCGCAAAATTCAAGGTTCGTTTAACATTTGCAAACCAATTTAATTCACTGCAATAACAGAATAAAAAAGAAAAATTATGCTCATCACAATAGATTCAGAGAAAGTATTTGACAACATTTGATATTTGCCATCTATTTATGAAGACAAAATATTTATGATAAAATATGTTAGTGTGAAAGGAACAAAAGAGAATATTTATTTATTTATTAAAATGTGTTTGTTTGTTTTTAAATTTAAGAGAGAGAGAAAAACACCCATGTAAGAGAGAAACATCAATCTGCTGCCTCCCAACAGGGGATCAAGCATGTGCCATCACCTGGAATCCAACCTCAGTTCACAGGGTGATGCTCAACCAACTGGGACCCACCAGCCAGGAAAAGATAATTTTTATGACAAACCTAAGTTAACATAATATTTAATCTTGTAGGACTAACTTTCCCTTCAACCTAAAATCAGGAATGAATACCTTGTCTCATGAATGCATTTCAATATTTGTTCTGGAAGCTCTAACAAATGCAGTAAGGTAAGAAAAAATAATATAATGCATCTAGATTTAAAAATAAGATGTAAAATTGTGTGTATTTACCAATGACTTGATTATTTATATAGAAAATTCCATGGAATCTACAGCAAAAGCTTTTGGAACTAATAAGTGAGTTTACCAACAAAGTCAATCTAAAAAGTCAGTTGTATATCTATGAACTAACAACTTAACAATCTCACATCAAGATAAAAAATTCTTTCACCTATATCTGACAAAAGATGCACAAGACCTGAAAACTGTAAAATATTGCTGATAGAAATTAAGGAAAATGGTGGTCATGGATTGGAAAAATGTAATCTTAAATGTCAATTCTACCAAATTTATCTATAGATCTAATGCAATTCTAATAAAAACTACAGCAGAACTGTTAGGGGAAGAAATATAATATTGGAAACTGTAATTATAAGAAAATATTAATCATGCTCTGTTAACCGTGATGGTTCTGTTCTGATAGAGAAAGCATATTCTCACCTGGCTGAGAGTTGTATGCCCTGCCCTGGGACATGGGAGCTAATGTCGGAATGCAGTCCATCCTTCTTTCCCGAGAACTCCCTATCATTATGGAAAGATTTACACAACCTCATGGCTGAAACAATCTAGTCCTGAAGGCACCCACTCTTTACAATCCCCAGCCCCTATTGCCTGTAATCGGGTCCCAGGGTTCTCAGAGGCACCACACTCTGTGATGCGCCCCCACCCTCACCCCCCAGCCAGCATGAGTTGTAACCTGTAATGATTATCCTGTGCCTACTTTCCCATGCCTGTAATTCCACCTTCCCATGTAATCTTTGTCCTTCTACCCAATACAAGTGTTAGGGTTGCCAAAGGAAGAACGCACGAGGCCAAAAGGCGTAAAGAATTATGAATTTATTAGGTCATCTGGAAAACCAGATGAGCTGATCCCCAAAATGGCGCCAGCCCCCAAAGATGGGGAGTCAGAGGTTTTCAAAGGACTCTAGGTGGGCTTTCTCTGGGTGGATAATTCTCTGTGCAGGTCCGGATTCTGGGAAAGTTTGGAGGGGAGAGATAATGGTCTTAGCAAGTGGAATGTGGTCTAAGAAGTGGAATGTCCCTTGTGAAGTGGCCTAAAGGTCAGTTCCCAGAGGAGGAGGTATTGATTCAATTATTTGATCAGAACTAACAATAATCAGCTGGCTTATGGGGAGAGGGAGAGCAGATTTTTGTGGATGACCTGTTGTTCTCCCATACTGCCAGCATTATTGGAATAAATGCTCATATATGATTCAACCCTGTCTCTGCTTAATTGGCTCAAGTAGTGACAGGCAGCCAGACCTCTTGCTTTTCTGGTTACAGAATTTTTGTAGAAACTTAGAAACTGATTCATAACAAAATGCAAACAATTTTGGAAAAAAGAGAACAAAGTTGGAAAACTTACACTAACCAGGTTGAAACCTTAGTATAAAGCTACTATAATCAAGACAGTGTTGACATCAAATTAGAAAGTAGATCAATAAAATAGAATAGAAAGGCAGGAAATATGTATTAAAACATATATTATGGACTGAATGTAACACTCCCCCCCCCCCAATTTATATATTGAAGCCTTAACCCTTATATGTCTGGAGGATAGGGCCTATATAAAGGTAATTAAGGTTAAATTAGGTCATAAGGATATAAGAGGCATCAGAGAGCTCAAAGGCAGCTGCCTGCAAGCCAGGAGGGGAGCTCTCACCAGAAACGGACCAGCTGGAAACTTGATCTTGGTCTTCTAGCTTCCAGAACTGTGAGAAAAACAATTTCTGTTATTTAAGTCACCAGTTTAAGATATTTTGTAGGGCAGACTATATAACATATATGATGAACTAATTAATCTCAATCTATACCTTATATTATATCTAAAAATTAACTCAGTGGATTATAGACTTAAATGTGAAATCTGAAATTATAAAACTTCTAGAAGAAAACTTGAGAGAAAATACTATAACTGAGTTAGGAAAAGATTCTTTAGATACAACACAAAAGGACAATCAATGTAGAAAAGAATTGATAAATTGAACTTCATCAAGATAAAGAACTCCTGCTCTTACAAAAGAACAGTCAAGAGCCCTAACTGGTTTGGCTCAGTGGATAGAGCACCAGCCTGCAGACTGAAGGGTCCCAGGTTCGGTTCCAGTCAAGGGCATGTACCTTGGTTGCGGGCACATCCCCAGTAGGGGGTGTGCAGGAGGCAGCTGATCAATATTTCTCTCTCATCTATGTTTCTAACTCTTTATTCCTCTCTCTTCCTCTCTGTAAAAAAATCAATAAAATACATTTAAAAAAAAAAAAGAACAGTCAAGAGAATGAAATACAAGCCACAGATTGAGAGAAAATACTTGCAAATTATACATCTGATAAAGGATTTGTATTCTGGTTTGTGATAGGCTTTTTATTACCATAATAAAAGTTGGGGGGATAATTTAAATGAATTACATTTAAATAAATTCATCTTTGATCCTATTATTTTAGGTAATTACTTTTAAAACTGCATATGCATTGATCAACATCAAATTCATTGGCGAAAAATAATCAATTCCAGTCTCTGACTCCTATGTCCCCTTTGGTGATAGTTCAAAAATTACTGAAAGGGTTCTGCAATCACAATTACCAAAGCATTTAAGTGCCCTGGTGAAGAGTGACATAAGGAAATGAGAACTCAGAGGGCAGGCTCAGCAAGTTTCATCATCACCCACAACATTGGTCTTTTAATTTATAAGATTTTGAAACAGATAATCTCTAGATGCCTTGCTAATTTCAGATACTATATTTTTGGAATATAAAAAAGAGTGCTCATCTATTGTGGTTACATTTAATTATCTTTGCTTCTAGACACTGTTAGATCCATGTTTAACTCCCCTGAAGAGAAGAAGGCCATGTGGGCATAGTGGGTAAAATCAGCCAAAGGGATGTATAACTAACCACTTTTGCTGGGGTCTCTTCATTGACCCCATGATCTCATTTATGGCAACTGTTGACTGGCTGCAATTTTCAATCCGTGTTCCATCCCCTCTTCCTTATTCCTTAAATCTTACTCTTCTGATCTTTGCTTTGATAAGCAACATCTCACTTCATCTGCACTGCTAGTACCAAAGTTATTCTTTTCAGTACATCCATCCTTATGCATGTACATGAAGTCTGACAGTATTTATTTGCATGCAGAACTCATGGTCAGATGCATATGTATGAGCCTATTTGTTATAACTGTCCCAGTTTGATCATCCTGTGTATAAAACCCAGCCTCCTCTGTCCTTTATCACAAGCCCCTTACGGAGTGAGCAAACTGGAAATTCAGTTTTCCTTAACAGACCACCTTGAACACAATGTTCACTCAAAGAGCATTTGCTGTTCCTTAGCTGATAATGAAAATAGAAACTAGGCTCAACCCACACCTTAGCCATTGCTTTCAATTTGCCAACACATGCAGGCTCTGCAAGAGCAGTTAACAAGTGACAGGATTGAATTAGGTGTCCTCTCCTTGATAGAAATTTTAATGAAGTGGGTAATGAACCAAAGGTAGAGAGAATCAGGCAGAAAAAGAACTAGATGCATGAATAGTTTGGAAAACATATATCCCATCAGAACAATAACGCATTGACTAAATCAGTGAATGTTTGATATATTTCTAAGCAATGATTACTTTTAATGGGGTCATTGCTGCTCTCTTAAAAAAGAACAAAGCCAGAGAAATAGGCCCTCACGATTTTAGAAAACTGGTAATTATTTAGGTCCACTTCCCTGTGAATAACTAATTTCCTGGAATGTTAGAATTTGGTATTTTCTAAATGCTAGAACCTCAGAGCCTACTAGAGAAAGCGGGACCTTGAAAATTTCAAGGATACCTTTTTTAGCTACATTTAGGTCCACCCGCCATTCATCTGGACTGTTAACACAAATAGCGAGGTATCAAATTGGCTGATATACTCGTGTGTCTGTGTAGTAATAGTTAAACTGTGGGTGACTAAAATGCAGAGGAAATATATAGAGAATCCACTTATTTTTAGAAGTTTGTTTTATTAATAGCCTTTATTTGCATGCTGCTTTTTTCAAAGTCTGCTTCTATTTAGCTAGAAGATTCTAATGAATCACAGAAGTTTTACAGTATGTATATACATAATAAAATTCCCATAATTTATACACATAAATATACATATATATATAAACTTTGATGTACATTTAAAATAAAACAATTCATCTTGGAAGCAAAAGAGGGAATTAAAATATAATTTTATTTAACTTGTTTTAGCTTATAGGCAATGTGGCATGGTGGGAAGATCATGGTCTTTTGGAATAACAAAGGCCTCAATTTAAACCAGTTTTGCTACTTATAAATTGTACAACACTGAACAAGTAACAATCTCTGAGAGACTCAGTGTCCTCATGTACAAATTGGAGTTAATTCCCTTTTACATCATTATATACAGTGCCTCCCCCCCCAAAAATGTATGGACACTTTGAGATTATAGTCAGTGTTTATTAACATACAGTTCATTTTCAAATTTTAAAAGAATCTACATAAATGAATGTGTATACATTTTGGGGGGATCGCCTATATTTTTTAAAGATTAAATTAGTTAATACTGTTGATGAGGAAAATAAGACATTTGGGGGGCGGGGTGCTAGCAGCCTGACTCTGTATCCCTAATGCACATTCCTGTTAGCCTATGGCCTAGTCACTGCCCCTTCCTTAATTATTTGGTCTTTTAAGACCTGTTTACCTAAATACTCCCATTTTACAGAGGCCATAAACCATGAACAATACACAACCCCTGGAGGGGGTTATCAGTGCTGGCACCAGGCCAGGCCTTTGGGTGTGGTCTCACGGCCCCCATCCCAACACACAGGGCTTTTTGCAAAGCCAGTGAAAGGTCCGGAAGTCTGATCCTTATTTGGGGAAAAAGAAATGAAAGGGTATAAAGAGAAAGCTTCCTCCATATTGGTTTGCTCGGGATTTGGAGAGAAACAGTCTCCCCTGAGTCACTGTACTAGTACATGCGAAACATCTGAAAATAAATGGTTTTTCCTGTATCTCCAAGTACTGTGTATTTTTCAGTGCCTGGTAAATTCTGTAACACTGTAAAAGACCTGGGATTTTTTTTTTTAAACCCATAAACCAGAGAGTAGAAACAGTAGAAATAAAAGGATCCAGAAAGCACTCTGGCCTGTATTTTTCAGTGGGCATTTTCCATGCACCAAAGGGTCTCAGGTTTGATTCCCATCAAGGGTACCTACCAGGCTTGCAGGTTCGATCTCACTTGAGGGAGGCAATGAATCAATGTGAGTACATCAATGTCTCTCTCTGTCTCGCTTTCTCCTCGCTCCCTCCCTTCCCCTCTCTCCTAAAAATCAATATCCTCAGGGGAGCATTAACGAAACAAACAAAACAAAACAAAACAAAACAAAACAAAACAAAACAAAACAAAAAGAGATCCAGAAAGGTTGTTCCATTGCCTGATTGGAGAGACAATAAGAGTAATGCTTTTCTAAAAGCATCTCAAAGAAGCTGGATAGAACAATGGTGAAAGCATTACTCATCAATATGTATTTACTAGAAATACTATTCTGTTGAGAGTAGAGTCTATTTTTTGTTGTTGTTGGCCTTGATTTATTGATAAGTTCCGTTTCCTGAGGTTTGTGGGATAAATACAGAAACATGCTGTTCTAGTCTCCTCTTGGATAAGCAAAGAACCAGTTAGTAATATATAAAGGCAATGGGGAGGGGGGCCATGTCATTCTTTAATTTTAATAGTCAAGAAAAAGAAAACTGAGGCAGACTGTTAAAATACTTGTTGCACAAGAATCTTTCCAGGAAACATTTTCTTTACTTAAATATAATATTATTTCATTAATTTGAGAGAGAAACATCCATCAGAGAGAAACAGCAATGGGCTGCCTCCTGCATGCCCCCTACTGGGGATCAAGTCAGCAACCCTAGCAAGTGCCCTGACTGGGAATCAACTGATGACCTTTCAGAGCACAGGACATGGCCAATCAACTGAGCCACACAGGCCAGGGCAGGAGACATTCTCAAAACAGATCTTTCATCCCATTCCCAGAATGCCAAAGCAGATGGCTGGCCCAAGTGTCTAAACTTGAACACTCTTCCGGGTTAATCTTGTGTTAGGATTTCAAATATATATCCAAAACAACAGGAACAAATTTTAGAAGGTTCATAGAAGAGCACAAACCTATAAAGGGAAGATAGATCCAGACAGTGATTTTTAACCTTTTTCATCTCATGGCACACATAAACCAATTACTAAAATTCTAATGCACACCAAAATATATATTTTTTGCTTATCTGACCAAAACTAAGTATAATTTTGATTCACTCACACCAGATGGCTATTGTGTCGGCTGTTGTCTTATTTATTTATTTATTTAGAGTATGTGGCAAAAGAGGTTAGGTATTGCATGTTTTAAAAATTTTTGCCACACTCCAGTTGAAAATCACTGATCTAGAGGAATCGGAGATTTTCAAACTATATTCGGATGAGGAAGAAAAGTGGGAGGTCTAGAAAGAGACTAAGCCTCTCTGAAATGGATGGGAACGCCCATCAGTTATTTTTAAGCCTCTCTGAGATAAAATTAAAGTTTCTCTTCAGGCACTCCAAGAGCTCCCAGCCCAGGGCAGGAACCTGGAAAGCAAGAGCACCACTCATTGAATATATAGACTAGTGACATTGATTTTTTTTTTATTTTTTTAAAATATATTTCTTTATTGATTTCAGAGAGGAAGGAAAAGAGAGAGAGAGTAGAAACATCAATGATGAGAGAGAATCATTGATTGGCTGCCTCCTGCACGCCCCCTACTGGGAATCGAGCCCACAACCCAGGCATGTGCCCTTGGCCAGAATTGAACCTGGGACCCTTCAGTCCGCAGGTCGATGCTCTATCCACTGGGCCAAACTGGCTAGGGCATGACATTGATTTTTAAATGAAAGTCATATAAACATTTTTAAATATTTTATCAGATTTTGTTTTATTATGAAACAGGAATGTTAGGGGTAAAATAGGACAGGTTTAGGAAATTTTAGAAATTTTGGAAATTAAGGGGACCATGGAGGAAGCACAGGGCTGCAGAGCAGCAAAAGGCATATTTCCATAGAACAGGGAGCTGAAAAGCTGCAACAGGTACATTTCCATAGACTCAGGGAGCTGGGAACAGCAAAAAGTCTATATTTACAAAATAAAGGGAAGGAAGCCCTTCATCCAGAAGAAGAAGAAGAAAGCCCAAAGGGAATAGAAAAACAGTAAGGAAGGAGGGGGTAGAACCTCATATGTCCCATGTGAGGTTCAACCTTTGATCCCAGGAGTTACTATCGTAACCAGTCCAAGGGAATAGTGACCAATCAGAGGGGATATCAAGGCACCAGGATCAGCCTTTAAAAGCCATAGGGAAAAGGAACTAAGTGGGACCCTTTCCCCCACCCTACTTGGGAGTCCATTCTGTGAGACTCTTTCTCCCTCCCCAGGTGGGAGTCTGTACTTGTTCTTTAATAAATCTCCACCTTTGCTATACCATCTTCTGTCCGTGGATTCATTCTTCTACTCCAGTGGACAAAGAATCCGATTCCATTCCAAAAATTCCGTATCAACTATTTTCCATGAAAAATAGAAATTCATAAAGACACAGTAAATGTGCACTTAATAAGGTAAAGATTTCTGAGTGAGCCCTAATGAGGGGTTCTATGGTACAATGGAGAGGAGATGTTGGATTAAAATAGGAAGATGTGATGAATGGTTTTGTACTTTCAGTCCCACCCCTGGCCTCCAGGGAAGGGAGAGTGGCCTGAGGTTGAATCATTCCCCAATGGCCAGTGAGTTAATCAGTCATAACTACCTAATGAAGCCTCCATAAGAACCCTAAAGGGCAGGTTTCAGAGAGCTTCGGGTTGGTGAGCACGTGGAGACTTAGGGAGAGTGGTGTGCTCAGAGAGGACATGTAAACTCCCCCGCTTCCGCATGCCTTGCCTGGATCTGTTCCATCTGGCTGTTCCTGAGTTACAGCCTATCTAATAAAAGAGTAATATGCAAATTAACCATCACTCTGCTACACCCACAAGCCACGCCCACCAGCCAATCAGGAGTGAATATGCAAATAAACCCAACCAAGATGGCTACGGCCACAGAGAGCAGGAGGGAGGCTTGGGTTTCCCTGGCAATGGAGGAAGCCAAGCTTTCCGACTGCCCTTGCGGGCCTAGGCCTCCACTCAAGGCTACAAAGTTTCAATGATAGAAGATACATAAACCCAAACAGAAATGGTGGCAGCCATGGAGCTGGAAAGAGCAGGAGGCTAGGGTTGCCCCCAGCAATGGATGAAGCCAAGCTTTCTGCACACCCTGGCCAGCCTAGGCCTCCACTTAAGGCTACAAAGTTTCAATTATAGAAGATACATAAATCCCAAAAGAAAAGGCTGCCGCCAGGGAGCAAGCAGAAGGCTTGGCTCCACTCCAGGCTACAAAGTTTCAATGATAGAAGATAAATAAACCCCAGATACCAGGGCCTCTGCTTGGGTCACCAGGGGGCGTGGCCAGCCTGCAAATCACCACAGGCCCCTGGCCCAGGCCACCCCACGCCCTTAGCCCAGGCCACCCCATGCCCCAAGGGAACCCCCACCCTGATCCGGGACACCCTTCAGGGCAAACCAGCTGGCCCCCACCTGTGCACCAGGCCTCTATCCTATCTAATAAAAGAGTAATAGGCAGATTGACCATCACTCCAACACACAAGATGGTTGCCCCCATGTGGTCAAAGATGGCCACCACAAGATGGCCAGCAAGGGAGGGCAGTTGGGAGGGACCAGGTCTGCAAGGGAGGGCAGTTGGGGGCTATCAAGCCTGCAGGGGAGGGCAGTTAGGGGTGACCAAGCCGGCAGAGGAGGGAAGTTGGGGGCAACCGGGCCTGCAGGGAAAGGCAGGTAGGGGTGACCAGGCCTGCAGGGGAGGGCAGTTGGGGGTGACCAGGCCTGCAGGGGAGGGCAGTTGGGGGGGGGACCCAGGCCTGCAGGGGAGGGCAGTTGGGGGGGGACCCAGGCCTGCAGGGAAGGGCAGTTGGGGGGGGACCCAGGCCTGCAGGGAAGGGCAGTTGGGGGGGACCAGGCCTGCAGGGGAGGGCAGTTAGGGGTGACCAGGCCTGCAGGGGAGGGCAGTTAGGGGCAAACAGGCTGGCAGGGGAGCAGTTAGGCATCAATCAGGCTGGCATGGGAGTGTTTAGGGGGTGATCAGGCTGGCAGGCAGAAGCGGTTAGGGGCAATCAGGAAGGCAGGCAGGTGAGCAGTTGGGAGCCTGCAGTCCTGGATTGTGAGAGGGATGTCCGACTGCCCGTTTAAGGGCAATCGGACATCCCTCAAGGGGTTCCAGATTGGAGAGGGTGCAGGCTGGGCTGAGAGACACCTCCCCCCCATGCACGAATTTCGTGCACTGGGCCTCTAGTTCTTTTAAAAATAAATTATAGACATTCAAAATCAGAATCTGCCCCTCACTAGGTGTGATGACTTTGAAAAAGTGTTTTAATTCCTCCCTTCTTCTGTTTGCACATTAGTACAATTTGGATAATAGTATCTATTCTTTCTACCTCAAATAAGTGTTACCTACTAAATCCATGGAAACTGTAAAGTGCTTTAAAATTGAGACACCATTAAAAAGTGATTGAAAAGTATCAAAAACACAAAATAATAGTTGAACTTGCTGGCATAAACTTAACCTAGAACTTTTTCTGTAACTCAGTGTTACTTCCCCAAGCTCCAAAGTTAGAACTGTTTCAAAGGACTTTTAAACTGCTATGACTCTCCTTCTCTAAATAATTACAAAAAGAAAAAAACGGTATTTTCTATAGACCACTAGAGCTTGAATTTGTTGGCATTCTGCAGAAGGCTGATTGAATATCGAACACTGACATATGCTCCTGTGTAAGCATCCCATATGGAGAAAAACAGCTAACCGCACTGCTCTTTTTTATCATCTCTCACTCTGGTGAAACTAGACTTTTTCCACTCCTTTGAAAGCTGACTGAAGTTTCTTAAAAAAAGGGTCCATTAATACTTATGGATGAGTTTTAATTGGGAATTAGCATTTCATTCAGGGCAAGAGCTCACCTTCTTGGACTTCCGTGTGCTGCTGGCAAAAACCTCTGAAATTAGAGAAACAAGCATGCCCCAAGATCTTTCCCACTTTTCTCTGGTACCATTGTGGGCGGCTCAGTTCCATGAGCATGTTTTTATTTTTATTCGCTGCTTAGTTTTTCATCTTTCTGGTCCAAAGTGACGTCCACATAAAGCACCACTCCCTAGATCTTATCTTTGGCATGGCATCCCCAAACAATATAACAGCTCTAAACTCCTGACTTCTCTGAACACTAGTCTCTGAAGGACTACCAGTCCTTCCAGCATTTATTCACTCTCTGGAGACTTTTTCCTTTTTTTACTTGTTTTTTTAAATGAACTTTTAAATTTTAGAATAGTTTAGGTTTATAGAAAAATGGTAAAGAGAGTACAGAGAGTTCTCAAATACCTCACATCTACTCTCCCCTATTGTTCATATGGTATATTTTTTCAATTAATGAGCTAATACTTATACATTATACATGTAGTACTTTGGGCTCCATTCTCTCACCTTATCCTACTTCCTCACCCCAGTCTGCACCTCATCCCCAAACACTTAGTTTTTACTTTGTTTGCCAAAATGAGTTACTATTCATAAATATGCTTTCCATACTCCAAAGCTTTTTATCTGTTATTTTCTCCTTGGTCTGTAGACTTTGTAATTTTTATATTAGTTTACTACCATTATAATGAGATTTGGGGGAAAAGGACAAAATAAACAAGCATGCTCAATCTGCCATGCTTTATCAAAAATGTCAGTGAGATTTAGAAAATCCTGCCTTCTCAGATCAATCCTTTTATTTAATCACCTATTTCTTTCCAAACTTCCAAAGTCCACCATCATTGCTAGAGTGAAGGACCAACATCTAGAGTGAAAAGAACTTTTATCTTTGGAGCCAAAAAGATCTCAATTTGAATCTTAGTCCTTCTGTCTACAGTTATATAATATCAAAATTGGAAATTTAAGCTTAAAACAATATAAATTATTTCACTTATAGTTCTGTAGGTAAGAAATCCAATATAAACATTGTGGTAGGGTCACACTCCCTCAGAAACTCCAAGGGGGATTCCATTCTTGATCTCCTTTAGCTTCTCCATTCCTTGTCTTATGGCTGCATCATTCCAAATTTTGTCTTCATCTTCACATCGCCATCTCCCCTGTGTGTAACTTTTTCTGCCTCTCTATTATAAAGATACTTGTGAACTCTCATCTCAAGATGCCTAACTTATCTGCAAAGACCCCCTCCCCCCTTCTTTTTGCCAATCTACTGCAGTAGGTGTGTTTTTTTGGCTTACAAATAAAAAAAAACAAAAAAAATAAAAAAAAAACAAGAATTGATGCCAGTTGTCTTAGAAGAGCAGGATCTATTGCAGGGTGACACTGAAAGTTCATATTATTGGAGACCAGAAAGTTAGTTTTGAAAATGGTGAACAAAAGGGTGGGTGCCCAGAAGCCAAGCAGTAGGGACATTCTGCTCCAGGACAATGTCCCTGTGAATAAATTGTAATGAAATCTTTGCCTTTGAGTTCTTTGACCAAGATACAGAGTCATTTTCAAGGACAATTGTTGGTTAGCTAAGCCCAGGTCACTATCAAGTCTCCGTTCTCAAAGGCAGGGAGATTGAGGCACTTCCTAGGGTTAGACGTTCGTATACATAAGTAAAAAAACAAAGAAACAAATAAATGGAAATGTCCACTATAAAAAATAACTGTATTCCTCAATTTTAAAAAATGAAGAAATGGGTAATAAATTAGTAAGCATAGGAAATAGTATCAAATCACAGGGCTTTGACTTCATACCTCATATTCTTTTAACTTACCTATACCAAAAATCCTGATATTTATAGGAGAATTTTACATTAATAATTAATTATATATATATATATATATATATATGTATATCCTAATTCACAGGAGAAATAAATGTCAAAAACTTAAGGAACTGGTTTGAATGAGATATATGTAATATAAAAACATTCAAACTTAATCCTACCAGTAAATATTAAAAAGTACCCTTTCAAATCTCATTCTGAAAATTCTATTTTTAAAAATAATGTTGTCATTTCTCATATCACCACCAGAGTCCCCATAGTGCAAGTTTGTGTCTTAAGGCCAATCATGCATGCTTAAATTAGATTATCATGTGTAGTGAAATATTTATTTTAAATGACATTCTGAGAAAAATAATAATGCTTTCAAGAAACATTTTTTAGCATTAATTTTAATCTGAAAGCAACTGGTCAAAAAATACTGGTTGCTACAGAAACCACTAAACCCAGATTTCTAGTTCTATAAAAAGGTAAAAGAAGGGGGAGGCACCAACCTTTATGAAGATATTTATGACTTGCCAGCTCCATAGTGAAACAGAATTTTTGGACTGGAACCCTGATTCTTTGTTCACTGGAGTCGAAGAATGAATCCACAGACAGAAAGTGGTATAGCAAAGGTGGGGATTTATTGAAGAACAAGTACAGACTCCCACGTGGGGAGAGGGAAACAGTCCCACAGAATGGATTCCCATGGGGGGAGGGGGAAAGGGTCCCACTGAGTTCCTTTTCCCTGTGGCTTATAAAGGCTGCAGATCCTGGTGCCTTGATATCCCCTCTGGTCAATATGCCCCTCGACTGGTTACTATAGTAACTCCTGGGCTCAAAGGTCAAACCTCACATGGGACATGTGCGGTTCCCGCCCCCCTCCTCCCCCCACCCCCACACCTCATTGTTTCCCTATTTTCTTTGGGCTTTCTTCTTTTCCTTCTGGATGAAGGGCTTCCTTCTCTTTATTTTATAAATATGACCTTTCTTGGCTACTTCCAGTTCCCTTGTCTTATGGAAATGTAACTGCACCTGGCTTCCTTGTCTTATGGAAATGTACCTTCTCCCAGTCTGCAGCCCCATGCTTTTCCCATGGACCCCAATTCTAAAAAATCACTAAGCCTACCTATGTTCCCCCAAAATTCCTGCTTCACTGCTGCCTAAATGTTTAGCCCCCTTTTATCTGGTGGCTTCTACTTATCCTTTGCAGCCAGCTCTATGAAGCCTTCCTCACCTTTCCTAAGCAGAACACTACCATGATACTTTACAATATTGATGCTATGTGAATTATGCTGTAATTTAAAATATATATATATATTTATTCTAGTTTACATTCAGTATTATATTAGTTTCATGTGTACAGCATAGTGGTCAAACATTTATATGACTTAGGAAGCCTAGTACCCACCTGGCACTGTTACAGAGAACCGGAATAAATCAAGCAATGCTCTGAGAGTTTGGAGTCACACTTTATTCACTGGTGGGCTTAGAGAAAATGAATTCAAATTCTAAGCAAGGCTACAAACAGAACTTCCCTTTTTATTAAAGAGCCAGCCCTATTGCGCTTAGTGGTTATCTTGCTGCTGGCCTTGAAAACAACACAGTTCTATCCAATTAAAAAATGCACCTGGCATGGCATTGAGAGTATGGGCATATCTAGTCTCTGGCCTACAAGGTCAGACAGCTAAGTTTATCCTCCTCATTATTCAAGCAGGCTAAAGCAGGCTAGAAAGCAAAGTTATTTTTTTATATAAGAGGCCATCTAAAAAAACAGCAGAAAATTCCAAACAGTAGTTTTACAAAATAGGGGTTAGCCTTCTCAGCACCACACTTAGTTATTATAATATCATTGACTATATTTTCTTACTATACTTACATCCTGGTGACTGTTTTGTCACTGCCAATTTGTACTTCTTAATCCCTGCACCTTTTTTATCTAGCCCTCCTACCCTTTTCCCACCTGGCAACAATCAGTTTGTTCTCTATATCTATGAGTCTGTTTCTGTTTGTTTGTTTGTCTATTTTGTTCTTTAGATTCCACATGTAAGTGTAATTATATTATATTTGTTTTTATCTGCCTGAGTTATTTCACTTAACATAATACACTTAGGTCCATCAATATGTTTGCAAATGACCAAGTGATATTCCATTTATCTACTTAACACATCTTTCTTATCCAATCATCTATTGATGGCCACTCAGGTTGCTTTTATATCTTGGCTATTGTAATAATGTTGCCCTGAACATAGGAATACATATATTTTTTAATTGGTGTTTTTTATTTCTTTGGATAAATACCCAAAAGTGGAAATGCTTGGCCATAAGGCAGTTCTATTTTTAATCTTTTACCACTTTTATTCAATATAGTATTGGAAGTCTTAGCCATAGCAATCATATAAGAAGAAGAAATAAAAGGCATACAAATTGAAAAGAAAGAAGTAAAACTGTCATTATTTGCTGATGACATGATACATTTTATAGAGAACACCAAAGATTCCCCCCAAAAGCTATTAGAACTAATAAATGAATTCAGTAAAGGAGCAGGATACAAAATTAATATTCAGATATTGGTTGCATTTTTATACACCAATAACAATCTATCAGAAAGAGAAATTAAGAAAACAATCCCATTCAAAATTATATCAAAGAAAATACCTAGCAATAAAGTTAACCAGGCACCTAAAATACTGTACTCAAAAATTTAAAAAACATTAAAGAAAGATATTAAGAAGATAGAAATAAATGGAAGCATATAATGTGCTCATTGATAGAAAGAATTAATAGTTAAAATGTCCATACTATACAAAGCAATCTATAGATTCAATGCAATCTCAATCAAAATACCAATGGTATTTTTCACAGAACCAGAACAAATAATCTTAAATTTTATATGAAACCACAAAAGACCCTGAATAGCCACAACAATCTTAAAAAGGAAGAACCAAGTTGGGGTAGTACACTACCTGATAGCAAACTACACTACAAGGCTATAGTACTCAAAACATCATGGTACAGGCATAAAAACAGACACATAGGTAAATAGAACATAATAGAGAGCCCAGAAATAAATCCACACCTATATGGTCAATTAATATTTGACAAAGAAGACAAGATCATACAATGGGGTAAAATAGTCTATTCAATAAATAGTCTTGGGAAAATTGGACAGATACATGAAATAAAAATGAAACTAGACCATCTGTTTATACAAAATACAAAAATATACAGAAAATGGATTAAAGATTTAAATGTAAGCCCTGAAATCATAAAACTCCTAAAACTGTTTTACATTGCTCTTAGGAATATTTTTGAATATATCTCCTCAGGCAAGGGAAACAAAGAAAAAATAAGCAAATGGGACCACATCAAACAAAAGTTTTTGCACAGCAAAGAAAATTATCAACAAAATTAAAAGACAACCCATCGATAAGGGGGTTAATATCCAAAATATATAAAGAACTCATAAAATTTAACACTAAAACAAGGCAATCTAATTTAAAAATGGGCAGAGGACCTGAATGGACACTTCTCCGAAGAGGACATATAGATGGCCAATAGACATATGAAAAGATGTTCAATGTCATTAATCATCAGAGGAGTTCAAATTAAAACCACAGAGAGTTATCACCTCATCCCTGTCAGAATGGCTATCATCAATAAATAAACAAACAAGTGTAGAAGGGTGCAAGAAGAGGGAATCCTTGTGCATTGTTGGTGAGATTGTAAATTGATGCAGCCACTATGGAAAGCAATATGGAGGTTCCTTAAAAATTAAAAATAGAACTACATTATGCTGTACTTATTTATAAGCCTGTTCCACACATATCTATGAGTACTTCAAGGTTTTCTATTCTGAATGACAATTATACCACCTGGTGCAAGTTACTAAAGTTATAAATATTTTTAATTGGATATAGGATATCTGAGTGAGTGGGTGATTGAGAGAAAAAACTTGAATGAATGGTATTTTCTCTGAGTTGGGATGGACAGCTGAATATACTGAGTCATGAAATCAATCATGTTTTTTTATTATAAACTCTAGTTTTTATTTTTTAATGACTTGAATTAGTTATTTTGTTCATGATGCTGAGAAGATGGTAAGAAGAACAACAAAGAATGAGTATAAAACAATTTGGACCTTTAGACTGTTAATAATCTCTGCCAGTGATTCAAATCCTCCTATGCCAGTTCCTAGAGCCATCTAAATATCTGTTAGTGAACACGTCATGCCTGACCTGAGGAATCCAGGATTCATAATCTGACATCCAAGTGCCAAACAGAGAGTATGTTTTAACTCTGAACAAGCTGACCCCATTCCTTATTACTGAAGAGATTTTTCCCACCATAATACAAAGGCCTTAGAATCTGTAAAACTGTAGATAATTAGTACTGAAGCTTTACAAGAGAAAGAACTATTTCCTTGTTTTTCTAAATGTTAAAAAGCAATAATTTTTGAAATTTTTTATCTGAGGTTTTGGACTCACTCTCAAACAGAAAACTGTGGTGGGTAAAGTTCTTGTCATTGTAATGTTTTTGAGATCATCAAAGTCAGTTGTGTGTTTTTCCAAGTAAACTAAGACCTCTGGCATCAATATGAACTGGTAGCTTCTTTGTAAATATTTGTAAACATTACAAAATTCACAAGGAAGGGAAATGACTATACACATTTTCTCATCTCATCAAAGCAAAGACTTAATCCCCTATTAAGTTATTCAGCCAGGGAAACATCAAAACCATATTTTAGGGGAAAGTTATTATTAAGTCAATTAGAGAATCAAAACATTGGTGCATGCTATTTGTATCCAATTGAATTAAGCAGAAATTTTCTAAGCTAGCAATGCTGGAGAGCTTTGGGCTATTTTCTGTTAATATTTTGGGAAAATTAGGGGAGAAGTTGCCTGAAGCTCTCTTCTAAATTACCACTTAATCACTGTTCCTATGAAATACTTGATTTCAGATCTACCAGAAAAAATATAGCAGATAATCCTGGAACACTGTGCACCAGAAAATAAGAAACCCATGAAAGGGAAATGGGGTACTGTCAAAATGAAACATGAGCCTACTTGAATGAACTTTCACTGTCCAAAGATGGACAATTTGAACATCAAAAAGAATAATAACTGTGATTGATTAAAACACATTTAATATAAAAAAACACACCCACGCATTCATAATGATATTTTAAAGAGAGAAACAAACCAAAACTCATTGGACACTGGACTTCTATTAGGGATTACTTGGGCACCAATTCAATATTCTGTAAATTGAAAGCTGAAGGGAAAAAATTAAGCATTTACCTTGTCATTCTGAAGTAAATTGTATTTCAGGGTATCCTATAGGTTCTATGGGTGTGGGAAAGAGTTTAATATAGAAGTATTCCAGTTAATAAATGCAGGAAAAGTGATTAAGTTAGAAAATCATTATGCCACCCTAATGAAATAAGTGTCTTAGTAATTGTCATCGATAGTTGATAAAATTATTAAGTGTGAGATTCATGGGTAATGCATTGTCTAAACAGAGATACTTTGTGAGGGAAAGTTACACTGTTAATCAGATGCCAGGAGAACAGGCATAAGCTGGTGCAATTCCAGGCAAGGGTATGTCAGATCACTGTCTGTGGGGGAAACTGACAAGGAAGAGAACAGGCTGTGACTGACTTCACTGATCAATCTTAGCAAACCAATAGTTAGGATCAACATGATGTGCCTCATGACGGGAGGGAGTATGGAGAATTCAGCACTGTTGGTGATGTATTTTTTTCTATATATACATACTCTAAACTTTAAATCTTATCTCCATCACACAGACAATATAAAGTGTGGAAAACAAGTCCAATGATACCATGGGAAGTACTGATCCAAATCCAGAACAGGAGACTGGCTGCAGGTCCTTTAACAACATATTAGTGTTGAGGTTAATGGAGGGGAAGAGGGGACATAGTAATAGTTTCAACAATAAAGATTTTAAATAAAATAAAATAAATGACTAAAATAGTTTTAAAAGAGATTTGAGAGAGACTTTAAAAAGTGTAATTCAAATAAATTACCTGAAAAAGGCATTTGGGGGAATAGTTGGGTAAAAAGTAATATAAATTGAGCGTTAGATGATATTAAAGGATTGTTGATAAGTGGAGAGGTGAGACAATGATGTGGGATAATAGAAGAAATCCCTCCTACCCTATTTTGGAAATGTGCTGAGGTATTTAGGAGTGAAAAGGGAATGTCTGAAAATTGTTTTACATGACTCCAGCCAAACCAGAGGGATGTAGATGGGACAACTTCGGCAAAACATTGATGATTGTTGAAACCAGGCATGCGAGCAAGGGTTCAGTGTACTCTTGACTATGTTTCTTCATGTTTCCCAATCCTGTGCACTATGCCAGGGCCACCCCTGTCCCTTTGCTGCGGGCTGTGGACCAGCGGTTAATATAAGCAATCCCAGAATCTTCTTTCAACTCACCCATCACTTTTCCAACCTACTACCACCCAAAATAAGTTACATCAAACTTATTGAACAGGTGAAGGGAGGAGAAACTAAAGGATATGACAGGAAAGAATGCAATGACTCACTAACTTTCACTCTAACATCTATTTTGTAAAATTCCACCAATCTTTCAGGAAGTTGATGGTAAAGTACACCGGTATAGCAGTACATTTCTCCAAGTGTGAAGAAAATTGTTGGATCTCACACAAATGGCTAATGTACACAACATACACACCACTTCCCAAGGATGATCATGAAGATTCCACCATTTCATAACTTACAGAGGAAAGGAAACATGTCTCTGTTTCATAACCACAACTCAGCTTCCACACTTTGTAAATTGTTCCTTTATATTATTATGCAAAGTGGTGGTAGTTCCTTTTCTTCAGTAGCATCTTGGTCCAAAATATGAATTGTTAGACATACTAGAAACAATAAAAAAGCTTACCCATGAGCCACATGCCCTTTAAAGATATAGCCCTTAGGTATAAATAGTTCTTGTCATGGGTTTAGCATTGCCATTTGTAAAAACCAAATTATGTCCCCAGACCAGGTACTGTCCTTTTCCCCAGTCTGATGTGGGAGATGGATTCCAGTCATATCAATTTTAATCAAATTGAGTTGAACTAAACTGAAATCTGTAAGTCACCCTTCAGGCAAAGTTTGAGATTATTCCAGGGAAAGTAACACCAAAATTATCAAAACTAGGACAAGTATGACTCCAGTTACCTGAGGGAAGGAGGCAGACATTCTAGAGAGTGCTACTTCCATTTCAACAGAAGCATCGGAAGCCACGGAAACAAATTCAAGCCTTTTGCTAAGGACTGCCTACAAGCAAAATGACAGCTGCCACTGAACCAAGTCCCACAGGACCACAGATTTAGGCACATTTTCTGTAACCTAAGAACTTTAAGAAATATATTTTTATTGATTTCAGCGAGGAAGAGAGAGAGATAGAAACATCAAGGATGAGAGAGAATCATTGATCGACTGCCTCCTGCACACTCCACACTGGGTATTGAGCCTGCAACCCAGGCATGTGCCCTGACCAGGAATCAAACCATAACCTCCTGGATTATAGGTCGACGCTCAACCACTGAGCCACACCAGCCAGGCCCTGAGACTTTTTTTAGTGGGCTGGAAAACACGTGAAAAAAAGGATGGAAAGCAGTAGCTTCTGAATCAACTCTAGTAACCTGATAATAGGCATTGGGCTAGGTCCTTTGTTTAAGACATAATGGCATGAAGGAAGTTTAACATATGTTATATAGGTTTAACAAGCTTGGCTTTATGAAAAAAATCAAAAATGAAAAGTCAATGCACCAGCTACTTGTAAAACCAATAAAATAAACAATGCTTTGAATATTAATGCAAATTTTAAGACATAGGTAGGAACAGTAAGTGGAAAACTCTATTTAATCCCAATGGACCAGAAAGGCATTATAAAAGAGATGGGCATTGAGCTTGGCTTTGAGTGGGGGGAAACAAAACAAAACAAAAAAGGTCCAATATAATAGAAAGAGAAAGGAGAGAGAATTCCAGTTAGTGAGAAGGAGATGTGAAAAGGACTAAGCAGCCTATGACATTTGACAGTTCACAAGCAAGCTCCCTGGAGTAGACAATGAATGGGAAATGAGAATGGAAAGATAGGTTGGTAATAACTTCTCAGGTTCCCTTGAATAGTGCCTCCCAAGTGTTCAGATCTCGTTCTTCCTTGGTACATATTAAACCACATAACTCAGTAGCTTACCACAAAATGGTGACTCAACCCTGTTGCTGGACACTTATAGGACCTGGTTCTCAGGGATTTTTGTTCTGCCCTCATTGTCCAGTAATATTTTAGCTAGACCTTGCCCAACTGTTTGTCTCTTGGTGTTTCAGAAACAGACAAATCATTCATGAAATATCCAAAACAAGTTCATTCTGACAGTCATGGTTATAGTTACAAGTCTATAACTATCATATAAAGTATTCAAGACTATAGTTGAGTTCACTTTTTATTTATTTATTTATTTTATTGTCTAAAGTTTTACATATGTCTCCTTTTCCCCCAATTGACCCCTTCCCCCCTCCCTTCCCAGCCTGGGCAAACCCCCACCACCCCAATGTCTGTGTCAATTGGTTATGCTAATATGCATGCATATAAGTCCTTTGGTTGCTCTCTAACTCCCCCTCCCCTACCATTTGTCTCTAGATCAATCTATTCTTGTTCATCAAATTATGTTGATCATTATATCCCATATATGAGTGAGATCATGTGATATTTATCTTTCTCCGACTGGCTTATTTCACTTAGCATAATGGTCTCCAGTACCATCCATGCTGTTGCAAATGGTAAAAGTTCCTTCCTTTTAATAGCAGCATAGTATTCCATTGTGTAGATGTACCACAGTTTTTAATCCACTCATCTGCTGAGGGGCACTTAGCTATTGTAAATTGTGCTGCTATGAACATTGGGGTGCATATTCACCTTTTTATTTACACAAACCCAGAATTCAGATTTCTAATTTTAGTGTGACTTCTTCATTCCCAAAATAAAATACTGATTAATCTTATTTATTGACTGCTCATTTTCTATCCATGTATAGTGTTCCTCACTGTTAATTTTTTTTTGTTTTGTTTTGTTAGCTTACTCTGTCTAGTGATATCAAGTTTTCTTGGTTCAGGGGTTTACTTCATTGACATTTTCCCTGAGATCAGCTGATTTAAGAATATGGGCTCCGAGAGAGAGAAACCAAGATGGCGGCATAGGTAAGCACCTAAACTGCTGCCACGCACAACAATTTCAAAACTACAACTAAAAGACAGAATGGACACCATCCAGAACCACAGGAAAGCTGGCTGAGTGGAAATTCTACAACTAGAAGGAAAGAGAAAAGCTCACAGAGAATTGGAGGTACGGCAAAGGGTCTTTGTGCGCACAGAGAGGAAGGGTGGCTGAGAGCCTGGCTGACTTTCTCTGGCGGAAGGGGGAAGGAAACCCCTGACAGCACTGAACCCCAGTTCTGACTGCACTGAACCCTAGTCCCGGGCGAAACCCCGTGGACCCAGGCTCATACAGGGGGAGTCTGGAATGTCAGATAGAGAGAAAGGCACCCGGAGACTCGGAGACCCGGGGGAGACCGGGGGAGCCCCGGCAGGCAGGGTTCCAGAGGCGCACCGCCAGTGTGCATAAAGGCTGCGGAGGTTGCCACAGGCTTTCCCTAGCAGAAGGGAGTCCGAAGCTCCTGACTGCACTGAACCCCAATTCTGACTGCACTGAACCCCAGTTCCAGGCGAGCCCCTGGGGACCCGCGCTCTTACGGGGGGGAATCTGGACTCTCGGGCGGAGACTCGGGAGTCGGGGAAGGCAGAGGTCTGCAGGCGCGCATGAGCGCAAGGGCAAAGCTGACTGGAAGCCAAGACTGTCTGCTCCGCCCTGAGACTCCACTCCATCCAAGCTGAGCACAGAGGCTATTGCAATTTGGCAAGTCTAATCCTATAAGGCTGTCTCCAGCACTGAACTTCTCCCAGCATAGACACAGCTGATCCTCACAGCCAACTGGCCTGGAGGTCAATTCCTCCCAGTGATACCAACAACAATCAAGACTTAACTACAACAAGGCTGTACACACAGTCCACAAAGGGGTGCACCAAGAGTGTCCACCTCAGGTTAACTGGGGAGGCTGACCCACTGGGCCATATAGGAAACCTAGCACACAAATCTACCCTACCAACTCAGGGAATCAGTGAAAATGCGGCGTCAAAGAAACAGATCACAAACGAAAGAAATGGAGGAAAACAAACGACTGGATATAGAATTCAAAACCATGGTTATAAGGCTTTTCAAGAATATCCTAGAAAAGGCCTATAAATATAACGAGACCCTCAAAGATATAAAAAAGGACCAACTAGAAATTAAACATACACTGACTGAAATAAAAAATATTATACAGAGACCCAACAACAGACTAGAGGAACACAAAAATCAAGTCAAAGATTTGAAATTCAAAGAAGCAAAAAACACTCAACCGAAAAAGCAAAAAGAAAAAAAAAATCCAAAAAGTTGAAGATAGTGTAAGAAGACTCTGGGACAACTTCAAGCGTACCAACATCAGAATTATGGGGGTGCCATAAGAAGAGAGAGAGCAAGATACTGAAAACCTATTTGAAGAAATAATGACCGAAAACTTCCCCCACCTGGTGAAAGAAATAGACTTACAAGTCCAGGAAGTGCAGAGAACCCCAAACAAAAGGAATCCAAAGAGGACCACACCAAGACACATCATAATTAAAATGCCCACAGCAAAAGACAAAGAGAGAATATTAAAAGCAGCAAGAGAAAAACAGTTAATTACCTACAAGGGAGCACCCATACGATTGTCAGCTGATTTCTCAACAGAAACTATGCAGGCCAGACGGGAGTGGCAAGAAATATTCAAAGTGATGAATAGCAAGAACCTACAACCAAGATTACTCTACCCAGCAAAGTTATCATTCAGAATTGAAGGGCAGATAAAGAGCTTCACAGATAAGAAAAAGCTAAAGGAGTTCATCACCACCAAACCAGTATTATATGAAATGCTGAAAGGTATTCTTAAAGAAGAGGAAGAAGAAAAAAGTAAAGATAAAAATTATGAACAACAAATACATATCTATCAACAAGTGAACCTAAAAATCAAGTGAATTAAAAACCTGAGGAACAGAATAATTTGGTGAATATAATAGAATCAGGGGCATAGAAAGGGAGTGGACTGATAATTCTCAGGGGGAAAGGGGTATGGGTGGTTCAGGAAGAGACTGGACAAAAATCATACACCCATGGATGAGGACAGTGTGGGGGAGGTAAGGGCAGAAGGTGGGGTGGGAACCGGGTGGAGGGGAGCTATGGGGGGAAAAAAGAGAAACAATTGTAATAATCTGAATAAAGATTTATTTAAAAAAAAAAAAGAATATGGGCTCCATTTTAGCTAATTGCTTTTAACAGTTTATTGTGATGCAAAATTTTAACTTTTCCATTGAATGCACCCTTAACTCCAAACAAGCAAAACATTCATCATCCCTGACCACTGTAATTGCCCATTGCATGAATATAAGCAAAGAAATGTAGGGAACATTAAAACCTAATAATAGCCCTGGCCAGGTAGCTCGGTTGGAGCTCCATCCCAATACACCAAGGTTGCAAGTTCAATATCTGGTCAGAGCAGATACAGGAAGGATGCAAAAATAAGTGATAAGTAGAACAACAAACCTCTCTCTCTCTCTCTCTCTCTCTCTCTCTCTCTCTCTCTCTCTCTCTCAACAAAACAAACAAAAACCAGCCACACACACACACACATACACACCTACCTAATAACAAGATCTTTGGGTGCTTAAATTTTTTGACTGGCTACTTAGTTTCTCTCAGTTATCACAGGGCATCCTCTTCTAGCATCCTGCTCTCCTCTGTGAACATGCTCTAGGCACCTCATTATATCAATCAGGGACTTTTACACTTCCAAAAATTCTGATTATTCTAAACTTCAACTTTGCCTTGCCATGACCATTCCAGCCTCGACTCCTCCTCATGTGACCCCTCTATGCAGATTTTGCCTTCTCTTTCGGATAGACTCAATCCAAGAATTCTTAGAAAGGAAACATTGCCTCAGAATATCTTTTCACACCAGGCTATGCAGTTAAAATTATAGACCATACAGTAATTTATCAGTTTTTCACTTGACTGGTTATACTAGTTTTCAACCTTTATCTGACTAAGGGGCTGGGTATCTTGGCACACAATTTGGTCAGTGTCCCTCAGCAGTGCCCTAGGTGGAGCTACTTCTCTTTGAAGAGGAAGTAGACATGAAAAACCACAAAACTTTTCCAGTAGAGATGTACCACAGTTCCTGAAAAACGGACCGCTGAGAAGAGAGTGAGGGGACTGGACTTTGTATGTGTCTTGAGAAGACATGCTTACATCAGAGTCAACCTTAGGAAAGATGGAAACAGTCATTGTGTTGTATGAATTTAGGGGCACTGGTGAGGCTCTGGATCTCGGTCAGAGTTTATTCATTCAGATCCTGAATGATGCCTGAGGACACTGAAAAAATTTCCTTCTGAATAACTACTCTCCAGCATTCCTGACAAATGGTCATCTTGTTTCAACTTGGAGACCACCAGTGAGAGGGAGCTTATTTTAAAGAGGCTAGTAGCCTTCTAAGGAGCTATCAGCCCTGAAAGGAATAGCATTGGCACTTGTATTCAATATTTAGGTTTTATTAGAACCACATTTCATTACTGCTCTCGATTGCCTACACACTAGCTATGATGCAAATGGCAAAGACAGACTCTGAGAGCTAGAGCACAAAGTGAAATGTATTTACTGAGTATTTCTTTATGGATAAGCTTGAGGAAATCCAGAACAAGCTTGGGGAAAACAGATATTACAGCATCTCTGAGAATATAATGAGTGGTAAATTGTAGATCTTTCCTCTAAATACTGCAAGTAACTTTATTCAGTTACCAATAATTCCTACCCCTGTGTTTATGAATTTAAAATTCTCAACTCCTAAGATGGACTCAAGCTGCTACAATGTACTGAAAATGGGTCAGCTGTCCACCCTCCAAGAGTCAGCTATGGCTACAGGGTCCATTGGCAGAATCATGGCTTCTTAGAGTCTTCTCCTGAAATGAGGGGGGAAGTTTTGAGATAAAGGCTGCACTACACACAGTAAGGGATCACCACCGGCAATAATTAAGGTCTAAATTCTTCCATATAGTATTTACTAGTAAATGTCTCAGTAATCTGGTCTCCACATCTATTTTCAGCCTCATGTTTTACTACTTTAATTTTTTAAAAAATATATTTTATTAATTTTTTACAGAGAGGAAGAGAGAGGAGAGGGATAGAGAGCTAGAAACATCAATCAGCTGCCTCCTGCACAACCCCTACTGGGGATGTGCCCGCAACAAGGTACATGGCCCTGACTGGAATCGAACCTGGGACCCTTCAGTCCGCAGCCCGACGCTCTATCCACTGAGCCAAACCGGTTTCAGCATGTTTTACTACTTATTTTCCCTCTCTAGTCCTTTATTTAGGTCACACTGTGTGACATGATAGTGACTAATGATACCATTTACCATCATATTTTTTTTTTTGTCTGGGCTCATACTGTCCCCTCTGCAGGGAAGCTGCATTCCATTATGGAACCATCTCATCAACACCTCATTTTAAAATTATAATTTCTCTCAGTTAATTTAAAACACAAACTATCCCTTACTTCTCCTCAATTTCATTTATGCTTCCCAGAGGCAACAATTTTCAACTCTTTTGGTTGCTTTCTAATATATACATCCACATTGCCAAATAAAACATTTATGCTTCCATTTTGCTCTTTATAGTCTTCAGTTTCACACATTCTTATTGAACTCCCACTATGGGAGCTTCTTTTTAGCACATACACTTTCCCTCTTTCCCCCATGCTTCCAACATAGTCTATAAATTTGGGTTTGATATCACCTCAGTATGCACATGATTATAAAAGTGTAAATATTAGTTACAATTAAACCACATAATGTGCATTTACTTGCTTGTCTAATCTTTAATTTTCCCTGTAGTTAATAATTGATTAGTTCTTGCTTGCCATGTTTTCCATGTATGTATTACTGACTTCCCCATGATTTCTCTACCATAAGCATAAATCTCCCTGATGTGCTTAAAATATTGACTAGAATATCCATTTCATCTTTTTCTTTAGAGTAGTCTTCCTGGAGTCTTCCTTTCTCCTGGTACAATCTGGAGAGGCTGTTTCCTAGAACTCTGGCAATCCTGTTACCCTGGAACATCTTTCATCATTTTCTTGGAGATTTTCTTTCACTCTCTCAAGTATTAAATCCATTATCTTCCTCTCTTCATTTATTTCAGTAGCTACTGAAGAAAACATGGATGCTAAAATGTAAGGAGTTTTAATGGTAGAAAATATCTTTAGCCAACACTCGCCTTTTATTATTTGGGGTATATATAGAATCTGTATTGAAAATAACATTCTTCGGAAATTTTAAAGCATTGCACCATATTATTTTAGCTTCCACTTCCACTATTATAAATTTGATGATGTTCTAATTCGAGATATTTTGAACATTCTTCTCTTCTCTTGTTCCTTTTTTCACTCTTGTATTTGTAGTTGTCCAGATGACTTCATTTGTCCATTGCCTTCTAGTTTGAATTATTTCTTATAAGAAATCTGCTAACATCTTTATACTATATTTTTCCCTCTCTTCTTTTCTTGGGTACCGTGTTTCCCCGAAAATAAAACATCCTCCGAAAATAAGACCTACATACAGGTTTCCTTCTGAGTGAAATATAAGGCATCCTCCGAAAATAAGGCCCAGGCTCTGTCTCAGAATGAAAATTAATTTACCGTAAACTGGTCGCTAGGGCCGCCCCGACTGGCGTCTAGCAACCAGTGACGTTACGCGGAGTCCTGATGTCACTGCTGTGTGGAGGCAGAGCGGAGGTCGGAGTGAGCGGTGAGCGCCGGGCAGCAGAGAGGAGGAGACTTTCGCAGATGCATGTAGAATAACAGGAGGATTAGAGCAGACGGGACGCGGCAAAGGTGGTGAGTGCTGGTCTGTCTCTGGTGACACTACCTGATGCTCACGGCCACCTTCATGATGACTGAAGGTTCTCAGTCAGTGGCAGACCCTGCTCCAGCCCAGATCCAGGCCCCAGCAAGCCAAGTGACAGTCCCCAGGCAGGCCCCAGGGGGTAAATGTCTGATAAAGGGGTAGGTGGGATGTCTGGTGAAGGTGTTCAGTGGCACAGGGGTGGGAGGAGGGAGATCACTTAAAATGACACAGGAGGATCAGAGGGGGCAATCAAAATGACACAGGAGGATCAGAGGGGACAATCAAAATGACACAGGAGGATCAGAGGGGACAATCAAAATGACACAGGAAGATCAAAAGGGGTTACTAAAATGGTAATCCCCCCTCTGATTCTCCTGTGCCATTTTGATTTCCCCCTCTGATCCCCCCTGTGTCATTTTGAGTGATCCCCCTCCCCCCACCTTGATACCCCAATTCCTTTTTTTTTTTACCCCTAGAAATGAGCGCAAAAAGAAAAAGCTACTCCGTGGAGTACAAGAAAGACTCTTGGGGCCAAAATCTTACTGCTTTCTTCAAAGAGAAGATGTTGAGTATCCGATTGGTCCAGAAATGGCGAGCAGAGTATGGTAACCTCATTGAACAAGTGGACAAGGGAAATGCTAAAAAGCACAAGTGTGGATCAGGTCGGCAACCATTATTTTCCTAGCTGGAAGACCTGATTTGTGAATGGGTTGTTGACAGGAGAGCAAAGGCTTTGGTTGTGAATAGGGCTCAGATTCAAGAATTTGCCCTTGCAATGACACCACAGTTTGACATAGCCCCCGAAGACTTCAAAGCATCACAACACTGGCTGGATAATTTCCTTCAGCGAAGTGAACAGTCTTTAAGAAGATCTACAACATTGTTTAGGTTGGAAGATACTCAAGTTATTAAGCGAGCACTTGCATTCAAGTCCTTTATTGATGATGCTGACTTCTCTAAATACAATCTTTCCAACATGATTGCTATGGATGAAACTGCAGTGTTCATGGGCCAATCATCTCAAACAACAATTGAACAGCGGGGTGCCTCCTTGGCGTACATTCCCTCCACTGCTTACGAAAGTGCACGTGTTTCCTGTATTTTGGCAATTCGTCTGGATGGCACTAAAATCCCACCTTTAATCATTTCTAAGGGCAAGAAGGAAAAGATTGAACGTGTTTTGGGCGTTTTTATTCTTGAAACTGAAAAAGCCTGGGCCACACAAGCAGTTATAAGGAAGTGGGTCGATTTAATGCTGCCGCTTGTTATGCGAGGGAGCCAAAGAGGTCTGCTAGTCTGGGATGCAGCCAGCACTCACCGCGCTAAAGACATGAAGACATTTCTTTACGAAAGAAAAATAGATCAGATAATGATTCCTGCAGGAATGACGCCCTATCTCCAGACTCTTGATATTGCAATAAACAAGCCATTCAAAGACAATTTGCGCATGGAAATTAATGACTACATTGAAAATAGAATGGAGAGAAATCAGCGTGGAAACTTTGTGAAACCTAAACTGCAAGAAGTTGTGACTTGGGTGAAGAATTCATGGGAGAAAATCACTGACAGTTGCATTGCAAATGCACTGCGAGCAGGCTACCTTGACAAGAAGTACTCATTTAAAGACAGTGCTATTGCTAAACATGAGAGATTTGGTCCACTGATTCTGAAAGAAATGGAGTCACAAGAAATTCACCAGGAAATTCAGGAATTGGATTGTTATGATGATGTTCCAGAAGATGATGACATGATTGTCATTGAATAAATGAGTAAATTCTTGATACTGTAGGATTCACAGTTTGTCTGGTTTGTGTTGACAACTACCGTACTACCATACCGTATACAGGTAATAAATTTCCTTTATTTTCATTTAACAATAAATGTGTACTGTATTCTTCTTCATGGAAAAATAAGACATCCCCTGAAAATAAGACCTAGCGTGTCTTTGGGGGCAAAAATTAATATAAGACACTGTCTTATTTTCGGGGAAACACAGTAGCATTTAAGATTTCCTCTTTCTGCCTAGTGTTAAGCAATTTGATTTTGAAATGTCTTGATGTGCTTTTCTTTATATTTCTTGAGCTTGGGGCATGTGCTTCATGGAGGATCTATGGGTTTCAAATTTTCTTCAAATTCGGAAAAACTTCAGCCTTATTTAAATACTTAGAAATTTTACATTTCTACATTCACCGTTTGAGAATTCCAATTACATATGTAGTAGGCTTCTTGAACTTGCCCTATACTCACTAATTCATTTTCATTTATCTTCAGTCTTTATTCTCTGTGTGTTTCCTTTTGGATATATTCTATTGCTCTTTGTTCAAGTCCACTGCTTAGCTCTCCTACAAAATCCAACCAATTAATATCCTCCATTATATTTTAATTTTTCTTAATCCTCACAAGAGGATATTTTTCCATTAATTTTTAGAGAGAGTGGAAGGAAAAGAGGGAGGGAGCAGAGAAAGAGAAATCAGTGTCAGAGAGACACATCGATTGGTTGCCTCCCGCACATACTTGACAAGGGCCAGGGATTGAAACTGCAACCCAGGAATATGCCCTTGACTAGGAATGGAACCCGTGACCCTTTGGTACATGGACCAACACTCTAACCACTGAGAAACACTGACCAGGGCTCCAGTGTGTTTTTATCTTTGACATTATAGTTTTTATCTCTAAAAGTTTGATTTGCATCCTTTTACAATATAGTATATTTCCCTATACAGCATAGTCAACCTTTCCTCTAGCTTCTTGAACATATAGAACACTTAAATATCCTTTTCTATTAATTTCACCACATAGTTCTTTCCCTGGCCTTATAGTTTCCTCACACGGTTGTACTTACATGTTCTCAACTGAGCTCATTAGGAGGAACCTGTGTGTATCTCTGGAGTGATCTTTCTGCATAGCTTCATCATGCCCCGCAGTCTGCCCTGTGCACCAGCTCTGTTCTGACTCTGGCATTCTGCCCCAAATACCTTGGTCCTCCTTCCAGCACTCCCTGCATTCAGGCATAAAATGCTTTCAAAACATTAAGCTGAGGCAATTGTGGGATTCATCTCATTTGTTTCTCCTCTCTAGAGGATAATTGCCTTTGTTGCCTGATGTTCAATGTGTTGAAAGCCATTATTTCACATAGCTTGTTTAGTTCATTTACTCATTTCAGATGGAAAGGTAAATCAGTCCTAGTTACTCTATCTTGGTCAGAAGCAAAGTCATTGCTTTTGAAATTTGACTAGCACATCCCCTTAGATTTAGTTCTATTTTAGGTCAGCTAGCTGAGTAGTTTAGTTTGTCTCCTCTGCCATCTCTTTAAGTAACAGTCTTTTACAGAGCAATGTTTGATGATCCCTACCCAAAGATAGGGCCCCCATTTTCTATATATCAGAGATTTAGAAGATGTGATTATATTTCTTATATTTTGTAATGGAATCACACATTCAGTGTATTGCAAAATATTACATTCTGTGTTTTAAGTTCTATGATCCTAGTAATTATATATAGAGAGAGAGAAAAAAAGGAATTCATTAAAGAAGGTTCCCATGTGCAAGGAACTTACATATTAATATGGAAAATACAAAGTCACATATAAATGCCCATAAATATGACAGGATGCATCATCTAAAGTTATAGAACTCTTGTTTTTAAAGATAAGACAAGTTATATGTTTTTGGAGGGAAATCAAGAACACAATTAAGAAAACTTCTATAAATTCCTCTCATTACATCTACTAACCTATTTCTATCTAAACTCTCCTGTTTGTGCAATAGATCATATCTTTTCTATTTATGAATATTGCCCCAGATATTTTCCTTTTAACTTCCTGCATCAATAATTTTTCATTCCTATTTTACCAGATTACAAACCTGCTTTTAATATTCCTATAAAAAACTGATAACTCCTTTTCTTCTACAACTTCATTTCTCTCCTTCTTCACATATTCAGACTTCTTACTTTTCCCAATATCTCTCTTTGATAAACTCTTGAGTTCTACTCTATTTTGGCTTTTAACCTTTACAGCTTTTTCAAAATCAAAATCACAAAAATGTCATTTTGCTAAATCTAAGTTCTCAGCTCTCATCTTCCATGTACTAACAACAATATTTCCACACAGTTAATAACTAATCTCATCAATAAAAAGCAAATAAAAAAGCATTTATTGAAAGTGAAAACACTAATTCAAAGAGATATATGCAGCCCTATGTTCATTGCAGCATTATTTACAATAGCCAAGATATGGAAGCAACTTAGGTGCCCATCAATAGATGAATTAATAAGAAATGTAATATTATACAGAAATTGAAAAGAATAAAATCTTGTAATTTGTGACAACATGGATGAATCTAGAAGATATTATGCTGGATGAAATAAGTCAGACAGAGAAAGACAAATATATGGTTTCACTTATATGTAGAATACAAAAACAAAACAAACAAAACAAAAACAGACTCATAGAAACAGAGACCAAAGGGATAGTCACCAGAAGAGAAGGAGTGATGAAATGGGTGAAAAAGGGAAAGGGAATATAGGCAATAATATAGTCATAAGTTTACACAATGACAGATCATTACTAGAACTAGTGGGGTGATCATATTGTAAGGAATAGAAATGTCAAATCACTATTCCTGAAACTAATATAACCAATATAAGATTATATACCAACTATACTTAAATATAAATTTAACTAACAGCCTTCTTTGGCTGCCAAAACACAACTCTACAGGCCTCTTCTTATCATTCTGGTTTATCTTCTCCAATTACATTACCAGTTTCTACTCAGTCCCCAACTTTTTAGGCTCAATTCTAAGGGTCAGAAGGCTTAGTCTCTAAATCACTATTCTTTCTACACTACTCATTTTCTTCTTCTCCTTCTCCTTCTCCTTCTCCTTCTTCTCCTTCTCCTTCTCCTTCTCCTTCTTCTTATTTTTATTATTTTCTGACCTCTTCTACTATCTATCTTCTGATAGCTAGAGTATATTTTATAATATGAAGCATAAGAAGATATATTTAAAGCATTACAATATCACATTTTTAGTTTTTTTATATTAGTTAAAGAGGATTATAAGTATACATTTTATATATTTATGTATATAAAGAGAGTCTACTGCTGAATTGGTAATTCTTCCCATTAGTTGTTTGTGCCCAGCTATCATTTATTTTCTATTCCTATTAAATAATTAAGGCAATGATTAATGGCCTTAATGATATTGTCTCTACAGTTTCAAGGCCATATTGTCTCTATAGTTTTTAAAAATCTACAACTGGTTTTATTTTTACAAGGCTTACATAAAGCATATCTCCCCTCTTTTTTGTTTATTTCTATTACTTTGCTTTATTTAAAACTTCAGTTGAATAATATCTTTTGTAATTAGTGTACATTTCCAAACTTCTCTTTCTTTATGATTTCTTCCTGCATTTAACTTTTCTATACTTGTAGGAAAATGGCAGCATAAATCGCTTATGAAAGAATCCTCCTGCAAATGATGACATGCAGAATGGTATTTTAGGTAGAATTGGTAACTAATCATTGACAAGAGCAGTGGTGCTTTTTTAAAATTATTATTATTTTTTCCAGCAATCCTAGGTTTCTCTTTTGAGCCACTTTTTATTACTGATGAAAATATTAAACCTAAATAAAATGTGCATTAAAGATATGTATTAGCCCTAACCAGTTTGGGTCAGTGGATAGAGCATTGGCCCAAGGACTGAAGGGTCCCGGGTTCAATTCTGGTCAAGGACATGTACCTTGGTTATGGGCTCAATCCCCAATAGGGGGCGTACAGGAGGCAGCTGATCAGTGTTTCTCTCTCATTGATGTTTCTCTCTATTCATCTCCCGTCCTCTCTGTAAAAATCAATAAAACACATTTTTTAAAAAGACATGTATTCTTCATTTAGAGTTCTAGAAGGGAAAACAAGTAATTAAATTAGTCAAATGAATTTATAGAATGTTACATTATGATAAGTGATAATGAAAAATTAAATCAGGAACAAAAACAAGGATTGTTTTTAGGTGGGGATAATTTGAGTTAGTGTGGTCAGAGATAGTCTTGGGTGATTTTAACAGCTAAAAGAAGATGAGGGAATTCAGTCGCATAGCTTTCTGGGGAAATGATGAACCTTCAGAGGGAACAGTAAGTTCATAGTTGCTTGCTTAGCATGTTTGAAAGACAGCAGGGCACCTGTGTAGTTGGAGATGGGTACCTTAGAGAATAGTAGGGGATGAGAATAAAGAAGTAAGTGAGTTAAGGGAGGAAGCAGATTGTATAAGACTTTCAGGCCATAGCAAAAATTTAGGCTTTTGCTTATAGTCAGTTTGAAATCTGTTGCAGGGAGGGGAAGTTCAGCAGAGAAGTGACATGATCTGATGTAGATTTTGCTATGGACTGAATGTTTGTGTTCCCCCCAAATTCATACGTTGAAACTTTCATCCCCATTGAGTTGGTATTTGGAGATGGGGCCTTTGGGAGATAATCAGGCCATGAGGGTAGAGCCCTCATGATGGGATTATTGCCCTTATAAGAACAGACATGAGGGCATTTTTTTCTTTCTTTCTACTCTTAGCCATGAGAAGACACAACTAGGAGGCAGCCATCTATAAACCAGGAAGTGATTTCTCACCCAATACCAGATCTTCGATTTCTTCAGAACTGTGAGAAATAATTGTTGTTGTTTAGGCCACCCAGTCTGTGGAAATTTTATTATAGTAGCCTGAACTGACCAAGATTGGTTTGAACAGGATCACTGGATGTTATATTGAGAATAAACTACAGGGATTTGATAATAAAATAAATGAGACCAAGTCAGAGATTATAATGGTCTGTATTAAAATGTTAGTGGTGGTGATGGTGAGAAATTGGTAGGATTCTGGATATGCTGATGATAGACATGAAAGAAAGGGAGGATTAAAGGATGACTCCTGCATGATTGGAAAAATAAAGTTGTCATTTGCTGAGATAAAAAAACAAATCAATAAATCAATTTTGATCATGTTTGATTTGAGACATCAGTGGTTGATGTTGAGTAGACAGATGGGTACATGAGTCTAGAGTTGAGGGGAGTAATACAGACTATAGATGTAAATTTGAAGATCATCAGCATATAGGTTGTATTTCAGGTAACGATTCTGAGTGAGGTCACCAAGGAAATGGGTACACATAGAAAAGAGGGAAAGTCCAAATATTAAGCCCTTGCACATGCTGACATTAACAAGTTGATGAATTAGAAAGAACCAGTAAAAGAGACTAATAAGAAGGAATAGCTTAAAAGGTAGAAAGAAAACCAGCAGAGGGTTCTGGCAGACCATTGAAACAAGTGTTTTAGAAATAGAAAATAATTAACCATGTCAAATGCTACAGTCAAGCCAAGTACAATGAGCAATGAGAATACACTCAGGTTTATCACTTTAGAGGTCTTAGTTACTTTCTTAAGAAAAGAAAGTTTTAGTGGTGTGTTATAAGAGAAAACCAGATTAGAATGAATTTAACATAAAATGAGAATAGAAAAATTAGAAACAGCAAGTGTAGAAAAAGTTTTCCAAGGATTTTTGCTATAGCGAGACTGTAAGAACTGGAGTAACTGAATGGAGAACTGAAGTAAAAAAGGAGTTTGTTTTTTAAGATACGAGTGGTTAGAGCATGTCTGACTGCTAAGAAATATCCACTAGAGATGAGAAAAAAAATAATGATACATAAAAGAATTGCTGTAGCATATCCTTGAGTGGAGAAAAGTGGTTGAGATCTAGAGTTTAACTGTAGGGTGTGGTGTTTATTAGGGTCACTGAAATTATTTTCATACAGAGAAAAGAGGAAACAGATACAAGCAGGGGAGGATGGATGGTGAGAATGTGTGGAGATTTCTCCTGATTATTTCTACTATTTTCACAGTGAAATTGAAAGGAAGCCCATCAGCTGAGCCTGACAATGGGGAAGAGACATTGAAATTTGAGAGACAAGAATATGAAATAGTCATCTAAAAAAGTGGGAGGATAAATGGATAAGAGAAATATAGTATACAGCAATCAAATAAGTTATTATTTGAATTCAACTTCTGTTTTTGTTTACAAAAGTGGATGCAACAAAATGAAAAAAAGGGCAAAGAAATAGAGGCTATAACAAAGAGTGATTATATTGACCAACAATGGCATTTTAGCAAAATAGGGGGAAGAGGTGGGCTTGATGGTGTAAGAAACAATGCAAAGTGATAGGACAAGTGGATTTTAGCTTCTTTGTTGTGTTGAAGAATTGTTTGAATTTGGAAAATTGGAGAGTGTAAGCTACAAAGGAAGGGGTGGTTAAAGAGTCTGGTGCTTGAAATTGAGCCTATAGAAAGGTTTCAAATTCTGGTAATGACATAGCAAGAGGATTGCCCATGGAAGGAAGTACCTGAGGTGTGTGGAGAGCAATGTTATTGGTCAAGGGAATGAAATTAATGTGGATGACATCCCAAAACTACCTCTTCCCTAGCCCCATGCTTCTTTTATCAGTTATAGTTAAAAGAGATCCCCAGAACTTAGTGTGCTTCTGGCCAGACCCTTATATCTACTTGCCTTGTGACCATCAGGACTTACCATATCTTTTGTTCCCATTTACATATATGGTCACAAGAAGGCCAAGATTTCCCAATCAGCCACCATTCTCCAGACTTAATTCCCATATGGCTCTGAACATTCTTTTGTGACACCATCTTCCACATTTATTGATCCTCTGAATGCCTTTCACTGTACTCCCTGGATCTCAGAATAAGTCATCAGAAAAATTTCTCATGTTCTCCACACCTTCTTCATTATCATTCTATAACTGAAACCTGCCTCTTCTCTGAGGACAGATATTTTCTCTCCTATACCCCTCTTACCTCCAGACCTGGAAGTGGGAGCTCCTTACTGCCTCATCCACATCATTATTCTGCCCTTTTTCTTACAACATTCAAGCTTTAAAGCTCATGTCATGAAACACTTCCATCCATAAACCTTACTTGCTTTAGTGATCTACTGGCCCTGTGTAACTTCCTCTTATTCCTTTTAAGTTTTAACTACATGCTCCCTCCCCATCACATTCTCACATATTACTTCTATCAAAATCCTTAATGACTTAAATATCTTGCCAGTATTATATTAAATTACTATTGATCTGAATAGGTGGAGGTACAATCTCCCTGGGAAATGATGAATAACTAGAGGCCATCTCAAGACTTTTTTGGTACACAAAAAGCTATGACTTGGCAGACTGAGAAAAAGATTAAGTGTTCTAAATAATTGTCTGTCAAATGTTTAATGCAGTGACTGGCTTTTAACTGAAGGAATTTTGCCTTCCAGAAGACACTTGGCAATGTCTGGAGGTATTTTTGGCTGTAACAACTCATGGCAGGGAATGCTACTACTGAATAGGGCATTTAGTGAGTAGAGGGCATGGATGCTACTAAATATCCCACAATAATTATCAAAATGCCGATAGTTCTAGTTGAGAAACCCTGGTGTAGGGTAATGAGTGTTCTTCACTTTAAGATATCCAGCCATGAAAATTCATTGATTTATTTCACTTTAGCCTGAAGTAGGACACTAGCAGATTTAAATAGAATAGAAATATAACAAATACCAAAAAGATCCCACTAAAACCTCTAGAGGATTAAAAGATTTTTAAGATATAAAAAATTTGTTCATACTTTTAAAGCCTCTAGGTTTTAAAAATTTCCTTCCTCATGAATGTAGAAAGTCTAACTATGTGTTTTATCTAAAGTTGAAATGGGGCTTAGTTCATGACTCCGAATTTCCATTTTATTCTCCATGGCCTAAGGAGTTTTCTTCCAGTCTGTTCTCCTGGGTTTTCATTTGGGAAAAAAAATATTTTAAAAAGAAAGAGGTGCCATTGGTACACAGAAACTGTTCTGTAGTGAAGCAGGCTAGGACTCTGGCCTGCTCCTCCAAGTGGCTCTATTTAAGAGAGGGTTGAAGAGAATTGTTAACTTCATTTGTGACCATTGGCATTACTTTACAGAGTGACTGGCTCCCTCCTACCATCACTCATTTATTCCTTCATTTTCATCCATTCATCCATTTATTTCTTTAAAATGTATTGAATTTCTGCTATATGCTAAGCAATGTGATAGCAGTGCAAATACAAGAATAAGTAGGAAAAGTTCTCTGACCACAAGTGGCTTTCACTATGGGTGGGGAGAAATTATAATGATTTAATGAATTTATATTTAATAAATTAATTCAATGCATTAAGATAAATAATAAAAAGTGTTATAATAGCACAACAAATGGAGCAACTTACAATTCTATATGGTATTGGGAAAGAGTCCCAGCAGATTTATAAAAGGAAATGACATTTATGTGGAAATTTATAAAAACAAGGAAAGAGGTATTTAATATTTAGGGGTGTCCAGCATGAACCAGTCCCTATGCAAGGCGCTTATGATCTTTATGTTATTCAGTCCTCACAATAACCCTGCATGGTACATTATCCACATTTTATATATGAGGAAGCAGAAGCTCAGATAAATTCGTCAAAGTTACCATGGAAATAAGTAGCAGAACTGACATCTGAATCTAAATCAGATTCCTTCCAATAATCCAGAAAAGAGGAGACAGGTTTGAGCACGGAGGATGCAGTGTATCACATTTTGCCAAGTATGCCAGACTTTTCTTTTACATTTAACCTGCCCTGCTATAGCTCCTGCAACATCTGATTCCCTCTCTCATGCCAGCTATAGCTGACTTGATCCATAGTGAACCTGTCAACAGACAGAACTGAATCAGTGAGGTAACAGACTATACTCATGAGGGTGTACATGTGTGATGTGAACAAAAAGACTATACTCATGATGGGTTCATGTGTGATTTCTGCTGCTCTGATAGGCCACTTTATGCTGAGATTAAAGTATACTAGAGAGAAGAAAGTGAGCCAATGTCATATGTGAGCCAACATGCTATATACAGGGTCTGAAACCACAAGCAGCAGAGGAAACTGTCAGAAGAAGAGAAGAAAACAGAAAAAAAGCTTGTGGAGAAAAAAAAAGACACTGAGACAGTAGCAGCTATAGTTCTTGAGATCCTTCCCACCCCCTATGTCTCAGGGGTGTATTAATTCACCTTAATTCACAATAAAATCTTACCATCACATTTAAACTTCTCCATGCATGAGCAGTTAGAATTCTTTCCTCACCTGAAGGCCTGGGGGAGGGGGGAGTGAAAGGGGGGAAAGGAGGGACATCTATAAAACTTTCAACAATAAAGATAAATTTAAAAAAAAAGAAAGAAAGCTTTTTGTTTCCTGTTAAGCTTAGCTGTACTTCTTAACATCTTACACTATTACATTTCTCCCCACCACCTTTAATTAAAGCTTTAACTGAAGCTAAATTTTACAAACCTTTAACTGAAGTTAAATTTTATTAGATTTCTCTTAATAAAAATATATTTGAACTAGACCTGCACCAGTTAAAAATACAGGGCTGTAGACCAAATATTATGGTCTCATAAGCGAAGGGTAGTTTAGCATCACTGGGGCAGAGTGTGCACCTGGTCTACATAATGAGCTTAAACAGGAAGGAGGCCAGGCTGAGACTATGAAGTACTTTTTGTTTGGGCCAAGGATTTGGACCTTATTCTAAAGACTTTGGGAGCCTTTGAATGCTATAGAGCAGCTCCTTGAACTTGGTTTATTTATTCCTGTATCAACAGCACCTGGCTGAGACACTTGTGCATTTTATGTTTAATAAATATTTGTTGTCATCAATGAAAATCAATAAATGAGAAAAATAAAAATAACCAGAATAATTTTGGTTCTAAGTAGTAGCAATTACAATAAGGAAATATATTAGGTCATAGAATGGTATCTGAAAATAAGAAATTTATAACAGATTAGATATTGCAAAAGAAAAGATCTGTGAACTTTAACATATACCAGTAACTACCAAAATAAACCACAAAAAGGAGAGGAAAATTTTGAACAAAAATTAACAGATCAGCATTGATTTTTGCCATCTTTATATGAGTATTTTGTGTCTTTGAAAGGTGAAAGAACAGAAAAAATTGCAAAATAAACAACTTCTTCTTCTAAATTCAATGAAAACTATAAATCCAAGAACTTCAGAAAATCTCTAGCATCATATTGAAACCACACCAAGGAGCATCATAATTAAATTGCTGAAAACCAGTGGTAAAGAGAAAAGTATAAAGGAGCTTAGAAAAAAAGAGGCAGAATACACATAAAAGAACAAAGTTAAAAAAAACTGTAGACTTGATGTGAGAACCCAGGCAAACCAGAAGTTTTACAAGGCAAAAATACCTTTTATAAACAAATGGGAAAGACTTTTTAAAACAAACAAGCCCTGAGAAGAGTCATCGCTAGTAGACTGTAACTACAAGAAAGATTAAAGGGAGTTATTCAGGCTGAAGAAAAATTCTGCCAGATAGAAATTTTTATCTACACGAATGAAGATATAGTAAATATGTTGATAAAAAAAATCATATATCTCCCAAATTTCAATTATTTATCCATCTCACATTCCCTTCATTGTTATCACTCCGCTAGCCTCCTACATCAACCCAACATCATCTATCAATCTTTTATCTGGATTTCTGCACTAGCCTCCTAATTGGTCTCCCTGGTTCTGCCCTTATTCCAATCCAGTCTATTCCCAGCACAGCATCCAGACTTTTAAATATATCTTGCAGATTATATCACTTCTTTGCTTAGAATCATCCAATAGTTTCTCAGCTCATTTACAGAAAAAGCCAGTCTTCACTATACTCTCAAGGCCTATAACATTGCCTCTCCACTACCCTTCTTCTTAGCTCTGAAATCTTATTTTAGAAAATTTTCTCCTTCAGTTATGCTATTCAGCAACACTGACCTGTTTGCTAATTCTGTAGGACACCAGACATGGCCCTGTCTCGGAGCTTTTACCCTCATGATCCTCACTACCAGAGCACGCTTCTGTAACATGTCGTCTAAGTTCATTTCCTCGCCTCCTTTGCTTTTTGCACAGTGATACCTCAGGAAAGCCTTCGTTTTTCATATTTAAAATCACACATCCAGCCTTAACATTCCATCTCCCCCTCCCATGTTTTTTATTTTTTAACTTTATTTTTTGGAGCAATTTTTTATTTATTGCAAAGCTAAGAGATTTTCTGTACACCCCCAATCTCCACACATGCATAGCCTCCCCCATTATCAATATCCCCCACAAGAGTGGTACATTTGGTACAATTCTTCCATACTTTTTAAATATAGCTTTTATTACCATTTGACCCACTCTCTATAATTTTCTTATTTTTTTTTATTATCTATCTCTTCTACTAAAATGTAAGCTCCAAGATGACTCAAATGAATTTTCTATTAAATTTTCTTTGACTCTTCCCAGGACAATTACACTTTCCTCAGCTTCCTATTCAGACCACACTGTCTGAGACTTCCCTCTGATTGCATCCTCACTAACATTTGGTATTGTCAGTTTTTTTCTCTTTGGCCATTCTGGTGGGTGGGAAGGATTGGCTCCCTAAAAAATGGGAAGTATTGTTTCTGGAAGAAGAAATGTGTGCTATGGGACAAAGGCACCAAATGCACACACAAACACAGGGAAAACATTACCATATGCTATATATATACTGAACTCATGAAAAATTTTTTTAAATGTAGTATGAGCTCAATCCAATTCAGTCATCTCTAGGTTAAGACTTTAACTGAATGACAAAGGAATACAAAGCTGGAAAATTTTAATGAATTGATGACATATGCCAAATTATTTCTTTTGTGTTTCTGGGTAGAAAATCCTTGTCAGCCTTTGGAGTGTGTTGTTAATTTCATCTTTTGAAAAGTTTGAGAGATTTTAGTTTAATTTTTAAAATTGTCATTTAATTGACTACAGCAAATTTTAACCAGAAAACTATGTGGAGAACTCCTCATCTGTTTTTTTAAAAATATCATTGAAGTAAAATTCAAATATAAGAAATGTCACATATTATAAATGTACAGCTCAATTGTCACAAATGGAATACACTGATATAAACATTGTCCAGACCCAAAAGCAAAACATTTCAAGCATTAAGGAGTCTCTTTGTGTTCTCTTCCACTCTATCCGTTGTCTAGAATAACTATTCAAACTTCCTCCTGATTACTTTTGCCTATTTTTTTTTTTTACTTCATATAATGGAATCAAATCATATTCACTAGTTCAGTGTCAGACATTTCTTATTTAACATTATATTTATGAGATGCTTCCATGTTGTTGATGGTAGCTATAGACTGTATATTCTCATTGCTATACAGTACTTAACAATTCATTTATCCATTCTATTATTAGTGGGCAATTGTGTATTTCCAGTTTGGGGCTATTGTACTGATTTGACATTCTAGTCCATGTTTTTTGGTGAACATGCACACACACACAATTCTATTGTATATATGCCAAAGTGGAATTGCTATCTTATGGGCTACATGTGTTTAACTTTTAAAGATGCTACCAATGTTCCCATTTTACTTCTTATAATAAATAGTGTTTTTAGAAAACAAATTATAAAAAACAAATTATTTTACTATCTAACTGTTGCAAGAATGTAAGTAAGCAGCTTGATATGTGCATAATTTATTTTGGAACTATACAACATAACAAATTCTCTTATTAGTTTCATTTCTCTCAAGGATCAAAATCCTGCACTGCCTGGTGCCCAATATTTGTTTTATATATTGTTTTTCAATTTTTCTTTTCCTCCAACTTTATTAAGGAATAATTGACAGATATAATTTTATATATTTAAATTATACAATATAATAATTTTATACCTATAATATATATGTAACTATATATATAGTAAAATTTATACATATTTATCCTAATATATAAAAACCCTGGGTCATAACGACCAAGGCTCGACCAACCGGAAGTCAGTCCTGCAGTCAGCGCTGGGTTGACGGGCAACCCAGCACTGACAGTGCCCCAGCACTAACTGCTGAGGGGGCTGCGAATCAGGGCCAGAGAGAGGCCTGAAGAGAGAAACAGGGACTGATCTGTTGCCTCTGTGGCAGCTTTTGATCAGCACTTGCTCCTCTCTTTCTCTCCCAGTCTGGCCAGCAACCAGGCCTCCATTTCTCTCCAGGCCTACACCAGGCCTTCTGATAAGCCCTGCCTTTCTTATCAGGCCCCATTGATAAGCCCAGAGACGCTGACTGTCATAGAAACCAACAAATCAGAACCAAATCTGGGTGAAGTGTGAGGAACCAATGGTTGCCTAGGAGGCAGAGCTTTTGACACTGACTGGCATAGAAACTGACCAGTCAGAACCAAATCTGGGTCAACTGTGAGGAGCCAATGGCTTCCTAGGAGGTGGAGCTTTTGATGCTGACTGACATAGAAACTGACAAATCAGAACCAAATTGGCCAGCAGAGGAGGGCAGTTGGGGGCGAGATCAGGCAGGCAGAGACAGTTGGGGGTGAGATCAGACCAGCAGGGGAGAGCAGTTAGGGGCGATCAGGTAGGCAGGTAGAGGCAGTTAGGGGCGATCAGGCAGGCAGGCAGGTGAGCGGTTAGGAGCCAGCAGTCCTAGATTGCAAGAGGGATGTCCAACTGCCGGTTTAGGCCCGATCCCACAGGGATCGGGCCTAAACCGGCAGTCGGATATCCCCCAAGGGGTCCCCGATTGGAGAAGGTGCAGGCTGGGCTGAGGGAACCCCCCCTCCATGCACAAATTTCGTGCACTGGGCCACTAGTACATAAATAAATGATTTCCAAAACCAAGATTATGAACATCAATAACCTCACATAGTTAACTACTTTTTTGTGAGTGTGGTGAGAATATTTATGACAAACTCTCAGAACTTTCAAATATACAAAACTGGATTATTAGCTACAGTCTTCATGCTGTGTGTGAGATCTTCAGAACTTATTCTTTTTATAACTGAATTTCATACCCTTGACCTACATCTTCTAATTTCTCCCCCTGCCAGACTCACCCCATGATAGTCACCATTCTATTCTATTTCTATAAAATAATTTTTTTATTCCACATATATTCTTTCAACTTTTCTAGCTCTTTTCAGTAGGAGAGAAAATCAGTTAATCTACACAGCTGGGAAGGTAGTTTCTTTTGTCCTTATTTTCTCTCACCCTCTTTTGAAGGTTCCTATGTAGAGATCTTGCATGGAATTTATTTATTCTTAGACTAGAGGCCCAGTGCACCAAATCATGTGCAAGTAGGGTCCCTAGTCCTAGCCTGGCCTCCGGCGCATGGCCTCTGCCACATGGCCTCTGCCGCCCTGTGACACTACATGAAGCTCCCCACCCTGGGACGCTCCGTGATGCTCGTGGCCGCTGTCCCCCAACTGCTCTGCGAGGCTCCTCTGGCCCTTGACTGCTCCGTGAGGCTCCCCCCACCCCGTGACTGCTCCGCAAAACTTCTCCTGTCCCACAACTGCTCTGTGAGGCTCCCCCCACCCTTGGACTGCTCCGCAAAACTCTCCCTGCCCCATGACTGCTCCACGAAACTCCCCCTGGCCACCGCCGATCAACAGTCCCCAGCCCCGCCCTGCCAACACTCCCTTCCTCATGGCGAGCAGCTCGGGGGCCCTGGGGGAGGGACCGAGAGGTGCTCCATGCACCTCTTGGTGACTGGTTGTTTGGCTGTTATGGCATTATGACCACTGGGTTTTTATTATATAGATATTTGATATTATAAATGGCATCTTTTAACATTTTCCATTCTATTTATTTTTGCTAGTATTTCTTTTAATTGGTTTTAAAAACATTAACCTGATATCCAGTAACCTTGCTAAAATGAACAGTTAATTCTAATAATAAATCTGTATATTATTTTTATTGTCTTACTAGACAGTTAGTCCAGCTCTGACTATAAATCAAAGAGTAGATTAGAGAAAGGCTTTGCATTTAAGCTTGAGTGGGGAGCAGGAGTGCACCAGTTAGAAATAAGGGAAAAGATATTTAGGGAGAGGGAACAGAGAATTTACTAGAATGATGAATCCTGAGACTGTTAAAAGACACCCAGAGAGGAAACTGATGGTAGGAAACTGAAACTAGAGGAGTGAGAACCAAATGGTAAAAGTCCCTCTATGTCAAATCAAGGAGTTTGAAGGTTTTCCCACTCAGACTTGAAAGTCATTAACATATCTTTAAGCACAAGAGTAAAGTACTGAGTTTGAAACTTCACTTCTGTGGTGGGTGCTGCCGTGCTGATATACTTGAACATATCCAGGATACGCTATTTACCTCTCCTGACAGGATGTGAGCCATCTGTTTCTACAGTGTATCTACACTGTGTAAGCTACCCACCATTTAGTCACTTAGTAGCTGTCTTGGTTACCAGATCAACTGTCATGGTATCACAGTGCTTGTGCTCAAGTCACCCTTATGTTACTTAATAATAACCTCAAAGTACAAAAGTAGTGATACTGCATTGGCCAGTGTGATCCATGCACCAAAAAGTTGCAGGTTCGATTCCAGTCAGGGCACATGCCCAGGATGAGGGCTTGATCACTGGTGGGGTATGTGCAAGAAGCAGCTGATCCATGTTTCACTCTCACATCAATGTTTTTCTATCTCTAAAAATCAATAAAAAAACCTTTTTTTAAAAAAAGAGTAGAACAGTGATACTGCCTATTCAGATATGCCACAGAGAAGTTATAAGGTGTTTTATTTTATTTTTTAAATATATATATATATATATATATATATATATATATATATATATATATATATTTGTATTGATTTCAGAGAGAGGAAGGGATAGGGAGAGATAGAAACATCAATGATGAGACAGAATCATTAATCAGCTGCCTCCTGCACACACCCCTCCAGGGATCAAGCCCACTACCTTGGCATGTGCCCTGCCTGGGAATTGAACCTGGTACCTCTTGGTTCCTGGGTCAATGCTCAACCACTAAGCCACACCCAGTCAGGCTAAAGGGCTTTTTTATAGATGAAAAGGTGAGTACAATAAGATATTTTGAGAAAGAGAGACTACATTCACATAAAATTTATTACATTTTTCTATTTTATTATTTACTAGAGGCCCAGTGCACAAATTTGTGTAAGGGTGGGGTCCCTCGGCCTGGCTGGCAATTGGGGCCAATCGGGCCAATGGGGGGCCAGCCAGCCGGGAGGGACCATGAGAGTTTGGCTGGCCGGAGGGCTCCAGGTCATGTCTGGCCCTCTCACCCAGTCCCAACAGCAAGCTAACCTACCGGTCAGAGCATCGTCCCCCTGGTGGTCGGTGTGCATCATAGAGACTGGTCCAGTGGTCGACCGAACAGTTGACTAATCGGTCGGACACTTAGCATATTTTGCTTTTATTATATAGGATTGTTAATTTCTTACTGTGCTATTTATAAATTAAACTTTATCACAGACATAGAATGTATAGGAAAAAACATAGAATATAGAGGGTTCAGTACTATGCAAGGTTTCAGGAATCCACAGGGGGTCTTGGAACATATCTCCCACAGATTACTTCCAGTAATCACATTTAATTATGCCTCCAATTGAGACAATTAGTAAATAATAACAAATTTCTTTTCTCATAATATTTTGGTGCTATTTAAATTCTGAGATGCTGTGTTAATTTTGGCAGCTTATAATAATTTCTCTCTTTTCCTCCCTTAAAAAAAGTTTTAGTGTTCTCAAAAGCTTGCTTACTAGTCATTGCATATTAATGAATTGCATGCAATAAGCCAGACTAATTTTGTAAAAGAAAAACTAAATTACCTCACTGAAACCACTGAGACCATAGGGTTAGCTCTGAACAAAGAAAGGACCTTGAAACATTTCATAAATATTTATTTACTTTAATAATTATTGAATACATTAGTTTGACATAGTTATGTTTAACTATCTACTCATACATCTTTTGGTATATTTCTTGAAGAAAAAAAATTTACAAGAAAAAAACGAAAAATACTTATTTGCTGAAATGTTTTGCCTTCAGTTACTGCTACATGTTCTTGGAGTCCTAGGTACTCTTATATGTAAATTTTAAATAGCAGTTCATTCTGTAGTAACAATAGTCAAAGTCACTTCCCACCAAATCAAACCAATAAAATGATGCATATTTAATTTAGACTCTTGCTCTCAAAGTGTGAAACAGTAGCTTTATCACCCAGAAGCTTTTTAGATATTTAGAATCTTGGGTCTATCACAGAACGCCTAAATCAGAATTAAGATCCTTGGGTAAGGCAAATGCAGGTAAAGTCTGTGAAGCTCTGCTCATGCTCAAATATGTACATCTCAACTACTTGGAAAAAATGCATGTGTCAAGCTCCCAGGCCAGATTGCTGAAAGCAACTCTCTCAAAGTAAGATCCAAGAACTGCTAAAAAGTGTAACTGGTGATTTTGATTAAATGTTAGGACTGGGAGTTAGTGATCTATGGGGCTCTTTAATGACACATGATTGACCTCTGACCCTAATTTGTTAAACCACTTATCTCACTTTACATAAGCAAACTTAAAAAAAGATATTAGATTCTATGTGCAAAGATTCAAATATGGAAAGTATCTCAGTAGATGAACATTGTCTAAAAACAATATTTGTATAAACAGCTTCATATTGATAATCTTTTTGAAAAGAAGAAATAAATGAAAGAATTCTTGCTTGTTGAGTAGTAAGCAGCTAATGTGCTCAAATTTTAACAGACCATCTGCAGAAGATTGGGTTAGAGTTGGCTAAGTGCAGTGAAGTGACACAAACTTGTAAGAACATAATAGGAGTACTAACACCTGAAATCCATCCATTTATTTATTCTTTTTTTTCTCATTCTGACAAATATTTTATTTTATCGAATGCCTCCTAAGTGTGGACCTCTGCACCAGACACTGAAATAAGCTGACATGTAAAAATGTGAATGCAAGATTCACACTCATTGTCACAGCTCCATTCAGATCAATGAAACATGAATACAGGGTAGAGCCATTGCTTGAAAAAAGCTAAAATTTTAACAAATGACAGAGTAAGCAGAGTGGTATAACCTTTGTTTTACTTCTCTTTTCTCTGCCATTAAAAGCAACATACTAACAGGAAAAGGTAGATCAAACATTGTATAAGAGAAATTAAAACCCAAAAAGGAAATAGCTATTAAGAGAACACATAGCCCAGCTGGTGTGGCTCAACGGTTGAGCATCGACCTATGAACCAGGAGGTCATGGTTGGATTCCTGGTCAGGGCACATGCCTGGGTTGCTGGAGAATCCCCAGTGGGGGGCGTGCAGGAGTCAGTCAATCACTGATTCTCTGTTATCATTAATGTTTCTATCTCTCTCTCGCTCTCCCTTCCTCTCTGAAATCAATAATGACTAAAAGAGAGAGAGAAAGAATGAGAGAGAGAGAGAAGAGAACACATAATTATTGTAAATTGTCACGCTGGCAAAATTACCTGCCAAGGCATGGCAAAATCTTTCAGGTGTGTCCCCAGAAATACTGCAAGCACAGTGAATGTTACCATCACAGGTGACACTTGCCTTAGGGTTTTAACTCCAAGTACTTGCCTTTTTCACTGCCCCATGCAATCACTATATACTCTCAATATTCTTTAACTGAATTTCATCAATAAACCCTCTTGTTATGAACAGCATAAAAAGATATTTAACCTAGTTGCGCTGAAATCACTGTTAATCCAAATTTAAGGGATAACACTTGTGAGTTTTTCAATCTGGGATCAAACCAGCAACCTCTCAGTGCCCAGAGACTACACTCAACCAACTGAGCCACTCTGGCCAGGCAAGGTCTTTTTTTTTTGAAAGAGCTGTTTATCATCGAATATTTGAACAATTGTTGATGAATTAAGAACTGCAGAGAAAAAATTAAAGCAAACCTAAAAATTGTTTACTTTTCATGAAGGTTTTGCCTGTCTTAAGTACTAGCCCTCTTTCTTTTGCAGTTGCTCTCACTCTAAAAAGAGACCATTATAGTTTTTCTGGCTAAGATACTGCAATAGCATCCTTAATTATTGTCTCCATAGATTACTTACTTCTTGCAACTTCATGTATTAATATGGGATAAAATGTTTCTGAATATTTTATAAATGGATTAATTCACTATACAGTATATTCTTTTATGTCTGGTATCTTTTGTTCAATATTATGATATGAAGAACTATCCACATTGTTGTGTTAAACTAGAGTTTATTCATTATCACTGTTGTATAATATACCCTATAATAGACCACAATTTCATTTTTCATGTACTGTTCATAGACTTTTGAATTTATCTTGTTCAGGGCCATTACAAGTGCATATCCTATCTAATAAAGAGAGAATATGCTAATTGACCCTCAGGCCGTTGCAAAGATGGTGGTGTCCACAGCCAATAAGGAGGGAATATGCTAATTGACTGCCACTCCCTCAAAGATGGCAGTGCCCACGGCTACAAGATGGTGGCGCCCAGTCCCCTCAGCTCTGCCGGGCGGCAGGCACACAGCAAGCCTCGGATGGTGGCTGCCCAGCCACCGAGGGCCACCCGAGGCTCAGGTAACCAAGGCCGGCTGAGGCTTGCGCTGCCAGCAGTGGCAGCAGCAGAGATGTGATGGGGTGTCGCATTCCCCTGATTGCCAGGTCGCCTCCTGCCCCTGAGGGCTCCCAGACTATGAGAGGGAACAGGCTGGGCTGAGGAACCCCAGTGCATGAATTTTTATGCACCGGGCCTCTAGTTTATAATATGCATTTTCATTGGATATGTTTAGGACTGAAATATTTGTGTCAAAGAACAGGTGTATATCAACTTTAGCAAACACAGCTAAAGAATTTTTCAAAATGCTGTAGCAATTTAATTCTTATCAGCAATGCATAAGAATTGATTTACTCCACATTCTCATAAACATTTGACATTGCCAATCTTTTTTATTTTCACCATTCTGGTGAATGGATTCTCATTATGGTTCTAATTTCTCTCTCTGATGAACAAGGAGATTAAGCATCTTTTCAAAGCCTGTTGGTTATTGGAATGTTATCCTTTTTGAAGCTCCTCATCAAGAATTTGTTATTGTTGTTGGTTTAAGTTTTTGCCAATCTTTCTACTGATTTGACTGTGCTTTTCTATTGACTTATACACGTTCTTTATGAATTTTGGAAATGAGCCTGAGTCAGATGTAAGTATTGAGAGTGTGTTCTAATTAGTGAATTTTCCTTTTCATTCTCTTAATGGAATCTTTTTATTAATGGTAATATTTCCTCTTTGACACAGTGAAATTAATGCTTTTTTGTGTCAAGCTTAAAAATAAGAAATATAAAGTTATATTTTCTTTTTTACTATCCAATTTTTCTATCCATGTTTAGATCTAACTTCATCTGGAATATATGAGCTAGAAGTCAGGTTTCCACACATACCCACATCATAGATAACTAATTATTCCAGTACTATTTTATTAAACAATCTTCTCCTATAACCTTAAAGTATTTAAAGTATTTACTTTTTCATAATTCAAATATCCATATATGTATGGTCCTGTTTCTAAACTCTCTATTCTAAGTCATTAGTCTATCTGTGTATCCTTAAAAAATGGCATATGGCAATGTAGTTCATAATGTCTTTATAATATAACATAGTGTGTCTTATGTTTGTGTTCATTTTCATTTCAAAATTGTCTTAGTTGTTATTGAAATTTTAGTTTACATATAGGTACATTTTATAAATAGCTTGCAAATTCATACACACACACACATACATGCCTGCTATTTTGAAAGAGATCATATTGACTCTATTATATTATTCATTTTTGTAATGTATTCATTAGGTTTTGATAGCAAGATTACAAGAATCTTATAAAATGTCTTGGTAAGTATTCCATTCCTATTATTCTCTAGGAAAAAAGTTTTGTAAGATTGTTGTCATCGTTTATTTTACTTTTTGTTAGAGATCTTAAACATTCAGCAGAAAACACCTGGGCATGTGTTCTTTTGTGGGAAATTTTAAATACTGAATATAATTTATTTCATAGATAAAGACTAGTTTGAATCTGATTGTCTTTTTCTTTTGAGGACAGATTTGGTTTCATTTTTGTAGGATTTATGTCCTTTAATTCAAGTATAGTCATAACATTTTCCACTTTATCTTTATAATATTATTTTTAATTCCTACATTATATTCTGTATTATTTTTCTCCAATTTTCTTTGAGTTAACTTTAAGTTCCTGTCCTAACTTCTTGATATGTATGCTTAGATAATTGATTGTAATTTATAATATACATATTTAAGTCTATAAATTTCTCTCTAGCCATGTATTTGGCTATATAAGATGCATTTTCAGACATGTAATTTTCATTATAACTTAGCTCCAAATATTTTTTTAATCTTCATTGTGATTTCCTCATTGAACTATGTGTTATTTAAAGGTACATTTGTTAATTTTCAGTCAAACCCTCCCTGTGACATGCCAATAGGAATCAAGGCTCAACTACAACAGGAGGGCGCACACAAACCACACAGGGAGTGCATCTAAAGCTGGGGTGACCAGAGACTGTGCCACTAGGCCAGCCTTGGACAAACTATGGCCCGCGGGCCGGATCTGGCTGTTCTATCCGGTTCTCTTGCTCTCCCCTCCGCTCCTTTACTTTGAATTTATATTAGTTCACACAAACACTCCATCCATGCTTTTGTTCCGGCCCTCCGGTCCAGTTTAAGAACCCATTGTGGCCCTCGAGTCAAAAAGTTTGCCCACCCCTGCACTAGGCCCTACATGACTCTTACTACCAGGACCAGGAAATATAGCAGCTCTACATAATACATAGAAACAAACACAGGGAATCAACCAAAATGAGGAAACTAATAGGTCCCAAATGAAAGAAGGATAAAAGTCCAGAAAAAGAACTAAATGAAATGGAAGCAAACAAACTACCAGGTACAGAGTTAAAACAATGATTACAAGGATGTTCAAGGAACTTAGTGAGACCTTCAACAACATAAAAAAGGACATGGGAACCATAAAAAAGAACCAGTCAGAAATGGAGGATATAATAACTGAAATAAAGAATGAATTACAGGAAATCAATAGTAGAGTAAATGAAGCAAATAATCAAATCAGCAATTTGGAAGACAAGAAAGCAGAAAACACCCAATCAGAAGAGCAGACAGAAAAAAAAAATTTAAATGAGGATAGTGTAAGGAGCCTCTGGAACAACTTCAAGCAAACCAACATTTACATCATGGGGAGAAGAGAGAGAGAAAGAAATTAAAAACCTATTTGAAAAAATAATGATGGAAAACTTGCCTATCCTGGTGAAGGAAATTGACATACAAGTCCAAGAAGTGCAGAGTCCCAAACAAGATAATCCAAATCAGCCCACACCATCATAATTAAAATGGCAAAGTTTACAGACAAAGAGGAATCCTTTTTAAATCCTCACTTGCAGGTATGTTTATTGATTTTAGAGAGAGGAAGAGAGAGAGAGAGAGAAAGAGAGAAAGAGTGATGCAAGAGAAACATCTATTGGTTGCCTCCCATATGTGCCTCAGCCAGGAATTGAACCTGCAATCTAGGTATGTGCCCTAACCGGGAATGGAACCCACAACCTTTTGGTGTATGGGATGATGCTCCAAACAACTGAGCCACGTGCCCAGGATCTAAGAGAGAATCTTAAAAGCAGCAAGAGAAAAGCAGTTAGTTATATACAAGGAAGCTCTTATAAGACTGTCAGCTGATTTCTCAACAGAAACTCCGCAGGCCAGAAGGGATTGGCATAAAATATTCAAAGTGATGAAAAGCAATAACCTACAACCATATTTACTCTATCTAGCAAAGCTATCCTTTATAATCAAAGGACAGATAAAGAGCTTCCCAGACAAGAAAAAACTAAAGGAGGTCAACACCACCAATTCAATATTACAAGAAATGTTGAAAGGTCTTCTTTAAGAAGAAAAAGAAATAAAGAATGTGGATAAGAAAATGGCAATAAATACATACCTATCAATAATTACTAGTACTTTAAATGTAAATGGATGAAAGGCTCCAATCAAAAGATGTGAGGTGACTGATTGGATCACAAAACAAGACCATTACATATGCTGCCTAATATAGACTCACTTCAGATTGTATATTAAAGGGATGGAAAGAGATATTTCATGAGAATGGAGACAAAACAAAGCAAAAGCTGGGGTAGCAATATGTATACCAAACAAAATAGATTTTAAAACAAAGACTATAACAGGAGACAAAGAAGGACCCAGCAACTTCACCTCTGGGTATGTCTTCAAAGAAACCCAAAACATTAAATTGAAATAGCATATACATCCATATGTTTATTGCAGCATTATTTACAGTAGTCAAGCTTATATGTGGAATCAAAAAAAAAAAAAAAAAGCAGAACTGAAACATACTTACAGATACAGAGAACATTTTGAAGGCTATCAGATGCAAGAGGGGTTGGGGGGATGTGTGAAAAAGGTGAAGGTATTCAGAAGTACAAATGTAGTTACAGAATAGTCATGGGGATGTAAAGTACAGCATTGGGACTATAATCAGTAATATTGTAATAACTATATACACTGTCAGATGGGTACTAGATTCATCAGGGTGATCACTGTGTAAGTCAAAATGTCTAATTATAGGGCTATACACCTGAAACTAATATAATATTGCACATCACTTATAATTTAAAAATAAAAAGTGAAAATTAAATTAAAATAAGGCACGTTGTTAGGTTCATATTATCTCAACAAACTGAGTGATAGAGATCTCAGTGGCATAGTTCCTTCAGAAAGGCATGAAATCTCAGGAAGTCTGCTTTCACTCAGACAATGCCTTAAGATCACATAGGGGTCCAAAAGAATAATCCATGTCTAGCCCCAATATTTATTGCAAATTATTATTTTCATACATACATTTCTCATTCATTTAACTCAACCAGAATATCTTTCTTCAATCCCTGGATCCATAGGGTGATTGAGTCTTAGACTACTGATTTCATAAAATGGAAACAATTATTTTATGGGGTTGTAGTGAAGTTTTAAGAAGAAAAATGGATGCTAAGTAGTGCATAGTAGATACTCTGAAATGGGAGTATTATTTTTATACTGTAATTCTTGAGCCTTAAAGTAATCTCTTCTCCCTCTGATCTGCCATAATATTTGTATTATTGCTTCTTTTTCTTTTTTTAGTATATTTTTATTGATTTCAGAGAGGAAGTGAGAGAAAGATAGAAACATCAATGATGAGGAGAATCATTGATCTGCTGCCTCCTGCACGCTCCATGTGTAGGGATCAAGCCCCCAACTCGGGCATGTGCCCTTGACTGGAATCGAATCTGGGACCCTTCAGTCCCTAAGCCGACGCTCTATCCACTGAGCCAAACTGGCTAGAGCATTGCCTCTCTTTCTGACCTTCTTTCTTGAGTATTATCAAAATAATTTCAAAAAGAAGCAGTCTATTTGTACAGTGAGGCCCTAGAGTTTGAGGAGAGTAAATATTCTCAATGCTCCTCTGTATTCTTTGGAACTTCTGGGGAGACAAGTGAAGAAATCATTTACAGCTTTGAAGGCATAGACTAAGTCATTTTTAATTTATACACCAATTACTGAAAGAGAACTTTTCTCAGCTTTTAAACAGTTGGGGCTTTATCAAACAATGCAGCATCCCTAATGCACACAAGGGAATTTTTTTGTATCCTATCAGAGTCTAGAGGTATAAAGACCCAATATGGAGGCTGGCATACTGACATCGTAAATTTGGTAATATCTCTCAGCAGCAATGATGGCCTGGAGATAATAGCCTTGGCAGGTAAGTAAACCAGGTTGCCAAAATACTTTCATGGACCAGGACAGATAGCAGTTGTCCTACCTTTCCAAGTGGCTTCTTATAATTGTTTACTTCTGTTTTTAAGTCACTAGAAGAAGCAATTTAAGGGGTAGGAATTGCCATGTGCTTTCCTCAAAAATCACTTTTCAGGGAAACACCAACTGCTTCCTGTGGTTTATAGTTGTCTCATCTGTGTTTGGAAGCTGGCCACTGCTACAGCTAGAAGAACTGCTTCTGAGTGAGCTGTATCCCAGCCAACATATGGTCTTGAATCTGGGCACTGAATGCTCACAGCTTTGGACAAAAGTCTAAGTCCCACCAAACTGAGATGTGAGATCTGGCTTACTTATATTAAGGCAACGACTACACGGAAAGACTTGCTGGGTTGAAGCTGACTGATTAATATTCATGTCCCTCTTGCCTCACTGAATTATTGAACCAATAAAAACCAGTAGTGCTCTGGGACTTCACTATTCTCAAGATTTTCTGGGGTGAATCATCAACCTTGCCTTCTGTCACACAAATCCATTGCATTAACAAGTCCTGTCAAATTACCTTCCAAATGCATATTGAATGCACCTATTTCTCTCTCTCCACTGTATCTTTCCCAACTACCATCTTTTCCCTTTTGGTATACTTTCATGTCACTTAACTGACCACCTACTGTCCACTCCTAACTCCTTAAAGTCATTTCCCACACATAATAGCAAGAGTAATCTGTTAATGTATAAATAGTATATCATGGTTGAGCCTAACATCTTTTAATGATGTATTTTATTTAACTGCAAACTTATTATCATGTTCCACTTCTCCTTTATTGGAATGTAATTTCCATGAGGGCAGAAACTGTTTCTATCTTGCTCACCACTGAATTATAGAATCTGTAATTAAAGGGATCAACCTAACTGCAATCCAGCCTTTTTTATAGCATACTGACCAGAATATCAGGAAACTTTTTCAGGTAAGACCTTAAGGCTTGGGGTCTGGAAGCCTAAGTGCCAAACTATGGTGGCATTGTCCCTGCCCCATTTTTGCAGCATGGCAAGCAATGGGGGAATTACTGAAAGCAGTTTCCAGAGGAAGTTCCTCCAGGCCGGGCACAAACTGGAAATGAATCAGCAAAACAAACAGAGATAGACAAGAATAGAAAGGTAAAGAGGCAATTAAAATAAATAACAAAGAAAAGATTAAGAAATGACTTTTTGAATCAGGTGTTAGAAACAGGAAGTTGAGAATTCCCAATCCTAAGGGTAGGTAAAGAGTCATAGACCTTAATATTCATGGCATGACCCTGTTGGGAGTGGGTGATGTTGGGAGCAGAATGCACACAAGTTTCTAACCTCACCATCATGTAAAATCCACACAATTCATTTCAGAATGAACTTATTGTTCATTAATTTACTCTCCCATATACTCATTCATTCATCCATTCATCCATTCATTTATAGTGCAGTATTTATTGAGAATCTGTAAATATCTTTAGAAACATTAAAGTACCCTGAAATGCAGTTTCTTTCAATATTCCATTTGTAACAAGCAGACTGATTTTCCCATTTCTAATAATCTTCCTTCTTCTTTCATTCATCATTCAAGCAAGATTTGTCCAAAGTTCTTCTGTCATGTAGGGTTTTCTAAAGTTCCATCTTGTTTTCTCTTATTTAAGTTCCTTTTGCATGTGTAATAGCATCAAAATCTTTTAAACTTTGAAGGAGTGGCACATTTTATTATATCTGTTTTGTTTTTCCTATTGAACTTAGCTCAGATATGGGCACTTAGTAATTAAGTGGATGGTAAATATTTCAAATGTATTGACTGGTTAGTAGGTCCCAGAGCTCTACTGGTTTGTATTGGTTCAATAATTCAGTGAGGCAAGAGGGACATGAATATTAATATTATAATCAGTCCGCATTAACCCAGCAAGCTTTTTGGTGTAGACATTGCCCTAATATAAGTAAGCCAGATCAGATCTCTAATTGAGTTATTCTCATATTTGGATATATGAGAAAACCTTTCTCAATAGTTTTAGACTTTCTGCATCTGTCAACCAGAACCCATTCTCCTGACTCCCAACTGGATCCTATAGTATCCTTTTGGGATCACTGAGCCACCGTGTGTTTCTATTTATACCATTTGGTTACTGGCTGCCTTGGATCCTTTTATGTAACCAATCTAGGAATTTGCAAACTTCAAAGGCAAATACATTTTAAGTACACACACATTCATTTAGAGACATTGATAAAATGGTATTTTTCAAGTTTATTTGGCTTTTCTTTTTAATTTTAAAAGTAACAAAAGGACATTAGAAATTTTTCACAGAGAAGAAAATCCTTATAATCCCAGCTTTGCAATAAACTGCATTTCACAGAAGTTTGCATTTTTATACGTCTCTATCTACTTTCTCATCTATTCATTTTGGAGCCTGCCTTTATATTTTCCACTTTACATTGAAATCTATTATGACAAACTTCCAGTTGCCTCATATTCTTTGGTATCGTCTTTGTTTCAAATCTGTCAACTTCCTTTGAGAAAATTAAATAAAATAAAAGGGAATGGCAATGTACTGAATATTATATCATAAACATTTTCTGTGTTGTTGTACATTATTCCAACAATTATTTTTAATATCTCTTTGGTATTCTATGAACCACATGCATACTTTAACTGTTAATAATATTATAAGCAGTAATTCATGTGCAGAAGCAGCAATGCAAACAACTCATCTTATTTTGGCATGGTGACTGGCCTCCTGCCCCCAGATGTCTTGTCATCAGGTCACTCAGGCCCACAAACATCTGCAGGATGTGGCTCTGTGGGGGGTGGTCAGAGAGGGCATATCAATCTTGGAGGGAAAAGGAGGGAGGACAGACAAGGGGGGATGAAAGGAACCCTCAAGCGGAGTCCTCTTCGGATTCAATTGCTTTTGCAGCTTTTCTCTCGCTCTTTGTACAGAGTTGGAAGTGTGACATTTTAAAGTTAGTTTTTATAGAAACAAATGTCAGGAGAGAGGTGAGTCATCCCAATATCTCTAAAAATAAACCCAGGCTGTCAAAGAAATCAAAACTTTGCCCTCAAGCTTAGCCGGCGAGAGAGCAAGTCTTCCTACCCGTGAGCTGTGCAGCTGCTTGAGGTAGTCCCGGGATCTGAGGGCAGTGTGGGGCTGGCGAGGCTGAAAATAAAAAGCAAGAGAATTTGGGATTTGGGCTTTATTTAACTGGAAAGTGGCCCTCAGGAAATACACTATTTTGAGGAGAGAAATGATTGACTATTTCAAGTGGGGGCCAAAATAGGCCTCCTAAGGGAATACCCTCCCTGTTCAGATTTGAAATGTAGCTTCATCACCAACCTAGACAGTTAGCATGTGATAGATAATGAGTATCCATGGTGATCTGAGCTAAGAGGGAGAGCTCAGATCCCTCAGTAGGATATTCAGGATCCCAGGCTGTGCCCAATAGGTGCCCTAATGTAGACACATCAATGTCAAAAGGAAATAAAAACTGAGTTCCAGCTTTAGAAACAGGAAAGCCACCTGTTTCCTGTCTCCCCTCACATTCCTCCTCCCTAGCTCTCTGTCCTGTTTCAGCACTCATCCATATGGCCAGACCCTAGAGCGCCCCTGCCCAGCCTGGCCACTGGGAACTGAATTCTCCCCTCTGCCTGCTCTCTGCAGACTCTCTTGAGTGGCCAGGTTTTTGTGGTTTTGTTTGTTTGCTTGTTTGTTTTAATTGAGAACCCCCCTGCCCTGTGCTAGGGATCGATGACAAAGTGGTGAGCAAGACAAAGTCCCTGCTATCATGAAGCTTACATTTTATTGTGAAAACTGGACAAATAAATATACAGCATAATTTCATGTATTATAAAAGTAAAGTAGGGTAAACTAATAGTGATTTATTTATTTGTGTTTTTATTTTTATTTTGTTAATCCTGACCTGACGATATTTTTTCCATTTATTTTTAAGGAGAGAGGCAGGAAAGGAGGGAGAGGGAGGGAGGGAGGAAGAGAGAAAAAAAGAGAAAGAGAGAGAAACATGGATGTGAGAGAATCACATCGATTGATTGCCTCCCCGACTTGCCTGGGCATTGAACCTGCAACCTAGGTACATGCTCTTGATCAGGAATCAAACCCATGGAACTCAGGATGGTTTAATTTAACAACTGAGATTGAGAATCACTCTCTCAGTGCTAATGTCCATGTCATACCTCATTCAAATTAGATTAGACTACCTGGAGGAAGGGAGCTAGGCATTGGTGGGTTTGTTTGTTTGTATAAAGTTCCAGAATAATTCCACTGTGCAGTGAAGTTTAGGAACTACAGCTCTTGAGTTTATATCAGAAGAGCAGAGGATTAGTCAGAACAGAAATTTCTGGGCCCCACCCTCAGTTTCTGACTCAGCTGGTCTACAAAGGGGCCTGAGAATTTGTATATCTAACAAGTTCCTAGGTGGTGCTTATAATACAAGTGTGGGGAAGTACTGGATGGAATCACTTTGGAAAACTGTTTAGTATTAACTGCTAAAGGTAAAGTTATGTATACACTATCTAACTATTTCCTCAGTATGGTTTTTACCAAAATTTCGTAGTTTTATGTATTAGGATATATGTATAAGAATGTCTCTTGGCTATATTATTTTTAATGACCAAAATCTAAACACAACCCAATATCTATCAACAATAGAATGGAAAATCAATTTGTGGCATGTTCAGACAATGATATAACACACTACAATAACAATGAACAAGTACAGCTACACACAACAATATGGATAATTCTTTAAAATGTAATATGGAACAGAAGAAACCAGATTAATATAAACAAAAACACATGGAATATGACTTCATTTATATAAGTTTCAAATAATATTGACAAGACTAAAATACTATGGTTTAGGAATTCATAGTTCAGGATTCAAACTTTAAAAAAATTGAATAAGTGGTTTTCTTACTGATTTGCTTTGGGGGTGACAAAGCATTTTTATTGGGAAATGCTTGTGGGGGTTTTAGGATAATGACAGTGATTCATGTCTTTACCAGGAAGATTGTTATATCTGTTTTTTCTTCATAATAATTTCAATAAATGTTTCTTTTATGTACATTTCTATTTTCTATCATATCTTACGATAAAAAATAATTAAATACCACAATAATAAGGAAGGCTGGGTAACTTGTAGAAAAAATGAAACAATCAAAACTAATTTCAAAGATGGAAAACGTTGACTTTCAATTTATTTATATGAAGGGATATTTTATTAAACTCAGTTGTGTGAATTAAAATAGAGAATATTTCTATTATTTTGTTTAGGAAACTATTTTCAAAGTTTTGAACTTTTAGGAGAAAATGGTGCCATCTGGGACCTCATTTGTGACACTTACTGGTTGAGACCTGTTGGCCCAGTGTAATTTTAAATAGTACCCTTTCATTTCCAGAGTGTCCTAATTTGGACAATAAATTATGAGTATGTCTATTTTTAGCATTCTTTCTAATGTTAAACACCTGAACCATTAGAAAAAAATATGTCTTTCCAATGATGAACTTTAGTCTCTGCAAAAAGAATTTCCAAATGAGTAAATGAAGAATGGCCTATTGATATGTATATGGTTTGTAAAAACATTATGCATTTCCTAAGTCATAGCATTTGCTTTTTGCTTTTTTCCACAACTAAAAGGTTTTGCCTAATTTAATGGTTCTACTGAAATTAATCACTTTGAGTGCCTACACCCACCCTGCCAAAAACATGCTGAATTCTTAAGAGAAACAATGAAAAAAGTCCAAATACAGCAAGACCCCCAGACTTAATGATTCAATATTTAACATCTGCAATGCCATCTGCTCTTAAATCAAAATGTCATTTTCAGAAGTTTTTCTGATAATCAGTGAAAACTGAAATCATTCAGGAGAAGTGCAAGAATTCTAGAAAGGGCTTAGAAAGAGAGATGAGAGTCAGAGCATACAGAGGAATAAAAACCTATGTTAAGTTTCTTCTAACTTGAACTTCCTAAATAAAATTTCCAAGTAAAACACTGGGAACATCAAAGTGTTCTCACATAGTCACATCCTCCTCTTTTCCAGCCCACACTGGAGAAGGAAAAAGCTAAAGTTTCCAGATCACATTGAAATAACTCAGCAACATTTATTAATACTCACCTAATTCTTAGGCCCTCAGGATAAGCTCCCATTGACGTCAGCAGGAGATTTTTTGTGCAGACTGTTGTGAATTCATCTCAATGTGTTTTAACTGTGTTATTTAGAGCATTTTAGGATGGAGCTTCAAAGGCCCTACCTACACAGCTAAAAAATTGGCATTCAGAACCCGAAGGTCCCAGATACAATGACTCCCTCCTGGCTGTTTCTGGAGGATGCTGCTAGAACTTTGTATCTGCAATGGAGAAACAGGACAAGAGTATGCTTAACCCTGGAAACTTCTATTTGATGGTCATTGTCAATTTAAAAGTGTAAGGACTGGCTAGTAGAAGGGTTTCTCCTGACTAAGGAGCCAAGAGTCCATTTATATATTTTCAAGTTGTGTGTGTACATACAGACAGACTTGAGGAGGGGAAAGGTAGTTAACTTCAGCCATAGAACATTTTATAAAATAACTAGAGGTCTGGTGCATGAAATTTGTGCACTGGTGGGGAGGGGAGAGCGTCCCTCAGCCCAGATTACAAAAGGATGCAGGCCAGACTGAGGGACCCCACTGGTGCACGATCTGGGCCAGGGAGGGACACAGGAGGTTGGCCAGCTAGAGAGGGACCACAGGATGGCTCCAGCGCGTGTCTGGCCCATCTCGCTCAATCCCAATGGGCCAGACCCCAGCAGCAAGCTAACATACCGGTCAGAGCATCTGCCCCCTGGTGGTCAATGCACATCATAGTGACCGATCGATAGGTCAACTATCTTCCCCCTGGTGGTCAGTTCAAGTCATAGCAAGCAGTTGAGAGGCCTTAGCATATTATTAGCATACTAGAGGCCCGGTGCATGAAATTCGTGTACGGGGGTGTGTGTCCCTCAGCCCAGCCTGCACCCTCTCTAATCTGGGACCCTTCAAGGGATGTCCGACTGCCCGTTTAGGCCCGATCCTGGTAGGATTGGGCCTAAACGGGCAGTCAGACATTCCTCTCACAATCCAGGACTGCTGGCTCCCAACTGCTCTCATGCCTGCCTTCCTGCCTTCCTGATTGCCCCTAACTGCTTCTGCCTGTCAGCCTGATCATCCCCTAACCACTCCCCTGCCAGCCTGATTGATGCCTAACTGCTCCCCTGCCAGCCTGTTTGCCCCTAACTGCCCTCCCCTGCCGGCCTGGTCACCCCTAACTGCCTTTCCCTGCAGGTCCGGTTGCCCCCAACTTCCCTCCTCTGCTGGCCTGGTCACCCCTAACTGCCCTCCCCTGCTGGCCTGATCGCCCACAACTGCCCTCCCTTGCAGGCCTGGTCCCTCCCAACTGCCCTTCCCTGCTGGCCATCTTGTGGTGGCCATTTTGTGTCCACATGGGGGCAGCCATCTTTGACCACATGGGGGCAGCCATCTTGTGTGTTGGAGTGATGGTCAATTTGCATATTACTCTTTTATTAGATAGGATTATACTTTGATTGGTTGAATGGCCGACTGGATGACTGGACACTTAGCATATTAGGCTTTTATTATATAGGATATATTGGCCTAGGAACTGGTTATGAGGAACAAAAGCCCATTTATACCCACTTGAGTTAAGGGGAAGTTAGTTTTAAGCTAAGGTAGGCAACCTCATAGACATTTAAGGATTAGAAATGAGAGTCAAGCCACAATGGGACAGACAATAGAGCAAAAAAGTCTGTTGTGCCCTGGCCAGTTTTCTCAGTGGTTAGAGCTACAGCCTGTGGATCAAAGGGTCACAGGTTCCATTCCCAGTCAAGAGCATGTACCTCTGTTGCAGTATTCCCAACCCCAGTGGGGCGGCGGGGAGGCATGTGGAAGTCAACCAATTTATGTGTCTCTCTCATGTATATGTTTCTCTCTGTCTCACTCTTCCTCCACCCTCTCTTCTCTCTCTAGAAATCAATGGAAAAATTATCCTCTGGTGAGGATTAAAAAAAAAAAGTCTGCTGTTACACAAACATGCTCTGTGTTTCTAAAGCAGATTTTTCCTCATCTCTGCTTCTTACTTGTTTTCTCTTATTTAGCTTCACATTTGTCTACTTACGCTGATATTTCAATTCAGTTGTCCACTGTTATCTAAACAATAACTCCAGTGTCTCTAAGTGCAACTTCTCTTGAGAGAAAGCTATTAGGTCAACCCAGTCTATGTACTGGTTCTTGTGTTTGCATTCAACCCTAGCCAAGACAGCTAGTGGTGAGGATCACTTCCTACAATAGGGGCTATGATTGGGGTACATTCTAGAAAAAGCAGTGACCTGAGTGGGTGCTTCTAAAATAAAGAGTATATGCAAATTAATTAAAATTATTACATCTGATGGATGGGTGTACTAAATGCCCAAAGTGCTAGCTCTTCTCCCCTTACCTCCCAGGTCAATAGGAAATAAACAATCGATATATATAGAAGGCTAAGTGTCCGTCTGTCCATCAGACCAGTAGCTATGATGTGCACTGACCACCAAGGGGCAGACGCTCAACGCAGGAGTTGCCATGATGCTTACTGGCCATTTAAAAATAAATGGTATCACGGACCTGGCACCGACAGACCAACACTTGGTTTCCCCCAAGTGGGACACAGGCTCTGCCACCACTCCAGGGTGACACCCCACCAAATCACAGACAACACCGCCAAGACCCCATGACACAAAATGCAGCCCACAGCCCAGCCCAGCCCAGCCCAGAAACAGTCACTGTGGGTGCTGGGCGATGACATCATATAGCAACACCCAGCTTCCTCTCCCTAGTGACTAGCCTCCTTGGAGTTTCTCCAGCCCAGGAACCTGACTTGCTTTATAGCCAGGTGCAAACATTTTACAGTTTAACCAAATGTTTGTTAAGCGTTTTCACATGCCTCATCTCATTTGATGCTCACAGAAGTCCTGGAGTAGGTAGATAGGAGACTCGGTAGAATCATATTTTCTTTTCATTAGCCAGAAAATGGAGATTTAGAAAGTTTAGAAACTTGACCTGACTAAAAAGAAGTAAGAAATGGTGGACCTTGAAAATGACTTCAGGTTTTCTCACTGCGCAGAATATAGTCAAACACTGCTATAGTTATTATCTACAATAATAATCTGCTTTGTGTTGATATTTACTGCTGTGTTGCTGACAATTACCTGAAAGAGAAGTTGGGGTGCTTTACTGAGCTGAAAAAAGTTTAGCTAAGTCAGAAAGCAGTTCTAATTAAGCAAGTTTATTCTATATATACTAGAGAACCGGTGCACAAATTTGTGCATGGGTGGGGTCCCTCGCCTGGCCAGCAATCAGGGCTGATCAGGGCTGTTTCAGCCAGTCCCAATTGGGGCCAACTGGGGCCGGCCGGGCTGAGGAGGGAATGAGGGAGGGTGGTCAGCCACAGGAGATTGGCTGTAGGAGTGCATTGACCATCAGGGGGCAGCTTCTGCATTGAGTGTCTGCCCTCTGGTGGTTAGTGAACATCATAGCAACTGGTGAACCAGTCATTCGGTTGACTGGTCATAACGGTAGCCTAGGCTTTTATAGCCTATCTAATAAAAGAGAAACATGCAAATTGACCTTACCTCCGCTACGCCCACAAGCCACGCCCACCAGCCAATCGGGAGCGATTATGCAAATTAACCCAACAAAGATGGCAGCAGCCACAGAGCTGGAGCAAGCAGGAGGCTTGGGTCACCCCTGGCGATGGAGGAAGCCAAGCTTCCTGCCCGCCCTGGCTGGCCCTGGCCTTCGCTCAAGGCTACAAAGTTTTAATTATAGAAGATAAATAAATCCCAACAAAAATGGGGGCAGCCATGGAGCTGGAGAGAGCAGTAGGCTTGGGTTGCCCCTGGCAGTGGAGGAAGCCAAGCTTCCTGCCCGCAATGGCCTTTCCTGGACTCTGCTCAAGGCTACAAAGTTTCCATTATAGAAGATAAATAAATCCCAGATACTAGGGTCTCTGCTTGGGTCGCTGGGGGACATGTCTGGCCTGCAAACCACCACATGCCCCTTGCGCAGGTCGCCTCATGCCCCAAGGGAACCCCCACCCTGATCCAGGACACCCTTCAGGGCAAACCAGCCGGCCCCCACCCATGCACCAGGCCTCTATCCTATCTAATAAAAGAGTAATATGCAAATTGACCATCACTCCAACACACAAGATGGCTGCCCCCATGTAGCCAAAGATGGCTGCCCCCATGTGGACACAAGATGGCCACCACAAGATGGCCAGCAGGGGAGGGCAATTGGGAGGGACCAGGCCTGCAAGGGAAGGCAGTTGTGCTTGATCAGGCCAGCAGGGGAGGGCAGTTGGGGGCAATCAAGCCTGCAGGGGAGGTCAGTTAGGGGTACCAGGCCGGCAGAGGAAGGAAGTTGGGGGTGACCGGGCCTGCAGGGAAGGCAGTTGGGGGGGACCCAGGCCTAGAGAGGAGAGCAGTTGGGAGCCAACAGTCCTGGATTGTGAGAGGAATGTTGGGCAGTCGGACATCCCTCAAGGGGTCCCAGATTGGAGAGGGTGCACGCTGGGCTGAGGGACACATCCCCGCCCCCCAGTGCACAATTTTTGTGCATCGGGCCTCTAGTATATAGATAAAAGGCTAAGTTGACTCATGAATGCACAATACATACAAAGCTCTCACTGGCGCCAACTGCACACATATTTCTATCTGTCACTGTCGATCGTGAATTTGGTTGATACTTCTATTATAGAGAAAGGGCGAATAGTGATTAATTTCTTCTAGTTAATTTCCTTTCAAAGTGTAGGAATCTGTGCACCAGGACAGTTTAGGTGTTTACCTATGCCGCCATCTTGGTTTCTCCCCAGGACACTAGTTTTTAAATAGCAATATTGCAGCCACAGTAGGAGTTTTCAGTCACCTGCAATGGAAATGTATTTTTAAAAACTGGATGATGTATCTTTACTCAAAAAGACTGTGAGGTTGAATTATTTTCATTTCCATCATAAAGTTGTATGCTTTTAATATGTCTCTGTTTGACACTCTTCCCCCCAAGTCTAAAATGGAGTTGCTTACATATTGCATTAATAACAACAAGAATGCATTTGGATTTTGCCAGAAAATTCCAAGATTTCCAAAGTATGATACCTTTAGGTCCTATTAAACTTCTCAGAATATATTTTAAGAGTCAATGAAGTAATGGAAATCTAAATCAATGTTTGGGTGTCCTGTTTTTTGATACTATTGATATCTTTCAGTTTGTGTGTTTTTTAAATCAAACTTAAAATATTGGGTTAATTTTCTCTTATTGAAATAAGAAAATGTTTTTTTTATCACTTTAAAGTTAGTTTTTGCAAACATTATATTTTCTGACCTGTTGCTTGCAACTAGAGATTTACAAAAGGCATATTTGATCAACTTCCAGGAAGTCAAGCCACTTTTCCTAATGAATTCAAGGGAGAGGAAGTCAATCAACAATGTAATTAAAAAATTAGATTAGCCCTAACTGGTTTGGCTCAGTGGATAGAGCGTTGGCCTGTGGACTCAAGGGTCCCAGGTTTGATTCTGGTCAAGGGCATGTACCTTGGTTACGGGTACATACCCAGTAGGGAGTGTGCAGGAGGCAGCTGACTGATGTTTCTCTCTCATTGATGTTTCTAACTCTCTATCCCTCTCCCTTCCTTTCTGTAAAAACATCAATAAAATATATTTTAAAAATTAGATTAACCTTTTCTTATATGACATATTTTCTTGGCTTTAATATGCAGAAGCTGAAAGTTTGAGGTGCATAATAACCTAGGCTCAAACTCCAAGTTAACAATTTGGAGCTTGATTCTAACTAAGTACAATGGAAAACAATTCATGTATTCTGAGCCAGGAATAAAGACCTCATTTATGTTAAAAATAATGATGGAATGGACTAAGTAAGATCAAGAGTGAAAGTGCAGTAAAGTGGTTTAAATAGCAGTGAAGGCAATGGAAATAAGGGAAGTGGATTGATTCAGTGCATCTCAAGAAAATGTATACAATCTTTCATCAAGCTCTATTGTTTATGAGTCTAACAGGAGAAACACCAGAACTTGGGTTTAAGCAGTTGGGTGCATTGTAATGTCATTTGTTGAGAGGGGAAAGATTGAAGGGATAGGGTGCTATGAGCTAAACTGTGTTTCCCAAATTCATATGTTGAAGCCCTAAACCTCAATGACTGTATTTGGAGATAAGGCCTTGTGAGGATGTGATAAAAGTTAAATGAGGCTATAAGGGAGGACTCTAATATGACAGGACTAGATCCCTTATAAGAAGAGGAAGAGAGACCAAAATTCTCTTTCTCTTTGCTATGTGAGGACACAATAAGTAGGTGGCATCTGCAACCCAGGAAGAGACTTCATTAGAAATCAAATTGTCTGAACCTTAATCTTAGACTTCTAGCCTCCCAAAGTCTGAGAAATAAATTTCTGTGTATTTTGTTATAGCAGCCCAAGCTAAGACAAAAGGGCTTTGAAGGATGTCTGTAGATTGAGATGCATGTGAGCTAATTGGTATAATGGGTCTAGAGGTCTAAGCCACAGGACAAAATATAGACATCATTAGCATTTAATTTTTTAAAATATATTTTTATTGATTTCAGAGAGGAAGAGAGAGGGAAAGAAAGAGAGAAACATCAATGATGAGAATCATTGATCCGTTGCTTCCTGCATACCCCTTACTGGAGAACAAGCCTAAAACGTGGGCATGTGTCCTGACCAGAAATCAAACCGTGACCTTCTGATTCATAGGTCGACAATCAACAATTGAGCCACACTAGCCAGACATCATTACCATTTAAAAGTTATTTGAAGTCAAAGGTATAAATAAGATAATCTAAAACAAATGTACAGCTAAATAAAAGGGCAAAAATCAAATAGTGATTTTGGTGCAGGAGGAGTAGCTAGCCAAATAAATTACAAAGAGTGGCCAGAAAACTAACAGATTTGTTATCAGAATTTTGTGGTGTCAGGGAAGCAAAGAGAAGAAAGTATTAAAGAAAAAGAGTACTAGGTAATTATGTTGACTATTGTTACAAGGTTAAATAAGAGGAAGATAATGAAGAAGCCTCCATTATATTTGTCAATAGGAAAGTCATTGGCAACTATTGGGAGAACAGTTTTGGTATAATGATATGTTAACAATCATATTGAGTGAATCAAAGGTAAAGAAGTAGAGGTATCTTTTATAGACTCAGTGTGTGTGTGTGTGTGTGTGTGTGTGTGTGTGTGTGTGTGTTTGTGTGTGTGTGTGTGCGCGCGCGCGTGCTGATTTAACTGTGACAGGACGCAAACTATAGGAAGGTAATTGAATCTAATGTGTGCTAATGACTCCCTGGGTTGGATCAGGACTAGAATGAGTCACATTAGTTGCTCCTTTAGCAATAAACATGCATAGTACCCTAGAAATTATATCACAAAGTCTTTCACTATCATCTCTTATGGCAAAATTGTTTTTGACATTTATTTTGGGGTTAGGTTTTCAAAAACGCACCTCATTGTTTTGGAAGGGTTGTCTACTGAAAATGGAGTTCTTTTATATCCTCTTGACAGTCCTTCCAGGATGTAGCTTTTGTGTCCCTGAATCCTGAATGCTTTGGTTGGGTCTTTGTTACTTACTTCCAGACCCCTGAAGTAGGCTACCTGACTCTCTAGTGCTCTGCTTACCTCTTGCTTCCAGAGTTTTTTTTTTTTAAATCCTCACCTGAGTATATGTTTCTGTAGATTCCAGAGAGAGAAAAAGGGGGAGAGAGAGAAACCTCAATTGGAAGCTTCCTGTATGTGCCCTCACTGGGATGGAGCCTGCAGCCTAGGTATGTGCCCTGACCCAGAATCGAACCCACAATCTTTTGGCGCATGGGGACGACACTCCAACCTACTGAGCCACCCAGCCAGGGCCCATCTGATCTTGGCCCATTTACAGTGAGTTCTTTTGAATTCTCCCTGCATACTTGACCTCCAAGATGACAATTTGATTTCCTGGATCATATTCCATTACCGGGTATTTGGAGCTCGTTTGGCCACCTGTTTTTCCTTTATGGCATTTAGGACACCTATGGCCTACACCAGGGGTGGGCAAACTTTTTGACTCGAGGGCCACAATGGGTTCTTAAACTGGACCGGAGGGCCGGAACAAAAGCATGGATGGAGTGTTTGTGTGAACTAATATAAATTCAAAGTAAACATCATTACATAAAAGGGTATGGTCTTTTTTTTTTATTTCAATAGTTTTATTCATTTCAAACATTTTAACAAGAAGAATGTAAACACTAATTATTATAATTTGAAACTTCAAAAAATGGAGGAATCATAGCACAATAACATACCTTATATTGAAGATGGCAAAAGCAAAATAAAATTGCCTAACAAAGGAAAGGTACAAAAGCCTTTCAAATTAAACTTAAATAGAATAAAATAATTTAAAACTAAAGCAAATGAAAAGAACAAAATGTGTAAACAGTAAATTAAACATTTTCTTTAGTGCAACTTCCAAATTATGCCCGGGACGTAGATGTAGATGGCAATGTAGACTGGGTTGAAAGGTTTTTGGTCTTTAAAACATCAACTTCAGTGGGAACAGTGTTGTTGGTCTCCTTTTTTAGCTAATGCATCAAAGTCTGGAGTTAGTTTTGTTGTGGCTATTCTCAGGATAGATCTGAGGTGTTCGTCAGTTAAGCTGGATCTGTGAGGGGCTTTGTTGATGTTCATGACGCTAAATGTCTGCTCACAAACATAGGTTGACCCAAATAGCACCAGTATCTTCTGTGCCATCCTCCGGATGTTTGGAAAAGTGGCTTCATTAAGTGAAGCATAAAAGTCTCTTAGTTCAAGAGAGCTGAATTTCTCCTTTAGGACAAAGTCAGACTGAAGATCGATGAGTTCCAGTTGCACCTCTTCTGGTGCTGTTTCAGTGTTTTGTGACAAAAGGACAGGCCACCAGTTGAAGTGACTGGTCAATTTTTTCAACATCAGAAAACCGACGACAGAATTCTGCATGCAGGTCATCCAGTGATTTGCTGTATTTCTTCACGTTTTGGATGGTCTCCTTCTGTGTGGCTAGTGTGGCAAAATGAGTGAAGACTTTGTTGGAAATTTGTCTGGAAAAGAAAATCAGCTTCGATTTAAAGGCTTTCACATTAGTGTACATGTCATGTACATACTGATCTTTTCCCTGCAGCTTCACATTTAGCTCATTCAAATGTGAAAATATATCTATAGCAAATGCAAAGTCACACAGCCAATTCTTGTCACTCAGCTCAGTAAATTCGTCAGACTTCCCCTTTAATTTCAAAAATGCACCAATCTTTTCTTTGAGCTCCCACACTCGTTGGAAAACTTTGCCCAAACTCAACCAGCAGACATAAGAGTGGTAAAGTAAGTCGTGGTGATCTGCATCAGTTTCCTCCAGAAACTTAATAAACTGACGGTGCTGAAGTCCCTTTGCTCGAATGAAATTAACAAGCTTTACGACTGGATTAACAACATGATTAAGTTGTAATATAGACTTGCACAATGATTCCTGGTGAATAATACAGTGAAGAAAAATAACATCTTGGTTAGGGTTCTCTTCTTTCACTTTATCCTGAATTCTTTTTAGCAGTTCAACATTTTTTCCAGTTAAATTTGGAGATCCATCTGTCGTGACATTAGCAAGTTTACTCCATGGTAGCTTCATTTTCTCGATGACAGTAGACACCCGGTCGCACAAGTCCTCTCCCCGTGTTTTTCCTTTCAGTGGCTCCATGGCTAAAAACTCCTCCATAATTTCAAAATTGTCACTAATCCCTCGGATAAAAAATAAGAGCTGAGCAGTGTCCTTTACGTCATTACTTTTATCCAATGCTAGTGAATAAAACTTAAAGAACTTTGCCTTACTATTTAACTTGCTGGCCAAGTCTTCATCAATCAGTTCCACTTGATGAGTCACTGTCCTGCACGATAAGCTGAGTTTTTCAAACTTGCCTTTGCTCTCTGGACACAAGAGACCTGCTGTCTCTATCATACATTCTTTTAAAAACTCACTTTCAGAGAGAGGTTTGCTAGCTTTTGCTAATTTGAATGATAGCATAAAACTTGCTTTGGTAGTTGTCTCTTGAATTGCAGTTTGTCTGTGAAAGACATTTTGCTGAGCCTGTAATTTAGCCATCAACCTCTGTGCAGTAGCCTCCCGTTCTTGAGGTGACTGCTTGCTAGCATAGTTGCCATGCTTTGTGGCAAAGTGACGGCTGAGATTGTACTCTTTGAAGACTGCAAGTGTTTCCTGGCATATCAGACATACCGGCATTGATCGGACTTCGGTGAAAAAATATTTTGTTGTCCACTCCCTCTTAAACACTCGGCATTCACTGTCCACTTTCCTTTTCTTTGGTCCACTCATGTTTAATATTGGGCTAAAACCAACAGTACCGTTCTCTTATTAAATTCTTTACTAAAATAAGACAATAAAGTATAAAAACAAGTGATTAAATTTGCTCTACTATAACATTTTTGGTCTTCTAAAAAATATATATATATAACAAAATCATCTGAAAAAGTTCAGACATGGGACAGAGGCACACCCTGACCATAGAGAACAACCCCTTTCCTCCATAGCAAACCTGTGTATCTTTCACACAGGCCCTTTGTTTATGGTAACACACATAGCTGCACATTGCTGTGTCTTCCAGACACACTTGTATGGGAGGTGCTAGGGCAGTGCAAAACATGGGTAACCAGTAGTTACCACTAGCACTTCCGTTACTGGCAAAAAAACAGCCGCAGTGCACATAGTGTGAAAGAGCCCATTATCAATGTCAGATTGCATCCACTGGACTCTATAAAAACAACCAAGTGCCACTTTTAAATGCCCATTGCAACAGTTTTTCTTATTGAAAGCTGGAAATGGCAGGATATTTATATATATACCCCTACTGTGACAGCCTGGCAGAGCATTACAAAGGAGAAAACCCAGCATCTGGTGATGTCCATAAGTACAAGACTTCAGGCTGTCATTACCAGGAAAGGGTTTCATCCAAGTATTAGATATGAACATTTGATTTTCAGTTTTTCATTTGTCCAATTACTTCTGAAACCCTGAAATTAAGCGATTTTGTAATAAAATCTTTAGTTCATCACATTTCTATACAATCTTTTTGTTCAACCTACTGAATTAGGGTTCGTTCACAGTAGCCGTGCTGCCGTTGCAGTGTGGTGCAGTACTGCAATGCAGCGCAGCTAGGGTTAATGCAGGGTACACAGGTTTTCATCATGTTTGCATTGATGCTAATGTGCAGTGGTGCATGTTAACACAAATGCCCTGTAGCACGCATTTTTACAGGCGCAAGGGGGAGAAGCAAACGCAGCGCAAAATGCATTTGTTTTGCCGCTAACACATGCGGTTAGTGGCCACAGTAGCGTTACTGATACCGCATCCGTATCAGCAAAAAAATGCAGCCGCAGCATGGCTAGTGTGACATGTCCTCTGTGTGTCTTTTTCTCTGCTGCGCGCGTCTGCAGTGGGAAAAAAAACTGCAGTGGATACAAGCCCTAAAAGCTGAAAGTCTTTGTTGTTTTATTAACAAGCCATTGTGATGTACAGAATGTGGGAACAGGAAAAAATTGTGTTTGAGTAGAGCTCTTAATCTTACCTCAGAAAGGCTCTGATACTGTGCTCTCCAGGGCCGTGTCTCCCTACATCACCACGATAACATGTCTACGCATTCGCAGGGTGATGTCAGGAGATGCGTCCGCGGGCATTACAAGGAGCCTCTGGAAGATTGAGAGGTTGTTCCTTCTACTGAATGGGCGGATATAAATCCGCCCACTCAGAAGAAGGAGCTGCGGCTGTGTTTCCCGACGTTGCCATGTTAACACTGCTGCTGGTGAAGGAGCGGAGGGGAGAGCAAGAGAACCCTTCGCTCTTTCGGCTCTGTGGGCTGGATAGAACAGCCGAACGGGCCGGATTCGGCCCGCGGGCCGTAGTTTGCCCACGGCTGGCCTACACCCATAATGAATTAAGAGCTCAAGTCCTGTGCAATGAGAGATTTGTTTTTAATGACCTATTTCACTACCTAAGAGCTATGAATCCTTGAGCGTATTTAGTTCTCTAAGCCTAGCATCTTTCCCTGTAAGGTTACTGTGCGTACTAAATTATATAGTGTGAAACATCTAGGATAGAGAAAATTCAGAATTAATGGAGGCTACAATTATTATATCCAACAGTGACTTAAAGAAATTATTTAGCTGGCTTCATTTTCCTTCTCAATTTTGTGATATAATTTGGGTTATTAACTCTGCTGAAGTCTAAATTATTAAAAATATGATTTTTAAAACTGTATCACCTCATTTTAGAAATTAATAATTTTAAGGATTCTGAAACACTATTAATAATGTTAGTCTGCCCAAAGTTGTATTTAACTGAAAATATTATGATTATTTTGTGATTTAACTCTTATTTGCAAATAAGAGAAAAAAGTCTTTATAGCTGGTGTATTAGCCATTCAATTGCTTATTCCATGTGGCATTTCTGGGCTCTAGCAGAATCACATTCTCTAAAGTATGGGGGAGAGCACTGACGAAAGAAGAGTAAGTGACGTGATCAAGGCCTCCCTGACAGTCAGAAACAAATGTCAGGTTGTACCACTGCATTCTTCTCTCAGAGGCTCCTTCACTCTAGCACCAAGTGAATGTTAGGCAACAGAAAAATAATGCAACCATATATGTACTTTTTTATTTTTTACTTTTGTAGTGCTAAATTTTCTACTAGCCACCCAGTAGACATAATTCATTTTTAGTCACTATTTTATTAATCAGTTTTTATCAGCTTTATTGATATCTAATTGACATATTATACAATTCACCAATTTAAAGTGTACAATTCAATGATTTTTGGTATATTTACAGAGTTGTGCAATGATCACTACAATCAATTATAAAACATTTTCATTATCCCCAAAAAGAAACCTTATATGAGTTAGCAATCACTTTCCAATTCCCCCAGTTTCTCATCCCAGCCCCAGGCAACCAGGAATCTACTGGCATAGCTGTGGGCGTTCTGAACAGTCTCTTCTGCTGTCAGTCACAGTATATAGCCTTTTGAGGATGGCTACTTTCATTGAGCGCCCTGCATCTGAGATTCATGAATGTTGTAATGAGTTTCAGTGGTTCATTCCTTTTTATTCCATTGTATGAATACATCACAGTTAGTTATTCACCTGCGGATGGGCCTTTGGATTATTTCCACTTGGGTGGTTATGAATACAGTTGCTATAGTCATTCTCATACTGTTTTTGATGTGCGCATAAGGTTTCAGTTTTCTTAAGTAAGTACCAAGAGGCAGGACTGGCGGACAATAAGGAAAGTGTCATATTTAACGTCATAAGAAATTGTCCAACTTTTCCTAAAATGGCTGCACCTGTTACATTCCCACCAGCAGTGCAATGGAAGTTGCAGTTGTTTTGCTTTGTTTGAGGACTTGGTGTGGTCAAGTTTTCTTCCTTTGCTTGCCAGTCTAAAAGGTGTGTGGCAGTGTAGCCACATTTAAAGGTGAAACTTTAATAATATTTTACTTAATCCAATGTATCAAAAATAACACTTCAACATGTAATAGATATAAAATTATTAATATAGTTACATTATTAATAATACTTTTAGCCCAAATTTGGGAATCTGGTGTGTATTTTACACTTACAGCACATTTCTACATTTTAAGTAGAGTTCTGCAAAAATCAGATTGAGTTTCATTGAAAATATTTTATACTGCTTCAGTTTTAAATTTAAGTTGAAGTACATTAAAATTAAATAAAATAAAAATTCAGTCCCTCAGGTGCAGTAACTACATTTCAAGTGCCCAACAGTGATGAGGCAGGCCAGTAAGCCAGGACAAGTGGAATAGGGAAACAGACAGAGAGCTGAGCAAACTGGCAAAGCAATTGACAGCAGATACAGAAAGTCATCTCCCTAGCGATAACATTAGGCCTCAGTTGTATTTCAGCCTCAGGTCCAGAAAAGCAGGAAACCAGGTGGGCAACACCAGGACCAGCTGCAGTGACTAAGGATTCCCTGCCTTGGCACTGACCAATCAGTGGAGACCATGACCCTGAAGGAGCACCCCTAGAAAACTGATGAATGTTCTGCTAAAACCATCCCCTGAGATCTCCCCTAAGATTTCTGCCTGCAAGAAAGAGGTAAAAGCCTCAAGATAAATGATACATCACCTGCTATCCCTCTGGGGAGCACCCCTCCTCCCTCACCATTCCCTTTCCCCACTTTTTCCCCCATAGGCAGCATCTCCTAAACCCTAAAGGCCCTAAGAGACTTGCAGCTAGGGGAGCAATGGGCAGCAGCAGCTCCTCCCAGGCTAACCCCTGAAACTGTTACCAAGAACCCCTTATCTCTGACTTCGCAGAGAGCTAAGGCAGCTGAACCTAGGCTCTCCTGTTGCTTCTTCTATGCTAAGCCCTTTCTTGTTTTACTGTTTCCAGCTTTAAAACACACTCCTTCATAGTCACCTGGATTCATGTTGTGAAATTTTTTCTGCACCAAGAACCCACACACTACAAGTAGGCAGGCCCTAAGCAGAGCCACCAAGGACCAGGTCCCTATTCTAGTAACAGTTACATGTGACTGATGGTTACTGTATTTGACAGCAGAGACAGAGCTATTCCCCACTTACCCCCACTCTCACTACATGATTGTCTTCCAGTCTCTGAACCATAGGAATATAGACTTGCTCAAGACTAAACCATTATGGTACCCTCATTTTGGCAAAGAAACATGGAGTCAGTCAAGGAGAGTGAAAAATTAAAACCATTATTAAAGAATAATTAAATAAATGCTTTATTTATTTGTTTGTTTGTTTATTTATTTATTTATTTACTTAATCCTCACCTGAGGATATTTTTTCCATTGCTTTTTAGAGAGAGTGGGAGGGAGGGAGGGAGACAGAGAGAAACATTGATGTGTAGAGAGACACATTAATTGGTTGCCTCCCACACATGCCCTGACAAAAGAACCAGGGATCTAACCTGCAACCATGCCCCTGACAGGAAATAGAACTTGAGACTCTTCGGTACTGGGGCCGACACTCTAACCACGGAAAACATCTGCCAGAGCTAAATAAATACTTTAAAACATATAAACACCAAGTACTATGGAATCACCAAAAAGGGGCACTTAACCCAACACAGAGACATTAAATATGGTTTAAGCATTGTTTCTCAACCTTTCCAATGCTGCGACCCTTTAATACAGTTTCTCATGTTGTGGTGACCCCCAACCATAAAATTATTTTTGTTGCTACTTCATAACTGTGATTTTGCTACTGTTATGAATCCTAATGTAAATATCTGTGTTTTCCAATGGTCTTAGGCTCTACAGCAGCGGTTCTCAACCTGTGGGTCGCGACCCACGGGTTGAGAACCGCTAACAGGGTCGCCTAAGACCGGGGGAAAACACAAATATTTACATTACGATTCATTAACAGCAGCAAAATTACAGTTATGAAGTAGCAACGAAAATAATTTTATGGTTGGGTGTCACCACAACATGAGGAACTATATTAAAGGGTCGCGGCACTAGAAAGGTTGAGAACCACTGGTTTAATGTTTCTCTCCCTAACTGTGAGAAAATACATTTCTATTGTTTAAGCCACCTAGTCTGTGGTATTCTGTTATGATAACAATGAGCTAAGACAACCACTAATCAAATCTTCCTTTCCTTGACTAGAGCCACAAATTGATAGAACAAATGTGGATCAGACCAATGTTGCTGGCTGCTGCCTGACACATCCTAATTGCAGAGGTACAGCACTGAAGTGGTCCTAGGATTGGAACCAAGACATCTTGAAGATCAATTTCTGAATTACGCATTCTGTTTTTGTCCAGATGGTGCTCTTCTTAAAGAAAAAAGAGAGAGAGAGAGAGAGAGAGAGAGAGAGAGAGAGAGAGAGAGAGAGAGGCTTAATCAGATGAAGTCATAGTTATTCAGTCCAAAACTATTCCAGAACCGTGGTTGGCAAACTGCGGCTCGCGAGCCACATGCGGCTCTTTGTCCCCTTGAGTGTGGCTCTTCCAGAAAATACCACGGCCTGGGCGAGTCTATTTTGAAGAAGTGGCGTTAGAAGAAGTTTAAGTTTAAAAAATTTGGCTCTCAAAAGAAATTTCAATCGTTGTACTGTTGATATTTGGCTCTGTTGACTAATGAATTTGCCGACCACTGTTCCAGAAAAAGGTAGGAGTTGGAAGATAGAGTGTGAAAGAACCAGTGGCAAATTGCTATGACTTAGTTTAAGCTAAAGCCCACCTCTTTTGGAAGTGGAAAAGCCATGTGTTTCTTTTGTTATGTGTGCTTTGTATACCAAGCACCATACTAAGTAGAAAGTACACAAAATAAATAAGATATATTCCCTCTGTTTAAATGATTTCAGGTTTATGCACATAATAGAATATCATAGAGTTATTTAAAACAATCTATTGATATGGGATAATGTTCCATGATGCTGTTAAGTATATTAAAAAGTAAGTTTCTGGCCAATTTGTATACTACTTCAAATAGAACTTGCATGCATATATGTATAGCCCATGGACACAGACAATAAGGTGGTGAAGGTCTGAGGTGGAGGGTCGGGTGCGGGGGAGGCTAGAAGGGGTCACTGGGGGAAATAGGAAGACGTATGTAATACTTTCAACAATCAAGATTAAAAAAATAGGAACCTAAATATTATGAATATAAATGCATATACATAGAAAATTGCTGGTAGCACACACATTAGTCTATTATTGATTACATCAGAGAGTAGAACTGGGGCTGGGGGTAGGGCAGAGAGAGAGATTTAATTTTACTAAGTACAGTTTATAGTTGGTCCATGAGAAGTTAACGAATTCATAGCCTAGTTAAGGAAGAGGTGAGTAAAAATAAGAGCAATAAAGCACTCTAAGTGCCAAAACTAAAATATGCATATGGTTAAGCAAGGATATAAAGCGGGGGGTGTCTAATTTTATATGGAATGGTCAGAAATGACTTAAGGGGGCATTATGCAGGAATTAAGTTTTTAAAGCTGTGAGATAAAAAACAATAGAGCTAGGTAGCCAAATACCAAGGATAGAGAAATAGAGCTATGAAATATGGAATGTTTGAGAATCTGCAAGTGGTCCTCTATACCCATTCCAGTTAGCTGAATACATGAAAGACAATGCAGGAGTCATGGCCATGGATGAAATTGACAAAGGAGGTAATAATAAGCATATCTAAAATGTAATAAACCATGTTGAATGCTACATAGTGGGCTAAGAGCTTTATCATTACAGAGGACGGTGAAGAAATAGAGACTAACTTTCAGGGAAGGTTGAGTGGACAACATTATCAAATAGTACATGAAGGATCAGCCATACAGGACTGGAAAGAGTTCTTACTTTTAATATTATGAGGTGACTGGTTACTCTGTCCCGGTGTGTGGTGAGTTGAAGGACAGGCATTTTGGCCAGTGGTAGTAAATGACAGGACTGAAAGGTGGTTGATGGCCTGGAGAGCGCAGGTGTCAAGTAGCATGAGCTACAAGGTGAGATGATTAGATTGCCTTTGTCCCACATGTGGGCTGGAAGTTGCTTAGTCATCTTCAGCCAGTGAGGAGAACACTCCACAGGGAGTCAGAGGCGGGAGACTGACCTGCAGTCAGAACCTCTGCAGCCCGTGCAGGCTGGGCCTTTCACAGCTTCACTCTGTTTAAATAATTTCAGGAGCATCTGGGGAAAGGACCCTGGAGCATCTGGGGAAAGGACCCAGATGGTGGGGAGGCCAGAGCAGCTCAGGTAAAATAGCGCTTCACTAAGACAGTTCTCTTTTGAAAGTTTATAGATCGTTTATAACTTCTCCCCCTGAGGATGTTTTTGGAATGGACATCTGAACATATTCGTGTCTGGTTCTATCCAGGGCTATTTTTCCACATAAATGGCTTCTTGCGCCTTAATGCAAAAGTCTCAGTAAATTCACTCTTGATTTAAAGGTTAAGAAGTAGGTTTTGTTCAGTACCCTGACTTAACAACCTATGAAACATTCCCTAGCTAAACTTGTTAAAGGGACATTGTGATGAATATTAAAATACCTTAGCAGAACAAAAGTTGTCTGGAAATACCAAAAAAAAAAAAAAAAAAAAAAAAAGGTATCAGGCTCATTTGGACTCAGATCTTAGCTTTGCCACTTAGCTAGGTTCCTGGGCTTTTTCAAGTCTCCTCTGCTCTCCCACAAATTGGGGAAGTGCATGAACTACCTCCTGAGTTTTGTTTGGAGGTCCAGTTGTGATACTTAGCATAATGTCATGCAAAAAGTATGAACCTTAAAAACAGCTATATTCCATTATTACTGTTTTAATAATTTATCACTTCATAATTTTATCTGACAAGTTTTGCTCTCAAATGAACTCAATATAACTTTTTTCAGGTGCCTAGCTAAAGGCGATCCCAGGTTTTATTAAACATTACAAATGATAGGCTATCTGTGATACTTTTGTCTATAGGACATGTTTTTAAAAAATCTAATAACAAAATACTAACTGTATATATAAAATCTACTTTCTGTGACTCTAGACTCAAAACATGATGAATTTATGGATTACTTACTGCACACTTTGAATGTATTTGAAATATCCCTCTGTGGTGATTTGAGAATAGCATACTATAGTAGAAAATGTGACTTTTATTTTGAAGTTGTATAGGTCCAGATCTGATTCCTGGAATTTCTATTTACCACTTCTATACAAGCTAAGACACAATGAGCACTTACTATATGCCAGTGCATTTCTAATTACATTTTTATAATACATTCCAGAAATAAGTACTAGTTATTCCATTTTATGCATGAGAAAAGCAAGGGAGGCATTTCACAGGTAGGGAGAGAGCTAGGATATGAATCCAGTTCTGTGACACTACAAACCCCACACTCTTTACCCCAAACTATATATTGTCAGTAAAATGAGGCTAAAGAAACTTTCTTTGCAGAGTTATTATGAAAGTGGGTGATAATGTATGTAATTTCACATGATAAACTCTGTAAATGTTAGTGAATTTTAAATGATTATTTCTGTGAACCATAGTGATTTAAAGTGAAAAATAACCTGATATTTTGGAAATTATAATATACTTATAGATATCTAAAGATACCTGACAATATAATGCATTGTGTGGACAGAATTAGTACTCAAAGTGTCATATATACTGAAGCATTTTAAATAAGGACAAGAGATGGGAGCATCCATTTAGGTATTGACAAATAGTGGGCAGGTCTAATGTTTAAATTACTATCTGATGGCCCATCTTACCTGATGTTCACATTGTGTGAAAGAGGAAAGACCTAACAGTTCCACTAGAAATTTTAATCAGCTTAATAAGTCATTTCTGTGTATTCTTTTTTTTAAATGTATTTTATTGATTTTTTTACAGAGAGGAAGGGAGAGGGATAGAGTTAGAAACATCGATGAGAGAGAAACATCCATCAGCTGCCTCCTGCACACTCCCCACCGGGGATGTGCCTGCAACCAAGATACATGCCCTTGACCAGAATTGAACCTGGGACCCTTCAGTCCTCAGGCTGACGCTCTATCCTCTGAGCCAAACCAGTTAGGGCTCTGTGTATTCTTTTAAAAATGCATTTTTTATTCAAGAAAATAAAAATGTGTTCACAATATTTTGTTAAACTACTCAATACTCCTTACATGACCTCTTTTTTATTCTTCATGTTTTCCCTTATCTTTACCAATTCTATTTTGGGTGAACTCAGTGAGCACTTTATATGAAAGCAAAAATGGATAACATTTTCAAATACATCAAATCACACCAAATGAGATGCAATTTGCCACACATTTAAAATAACAAGTGACTATTAGCCTTGCAGTGTTTGTTTGACTCCAGAAATAGATAAGAAATAACTAAATTAATGTATTTTACTTCATACCAAAAGAGTTCAAAGAACAGTGATGATGAATAAACTATCCCCAAATCCTCCAAAGTCCTTCTGTTCAATTAATGCTAAATTATCAAGACTAACAGAGGGGAGCAGAGGTGCAGGATGCTGATGGGGCCGGCCTACCTCTTCTATCTCATTGATGGGTCCAGTCCCTGGAGAGCTGGTCTCTCATCCAATAACAAACCCTTTCATTTAGAACCAAATCCCTTTAATCCTAGCACTACTGCTCTGCGCTTCCCACAGGTTCCCCACAAGCCAAATAAAGAAAAACACACACCTTATGTGTTCATGTCTTACTCAAGGAGCAAAAATAAGCCCAGCTTCAACTGCTGTATCACTTTGGGTTTAATGTACTCTATCAATCAAAGATGTGAGTCCACTTACCCTACTCAAAGTATTGGAATAGAAAGTTAGAACATCCAATTAAAAGTCATGCCAGCCCTGGCTAGTGTGGCTCAGTAGGTTGGACCACTGTCCCATGCCCTGGAAGGTCGTAGGCTCCATTCCAGGTCAGGGCACAGGTGTCAGGTTCAATTCCCAGTCAGGGTGTGAGTAGAAGGTAACCGATGGATGTATCTCTCTCCTGTCAATGTCTCTCTTTCTTTCCCTTCCTTCCTCTATAAAATCAATAAAAAACAAAATGAAAGTTAGGACAAAGGACTCTTTTATACTGAGTTTATTGGGAAATCTATTGGGATGACATTGGTTCACAAAACTGAACCAGTTTTCAAATGTACAACTCAACAAAATGTCTGTGCATTTTGTCGGGCACCCATTGCCCAGATCAGTCTCTTTCCATCCCCAGTTGTCGCCCTTTGCCCGCCCTTTACACTACCTTTAGTGTATAGATGTGGTGGTTTTTTGTTTTGTTTTTACTTAATCCCTTCACCTTCTTTTATCCAGCTCCTCAACCCCCCTCCCTAAGGCAGCTGTGAATCTGTTCCATGTACCCATGCCTCTGGTTCTATTTTGATAATCAGTTTGGGGATTATAAGGCTAAGTGAAATACACCAGTTAGACAAAGACAAATACCATATGATCTCACTTATATGTGTTTCCTTTTCCTAGTGTGCTTTATTTTATAGTCCCCTATCATCTCTGCCAGAAATCAGCACTGCAAACCTACTTCTCATCTATAATGAATTGAAATAGCCAAAGTCAGCTCTTTTTAATGGAAATTTTGCTTCTTTTATTAGATATAACTATGTATTTTAGAAAATCAGCCAAAATATTAAATATTTTTACAACACATTATAAATCTTTTTTTCTCTCCTTTCGCCCTTCCCCTCCCTTTCTTCCTAACTTTTCCTCCCACCCCACCTTTTCTTTCTTCTTTATTTCTCCTCTCTCTTTGCTTCTGTTTCTTCCTTTTTATCCTTTCTGCCCTCCTGTGTTCCTATCAACATTTTATGTATGTTAAGCCAGGTGCTATGTAGAGACATATAAATGATTAGGCAAGACTTCACCATGAAGGTACTCTTAATCCAACAGACCAGCTGATCATTCAGCTCACTCAGTGAAAGCTAACCAAGAAAATTTTAAAATAATATTTTTAAAGTACTGGATAAATCTTTGATTTATTGCTTTCAGACAATGAAGAATATAAAGACTATTTCAAGGCTTTTCTAAATTCTAAAGTGGATTTGTGCCCATATTTCAGGATGCAGCATGTCTTTAAAGTCACAGTTTTGTTCAATCTTAGGGTTTTGTTAAATAAACAAAGTAGAGAAAGTGATCTGCCTCACAAAGCTTTTGTTAGACAGTGAATTACCCGAATCGGGGAGAGACTGTTATTTCTCTATTATTTTCATAGGGAAGATGCTAACATTGAAATGCTGTATTTTTCTCCATTCAAACAATACTTCAAGGAGTGTTCACCTACTTCTTTCTGCATCCCTAGTACTGCAGGTTGTGATTTCATCAGGACAACATTGCAGAGTGCTCTCTTCAGTGAAATTCAGGGGAAATGAGCTAAACATGAGATGCTGCTGGTTTGCCAGGGCCAATTTTCCACTCGCAAAATCTAAGTGCTACTTGTCTTTGTAATTGCAAATGTAGGGATGCATCTTTTTAAACCTAGAAGTACTCATATAATATTAGATCTTTACTGAGCAGGTTTTCCATGTTCACTGTGTAGTTTGCTGTATAACAACTTGGGGGGGGTGTCAAATAGGAAATAAATCTTGGGTTTCTCTTGACTCAGATAATGGGCATAAGAGTGGGTTCAATGTTACTGTTCTTTTTTCAAGAAACAGTAAATTATTTGGTATAATTTTTAAAATGTACATTTCACTTAAGTATGAATAAGTTGTTAAATTTTGACCATTAATTTGGTTTTTATTTTTATTTTTTCCTAATGCTAAGCAGTTTTCACAGGTCATCTTATATATAAAAGCCTAAGCATTACGACCAGACAACCGGCTGGTAGCTATGATGTGCACTGACCACCAGGGGACAGACGCTCAATGCAGGAGGTCCCCCTGATGGTCAGTGCACTCCCACAGCCATCCTCCCTCGGTCCCTCTCCCCTGCTGGCCAGCTCCGATGGGGACTGGGGAGATGGCCCCGATCAGGTTGTTTTAATTAAATTTTAATTGCATAATACTTGGCAACACTCATGAATACCATTTGTAAGACTCAGTTTCTTAAAATTTCTAAGACATCAATTGCTAGACCCACTACTATTTTATGAGCCACTAAGAAAGACAAAAACTCTGCAAAATTAAATATGGCACAATGCACTAAAGAAAATTTTGTATGATGCATGAATTGTTCACACAAGCCTCTTATTGCTTGGAAATTGCTTTCCTCTATTCCGTGGATCTTGGTAAATTCTCCTGCCTTAGTGTTGCCTAGCATATGTCAGGCAATTCTTCTGCACGTTTCTCACAAACAGAATGCAACAGTTTCATATACTCACAAATATCCTCTTTTCTTTGATCCTATAAAACACTTGGTTGTTTTGCAAGAAAATATGAGGTTGTGGTCATTCTCCCAACAATGAGTATTTGCTTCATCCTCTTCTTTTCCTGTCTTGTTTTGAATAAAGAGAAGCTTTCTTTTTAATACTGAAACATCCTGCCATAGTTTAATACATTTTAAATATCAATGAAACTCAACAAGGGAGTACTGACTTATGTTTGTATGCATAGCTATGGCCCCGTTCATGCTTGTGGGAAATGAGAAGGATGCATGACCACTGCCACATCAAAACCACTGTAGGCTGTAGGCACCCAAGAGTTTCAAATGCATCCTTATTTTAGAGATTTAAAAAATGTACTCCAAGAAAAAGTGTCTTAGAATAACCAAAAACTACTTATTTACTTTCTAAGAGTAAATATTTCCATAAGAAAAATACATACATGCCATAAGCATATTAATAAGCATGCGGGCAGCTTTGATGTACACAGAGAAGATAGAGAAGATCTTCATAACAAAGCCACTAGGGAGTTGAGTGCTGAAAAGCCAAGTGCCCAGGGGAAGTGAACACATTCTAAAACACTCCTGTAAACAGAAATCCATACAGATACGCCAATAGAAAAGATCAACAACATCTAGAAAAGAGTTTCAATACTTTGTTAAAAATATTGGAGTGAAAAAGTTAGGATGGAGAGAAAGCAACTGAGGGAGGTAGTGTGGGAAAGTAGTGATTACTTATTAATTAGTAAGGGAATACGCGATAGGAGCACGTCCAATCATCACAGGTGCCTGAAAAGCAGTCCAGGTCAGGGGTCAGCAAACGTTTTCTCTAAAAGGCCAGGTGGTAAATATGTTAGGCTTTGTTGGCTACACACATTCTCTGTCACATATTCTCCTTTGTTTTATTTTTGACCACTTATTAAAAGCACAAAAAACATTCTTAGCTCAGGGCCCTATCAGCAGAGATCGTGGGCGAGATTTGGCTCTCTGGCCTCAGATTGCAGACCTTAGTTTAGATCAGTGGTTGTCAAATCTCAGCATGCATCAGAATTATCTGGGGGTTTCTAAAGCAGATAGCCACCCCCAGAGTTTCTGACTCAGAAGGTCTGAGGTAGAACGGAATCATTTGAATTTCTAACAGGTTCCTAGTTGATGCTGATGCTGCAGACCCAGGAACCACAGGTGGAAAACCACTAGCAATAATAGACTTGGATTAAAATCCTCACCCTTCCACTCACCAGCTATGAGAACAGATGGCTTACTGAACTCCATTAAAATCTTAGCTTCCTGAGCTACAGAGTAGACAGAGAGAGAACCTTCTTTTCTGAGCTCCTAACAAGTTTAAATAAGATAATATTTGTAGAGCACTTAGCACAGTGCTTCCAGCATGATTGCTAGCTACATAAATGTCAAGCGTTGCTTGTCAAACCAGGTGGAAAAACTTTTTGAGGAACCCAAAATGGAATAAAAAACATGATACTCCTTCACCACACATCAGTTATTTGAGGCAAGGAAAAACATCAGTGAGAAAGTTAAAAAGGAGGATAAAAAGAAAGTAGCAGTGTGGGCAGCACTGAAAGGGATATCAGATTCCTTCACATGTGAACAGCCGGCATTTTCTGAGGAAAAATTCATGGAATAAATGGCTAGATTTGTTGCAGTCCATGAGCAAAACTTGGATAAGGTGCATGCGTAGCAGACCGTTCGGGAGGTGAAACATCTGGGAGGTTCTTCTGCAGTAGAAACGTGGGACTCATTTCTCTGACAGCACACACAGTTAAGCAGCTGCTGCTGTTTCTTTGCCCTAATGTTCCAGCCACTCAGAGCGTGCTCCAGCAATGTCTCTGCTACCTGCTGCAGCTGTCAGGTAGTTGGAACGCACCCTGGGGTTCTGTCTGAGGTTCACTCCTGCTGTGCGGTAATGCCAGTAGAGAAGTAAACAGCTTGGCTATCAAAGGCCCCCTTGGAAGATGATCCATCTCTACCAAGACACAGATCAAAAGAGTGAGCTTCCCACATTAAGGAGCTGACCTCTTCTCTAGTGTGTCTGGTACATAAGATGTTCTTACCACAATCAGAGAATGAACACAATTATCCCAGCATCCAATGAATAGTGCCCACTTGGCAGACCAATTTTAAAAGCATGGCAAAGCCAGTGAATCCATCCTCTTTGCCTTAGGCTGCTTCTATCACAGGAGCACATAGTCAAAGGCAAGCTTTCTCTCAGCTAGACAATGACCTGGGGGTAAAGGACTACACACTGGGTCAAATAGGCCTGGACATGTTTTATGAATCTACAGAAGATCTTGGCAAATTATAGAACGTCTGTCAACACCAGTTTCCTATGCGATTTCTCATGTTTTAATCAATCTGGTGTCATGCTTTAATCTTACCCTAGTAAAAGCCATCACCCAGAGTACATTTTTTTGTGTGAAAGTAAATCATATCACTTCATTGCCCACTTAAAACCCTTCTGTGGCTTCAATGACACTTGTAATTTTATATTATTTCCTTATCAAGTCCTGCAACATCCAATCACCCGGGAGTATAATCACAGGCCCTAGTACAGACCTGAAGCAATTAACTGGTTTTTTTTTTTAACAAGATCCCCAGGTAATTCATATGTACTTTACAGTTTGAGAAGCACTGGTCTATAAGGCCCTCCTGATATTCTCATGAGTCTCTGAATTTAACAACTCCTTCCATATACTCCGAATACTTTTTCAGTCCTAGAATGCAAGAAGCTTGAGTTCTTTGCCCTCTACCTAGAATATCCAGACCCCAGATTAGCTCATGACAGGGTCCTCCATGAACACGAGCTTAAAATTGGCTTTCTGAAAAAACACTATCTTGGTATGTGTTTTTCTTATCATATGCTCCCACCCACTAGAATATAAGAGCTGGATCTATCTTGTTTATTGCTCTATCCCTATATACATAAATCAGTGCCTGATATATAATATGTGGTCAATAAATATTTTTCAATAAATTGGGAAATTATATTTGCCTCTTAAGATTGTATTGGGCATTAAATAATGATGTATCTAAGAAACATTAGTACCTGGTGGTTATTCACCCGATGTTAGTTTCCACCCCTTTCCTTTTCCTCCTCCTTTTGCATATCTCATGCTGATATTCAATAATGTCTAAATTATACAGGTAACCCAAAACACTTTATGCAAGATCTTGAGAGGGCCAAACAATGTTGTCACCTATTGACTTCTATGAGGATCAGTTTCTTCTGAAATCACTCCCTAACAATTTTCTCCAGTAGATGGTTCAGAAGAACATTTAGGGAGAAATTGTAAAAAGGGAATAGAGGCACTTAGTTTGCTAGATAGGGACATAGTTGCACCCTTTACTTGTATCACAATGGTCCTAGTTTTTAGGTAAGGAAAATCCTAACAGGAATATACTGCGTAAGTGATCATTTAAATATAGGAACATTAGAGTGTTGAGAGTTGGAACCTATTTAATGTATTTTTTTCTGAAGTTTTGGTTGTTAGAATATGGAACACAATGTGTGGTAAATATAGCCAATGATCTAGTCAAGATATTTAAAATACTTCACACACACACACACACACACACACACACACACCCCTCTCTCCTTCTCTCTGACTTCTGGATTGAGCCCCAAAACTGAGCATGTGCCCAGACCAGGAATCAAACAGTGACTTCCTGGTTCATAGGTTGACGCTCAACCACTGAGCCACTTTGGCCAGGAGAAAAACTTCACTTTTTATTTGGTAGAAAATATGAGGACAGTGCTGGGGGTTTAGACTGAGGCAGTGAGTAAAGCTAGAGTATCTATGAAACTTCAGGAAATGAATGAAGTGATGTGAAGATGAGAAACAGGAGGTAGCCTTGTATTGGCAAGACTATAGACTTTGGAGTCAGATGAATAAGGTTGGAATTGTTTAGTAATTAGGTAACTGGAATATTACTTCATCCCTCTGGCTTTTAGTATTCTAATCTTTAAGAGGGATAAAATATTACTATCCAGCTCACAGAGTGGTAAGATGAGATTTGTATGTGAGCTTCATGGTACACAGGGAAGGCACAGCATCTGACACACAGCAACTAATACACATTAGCAATTGTTATGATTATGGGGGAATCAGGAAGCAGACTAACAGAGCAACATTTATTCTGCCTCCCAATAACAAATATATGTAATTATCTTTTAAATGCCCCCTATCTTTCTTTTCCTATGTCCTCACAACCTCCTCTTCCTTCTACACTTACCTTCTTCCTTTGGACAAACCTCTCCAGTGACTTGATGGATGGGTCAGAAACACAATTAGAAATGGACATAATGAAGGAGATAAGGGACCAAGCTGACAGGTCCTTTTTGTGCCTTGTCCAGATGATAAAACCTAAGAATTCATCCCGGTCACAATCAAATCGGCTGCCCCTGAACGTGGAAACCAATTGAAACAACTGGAGAACACCTATGAAAGTAATGAAGGAGGAGCATGAGATTAAATAGAGTAATAGTTTTATCTGCACTGGAATTAGGTATCTGTGCTTGCTATATTAATTGCAAGAACAATCCCTCATTTTTCTGGCAAACTAAAATAAGATTAATATTAAACTCCCCGGGGGTCAAACAAAGGGAAGATAGACGCATGCCCAGTAAAGTTGGAGTGACTAGTAAAGGCACTAACCAGTCAGTCACACCTGGGAACAGGTCATTGGCCAGAATTGGTGTGGCCACTGCAAGGGCACAAAATTTGGGATACTTAATTCCCTAAACAAAGGAGTTCCCTCTCTTGTACTCTTGATTGCTCTTGGCTCTTTTGGGACTCTTGTGGCAGGGGGCACACTCTTGGTTCCCCTGCATTCACCCACATGGCCCACAACCATATGCACCCCCCCACACAATGGACTAATGGACTGCAACTAGCCTGTTGCTGAACTGGACATGCCTGCAATATGGAAGGAAAACTCTGGACATTGGCTTTACTTCTAGCTCTGCTGACTCTCCAGCTCCACTTCTTTGATGACTGGGCTAGGGGAAATGGGACTTTGGAAACGGAAGGATGTAATTCCATGCAAATAAAAATCACTCATCCTCCCAAGTAAGTCTCAGAAAATTTCTATTCTTAAGATATGGTAAGGACCCCACCTCCAGCACTCAATGGGGAAAGGGATACCTTAATTTCCTAAACAAAGTGAGAATGGGTGATTTATAGGTAGCTAAGGAAGAGCAGAACATACTAATACATGGCAGGAAAATTCTTGGTAGGCAACTCAGAAACAATGGAACATGGGGAGTATCTAGCTAACAGGTCCCTGTCTGCAGCCCTCTTATTTACCATTTTTAATTCAAATTAGGTTGAGTGAACATCCTAACCCTTCCTGAAGGTTTTTCTGTCTGAATATCCTGGACAGGAAAAGCGGAAGGCCGAATGAGTCTTATTTCCTAATAGACATTTTAAAATCAATATCCCCAAAAGGCAGCTTCAGGGTGGCAAAATTGTTGTGTCCTTCACCTGGCATGTGTACAGGACAGGAAGAAAATATTTTTAAATAGTCTTGCCCTTGACTAACACATACCAGTGTAGACAATGTGTCTTGAGTCAGTCTGTGCTCCTGTTACAGAATACTAGAGACTGGGTGCCTTGAACAACAAATTTATTTCTAGAAGATCTAGAGGCTAGGAAGTCCAAGATCAAGGCACCAAAAGATTCAATAGCTGGTGAGGGTTCACTTTCTGGTTCATTGATGCCACCTTCTCACTGTGACCTCACCTGGTAAAAGGAGCCAGATAGCTCTCTGTGGTCTCTTTTAAAAGGGCACTAATCCCATTCAGGATGGCTTCACCCTATTGACCTAAGCACCTCTCAAAGGCCCTACCTCTTACAACCATCACAATGAGCATTAAGTTTCATAGTGTAAACTTTGGAGAGACAAAAATTTAGACCATGGCAGGAAGATAACAGAATGGAAACAAATTTCTGAGAGAATGTGATCACATTTTGATGATTGGACTGACGAAGTTAGAACAGTTGAGTATGATTTTTAGATTGTTAGCTTATAGGACTGGGTGGACTTAGTTATGACTATAAGAAATAAAGTATAGTTATAACTATGTAGTTATAACTATAACTATAAGAAAGGAAATATAAAAGAGTTTGATTTGGAAATTGTTATATTTTGAGATCAATTTGGACATGAAAGTGTAGATGTCTAGTGGAGAGTTGGACCTAAAGCTCTAGAACTCCTGATAGGTGAGCTATCCCACACCTCATTTGATAGACTAGGATACTAATGTCCTAGAAAGGAAGAGTAATGTGATCAAAATCCTAATGGCAGATCTCAGGTGTAGGGCTCTTCCTTCTTTAGCTTCTATTTTCCCTACAACTCAGGGCACTCAGAGATGTCATTCCCACAACTGAAGTCCCAATTTTAGTGCAGAAATAAAACTCTATTTGGCAAACATTTAAATCTTTTCTCCAAACAGCAGCACACCACAGGAAACTACCAGATGCATTCTACAGATCATTAACTACTTTAAGGCCAGCTGCTGAGTTTGCTCACCTGTGGTGATTAGAGGTTCAGGTTGCTTCAAGTGATGCCAGGTGTAGTTCAAAGTTATTTGCCTCTTTAATATTTTGCTCTTTAAAGCACAGAGAGTAAGATTTAGATGCCAATATGGTGTAGCTTAATTAACTACCTGATATCAAACAAACTTGCCAAAAATGGATGGTTGCTAAAGCAGATGCAAAGGTGAGATGAACAGAATAATGGCTGTGATCCTTTGTGGAAGCATGTTGGCTCTCTACATAGAGGCAGAGACATGGGAAGTGCCATTCCATCTTAATTCTGATTCAAATGCTGACAATTTCTCACCTACTATTCTTAGGAAAGTCTTGAATTCCACTCAAATTCTCATGTAGAAACAAATGATTTGACTTTTGACATAATAATAATAATACACTTAAGAAATTATTTTCCTCATCACCTTATATCACCAATTGTCTGAATTCCACTATTATAATCAGGTCCAAAAATTTATTTAACAAATATTTATGAATCAACTATGGACCATAAACTATCTGAAGTGCTAGGAATATAGCAATAAACAGAAATAAAAGAAAATCTCTGATATCATGGGGTTTACCTTCTAGTAAATAATAAGTAATATTTATATGGCACGATGTGGTGCTAGTCATGTCCTGTTTACATATGCTGCATTAACTCATTTAGTTTTTCCCATATCTTAGTGCTTCATTATACAGATAAAGAAACTTAAGCACAGAGAGGTTAAGTAACACAAATGTCTGAGCCAGAGTCCAAAGTCAGACCCTTGGTTTCCTTTCTACTATATCTAGACTCATTCCCATAGGGAGTTCATCTAGCCTCATGCCTTCAAGTAATATTTATATGGTGATAAGCCCCCAGATTTCTATCTCACAAATTTTTCTCCTGAATATATCCCATTGCCTATCCAGTATCTCCCCTATGATTTCTAACAAATCTTAGTTTAAAAAGTACCAAATTGATGATTCCCATGGACCCCAAAACTTCTCTAATTGCAGTCTTTCCAACTCAATCAATGACATCTGGATTTTATCAGTCACTCAGCCTATAAACCTCTCTTTCTATCACATACCACATACATCTTGGCTCTACATTCAACAATTTCTGACAACTTCCACCAGCCCCACTGCTACCACACTCCTGCGAGGCACCTCACCTCCTGTGTTACTGCACTGGCCTCCTTGTTTCCACTCTTGCCTCCATACCACAGCCAGGTAACACTTCTAAAGTTTTAAAATTTTACCCCATATTTCTTCAGTCTTCTTTTCAACTCCTTCTGACCGCTCCTTACTCCCCAGTAACTCTAAAGTCACCCCAGGTCACTCTGCCTTAGCAACACTGGCCTTTGCCTCCATTGAACAGCAGGCTTCCATCTTTGTCCTGTCTCTAACCTCTACGTGATATTTCCCAGGTATCTTGCACTTCCTTTAAGCCTTTGTTCAAATGTTACTTTCTCAAAGAGGCTTACCATGAACTTGCTACTCAAAATTACAACATTCCCTTTGGCCAGTTTTTCTATTCCTACTCTAATTTTTTTTCATATAGCACTATTATTTCCCATAGAATTTTTCATTTTCTAAGAAATGACATAATTTCTTTATATCTTATCTATTTATTTATTTATTTTGTTTATCTTCTAGAATTTAAGCCACAGGATACAGTGATTTTTCTCTGTTTTGTTCATTAATGTATCATGATAATATACAACAGTGTCTGATACATAATAGCTGTTCAATAAATTATTCTTGCATGAATTTAAAAAGTGACAATTTATAAAAAGTGAGGAGGAACATCATTTCAGAGTTAGAGAGCAATAAAAGTGAAGAACGTAGGTATTAGCTTGGCATCCTCATGAAATTGAAAGGTCAGCATAGTTCAGCCCAGTGACAGGGGAAAGTGACATGAAGTTGTGTTGCAGAGGTCAGGAAGAATAAGATCCTGGGGGCTTTATAAACAAGGGTAGGAAGCATGGACTTTATTCTAAGTGTTGTGTGAATCATTTGATTGTCTTAAGCAGAATAGAAACATAATTAAGCTTTCATTTAAAAGTATAAACTTGCTGCTATGTACAGGGTAATTTGTACGGAGGCAACATTTCAAGCAGACTAGTGAAATTTTTAAAAAGTAATACTATTTTGGGAAACTGCTTGGCATTATCGACTAATGTTAAGCGTGAGTATATCCTGGACTCTGTACGCCCATGCTTAGTTATATATAGAAAATAAATGTGCTAACACATGCTCTAAAAAGACAGGCACAAGGAGATTTATGGCATTGTTATGTATAACAAACACTAGAATCAACCCAAATAATTGCAACAGTAAATCATGGCATATTCACACATGGGATATCATGGAGACCCTGAACTCCAACCACATGAAACCAAATGAATGACTCTTATAAATATACTCTTAAATAAATAGCCTGGATACAGAAGAAGAATACTTATAGTAGCCATTCTCCAAAAATGCCCCAATAACCAGGCCTCTAGGAATTCACACATTTATATGGTTGCCAACAGCAGTGAATATGAGTTCTCTTATGACTAACTTTAACCATAAATGTGGTGAAGGTGACATTTGTTGTCTAAGCCTAAGCTTTAAGAAGGCTCAGCAGTTTCTACTTTTGTGTATTTGGGAACTCTGAGCCACATGTAATGCAGAATCAGCTGCCCTGCAGGAGAAACTGCTGGAAGAGGCCACATGGAGAAGAGGGGCCCTGAGGCAGCTTAGAGAGGGAGATGCCGGGTATCCCAGCTGTGCCGGCTGCCATTGGACTGTAAGCACCTGAGGGAGCCAGAGCAAGAGCCACCCACTGTGTCTAGTCAACACGCAGAACCATGAGAGACAATACTAGTACATTGTGTTTTATTTTATTTTTTTTTATTTTATTTTTCCCATCACCATTTATCGGCTCTATGCCCTCTTCCACCTCTACCCTTCCCCCTGCAATAAACACACTGTTGTCTATTTCTATGAGTTCTCTCTCTTTCTTTCTTTTTTGCTCAATCCCTCCATCCCCCACAAACATCCCCTCCCCTACCAGAGCTGTCTGCCTGTTCTCTATGAGTCTGTCTCTATTTTGCTTGCTAGTTAGTTTGTTCATTAGATTCCATATATGAGTAAAATCATATGGTACTTGTCTTTCTCTGACTGTCTTATTTCACTTAGCATAATGTTCTCTAGGTCCATCCAGCTGTCGAAAAGGGTACCATTTTCTTCCTTTTTACAGCAGAGTAGTATCCTATTATAAACCACTAAGTTTTTGGATGGTTTGTTGGACAACAATACATAATCAAAACACAAACTCAAAGTGGGGTGCTGCTGTAAAAACCCAAACATGTGTCATTCACTTTGGAAAAGGGCAGCATAACTGAGGCCAAAGGCCTCAAGGTTACGGTCAAAGGAGGCTCTAAGGACAGGGAAGAAATTTTCAATGGAGGCTGCAGTAACTGTGACCCATATAATGTGAGGACAAATAGTTTGTCAACACTGTCATCTGTAGTAACGTGGAAAATAGAATATACACCTAATAAACTGTAGATTTGACTAAGGAAATTTTCAGCATAATGTTAGAAGCACAAATGTTTTCCTTTAGCTGCACTTACTAAGATAGGAATATATATATATTTAAGAAAAGATAAACTAAAATAGGGACTGTTCTGTGTTTTCTAGCAGATAAAGGAAACATTTCCAAGTCAGGACCTTCTGGGTCCCTGGCAAAAGATTCTCAAAGTAAGAAATGGCTTTAGAAGAAATATCAGATTCAGAGTCTCTCAGGTAAAATGTGCTTTTAGGGTCAAGATCTCAAGATTCTTTGTTAAGTTCTTAAAGAACTAAGCTAGTCCCTTATAGACACTTTCAGCTAGAAGTAAGGGCTTTAAATTGCAAGGTATAACACCTGACTCTTGACCCAATGGGGATAGGGACCTTTTTGAGGAGATAGATGGGTCTGGCTTTTGTCTAATAGAACAAATTATATTTGGAATCACAAGAAAGCTGACAATGTTTTTAAAGAAATTATACCATTTTGGACTGAAAAGGTGAGAGGACATTCAAAATGATAAAAAGGCTTGTGGGCCCCTAAATCACAAGAAGCAGACTGAGAAAGCTATGAAATAGGTTACTCCTTACGAAAATGAAGACTGACTCAGAGGCTGGAGCCAAAAGCTTTGACAGGGAGCCAAAAGGCATGGGTAATGACTTCCGGGGAACAGGGATGTTCTTTGTCAGAACAGGCAACATGCTCCTGGCTGCAGCTCTGATTTGTTAGGACACAGTGACTGCTATTTGTCTCCTGTTTCTCTTCCTCCTTTGAACCTAAGTGTCGATTGTGGTTCTCTTGTCCCTCTCTCACTGCTGCCTGTTGGGTGGTGGTTGGGAAAGGGGACATTTAACACCCTTTGTTCACATGTCTTCACATTGAAAGGACTCAGACCCAAAGAGCTTTAGCTACACTGGGACCTACTTTAAAAGACAAGATCCTAGAATCCAAGCTTTAGTACAAACTCCAAAGATGGCTTCCTGGTGAAGTCTTCCCGACATTCACACTCTTGTTCAGTAATTTTCAGGACCTCTTTCTCTGATTACTCCTTTAGCTACCATCTTATAATTGAGTTATAGATGCAATATCTTCTTTAGTCTGTTTAAAGGTAGTTATTTGAGTCACTGTTATTTACAGGGATGCTCCACTCTATTACCTTGAATTAAGTCTTGTTTTACTCATGGTCACTGTTTCTCTCTCTCTCTCTCTCTCACTCATTCTCACTTTCTCTCTCTCTCTCCCCCCCCCCATTAATTTTCTTTCATGTTGTAATCTTTCCTCAAATAACAGGTGATGTTAGATTGTCCATTTGTATTTAAGGATTATACAGTAACAAGCTGACTAAAAACATGGATGGAGCTTGTCAAACAGCAAAGCTTCATTTTAAGATCACAGTTGTTCCCAGCTCAAGACATTTGGACTTGTTGCTCCTTCTACCTGGGAACTCTTTTGGAGGGTATTTTCCTGCCCCATTTCATCTGGTCATCCAAGTGTCCCTCCAATACCCCATATCCCATAAGCCCTTCCCTGAGAAAGCGTTTAATGTTTCCTGCCACTATTACCTCACACATATAACCTCTGTCTCTCTACATTATATTCTTATTAGGATTGATTACCACTTTATATGATCTTGTTGGCTTGTAAATTTTGTTTATTTGCTTGGCTGTCTCTTGCACTGACATATAAATCTGTGCGAACAGTGATCTCATTTGCTTTCTTCACCACAGTGCCCTCAATACTCAGAACAAGGTAATGTATGCTGCATGTTCTTTTCTAAAGATTTTTTATTGACTTTTAGAGAGAAAGGAAAGGAGAGGGAGAGAGAGAAACATCGATGTCAAAGTGAAACATCCATGGGCTGCCTCCTGCATGCTCACCACTGGGGATTGAGCCCACAAGCTGTGCATGTGCCCTGTCTGGGAATTGAACTAGCAACCTTTTGGTGCACAGGATGATGCCCAATGAACTGCACCACACCAATCAGGGAGCGTGTTCTTAATAAATATTTGTTGAGAGAATTAATGATTAAAAACCAAGTCTGACATCTTGACTGGGACATCTCACATACCTTTTTTAACCTCTACCCTACAATAATCCCTCTCAATACCATAATGCAACTTTAAGGACATGAATATAAAATGTCATTAATAGATACTGTTGACATCTGCTATAAAATTCTATCCTTATGGCACCACTACTGGATCAAAGAAATACAGACCAAGGAGACTGTTTTCAGCAGATTTTGTAAAAGAAAGATTATTTCATGCTACATAATGAAATCTCTAAGATAGAGTAGAATGAGATATTGAAGAGAAGAGCATGAGAATTCTGATTGTGAATCAGAATTTTGTCACTTATTAGTGGTATGACCTTATTCCAGTAGCCTAAATTCTTTGAACCAGTATCTTTACATGTAATTTGAGATTAATAATGCACACACAAACTTCACATAGTGCAGGTCATGAAGTAGAGACTTAGTGAATAATCTCTTTCTTCCTATACAATAAAAGAGTAATATGCAAATTAACCATCACTCTGCTACATCCACAAGCCATGCCCACAAGCCATGCCCACCAGCCAATCAGGAGCAAATATGCAAATAAACCCAACCAAGATGGCTATGGCCACAGAGAACAGGAGGGAGGCTTGGGTTTCCCCGGCAATGGAGGAAGCCAAGCTTTCTGCCTGCCCTTGCCAGCCTAGGCCTCCACTCAAGGCTACAAAGTTTCAATGATAGAACATACATAAATCCAAACAGAAATGGCGGCAGCCACGGAGCTGGAAAGAGCAGGAGGCTAGGGTTGCCCCTGGTGATGGAGGAAGCCAAGCTTTCTGCACACTCTGGCTGGCCCAGGCCTTGCTTAAGGCTACAAAGTTTCAATTATAGGAGATACATAAATCCCAATAGAAATGGATGCCGCCACGGAGCAAGCAGAAGGCTTGGCTCCGCTCCAGGCTACAAAGTTTCAATTGTAGAAGATAAATAAACCCCAGATACCAGGGCCTCTGCTTGGGTCGCCAGAGGGCGTGGCCAGCCTGCAAACCACGACAGGCCCCTCACCCAGGCCACCCCACGCCCCAAGGGAACCCCCACCCTGATCCTGGACACCCGTCAGTCAGGGCAAACCAGCTGGCCCCCACCCACCCATGCACCAGGCCTCTATCCTATCTAATAAAAGAGTAATATGCAAACTGACCATCACTCCAACACACAAGGTGGCTGCCCCAATGTGGTCAAAGATCCTGCCCCCATGTGGACATAAGATGGCCACCACAAGATGGCCAGCAGGGGAGGGCAGTTGGGAGGGACCAGGCGTGCAAGGGAGGGCAGTTGGGGGTGATCAAGCCTGCAGGGGAGGGCAGTTAGGGGTGACCCGGCCGGCAGATGAGGTAATTTGGGGGTGACTGGGTCTGCAGGGAAGGGCTGTTGGGGGGGACTCAGGCCTGCAGGGGAGAGCCGTTGGGGGGTACCAGGCCTGCAGGGGAGGGCAGTTAGGGGTGACCAGGCCTGCAGGGGAAGGCAGTTAGGGGCAAACAGGCTGGCAGGGGAGCAGTTAGGCATCAATCAGGCTGGCAGGGGAGTGGTTAGGGCAGGGGTCGACAAACTTTTTTACTCGAGGGCCACAGTGGGTTCTTAAATTGGACCAAAGGGCCGGAACAAAAGCATGGATGGAGTGTTTGTGTGAAATAATATAAATTCAAAGTAAAGGAGTGGAGGGGAGAGCAAGAGAACCCTCCGCTCTTTCGGCTCTGCGGGCCGGATAGAACAGCCGAACGGGCCAGATCTGGCTGTAGTTTGCCCACGGCTGGGTTAGGGGGTGATCAGGCTGGCAGGCAGAAGCAGTTAGGGGCAATCAGGAAGGTAAGAAGGCGAGCAGTTGGGCGCCAGCAGTCCTGGAATGTGAGAGGGATATCCGACTGCCCGTTTAAGGGATCGGGCTTAAACGGGCAGTTGGACATCCCTAGAGGGGTCCCAGATTGGAGAGGGTGCAGGCTTGGCTGAGGGACACACACTCCCGTGCACGAATTTTGTGCACCGGGCCTCTAGTCCTATAAATAAAAGGCTAATATGCAAAGCAACCGAACAGCAGAATGACTGGTTGCTATGATATGCACTGACCACCAGGGGGCAGACACTCAGCACATGGGGCTGCTCCCTCATGGTCAGTGTGCTCCCATAGGGGGAGCACTGCTCAGCCAGTAGCTTGGCTCATGGCTGGGGAGCGCAGCGGTGGTGGCAGGAGCCTCTCCCACCTCCACAGCTGTGCTAAGGATGTCCGACAGCTGGCTTAGGCCCGCTCCCTGGGTCAGTCAGACATCCCCTGAGGGCTCCTGGACTGTGAGAGGGCTCAGGCGCCAGGCTGAGGGACCCCCAAGTGCACAAATTTCATGCACCAGCCCTCTAGTATTTTATAATTAGAGAGCAATTCTTTTGTGTTTAATGTTAATCCCTTCTGCTCTTTGTTCTCTATTGTGAATGTGGTAACAATAGCTGCCTGTCAAAAATAATGCTTCAGAGTTTTATACATACAAAATTTAGGATTATTTGTTCCATTTCTATGACAAATATCATTGGAATTTTGATAGGGATTGCATTGACTCTGGAGATTGTTTTGGGTAGTATGAATATTTTAATAATATTCTTCCAATCCATGACCACAGAATATCTTTTTATTTGTTATTGTCTTCTTCATTTTTAAATCAAGGTCTTATAGTTTTCTGTATAATTTTATTTTATTTTATTTTAATTTTTTATTGATTTTTTTACAGAGAGGAAGGGAGAGGGATAGAGAGTTAGAAACATCAATGAGAGAGAAACATTGATCAGCTTCCTCCTGCACACCCCCAACTGGGGATGTGCCCGCAACCAAGGTACATGGCCTTAACCGGAATCGAACCTGGGACCCTTCAGTCCGCAGGCCAATGCTCTATCCACTGAGCCAAACTGGTTAGGGCTGATTTTTTTTGAAATCTTCTCAAGTTCCCTCACCAACTTGAGACAGAAATTGGGTGAAGAGATTAAGAAGTATAAATTGGTAGTTACAAAATAGTCCCAGGAAGGTAAAGTACAGCATGAGGAATATAGTCAATAACATTGTAATAGCTATGTAGGTGCTAGGTAGGTACTAGACTTCTTAGGAAGATCATTTCATGTAAGTCATATACTAGTAAATGTCTAACCACTATGCTTACATCTGAAACTTATACAATGTTGAATACCAACTGTCACTGATAAAAGATAGAAATTGAGAAGTCATTCTTGACTTGTTCCTCTTTACTGCCATTATTTTCTTGTTGTAGCAAGTAACTTCATAAATCTTGAGTCTGTCCAATTTCCTTCATCTCTATCACACCACCCTAGTTCAGGTTACCATCTCTTCTAGCCCAAACTTCTGCTGTTGCCCCCCTTTTTTTTATTGTTTGAAGTATTACAAATAGCAGTACATACGTCTCCTTTTTTTTTTCCCCATTGACCTCCCCCTGGCCTCCCCTAACCCCCAGTACATGCCTTTACCTGCCCGCCCCCCGCCCAGTGTCTTGTATCCATTGGTTATGCTTATATGCATGCATACAAGTCCTTCGGTTGATCTCTTACAGCGCCCCCCCCCCCCCCCGCCCCTGCCTGCAAACTCCCCTGCCTTCCCGCTGTAGTTTGACAGTCTGTTCAATGCTTCTTTGCCTCTGTATCTATTTTTCCCCATTTCTTTCCTTTAAAAAATCTTGCCTCTGCAGACTAGAAATAAACATATAATAACAAAAAATGTTTGAGTCCCAATTTCAATGTCCAACAGTTCTGAGTCCCCGTTTCAATGTCAAACAGTTCCTTATGTGTACATGTCAGCAATGATATCTGGATGGTGGCACATGGTGGCAATGCAGGTCCGACCCTCTCTGGTTTGGTCCTAGGCAACCTGCTGCGACGCACAGCTGCTGACTGCTAGCGTGGCAAGGCGTCGTCAGCATCTTCCATCTCTGGACTGTTTCTCCTCTTGTCTTCATGGTTTGAGCACACCTGTCAATTCCTCTGAGTTGTTTTCTGAAAATATACAAACATATTCTTGACCAAAAGTTAATAAAGGAATCTTTTCTATATAATTGATTTGGGATCCTTTTTATTTTTGCCCAAATGATTTTCCTTTGTCTAATTTAGACACCATGTGTGTTTTTCATGGGTGTCTTGCTGTTAGCATTACAAATGAAAATTAATTTTGTAAAGTAAAAATTTTCTAGATGTAATTTACTTATAGGATATTTTTCCTTACATGATATTACCCTACTATTCCCCCTTTTTTTGATTAATGGAGGTTTTTGTAAATTTTTATAATGCAGTTTTGATAACTTTAAATTTTAATTTTTTGCACAAAAATATGACTGCTTTAGGTTCATTGCATGTTCAGTAATTTTACCATGAGATGAACTACCAATAGAAATTTTAGTTACCACTTTAGGAACAGCTTTTTGTTCAGTATAATTAAATTTTCTTGAATATTCACTTATTTCAATTAGCCTATTTAAATTTGAAAACTTGATTATTATTTTACTGTCAAATTTAATACTCTACCAACAATCTTAGTTTACCCTGTAAATATTAGTGGAAAGGATTATTTGCATTCTTGAGTAGGCCCTGAGCATTCCTGGTGCTAGGCTGGATTTAGATATAGGGCAGCTGCTGTCGTCCAAGTCTCTGTCTGTTACCTGGGTCCCATTCTGAGCTGAGCCAAGTCTCTGTCTGTCACCTGTGTCCCGATTTGCTATTGCCTCTTAATAAACATTCATACTTCTGCTGTTTGCTCTCTTTAATCTGCATCTTGTACAGTGTCAGAGTGCTCTTTTACAAAAGTAAATGTGACGATGTAACTTCTAAGTTTAAAATCACTTGACACTCAAATCATATAATAAATTCAAATCCTTATCTTAGCCCAGGAGGCTCTGCATGGTCTGGCTCTAATGGAGTACATTTTAGACATATGCACCTTTTTCTAGTTTTCCAACAAATTGAGGCCAAGTTCCTTCTCCTCATTGAACCATTTTCAAGGTGTTCCCCTCTTCCTAGAGCATTCGTCCCCCACACCTTCAGATGCCTTCATTTTTTTTAATTTAATAAATTTTTATTGTTCAGATTATTACAATTGCTCCACTTTTTTCCCCATAGCTCCCCTCCAACCGGTTCCCACCCCACCCTCTGCCCTTACCTCCCCCACACTGTCCTCATCCATAGGTGTACGACCTTTGTCCAGTCTCTTCCCGCACCCCCCACACCTCTTTCCCCTGAGAATTATCAGTCCACTCCCTTTCTATGCCCCTGATTCTATTATATTCACCAGTTTATTCTGTTCATAAGATTTTTTATTCACTTGATTTTTAGATTCACTTGTTGATATGTATTTGTTGTTCATAATTTTTATCTTTACCTTTTTCTTCTTCTTCCTCTTCTTAAAGAATACCCTTCAGCATTTCATATAATACTGGTTTGGTGGTGATGAACTCCTTTAGCTTTTTCTTATCTGTGAAGCTCTTTATCTGCCCTTCAATTCTGAATGATAGCTTTGCTGGGTAGAGTAATCTTGGGTGTAGGTTCTTGCTATTCATCACTTTGAATATTTCTTGCCACTCCCATCTGGCCTGCATAGTTTCTGTTGAGAAATCAGCTGACAGTCGTATGGGTGCTCCCTTGTAGGTAACTAACTGTTTTTCTCTTGCTGCTTTTAAGATTCTCTCTTTGTCTTTTGCTCTGGGCATTTTAATTATGATGTGTCTTGGTGTGGTCCTCTTTGGATTCCTTTTGTTTGGGGTTCTGTGCGCTTCCTGGACTTGTAAGTCTTTTCTGTCATTATGTCTTCAAATAGGTTTTCAGTATCTTGCTCTCTCTCTTCTTCTGGCACACCCATAATTCTAATGTTGGTATGCTTGAGGTTGTCCCAAAGGCTCCTTACACTATCTTCAAATTTTTGGATTCTTTTTTCTTTTTGCTTTTCCGGTTGAGTGTTTTTGCTTCTTTGTATTTCAAATCTTTGACTTGATTCTTGCAATCCTCTAGTCTGCTATTAGATCTCTGTATAATATTTTTTATTTCAGTCAGTGTATGCTTAATTTCTAGTTGGTCCTTTTTCATATCCTCAAGGGTTTCGCTAAATTTACCAGCCTTTTCTAGAAAATTCTTGAAAAACTTTATAACCGTGGTTTTGAACTCTAAATCCAGTCGTTTGCTTTCCTCCATTTCTTTCATTTGTGATCTGTTTCTTTGTCTCCACATTTTTGCTGCTTCCTTGAGTTGGTAAAGTAGCTTTGTGTGCTATGTGTCCTATAGGGCCCAGTGGCTCAGCCTCCCCAGTTACCTGAGGTGGACACTCTTGGTGCACCCTTTTGTGGACTGTGTGTACAGCCTTGTTTTAGTTAAGTCTTGATTGTTGTTGGTATCGCTGGGAGGAATTAACCTCCAGGCCAATTGGCTGTGAGGATCAGCTGTGTCTACGCCAGGAGAACTTCTGTGCTGGACACAGCCTTATGAGATAAGACTTGCAAAATTGCAAATGCCTCTGTGCTCAGCTTGGATGGGGTGGAGTCTCAGGGCTGAGCAGACAGCCTTGGCGTCCTGTCCGCCCTGCCCTATGAGGCCCCTGTGTCTCAGTGTCCCTCGGTAATCGCTGCAAGCACCTCTGAGAAAAAGCTGCCCTCGAGTTTCGCCTGCTGCCAGACAGTCCAGTTTCTCCCCCAATGAATCTGGATTCCCAGATTCTCACCCGGAACTGGAGTTCAGCGCAGTCGGGAGCCTCCATCTCCCTCCCGCTAGAGAAGCCAGCGGCACACTCAGCAGTCAGTCCTCTCTGCTTGCACTTGCGCACGTGCCTCCAGACCTCTGCCTTTCGCGGCTCCCCTGAGTTTCTGTGCACTCCTCTCTTTTCCCTACAGTCCAGACTCCCCCCGTATGAGTCTGGGACCCCAGGATCTCACCTGGAACTGGGGTTCAGTGCAGTCGGAACTGGGGTTCAGTACAGTTGGGAGCTTCCATCTCTCTCCCTCTAGAGAAAGCTAGCCAGGCATTCAGCCACCCGTCCTCTCCACGCACGTCTCCGTACCTCTGCCTTTTGCAGCTCCTCTGAGTCTTTGTGTGCCCCTCTCTTTCCTTCTAGTTGTAGAATTTCCACTCAGCCAGCTTTCCTGTGGTTCTGGATGATGTCCGTTCTGTCTCTTAGCTGTAGTTTTGAAATTGTTGTGCGAGGCAGCAGTTTAGGTGTTCACCTATGCTGCCATCTTGGTTTCTCCCCCTCTGTATAATTTCAAATGAAATGTTTTCTTAATTTATCTTCCTGATATTTCATTATTAGTATATACAAATGCAGCAGATTTTTGTATACTGAATTTTTATCTTGAAACTTTATGGAATTCATTTATTGTTCTAATAGTTTTTTTGGTGGTATTTGGGGTTTTCTATGTATAATATGTCCATCTGCAAATAGTGACAGTTTCACTTCTTCCTTTTCAGTTTGGATGTCTTTTATTTTTATAGTCACATTTGCAATAACATAGACAGACACTGAGGGCATTATGCTAAGCAAAATAAATCAGACAGAGAAAGACAAATACTGAGATATCTCACTTTTATGTGAAATATAAAATTAAAAAAACAAACAACTTTCTCAAAAAAACAAGTTCATGGATACAGAGATACAAATAACAGACTGGTAGTTGCCAAAAGCAGTGGGTGGGGTAAAATAGATAAAGTGACTCAAAAGGTACAAAGTTTTGATTATAAAATAAATGTCATGAATGTAATGTACAGTATGGTGAAGATAGCTAATAATATTATATTGAAAGTTGCTAAGAGAGTAAATCTTAAAAATACACATCACTAGAAACTAATCTTGTAACTAGTATGCTGACAAATGTGTTATTATGGTGAACATTTCAATATATATATATATACAAACAAATGTCAAATTATATAATGTTTTATGTCAATTATACCACAATAAAATTTTTACATTAATAAACCAAATCTTATTGGAATATAGCCATGCCCATTCTTTTCCATATTATCTATGATATGGCTGCATTTATGCTGTAACAACAGAGTTGAGTAGTTGTAAAAAAGACTACACAAAAGCTTAAAATATTTAGTTCCAGCTCTGTAGAAATAAATTGTTGACCCTTGTTCTAATTCATTGTCAAGCTAACTTTTAAGAAAATATAAATTATAAAACAGAATTTTTCTTTTTTAAATGTAACTTTCTCTAAAAAAAGAAAAGGCAAAAGTGTATGTCGTATGTCATTGACATACAAAAAAATTCTAATTTAAAAGCCAATTTGGAAAAATCTTTAATTTTTCTTATCCATAAACATGGTGCATACTGCCACTTATTTGTATCTTCTTCAATTTCTTTCTTCAGTATCTTATAATTTTCTGAATACAGGTCTTTCACATGGTTGGTTAAATTTATTCCTAGGTTTTTTATTCTTTATGAAGCAATTGTGAATGGGATTGTTTTCTTACTTTCCCTTTCTGATCATTTATTGGTAAATAAAAATGCAACTGATTTCTGGATATTTATTTTGTATTTTGCTACTTTACTGAATTAATTTACCAATTCTAGTAGTTTTTTGGTGGAATCTTTAGGGTTCTCTATATACAGTATCATGTCATCTGCAAGTAATGACAGTTTTACTTCTTCCCTTTCACTTTGGATGCCTTTCATTGCTTCTTCTTTGATAGGTGTGGTAGGACCTCCAGTACTATGTTAAATAAGAGTAGATGAGTGGATAAAAAAGCTGTGATATATTTACAAAATGGAATATTGCTCGGGCATAAAAAAGAACGAAATCTTACTTTGGGGGACAGAATGAATAGACCCGGAGAGCATTATGCTAAGTGAAATGAGCCAGTCAAAGAAGACATGTACCATAAGTGGAATCTAACTAACAAAATGAACTAAACAAAATAGAGACAGACTCATAAATGGAGAGCAGGCTGATAGCTGTCAGGGGTTAGAGGGATTGAGCAAAAAAGAGAAAAAACTCATGGACAGGGACAACAGTGTGGTGATTAAGGGGGGAGGTGGGTATAAGGGGGGTAAATGGTGATGGATAGAGACTTGGGGTGGTGACTACACAATACAGTGCACAGATGATGTGCTATGGAATTGTGCATCTGAAACCTATATAATTTTATTAGCAGTGTCACCCCAACAAATTTAATAAAAAGGGGAGAAAAATATTTACTATTACAGCTATTCAAGGGAAGAAATCTTTTCTATATAGAACAGCGGTTCACAACTGGGAGCAATCTCCCCTGCCCCCCGCCCGTGGATGTTTGGCAATGCCTGTAGGTAATTTTGCTGTTTTGTTATAGCTGGGCATCAGAGTGCTATTGGCATCTAATGGATAGATGCCAAGGATGCTACTAAACACTATATAATGCACAGAATAGCCCCAACAACCAGAACTATTTGGCACTGTTAATGGGGCCCAGGCTGAGCTTGAGAATCCTTGCTCTAAAATGAGCTATTTACATGATGAATAGCTCCTTTGGAATCTGTCCTTATTTCTATACTAGAGGCCCGATGCACAAAATTCATGCAAGGGGCTCAGCCCCTTCTGCCTCTGCCCTCTGCCCACCGAGTTGTGCTTCAGTACCAACTTGATTTATTCTTAAACATACTATCCCATGATCGTGATATAAAATGGTATCATTACTCTGAGTCTGTCATCTTCTTTAATGTCATAGATACTAATCAAATAGAATGTTTAATAGCCCAAAGTTATTTAAGTTCCTGTTAACTCTACACCCCCTTCCCATATTTAATCACACACACAAACAGCAAGTGCAGCCAAGCCCTTGTGGGTTATATAGAGTTGGGGCTAGTCTACAGTATTAGTCAGGGTTCTCCAGAGAAGCAGAGCAGATAGGAGATAGACTATCCATCTATCGTATATTTATCTCTCTATGTAGCTTTCAATCAATCAAGAAAGAAAGAAAGATTTTTTTTATAAGGAATTGACTCATGTGATTATGGAGGCTGAGAAGTCCCAAGATCTACAGTACAAAGGCCCCCAAACCAGGAGAGCTGACAGTGTAAGTTCCAGTCTTGGCCCAAAGGCTGGAGGGAGCCTATGTCCTAGCTCAAGACTATTAGGCAGAGAGCACACATTCTTTCTTGCTCAGCCTTTTGTTCTATTTAGGCCTTCAAGAAAGTGGATAAAGTCTGTACATGTTGGTGTGGGCAATCTGTGTATCCAGTCTATTGATTCAAATGTTAATCTCACCCCAAAACGTTCTCACATACACACTAAGAGTAATGTTTAATCCAACATCTGGGCACCCTGTAACCCAGGCAAGTTTATACAAAAAATCAGCCATCACATCTGTATTCACAATCAACCCCTCAGGGCTAAAATTAATGCTACTAATAAACTATGGAATAGGTTCAATAAAGTATAAATACAAATATGTGAGATCAAAATTTAAACTGATTCTCATGTCAATAGCAAGCTAGGTAGGACAATACTCCCCTTATAACAAACACTTGAGAAAATATTTTTAAATCTGCTAAAATAGAGGTGAAGATTCTTGAAAATAGCTTATTTTCACTAATTGATATTTTAGTTTTTCATGTCTAGGACTGGTTTAATCTAAAGAAATGGATCATCAGTATTAGAATTTTGGATTATAGAGCCATTGAGGTGAGGTTTGCTGTTGGCCATCTGCCCTGGTCAGCATTAAGCTTTGGCTTCCTTCCCTGCTTCTGTAACTCACATGTCTTCTTAATGATGGGCAGAATAGGTAGGAATGAGATTAGTTTGATAGATTATAGCTCTGCAGTGCCACTTTCCATTAATTACTCAAGACCCTGCTCCCAATCCAAGTCTGGGATTTTATAGTCATTTCTGAAAACAAAATGGAGAGAATATCAAGTTATCCAATAACTTGCTTGTGAGCAGAGCTACAGAAATTCAAGTTCATTTTTATTACACAGAAATAGGGGGCAAAATGCATTGCCATACTGAAGTCTAGAAAGCCTTCCTTTGCCAAGAATATAAGAAAACAGCTTGGAGAATAGTTCTGCAAAGATTACAAAACATGCCCTTTAACACCCACATAAGCTTCTCTGTGTCAGATGACAAACCACTTAACACCACTGTGCCAGATGACAAGGACTCAGGTAACAGATGCGTTTAGTGGCTGGTTTGAATGGAAAGAACAGCTCACTTGCAATTCCTTTTGCTATAGAAATATCCTATTAAATCCAATATAATTAAAAGTTATTTCAGAAAAAATTTAAATGCAGCTAATTGCAGCCAGCCACCAACATCCATTATTTCCTCTTTAAAAATAATATTTATATAAATATCCCAAATTATGATAAAGAAGGGTCTAGATTCTGAAATAGATACATCGCTATTTCTCTCTCCCTCTCCCTTCCTCTCTCTTTAAAAAATCAATAAAAAGTCTTAAAAATAAAGATTTATCTCTAGATCTGGTTGTTATTTCTTTATATTTTAATAATTTCAGGGACAGCAAATATTAAAGCTATAAGAATTTCTTTAAAATATGAGCTAGGTTTATTAAAATAAGTAAGAATTATTAATGTGAGATATTGCCCTCAAAACACAGCAGTAATATTCCTAATGAAGAGATATAAAAGAGAAAAGAAAAAAATAGACAAATCTAAAATAGGTCACTTTAACATACTTTCCTCAATCTTAGAAAGTTCAAATATATAGCAAAATAGTACTTGTATAAAAAAAATTTTTAAAAACTCCTAAGGTGGCTCTTCTAGTGGAATATAAAACCTGAAATACCTATAATGGAGAGTATACTTTTCTTTTGAGTATACATGGAACTTACGTTTGGACACAGGAATATTCAGGAATAGACACATCAAGAAAATGAGTAAGCCATCCATTGATTGGGAGAAAAAATGAGTATGTATATTTGACAATGAACTTATATCCACAATATATAAAGAACTGATAACTCAATTATTATTTTTAAAATTTATTTATTCTATTCTATTTTATTTTATTTTTTATATCACCATTTATCCCTTCTTTGCTTTCTTCCACCTTCCTCCCCGCCACAGCACATTGTTGTCCATGGCCATGAATTCTCCTGTTTATTTTTTCTTCTTTACTCAATCTCTCCAACCCGCTCCCCCCCTCCCAATAGTACTTCCTAAAGGAAAGGCCAATAAGCACATGAAATAGTTTCTAACAAAATTAGTTATCAGGAAAATGCATACTAAAACCACAGTGAGACATCACTGCACACCCACTCAAATAGCTACTATTAATAAAATTGACAACATTAAGTGTTGATGAGGGTGCAAGGAAATCAGGACACCCATACATTGTTAGCAGGATGTAATAATCTAAAACCAACTTGGAAAACTATTTTTACATTTAAACATACATCTATCCTTTTTTAAAAAGGTTTTTGGCTATTATGAATAAAATGGTTGTAAACATTCTGGGCAAGTCTTTCTGTGGACATGTATTTTCTGTTCTCTGGAGTAAATGTCTAGAACTGAATTACCTGGGCTTATGTACTCATCAAATCTCTTGGAATTGCACAATTTAAGATCTACATATTTCACTGTATATAAATTATATGTAAAAAATCAAAATTATAGATGAAGCTAGTCTGGCAAAACTTGTTGAATCTGGCTGATTGTTAAATGGGTTGTCATTATACTATGTTTTGTGAGTTTTTGTTTTTTGTTTGTTTGTTTGTTTGTTTTTGTATATCTGAAATATCCTATATAATAAAAGCCCAGTGACCAAATGGTGGAACAACCAGGGCCCGTTGCCCCAGCTGGCCCTGCCCCCGAACAGCCACCAACACTTCTAAATCATTGCCTGGCTCCCTGATGCATATACATTTAGTGAAAGCACAAGAAAATAATTATCAGTCCCTTCTGTCCCCAACCAGAGTCTCCAGAGGTCTCTGCTAATACTGCAGCCAAGGTGTGGAATTCTCCCTCCATGGCCCGCAGCCCCAGGAGACCTTCCAAGTTAGCCAAAAAGGCAACCTAAGCATTAACAGGATGGCAGCCCTTTGCTGAGGAATGTAGAGAGGCTGGGTGGGGATTTTGTGAAATTCCAACGCCTTGCAGATTGGGTGAGCTTTCAGTCTCTCTTTAAAAGGGGCAGTGAAGAGGACCCACAGGTTGCCAGGAGCAACAGTGAAGGGTAGGCACATTCAAAAACGGAAAAACTTTTAAACAAACAGACATGAAGATCATATTGGGATACTGAGGGCAGAGCCCTGGGAAGAATGCAAAAATCATTAAAGGGCCATCATCCATCTTGATATGTTTGTAAACAACACATAAACAACTTCATCTCATGGTATGTGAAATGCAGAACAGTTCTGTTGTGGTTTTTCTTTTGGTCATCCTTAATGTATAATTAGATCCAGCTGGGGGAAAGGTATAGCTTCCAGCATTAGACCCAACAGTTGGCCCTGCCCTATGGACCCCCATCTGGGCGAGCCCACTGGACCCCACCCATGCATGAATTCATGCACTGGGCCTCTAGTTTAAAATAAATATTAAAAAGATTCAATCTCATTGCTACCTCTTATTACTTGACATGCATAAAACACTAATGAAGTGAAATTTCAAAATGAAATGCCATGCTATTCTTCATCTCTATTGAAAGAAGCTGAGAATCCTGTATCCAAATTACTGGAGAATTGAACTTCCCTTAACCTGTCCCCTGAGAATGTTAATACACTCTGAGAAATGAATTTTACTTTTTGGATCCTCTGGTCATGGCAATGTGAGTAGTGGTTTGTACTTCCCTTAATCTCCATTGATACCACAATTCCCTCAAATGGTTATATTGATAGTGATGGTGAACATAATAATAGTGTTAAAAGAAGATGTAGATCTCTATCTACAATAAAAGCAATGCATAAACAGTGTACTTGTATACAAATATTGTTTCAAAACAAATCTGTTAGTCTCTCCTCCCTAGATATTGCTAACACGAACCTCTCTTTCCAGGGCTTCCATGGAAAAGAAAATATTCCATTTTCTCTTTAGCCCTTTCCATCATGCAAATGTTTCTATTTCTTCTGAAAAAAAAAAAAAATCCAGTGCTGGATAAGGGAAGTGATGAAGGGAAACCATCCTTTTATCCAACTCCAGATACTCAATATTTCCTTTTGATATCAGCACTTTGGAACTCAGTAAAGCCTAAAAAAAATTGTGTTTAAATGGTGCTTACAAACTGTACCCAAGCTCCTCAAAATGTATTTCTCCTTGCACACACTGTCCTGGTGGGTGGGTGTCGAGATTTGGACTCATAGGGAGTCCTTTACCTGAATACAGAACATTTGCTTTGAACAAAAAAGTCTTAGAGATCCCTTTATCACAGGGTATTTTCAAAAATTTCCTTGAGCAATCTTCTTCCTTTATACATTTTTGACATTTCCAGCCTCTTCCTTGAACATCTCTCTGGAAAGCTCTTGTTCCTTTTGGTTCCCTTTGAAGATCTACAATTTATCTGAGTTATGGAATGTCAGATTCTGTCTTAAACTAGCTCTTCAGGAAAGCATTGTTTTTCTGAATTTTAGGAGGAAAGTCATACTTCCAGTTTCTCAACTTTCTGTCATTTAGTTAGAGAAAGCTAGCCCCTTGCCTTTCCTTCATGTATCAATATATATACTTACCAAGAAGTTGTGAAAATTTAAATTAAAAAACTTATGAGTTCATATATGACATAGACAATAGTGCAGTCAAGGTCTGGGGAGGGGGCGGGAGTTCAAGGGAGGGGGTCAATGGGGGGGAAAAGGGAGTTCTGAAATGCTTTCAACAATAAAGATAAAAAGCAAACAAAAAAAACCTTATGAGTTCAGGCAAAACTAATACATTAAATCTTACTGGGTTTTTTTGTTTGTTTCTACTTCCATTTGTTACACATCTATAATAATAAAAGCATAATATGCTAATTAGACCAGACAGCCGAACGACCTTCCAGATGTCATTCTGGATGTCCTTCCAGACCAAGCCGCCGCAGCAGGGGCCGAGGCAGAGGTGGTTAGGGGCGATCAGGCAGGCAAGTAGTTAGGGGAGATCAGGCAGGCAGGCAGTGTGGATAGGGGTGATCAGGCAGGCAGTCAAGTGGTTAGGGGAGATCAGGCAAGCAGGCAGGCGAGCAGTTAGGAGCCAGTGGTTGTGGATTGCGAGAGGGATGTCCAACTGACGGTTTAGGCCCTATAAACCAGCAGTCGGATGTCCCCCGAGGGGTCCCGGATTGCGAGAGGCTGCAGGCCAGGCTGAGGGACCCCCTCCCGTGCACGAGTTTCGTGTACCAGGCCTCTAATACATTATATAGTTATCTGAACTTCATTAAATAGCCACTTCAAGAAATGAAAAAAAAATATTAGTATCACCAAAAAGCTTAAAAAGGAAAATCTGAAATAATTTAGATAAAGTTTTAGGAGTGAATATGTTTAATTTGACCAATCTGTAACCTGGCCATTTTTAAGTGGAGTATGTAAGAATTTGCTGTTAGGTAAGTGCTTGATTGAATCACACTATGTCAAAGCAGGAGTGATACTCAAAATATTTAACAGTTGGTGCCGCACAGGCACAACTCAATCACAACAGACATCAGTTATAAGCAACTAAGTTGACACATACCATTGACTTTCTATTTTACCTCTTCTTGGGACTTTTGATATCAAACATTTTTTTGCTTTTATTAATAGTGGGCTGTCTCCCTCACCCTGTGCTACTTATATTAGGTTCTATATACAGGGTGGGACAAAAGTAAATTTACAATTGTGAGTACATGAAACACAGAGTTTATCCTTACATTATTATTTATTAATTACTCTATTATTTTCCATATTAACAACTGTAAACCTACTTTTGCCCCACCCTGTATACTATTTACTGGCACTATGTTGAAACATTTCAATAAAAACACTTCGAATAGTTCAAGACGTTTTAGATTATAGAATTTATTTTGTTCTGAATAGAGTTATACCATCCAATCAATAAAATGTATGTATGTTTTATTAAATGACCTCTAAGTTTTCAGCTACCTTAATTTCCTGGGGTATAAGTAGACAATAAACATGCTATCTTGATTGAAAAAAATGGAACCCAGAGAGATTAATTAGCTTGACTAAAATACTTGAAAATGGACCTGGGATTTTAAGGTGAACTGAGGTCCTAAAATTATATTATTTCTTCATTATGCTATGATGGAATCATCAACAATTGTTAATTGACTATATGCTCTGTGCTAAACAGTGGGTGTTAGATTGTAGAAAAATAAAAATGAGGGCACAGCCTCTGCTGGAAACTACTGTGCATTTTTTAATGCATTCATTGTTTGATTCTTTTTTTTAATTCTTTATTGTTGAAAGTGTTACATATATCTCCTTTTTCCCCCATTGACCTCTCCCCACCCACTCCCACCCCCAGCATAGGCCCTCAACACCCACCCACCCCCATTGTCTGTGTCCATTGGTTATGCCTATATGCATGCATACAAATCAGTTGGTTGAGCTCTTACCCATTCTGGCTCCCACCCTCCCCTGCCTTCCCTTTAAGGTTTGATGGTCTGTTCCATGTCTCTGGATCTACTTTTGTTCATCAGTTTATGTTGTTCATTATATTCCACAAATGAGTGAGATCAATGTGATGTTTATCTTTCTCCAACTGGCTTATTTCACTTAACATAATGCTCTCCAGGTCCATCCATGATGTTGCAAATGGTAAGGGTTCCTTTTTTTTTTTTTTACAGCAGCATAGTATTCCATTGTGTAGATGTACCACAGTTTTATAATCCACTCATCTGCTGATGGGCACATAGGCTGTTTCCAAATCTTAGCTATGGTGAATTGTGCTACTGTGAACTGTGCATTTTGCAAACAGGTTATACAATCATAGTGCAGTGTGATAAATGCTATGTAGGTATAGCTACAGTTTGTATTTCTTTACATGGGCCTGGGAGATAAGTCACAGAGGAGGTACCTCAGGTGAATTTTAAGAATGAGTTATATTTCACAAACCAGAGCAGTAAGACCAGGATACCAAAATAGTATATGCTGCTTTCTATACCTAGAAATGGCATTCTACTCTTTCTATTCTTATTTTTACTCTTAATACATTATTATTAACATATATTTCAAGCATATAAAACTATATAGAGGATAATATAATGGACAGCATGTGTCATTCCACCACTTAGCTCTACAAAATCCTATCATTTTTGTCATATTTGCTTCAGATCACACCCTTTTCAGAAATAAAATATTAAACCTTACAAATAGAGTGATACCTCTGGGCACATTCCTGGCTATTTCTCTCACCAGAGGTGGCCCCTATTCTGAATTTGAGGGTTAACCATGTTGATACATGTAATTCTAGCTCCAACTAACTAGTATTATATCACACTTGATTTTTGTGCATGTCTTCTTGTGCCCATATCCATGAATTCCTCCTGCATATAAATCTAGGTTAGGAACTGCTGGATTTAGAGGACGTAGGTATCTAAACATTTACCTTGGCCTTCTAGCCTTGTCAATTCTTGGTTTGGAGACACTTTAATTTTTTTGCCAACATCTGGATTAGAAATGGGATATCATTGTTGTCTTAATTTGCATTTCCATGGTGAACTTAGTGCCCTTCATATGTTTCTTAGCCAGTTGTATTTCCTCTTTTGAGTTAATTATTCCCATAATTTTCTTTGTCATTTTAGTGCCTAACTACTTATTTGTCTATCCCTAAATAATACATTTTTAGATTTATCTTCTTTGGAACTTTTTGTAATTAAATGAAATATTATATGAAGTTTTTGGAACTTCTTTCTTTTGGTCAATTTGTTTTAGAGATTTATCATCATTGCATTTTATTTTATTTAATTAATTTTATATACTTTGTTGTAGTTTATTTTAAGAATATACCATAACTGACTTAATCTTTCTATGGTTGATGAACATTTGGATATTTGTTTTATTACAATGCTTATTATTACTATTATTATTATTTTACTTTATAATAAGACTTCTGTAAATATTATTGAACCTGACTTCTGCTGTAAATGGGAAAAATTCTCTCAGGTATACACACAATTGTGAAATTAATAGGTCACAAGTTACAGGTACATTGTATATATTCAGTTTTACTAAGTGATGCCAAACTGGTTTCCAAAATAGCTTTACTGTTTTATATCTAATCAGAAGTGGATGAACATTTCCATTCCTCCACACACTCTGGTCATCACTAGATATTGTTTGACTTTGACTTTTACCCATATGAGGGGTGGAAATGGTATCATGGTTGTTTTGATTTGCATATTTCTAATTGTTTATGAGATTTAACATTCTTCCTGTGTTTGAGTCCATTGTACTCTCTTTTGTGAAATTTATTTTCCTTTTGCTCATTGACCCATTAAGTACTTTACTGTTTCCTCACTTATTTGTAGGAGCTCTTTGATATATTCTGGATATAAATGATGTTTTGATTACATGTAGTGAGAATATGTTCTTACAGTTTGAGCTTGCTTTTCCACTCTCTCTGTGGTTCTCTTTTTTTCCTTTTTATTCTGCAAAAGCATGATTGTTTCCATTTAGTTTAAGGCATAGGAGAGGGCTCCAGGGTGATTGAAAGGATGCCTAGAGGTTTCAGGAGAGGTTCAGACAGAAGCCAGACTCAAGGTAGATTCAGAGGGGTCCCTCAAAGGCCTCTGGGCTTCAAACACTGCTGCCCATGCTTGAGTCTTTCAAAAAGATAAGTTGCCCAGCCCAGCCTGGGGGCCGACCGGCCTGTGGAGGTGAGTCAGGTCGCTGGTCATCCATCTTCTTGATGAGGTTCACCTACTCATCCAGGAAGTGGTTCTCCAAGAAGTCACAGAGATGAAGTCCTGTGTGGGTAGAACCTGGCATCCTGAGTTTTAGCCCACTCATCTTTGGAAGGCTTCAGCACATCCTAGAAATGAATGCGGCCACCACACTGGTTTTGCATCTTCAAAAGAGGTTCGGTTCCCTCACACTTCTTGGCCAACTCTCAGAAGCAGGCCCATGCCCTCCAAAGCCATGCCATTGGTGGAAATAGAAGCCCAGAAAAAGGTTGGTGTAGGAAGCCTGCAGATGCAAGTTGACCAGGTGGTTGACAGAGGCTTCCACCTCGGTGGAATAATTTTGATGAATTTGGGAGATCATGCTTGCTCAGCAATAAGAAGTTAAGCTTAAAAAAAGGGTGTTGGTTGGTCTTGGAGGCTGAGGATAGCTGAAATGGTTCTGAAGGTGGCGAAAAGAGGTAGGATGGTGGACAGAGGCTGGAAAAAGGGACATCCCTGTGTCTGTTCTGTCCAAAAACTATTGAAGCAAGAGATAGATCCAGGGGACCATCGAGAGCACTGCTCTCTGGTCCTTAAAATGAACAGAATTTCACGTAAATAAATGTACCAGCATTTTTCTTTAAGTGGTATACTTTTTGTGTCTTATTAAGAAAGCTTTCCCTGACCTATGACCACAAATATTTTCTTCTCTGCTTTTTTTCTAAAAGTTTTATACTTTTGCCTTATGTATTTAAATTTTTACACCATCTGGGATGTATGTTGGTTATGATATGAGCTAGAGATTTTATTTAATTTTTCTACATGAATGTTGCAAGAATCACTGAAAAAGCTTTACAATTAAAAATGATGAAATTTAATGATTTATGGGTCAAAGGACAAAACATAAGGGCAATTAATTAATATTTTAAACTGAAAGATGGTAATCCTTTGAAATTTCTTGAGACATGTATTATGGTCTAAGGTATTTCAATATCAACCCTATTTTGTGCACTTGAAAAGTATTTTGCAGCAATTAGGTAAAGTTTTACACATGTTAAATGTATTGTGCAGATATTCCACATTCTTATGGATCTTTTATCTGCTTGATCCATCAGTTATTGAGTAAAGTGTCTAAAATATATTTTACTATGATTGTTGATTTTTCTACTTTACCTTTTAGTTCTGGAAATTTCATTGGCATATATATGATATTACTTCTTATATATATTTAATTATATAATTATACTAGAGGCCCGGTGCACGAAATTTGTGCATGGGTGTGTGTGTGTCCCTCAGCCCAGCCTGCACCCTCTCCAATCTGGGACCCCTCGAGGAATGTCCGACTGCCCATTTAGGCCCGATCCCACTGGGTCTCACAATCCAGGACTGCTGGCGCCCAACTGCTCACCTACATGCCTTCCTGATTGCTCCTAACCGCTTCTGCCTGCCAGCCTGATCACCCCCTAACCACTTCCCTGCCAGCCTGATTGATGCCTAACTGCTCCCCTACCAGCCTGGTCACCCCTAACTGCCCTCCCCTGCCAGCCTGGTCACCCCTAACTGCCCTCCCCTGCAGGCCTGGGTCCCTCCTAACTGCCTTTTCTTGCTGGCCATCTTGTGGTGGCCATCTTGTGTCCACATGGGGGCAGGATCTCTGACCACATGGGGGCAGCCATCTTGTGGTTTGGAGTGATAGTCAATCTGCATATTACTCTTTTATTAGCTAGGATAGAGGCCTGGTGCATGGGTGGGGGCCAGCTGGTTTGCCCTGAAGGGTGTCCCGGATCAGGGTGGGGGTTCCCTTGGGGCGTGAGGCGGCCTGGGTGAGGGGCCTGTGGTGGTTTGCAGGCCGGCCACACCCCCTGGTGACCCAAGCTGAGGCCCTGGTATCTGGGGTATATTTATCTTCTACAATTGAAACTGTGTAGCCTGGAGCAGAGGCAGCCTTTTTTGGGGGGATTTATGTATCTTCTATAATTGAAACTTTGTAGCCTTAAGCGGAGGCCTGGGCCAGCCAGGGTGTGCAGAAAGCTTGGCTTCCTCCATCACCAGGGGCAACCCTAGACTCCTGCTCTTTCCAGCTCTGTGGCTGCCACCATTTCTGTTTGGGTTTATGTATCTTCTATCATTGAAACTTTGCAGCCTTGAGTGGAGGCCTAGGCCGGCAAGGGCAGGCGGAAAGCTTGGCTTCCTCCATTGCCGGGGAAACCCAAGCCTCCCTCCTGCTCTCTGTGGCCATAGCCATCTTGGTTGGGTTTATTTGCATATTCTCTCTGATTGGCTGGTGGGCGTGGCTGGTGGGTGTAGCGGAGTGAGGGTTAATTTGCATATTACTCTTTTATTAGATAGGATATTTTTAACATACAGATATAACCTTTTTAATAAGTACAAGTTTACAATTTTACTATCTTAATATGAACTGAACATTTTATAATTATGAAAATGACTGTCTCAATATCTAATAAAGCTTTTTGCCTAAATATCTATTTTCCATAATATGAACATAGCTACATTTTTGGAGTAAGATTTATTCAATATATGTTTTTTTTTCTAGCATTTTCCTTCTACCTTTCCATATATTTATATTATAAACATGTTTTATATAAATAACATACAGATAAAACTTTCCCCACAGCCTGATAAGCTCTTCTTTAAACTTGACCTTTAAATTAATTTCCCTTTATTATAATAACAGATATAATTGGATTTATTTCTAGCAATATTTTGTGTTTTCTTTTGCCCAGCATTTTCTGTTTTTTTTTTTTTTATTCTTTTGCCTTGTTTTGAATTAAGTAACTATTTTATTTTTTATTATATTTGTGCTCTACTACTTTGGTTATTTTACAATCCATTTCTATTATTGTAATGTTACCCAATAAATTTATTATTTTGATATTTCATTTTATATTTAAAAGTTGACATTCAATATTATTTTCAACTGTGTACATAATAGAGGTTAGATATTTATATAGGGTGGAAAAAAAGTAGGTTTCCAGTTGTAAGTACATGAAAACAATTTATTCTTGTTTGATTATTCTTTAATTATTGTATTATTTTCCATATGAACCCATAAGTCAAGAACCCATCTGATATCATATATAGTTTTAGGATATTATTGACTATACTAGAGGCTCGGTGCACAAAATTCGTGCACTGCAGGGGATCCCTCAGCCCGGCCTGCACCCTCTGGCAGTCCGGGACCCCTTGCTCCTTACCGCTCGGCTTGCTGCTCCTTAGCGCTGCACGGAGGCAGGAGAGGCTCCCACCACCGCTGTTGCACTTGCCAGCCATAAACCCAGTTTCTGGCTGAGTGGTGCTCCCCTGTGGGTGTGCACTGACCACTAGGGGGCAGCTCCTGCATTGAGAATCTTCCCCCTGGTGATCAGTTTGCCTCATAGTGACTGGTTGTTCCATCGTTCGGTCCATTTGCATATTAGCTTTCTATTATATAGGATTCCCTATGCTGTACTTTACATTCCTGAGTCTATTTTTAACTGCCAATTTGTACTTCATAATCCCTTCACCTTTTTTACCCAGCCCCCCAAGCACAGTGCCATCTGGCACTCATTGATTTGTTATCTGTATCTACAAGTCTGTTTCTGTTTTGTTTGTTCATTTATTTTGTCCTTTAGATTTCACATAATAAGTGAAGAATAGTATTTTTCTTTTTTTGTCTGATTTGTTTCAATAGGCATAATACCCTCTAGATTCATCCATGTTGTTGCAAATGGTTAAGATTTCATTCTTTTTATGGCTGAGTAATATTTCATTGGATATGCATACTACATCTTCTTTATATAATCATATATTGATGGACATATGGTCGCTTCCATATCTTGCCTATTGTAAATAATGCTGCAATGAACATAGGGATACATACATTTTTTAAATTAGCATTTTGGACTTTTAAAAATAAATGCTCAGAAGTGAAATTGCTAGGTCAAAAGGTAGTTCTATTTATAATTTTTTTAGGAAACTCCATACTGTTTTCTATAGTGCTTGTACCAATTTGTATTCCCACCAACAATTCACAAAGGATTCCTTTTCTCCAAAAAACTAGTTGTTTGTTGATTTATTGATGATAACCATTCTAACAGATCTGAGATGAGATTTAGTTATGGTTTTAACTTGCATTTCTCTGATGATTAGTGACATTGAGCATCTTTGCACTTGTCTATTGGCCATCTGTATGTCCTCTTTGAATAAATGTCTATGCAGGAAGCTATCCATTGTCAAACACTATCATGAAAGTGCAACAAGGAACTCAGAAGGCTGATGAACCTTGAGCTTTAGCAAGGGCTAAAACTATGCATCGATTGTTGTGTTGAGATAGTGGTGGCTTGAAGCAATAGTCTCAAAGTAAACCTTTACTAATATTTACTGCCCCTTGAGATAGTCTGTCTGCTACTGGATTGCTGTGCCTAACTGAGGGCAAAGATGTGTATTCTAAAATTGAAAAAAAAGCTAATAGGTCCAGGGCTTCAGGGAGCTTCTTCACTAGAAGGAAGTTTCCACCTGGCTCTCCCACGCCTTATAATTCATATTTCTTGTCTAGTGTATTCATTAGTGTATGGCTCCTTCTTCAGATCCTGAACCCTAGCTGCAAATGGATGCAGCATTCACATGTCTATTCAGGTCCTCTGACATTTTTTATTTTTTTATTTTATTTTATTTTTTTTTTAGGTTCTCAAATTCTTTATTTATTTTTATTTTTTTTAATTTAATAAATCTTTATAGTTCAGATTATTATAATTGTTCCTCTTTTTTCCCCCCATAGCTCCCCTCCACCCAGTTCCCACCCCACCCTCTGCCCTTATCCTCCCCCCCAACTGTCCACATCCATAGGTGTACGATTTTTGTCCAGTTTCTTCCTGCACCACCCATATCCCTTTCCCCCTGAGAATTGTCAGTCCACTCCCTTTCTATGCCCCTGATTCCATTTTTTTAATTTTTTTAACAATAACCAACATGTATTTCTTTTTTAAAAAAATAAATCTTTATTCAGATTATGACAATTGTTTCTCCTTTTTCCCCCCATAGCTCCCCCCACCCGGTTCCCACCCCACCTTTTGTCCTTACCTCCCCCGCACTGTCCTCATCCATAGGTGTATGATTTTTGTCCAGTCTCTTCCTGAACCCCCCATACCCATTTCCCCCTGAGAATTATCAGTCCACTCCCTTTCTAAGCCCCTGATTCTATTATATTCACCAGTTTATTCTGTACATAAGATTTTTTTATTCACTTGGTTTTTAGGTTCACTTGTTGATAGATATGTATTTGTTGTTCATAATTTTTATCCTTACTTTTTTCATCTTCCTCTTATTTAAGAATACCTTTTAGCATTTCATATAATACTGGTTTGGTGGTGATGAACTCCTTTAGCTTTTTCTTATCTGTGAAGCTCTTTATCTGCCCTTCAATTCTGAATGATAGCTTTGCTGAGTAGAGTAATCTTGGTTGTAGGTTCTTGCTATTCATCACTTTGAATATTTCTTGCCACTGCCATCTGGCCTGCATAGTTTCTGTTGAGAAATCAGCTGACAGTTGTATGGGTGCTCCCTTGTAGGTAACTAACTGTTTTTCTCTTGCTGCTTTTAAGATTCTCTCTTTGTTTTTTGCTCTTGGCATTTCAATTATGATGTGTCTTGGTGTGGTCCTCTTTGGATTCCTTTTGTTTGGGGTTCTCTGAGCTTCCTGGACTTGTAAGTCTATTTCTTTCACCAGGTGGGGGAAGTTTTCAGTCATTATTTCTTCAAATAGGTTTTGAGTATCTTGCTTTCTCTCTTCTTCTGGCACACCCATAATTCTAATGTTGGTACGCCTGAAGTTGTCCCAGAGGCTTCTTACACTATCTTCAACTTTTTGGATTTTTTTTTTTCTTTTTGCTTTTTCGGTTGAGTGTTTTTTGCTTCTTTGTATTTCAATTCTTTGACTTGATTCTTGTGTTCCTCTAGTCTGTTGTTGGGTCTCTGTATAATATTTTTTATTTCAGTCAGTGTATGTTTAATTTCTAGTTGGTCCTTTTTCATATCTTCGAGGGTCTCGTTATATTTATCGGCCTTTTCTAGGATATTCTTGAAAAGCCTTATAACCATGGTTTTGAATTCTATATCCAGTCGTTTGTTTTCCTCCATTTCTTTCGTTTGTGATCTGTTTCTTTGACGCCGCATTTTCACTGCTTCCCTGAGTTGGTAGGGTAGATTTGTGTGCTATGTTTCCTATATGGCCCAGTGGGTCTGCTTCCCCAGTTAAGCTGAGGTGGATACTCTTGGTGCACCCCTTTGTGGACTGTGTGTACATCCTTATTGTACTTAAGTCTTGATTGTTGGTATCACTGGGAGGAATTGACCTCCTGGCCAGTTGGCTGTAAGGATCAGCTGTGTCTACACTGGGAGAAGTTCAGTGCTGGAGACAGCCTTATAGGATTAGACTTGCCAAATTGCAAAAGCCTCTGTGCTCAGCTTGGATGGGGTGGAGTCTCAGGGTGGAGCAGACAGTCTTGGCTTCCAGTCAGCCTTGCCCTTGCGCATGCGCGCCTCTGGACCTCTGCCTTCCCTGGCTCCCGAGTCTCTGCCCAAGAGTCTAGATTCCCCCCACAGGAGCGGGGGTCCCCAGGGTCTCGCCTGGAACTGGGGTTCAGTGCAGTCAGAACTGGGGCTCAGTGCAATCAGGAGCTTCCGACTCCCTTCCGCTAGGGAAAACCTGTGGCAACCTCCACAGCCTTTGTGCGCACTGGCACACGCACACTTCCAGACCTCTGCCTTCCCCGGCTCCCGAGTCTCCGCCCGAGAGACCAGATTCCCCCCCATAAAAGCATGGGTCCCCAGGGGCTTACCTGGAACTGCGGTTCAGTGCAGTCAGGAGCTTCCAAATCCCTTCTGCTAGGGAAAGCCTGTGGCAACCTCCGCAGCCTTTGTGCACAATGGTGCACACGCCCCCAGGCCCATGCCCTCCGGGGCTCCCCCGAGTCTCCGAGTCTCCAGGTGCCTTTCTCTCTACCTGACAGTCCAGACTCCCCTGTATGAGCCCAAGGGGTTTCGCCCGGAACTGGGGTTCAGTGCAGTCAGAACTGGGGTTCAGTGCGTTTGGGGGCTTCCTTCCCCCTCCTGCCAGAGAAAGTCAGCCAGGCTCTCAGCCGCCCTTCCTCTCTGCGCTCACAAAAACCCTTTGCCGTACCTCCAATTCTCTGTGAGCTTTTCTCTTTCCTTCTAGTTGTAGAATTTCCACTAAGCCAACTTTCCTGTGGTTCTGGATGGTGTCCATTCTGTCTTTTAGTTGTAGTTTTGAAATTGTTGTGCGAGGCAGCAGTTTAGGTGCTTACCTATGCCGCCATCTTGGTTTCTCCCTCCATGATTCTATTATATTCACCAGATTATTCTGTACATAAGATTTTTTTATTCACTTGATTTTTAGATTCACTTGTTGATAGATATGTATTTGTTGTTCATAATTTTTATCTTTACCTTTTTCTTCTTCCTCTTCTTAAAGAATACCTTTCAGCATTTCATATAATACTGGTTTGGTAGTGATGAACTCCTTTAGCTTTTCCTTATCTGTGAAGCTCTTTATCTGCCCTTCAATTCTGAATGATAGCTTTGCTGGGTAGAGTAATCTTGGTTGTAGGTACTTGCTATTCATCACTTTGAATATTTCTTGCCACTCCCATCTGGCCTGCATAATTTCTGTTGAGAAATCAGCTGACAATCGTATGGGTGCTCCCTTGTAGGTAACTAACTGTTTTTCTCTTGTGCTTTTAAGATTCTCTCTTTGTCTTTTGCTCTGGGCATTTTAATTATGATGTGTCTTGGTGTGGTCCTCTTTGGATTCCTTTTGTTTAGGGTTCTCTGAGCTTCCTGGACTTGTATGTCTATTTCTTTCACCAGGTGGGGGAAGTTTTCAGTCATTATTTCTTCAAATAGGTTTTCAGTATCTTGCTCTCTCTCTTCTTCTGGCACCCCCATAATTCAGATGTTGGTACGCTTGAAGTTGTCCCAGAGTCTTCTTACACCATCTTCAACTTTTTCGATTTTTTTTTTTGCTTTTTGCTTTTTCAGTTGAGTGTTTTTTGCTTCTTTGTATTTCAATTCTTTGACTTGATTCTTGTGTTCCTCTAGTCTGTTGTTGGGTCTCTGTATAATATTTTTTATTTCAGTCAGTGTATGCTTAATTTCTAGTTGGTCCTTTTTCATATCCTTGAGGGTCTCACTAAATTTATCTGCCTTTTCTAGGAAATTCTTGAAAAACCTTATAACCGTAGTTTTGAACTCTATATCCAGTTGTTTGCTTTCCTCCATTTCTTTCATTTGTGATCTGTTTCTTTGTCTCCGCATTTTCGCTGCTTCTCTGAGTTGATAGAGTGACTTTGTGTGCTAGGTGTCCTATATGGCCCAGTGGCTCAGCATCCCCAGTTACCTGAGGTGGACACTCTTGGTACACCCCTTTGTGGGCTGTGTGCACAGTCTTGTTGTAGTTAAGCCTTGATTGTTGTTGGTATCACTGGGAGGAATTGACCTCCAGGACAATTTACTGTGAGGATCAGCTGTGTCTATGCTGGGAGAACTTCTGTGCTGGAGACACCCTTATGAGACAAGACCTGCAAAAGCCTCTGTGCTCACCTTGGATGGGGCGGAGTCTCAGGGCGGAGCAGACAGCATTGGTTTCCTGTCAGCCCTGCCCTAATAGGCCCCTGTGTCTCAGTGTCCCATGGTAATCACTGCAAGCACCTCTGAGAGAAAGCCGCCCTCGAGTTTCGCCCGTTGCCAGACAGTCCAGTTTCTTCCCAAATGAGCCCAGGCCCCCAGTCTCACCCAGAACTGGAGTTCAGTGCAGTTGGGAGCCTCCGTCTCCCTCCCGCTTGAGAAAGCCAGCTGCGCACCCAGCTGCCCGCCCTCTCTGCATGCGCGTGCGTGTGTGTCTCAGCACCTCTGCCTCCCACAGCTCCTCTGAACCGCAGTGCACTTCTCTCTTTCCTTCTATTTGTAGAATTTCCACTCAGCCAGCCTTCCTGTGGTTCTGGATGGTGTCCGTTTTGTCTTTTAGTTGTAGTTTTGAAATTGATATGCGAGGCAGCAGTTTAGGTGTTTACCTATGCCGCCATCTTGGTTTCTCCTAAATAATCCTCTGACATTTTTTAATTTGATTGTGTTTGGTGTTTGTTGTTTGGTGTTGAGTTGTATGAGTTCTTTATAAAATTTGGATCTTAACCCCTTATCATTTGTGTCATTGGCAAATATCTTCTCCCATTTGATAGGTTGTCTTTTTGTTTTGCTGCTAGTTTCCTTTGCTGTGCAAAAACTTTTTAGTTTGATGTAGTCCTATTTGTTTATACTTTTTAAAAATAAGTATATTTTTATTGATTTCAGAGAGGAAGGGAGAAGAAGAGAGGTATAGAAACATTAATGATGAGAGAGAATCATTGATCAACTGCCTCCTGCACACCCCCTCACTGGGGATGGAGCCAGCAACCGGGGCATGTGCCCTTGACCTGGGACCAGAATGGAACATGGGACCCTTTAGTCCACAGGCCGACGCTGTATTCACCGAGCCAAACTGGCTAGGGCTGTTTATATTTTTAAAAAATTCCCTTATGGCCCTAGCCAGTTTGGCTCAGTGGATAGAGCGTTGGCCTGCGGACTGAAGGTTTCCAGATTTAATTCTGGTCAAGGGCACATGCCCGGGTTGCAGGCTCAATACCCAGTGTGGAGTGTGCAGGAGGCAGCCGATCAATGATTCTCTGTCATCATTGATGTTTCTATCTCTCTCTCCCTCTTCCTTTCTCTCTGAAATAAATAAAAATACATTTTTTAAAAAAAGTATTTTTAAAAATTCCTTTATGGGGGAGATATATTAAAAAAACATTAAACTTTCTACATCAGTTTTTGTTACTGGAGGAAATAGGCTCTTCTGTGGTGTCCTGGGAAAAGAATTTCAGGAACACTCAGAGAGCAGAAGTTTTAAGAGATAGTGGCAATATTTATAGAGTGACTACACTCTCAGAGATGCAGAGTGGGCAGACTGCCCTGAGTGAGGTCTTTGTTCAATTTTCCTGCGTTTGGGAAAGAGCAGGCTTTCTTTCAAACTTTGCAGTCTCTTTCCTGGATTTTCCCCTCTTGTGCCCCCTCCCCCCACTTGTATCGTCACCATTTTGGCTCCTCCTGTGAGTGCCTCATAGTTCTGCCTCCTCCTTTGGATGGACTTAGGAAAAGACACTCCCTCACTGTTTTCTTCCCTCCAATCTCCATAAATCCCACTTGAGACTCCCAGGGTGACCAAAAGCCATCCTTCCTGCCCAATGGGATGTTTTGCTCTGTTTGGCAGAACAATGTTCGTTACTCCCTGGGGTCCTTGTAAAGATGTTTTTTTCCTACTTAATCAGATAACCGGTTCCACTCACTCTCTCCTCTATTGTTAATATCTAACTAACTGCCTACTCGAACATTATGACTGTTAAAATTTAAGAGTAAGCTCAACAGAAACAGAAATAAGTTGTAAAATTGCCAAGCATGGAAAGAGAGAAAAAGAGGGGAGGGGACTAAAACAACTTCAGTCAATACAAAGAAACAGGAAGAGCATGAAACTACTAGTATGTGACAGGGACAAGGTGAGTGTGCCGCACGCTTCAAAAGAAAGGCCAGTATTCAGTGCACCAGAGCGTGGAGCCAGGCTTTTTGTTTACTTGTGTTTGTTTTGTTGCTAGCCCACCATTTTAGGACTGTGAGATCCCATGTGAATCCTGGCTTTGTCCTGAAGGATCCAGGTCCCAGGGTCTGTCCTCCCATGCAGGTGGGTGTGTTAAAGTACCCTGTTTAATGAAACCCTCCTGACTTAACCACCTCTCCCCACATAACACAGGGCTTCTGCAGTCAGTGCCCATTCACATGTTCCCTTTACTTTTGCCTCCAGTTCATGCTACTTGCTTCATTAAGATGTCTACTGGATCCTTAATTTCTAGCTCTTTTTTAGAAGGTTTATTTTTCCAGTTTTCTCTCTATCACAGTGCTGAAGATAGAGGCCTTCCCCTAATATTTTTTTGTAGAATTCTACTCACCCTTCAGCTCTCAGCTCTGAATTACATTATTGTGCAATTCTGATTAATCTTGCCCCCGCCCCCCCCGACACACACAATTTATTCAGCTCCATTACTAAATGAAACATGTATATTTTGCTTTTTCATGATGGTTATACGAACCAGCACAGTTCCAGGCCAAAGCTTATAGTCAGTAAATATTTGATGACTGAATGAATATGAAAAGCCTGGAGAAGAACAATAAAAAATTAACAGTTATCATTCAAATGTTGTACTGTAGGCTCTGTAATATAAAATGAAGAAAATTGGAACTGATTTTAAGAAGAAAAGTGCCAAAAGGAAAGACAAGGTCCCCCTTTAAGCATTGGAGAAATACTGAGAACACTAAATTTGATGGTTAGCTCTAAAGTTTACCAGGTTATTTTAGAAGTGTTGCTCATCTGCTGTTTGTTTTTATTTTAATGACAGATAACAATGCTTACCTGGTAAGGTTGCGTTGAGGACCAAGCTAAATAAAGACTACAAAATGGCACCTAGAACATATTCTGGATTTACTAATAACCATAGCCCTTCTACATCTGTGAAACTTTAAAAAAGAATTTACTTTGATGAAAAAAAATTAGGCTTGTCCCAAGAAATCCTTCCTAAGTATAAAAATGTACAAGAATGGGCCAGTGAGTTTGGGATAATTTGTTGCTTCCGCTGGATACCTGCTTGTGGGGCCACTGGGATTATGTGCAGTGGGTTTGAGTCATGTGGTCTTGAGGTGTGTGGGGTTGTGGCTTCGGTGTCCATTTAACTCTCTCCTACCTCTGTGTGTTGATTAATTGCACATAGCCAGGGAGAACAGCACAGTTTCTTGGGAGATTTCCTTCCCCCTGAACTGACTGAAAGGCTTGTTCTACATTTACAAGTGTTAGTCAATAGCCGGTATTTAAATCACTTGTCACTCTCACATTAGCACTAATATGCTGTTACAGTATCTTAATTAGGCATCTTGATAATGAAGTGCTTCACCTGTGATCTGAAGAAAACTCAGCCTTCTAGCCATATGGGAACAGCTTAGTTCCCACAAGCTCAGTATTCCCATTGAACATGAACTTCCATCCAGAGAGAGCACGCAGGACTCTTTCCAGGTGAAAGATGAGGAGCAAAGGGGAGGAAGAGAGAGAACCTTAAAAAAAAACCCTGTTTAAATTAAGATTTTAATATCTCTTCACCTGGTAGGTTCTATCCCAAAGTCCCTGACCTCCATGCAGTTAATGATGTCAGAGAGGTATGATTTTGCAGTGGCATTAAATCTCACCTTACATTTCATCTGCTGAGAGAGCTGACTTTATGCATGCACAGAACAGAAGGCTACCTGCATGGTGTGATTTAAAAGACATCAGAAATGATCCTTCATCCTGAAATGTCAGCCTCAATGCCACATTTCACCCTGCAGTTTATTCCTACTTTGAAAATGAAATGCAAATATCTTTAATACAGATGCCCCTGGACTCACAAGGGGTTATGACCCAATGAACCCATTGTAAATTGAAAATATCACATGTCAAAAATGCATTTAATACACCTAACCTACCAAACACCATAGCTTAGTGTAGCCTACTTTAAACCTGCTCAGAACACTTACATTAGTCTGCAGTTGGGTAAAATCATCGCCCTGCCGCTGCCCAGCATCACAAGAGACTATCTTACCACATACTGCTAGCCTGGGAAAAGATCAAAATTCAAAATATTCAAAGTTCAATTTCCACTGAATGCATCACTTTCACATCATTGTAAGCTCCAAAAATCATTAAGTAGAACCACTGTAAGCGAGGGACCATATGTACATTGAATTGGCTGCACTGGGACACCAAGCGTGTAAAATAGGTTGCATATTGTAGATGGCCCACAAGGAGATTAAATAACCCTGAAATATTTTGCATCATTATGGAGACCTCCTTGAATCCACTCCAGCCCTTTCCCATTGGATAATAGTCGTTAAAAGCAACATAGATGTTCCTTATTGCCATAGGGTAACAGTATAATTTGCTCCCTCTTTAAACCAGGTGTGTTTAAAGCACAGTGCTACTCAGGTCCAAGTCATTACTTTAGATTTGTTTCAGGCTTTGCATCCACACAGAAGGATGCAAAGGAAAAGAGAAGGGCTTCTCTTCTTTAACGACTAAACAAAAGTACTGCCAAAGCCATTTCGTGTCCACCAGGGAGGCCAGTGTGGAACCAAGCCAACACACACTGGAGGGAGGAATCACAGGTAAATAGTTTGTGTTTACCACACCTGAAGCCAAAATTCTTAGTTTCACAAGTCAACATGACCTCCTTACCTAAAACAAAACAAAACAAAACAAAACAAAACAAAACATTGGGTCGAGCATACTCGCTAGTATACCCATCCAAAAAGACAGAACTTGCTTTTTAATTGTCGGTTATTAATGAACAATGCTTGTGTTCTCTTATAGTTTCCCAAGGCTGCCATAACCGTACTCCAATGTACCCCACAGGGCAGTGCAGGGTCCCGGGGAGCAGGGAGGGGGAACTGCATAAAGGAATAGATAAGAGTAGTCATTCTGAGGAATGAATAAACATTCTATGGGTAAGTTAGAGCAAGGGGCAGGTATTCTTGAAAAGTACAATGTATAAAAAGAAAAAAAAATCTACTGTCAACAATACCCTTCAATACAGCTACATTAGGTTTTCTGTTAATCTCCAAATTAAAAACAGTTTTTCAAATTGAATGGATTTGGCTTCATGACAAATTTTCTTTCTTTTATGAACAAAGAAAAGTTATTATACAAAGTGCTCTGCTGGGATCGGTGCTCCTTAAGGTTTGTCTAAAGAGGAGATAATTGCAAGTGCAGTATCCATAAGGGCAAGAGCTAAGATGCCTTTGGTGACGGTGAAGTTCCTAAAGCAGACACTTCAGGATTTGGTGATAGCAAACACATGCTATCTGTTCCATTGATGCCACAGATTTATCTGATGTGACCTCAACTCGACAAACTCAGTGACATTTTAAATTCCAATCCTTTCTCTAAAGTTTATAGGCGAAATGTCAGATTTATCATCTAGGCTGTGAAGCAGCACTCCATGTGGTCCAGGTCTCACATGGGTCTGAGCAGGGCAGCTCCTTTAGCGTTGGCTTTTACATTTCTTTCTATAAGATCTCACACTTACTTTCTAGGGCCAGGCTGGGGAACAGATACCATATTGTTTTCTCATTTTCCAATCTTCATTAGTCTGTGCCCTTGAGTCCACCTACATCTCTTCCTTCTCTTTAGCATATGAATACATTTCTTATGTAAACCATCTTGATACTGTTGTAATTGACTAGTTATGAATAATTGGAAAGGAGCAAAGGGAAGGCCAGATAGTATAGGCATGCCATTTGTGCCAGGGAGCTGCAGTTTAACACTCTCCAGGTCTGTTCCCCGAAGATCCTGGGAGGGGCTGGGCAAAGCAAAGGAAGAATAGACACATGCCCAGTAAAGCCTGGATGGCATGTCTGTCATTCACACCTAGGTACAGGTCATTGGCCAGAGTAGGTGTGGCCACTGCAAGCATGGGAAGATTGAGATACTTAAACTCCTAAACAAAGAAGTTCCCCCTCTTGTGTGTTGGGCTCCTGGCTCTCTTGTTGCAGGGGGCACGCTCCCTTGCATTCGTCCACATAGCCCACAGCCATGTGGACCCCACACAATGGACTGATGGACTGCAGGTAGGCTAACGTGGTACCAGGATCAACTCCACCATGGAACAGAAGCTCTGGACACTGCCTTTGCTTCTAGCTTTGCTGAATCCCCAGCTGCACCTCTTCCAGGACTACCTTAAGGGAAATGAGACTTTGCAAACCGAGGCATATAATTCCATGCAAATGAAAATCACTCATCTTCCTGTGTGAGTCTTGGAAAATTCTTTTTCTCAAGATATTGTAAGGACCTGAACCCCAGCACTTAGTGGGGGGAGAGATTCCCCCACTTCCACCAGTGGACACCTCACTTCCACCAATAAAAACTTCATGCAAATGGCCCTGACCAGTTTGGCTTAGTGGATAGAACATCGGCCTGTGGACTGAAGGGTCCCAGGTTCAATTCCAGTCAAGGGCATGTACCTTGGTTGCAGGCACATCCCTGGTGGGGGGTGTGCAGGAGGCAGCTGATCGATGTTTCTCTCCCATTGATGTTTCTAGCTCTCTATCCCTCTCCCTTCCTCTCTGTAAAAAAATCAATAAAATATATATTTTTAAAAATTTTCATGCAAATGAAAGCTAAGCTCATTCATCCAGTTTCTTCTTAAGCTTAGCTAGGACACCCTATAACATATCTATAATAATAAAAGCATAATATGCTAATTAGACCAGACAGCTGAACAACCTTCTGGATGTCATTATGGATGAAGCCGCAATAGCGGGGGCTGAGGCAGAGGTGGTTAGGGGCGATCAGGCAGGCAGGCAAGCAGTTAGGGGCATCAGGCAGGCAGGTATAGTGATTGGGGGCAATCAAGCAGGCAGGCAGAGGTGGTTAGGGGTGATCAGGCAGGCAGGCAGAGTGGTTAGGGGTGATTAGGCAGGCAGGCGAGTGGTAAGGAATGATCAGGAAGGCAGACAGAGTGGTTAGGGGTGATCAGGCAGGCAGGCAGGCCAGCAGTTAGGAGCCAGAGGTCCCAGATTGTGAGAGGGATGTCTGACTGCTGGTTTAGAGGGGTCCTGGATTGCGAGAGGCCGGGCTGAGGGGACCCCCCCCCCACCGCCCATGTACAAATTTCATGCACCAGGCCTCTAGTTTAGTATAAATGAGGAAGTAGACATTTCACCTTCATCCAGCAGAAATGCATTAATATATTAGAGTCAAGAACATGGTGATATGGTGTGTAGAATAATACAATATGCTTAAATTTTGATCAAGATCCAAATACCCATATGGGAGAGTGGATAGGGGCACGAGCTTTAGCTGTATTCTGACCTATGTAGTCCCAGTTACTTCCTACTAACCAACACTCATTAGCTGCAGAAAAGGCACCACATAAATAAGTCTTGAAGACTGTAAGTTAAAGACAGCCAACAATGTAAACTTAGCTTTTGGAAGGAGATGTAATTGATATAGTCTTGCATAATCATTTGTTTGTTACAACAACAAACTTCATGAGAAATCCTGAGACTGAGGCCCCCTGAAGCACTAATGGTGTTGAAGAGGTTTTCTCAGAATTCACTTAAATTTAGCAGATTCCTTGCCATTCATTTGTAATTTGGCAACAGATCATGTGACCTTTAAGTTGGCACTTCAAGCATTCTGCATTGAGAAACAAAGGCTGATTAGTCACAGATCCATTATCAAATAACATTTGAAAATGTAAAGCCATCACCTTCTTTGAAGTGAGAGCAACAGATAAGTTACATGCTAAAATAAGAAAATTGATAAATTCTAAAAGAGCCTCATCTTGTTTTAAAAAGACACTTAGGCCTGTCTCCCATGTTGGGTTTTAGCAAAAGAGATGAGTTTTCCTCCAGTGGAAATCTAGCCTGAGCAAAGCACAGCTATCAAATGGAGTAGGTGTATTTCCTGATAGCTTCCTAGCTAATAAATCATATAATGGGATGAGTCTCAGATTGGCATAATTTCCAATGTCACACACTTAAACTATCACAACTTCTGCTTACTTCGTTGCACATATGGTTCTGTAATCATAACATTCAACTAAAAGGTGTAAATTCAGATAAAAATTTGGTGACGTGCTTCTATAAAACTTTGAATGTTGAAATCTTATGTACATTGCCTCTTCACAATGGAAAATGTCTTAGGCTTGAAGTCCCAAACTGAAAATCCAAAACTGCATAATCTGTTCAGTACTGGGATGATTAAGGGTTTCTTGCTTCTCTTGTTCTGACCACTGCAATTCTATTTAAATTAATGTAGGAACCCCTATTTTGGCACTTCATATATGCCAGCTTTTCTAATCAACAAGATGGATAGCCCCTTCTCACATGTGTGGCACATACATGGGATGGGCTTCATCTCCTGAGGAGTTTCTGTCACCTTCAATTCTCTTATTGAATCACTAGAGGCCCGATGCATGAAGATTTGTGCAAGAATGGGCCTTCCTTCCCCTGGCTGCCGGCACCACCTTCGCTCCGGCCAGAGTCGCCTTTTCGCTCTGGCCCAGAGCCGCCTTTCCGCCTTCCCATGCTCCCCAGAGGCCCGGAGCGGCTGGGGCGGTACGGAATGCCTGCATCATTGTCATGGTGACAACGCAAGAGTCCTGCCCCGCCCCCAGCCACTAGGCACCTGCATATGCAAATTAACCTTCCACCTTGGTTGGGTTAATTTGCATACTCATTCCTGATTGGCTGGTGGGCATCATGAAGGTACAGTCAATTTGCATCTTACTCTTTTATTAGTGTAGATGGTAGTGATGACACTTTAAATGGAGTTCCCTCCTGATTGGTAGAGCCCTCTCAGCAGGAATCTGGGAACTTTGTAGAGATATTTTATTTGGGGGATTTGTTTTCAGATACTAATCATTAATTTCTTTAGAATGTCTCTGTCCATGAGAATTAGAGAAGCAAGACAACCTCATAGCTAATATCATGAGCATAGTTTCTAAGAGATCCCAGGTCTGTTTTCTATAGGGAGACACATGCTTAAGCCTGGGCTAGTTTAGAATATTTAGTTTAGGCATTTAGAATAAGATAATAAAAAATCTCAAAGTAAAATATAATTATGGCAGAAGTTGTTAACTCTTCATCAGATCCTTACATTTTCCTGGGATACACAATCGGAGAGCATTTCCCATCTTCCCTGGCAGTTAGGTGTAGCTATGTGACTGAGTCTAGAGGTGGGAATGTGAATGAAAGGAATATACTGTTCCTATGCCTGGCCTGTAAAATCCTATTAGGCATAGCCACCATCAGACTGGGTTCTTAGTAATAACATGAAGTAGATTTACACCAACTCGGAACATTTCTGTCCTGATATGTAATGAGAAATATACATAGATGGCATGAGATCTTGGATTTTTTTTTAACTGAAGCCTATTCTGTCCTTACCAATGTGCAGAATATAAAACCTTACAGGCAAGATGGGGGTCTGTGATGTTGAAAAGAGGAGGGCATATACTAGGTGAGGGAAAAATGGTAAAACTGTTGACCTTGGATAAGTTGGAAGGCAGAGCACCTGTCCTCAGAGCCTGCACCTCTAGAACAAGAAGTTGTGAGAGCCAGAACACTAGTGCCTGTTGGCTTCCTCTTGCCTTATTGGCAAGGTGTGTTAAGAGAAAGAACTGAGTTTAAGACAAACCTGGGTGGTTTGCTCACAAAATTTTGGAGAATGCTAATAATGACTTTTGTACTTCACACAAAGGAGACAAGCTTGAAAAAGTAAAAGAATTCTGAAGTGAGCAACTGAGACCCATGAAGATTTCTCAGTGTAACAGAGACTTGGTCCTATGGCATAGATCAGATTAAGAGTGGTGCCTTCCCTCCCACAGCTGCCAATAAATCAAGAGACAATCATGAAGAAAAAGCAATAAGGCAAGAATAAGAACCTTACCTAGGAGAGAAACTTGTATGGTTGAGACCAAGTGGTTTTGGGGGAGGGCCGAGAAAATAAAGATGGCTTGATTTTGTAAATACTGTATACACTGCTGAAATATAGGGACGTTAGATTAAACTGGTCTTCACATAGGTATGTGCTGCATCCAAACTAACTGTTGGGTAGGGGCACTTACAAGCACTCAGTGGGCATTCAACTGACATTTAATAGTGACAGTAAAATGCCCGAGCTGGTTTTGCTCAGTGGATAGAGCATCAGCCTGGGCATTGATGGGTCCCAGGTTTGAATCCAGTCAAGGGCACATGCCCAGGTTGCAGGCTTGATCCCCAGTAGGCAGCATGCAGGAGGCAGCCAATCAATGATTCTCTCTCATCATTGATGTTTCTCTCTCTCTCTTCTTTCTTCTTTGAAATCAATAAAAATATATTTTAAAAAATAATGACAGTAAAATGATCCCTTTTTTTTCTATCCTTTCCTGAAAGCAACTGTCTGGCCATAGACAGGCGACTCATGCCTTTTCTGTGTGATATATATTCAGAGTGAATAAAACTACAAAAGGATGACCTGTACAGTTGGATTTTGTAAGATAATTAAGGAGATACTTTATATTAGAAAAATAATTAAACATTGGCCTTGCCTAATATTTTGTCAAAAGTATCATCATCGACCATAATAATACATTGAGAATACTCCACTCATTCATTTATTTGTTTCCTATTTTTTCACTTACCATTCAGTCATGCTCTTAGTCATTGTCATTCATGGTGTAAAAAAAAATGTACTAAAAAGAATCTATAGACTCGTTCTTTTTGGAATCATTTATTGATTTAAATATTTTACGTGACAGTTTGGATTTATACAGTAAATAAATGCATGACTTAAACAGATAGCTTCATAATGAATTATGTAAATATAACACACAACTGTTATTTCTACTTTGTTTTACAAGAAACCCAGGTTTTTACCACTCATTTTCATATATAAATTTACCTTGTTCTGCAGTGTGTAAATACAAAGACATTTTGCATAATGAAACATGCTATTTACATTGTGCATGAATTAGCATAATTATAAATAAACATAATCAAATAAGTAAAAAGTGATTAACATGAAAAACAAAGAAGTTACAGTAGATGTTTATAATCCTATAAGTGTCGTAAAATTCTAGTGAAATGAGACACATTTTATCATTTCTCTAAACCTGTACTACTGAATAAAGAAAACTACTTTAAAATATAATATGAAACACTAAATGAAACTTTTAAAAAATTAATGGTACAGGCTTAAGAGATGCATTCATTCTTTTAAAATGAAAAATAGCTTGACATTTCAAAATATGTTTCATTTAACCATGCCCTACAGATATATTAGTATATTTACCTAGTGTTATTTTGATGACATTGTAATTTAAGTTTGTGATAACTAGATTTTTAAAAGAAATGATTTACAAAGTATAATCTGATAGCAAAATAGCAGATATACAATATTATTTACATCGCAAACCAAACCAAAAATTTAGACCTGTGAAATTACAGCAAATGACTTGGACAAAATACTAAAATAATTCATGTATCTGGTTAAGTAAAACCTACCCCATGCAGAGGAAGTGAAAGACGGCCCAGCACATTATAACTATGTATTTTTAATAAGTGCGTTGGGAATCCTATTTATTATTATATGGTGCTGGAATGTTGGACGGAAATGCATTGGCTGTTCGTCTTATGCATTGAAATGAGCAGGCAAGGTTTATTGTTTTGTTTTTTAATCTAAAATACTGTTTGGGATATTAGACCCTTTGGTTTTGTAAAATGGCTACTCACAGTCGAAGAGTCAGAATTCAGGTAGGTTGACTTTGAAATGAAGAACGATATGTATTATTTCTGGAATGCACTTAATCGGTACATTTTAAAAGCCTAATGAGACAGTTTTGTCACTTGATTACCAATGTTATAATGTAGTTACAGGCAGCTGTTATAAAACTTTAGAGCTTTTCCAAGGCAAAACTCTCAGAAAGATTTTTTAAAATAATGGTATAATCTGTCTAGTCAACTCTTAAAAAAATCATAAGTCTTTCTCTCCATGAACCACTTTTTTTCTATTTGAACCTAACCTGACTTCCCTAGTAGGCATAACCCACCATGGTGATATGATTCAATTTCCACACAGAGTAATTTCTGCTTATCTCCAGATTCTTAAAGGAGACAATAATTAGTAGCTTGTGAATTTTGCCAGTCTGGGCCTTACATATCAATTCAGCAGACGGCAGCAAAATGGAGGGGGGAAAATGGGACTTTGGATCAGAGCTATTCAAATTCGTCTTAAATTCTTCTGCTTTTCTCAGCCACATTTCTTCTATTTTTACATTCATTATTAAAATGTTTCCCTCAAGAAATAAAAATGGTAACTTCATTGAATGTCATATTTCATAATTTGAATAAATATATAGATTGTCTATCATTTCAAGACAAAAGCTTTCTTAATGAAAATCACAGGAGGAAAGCAATTGGCATTTTCATAACAGTCAATTTATATGGTAGCTGCCTGTTTTTGTTTTTTTCACAATTTAAAATAATCAGTGTTAAATACATAAAAATCGATTAACACAGAAACCCTTCCCTTTTGAAGTTTTAAAATTTTCTGAAGTTTTCATATCCCTATCTTTGTCTGACTACCTGACGTGTTAGAGCAGAGGAACCCTGAGGTGTGTAACAAAGAAGTCCAAAGGATAATAAGAGCCAAATTCTAAGGGATTGGACTTAGTGAAGCATGTCCTAGAGAGAAAAAGGCTGTATTATTTCTATATGCTTTTCTGTTACTGAACACAAACTTATGTCATGGAGACACGTTAAGTAGTTTGAATGTAATGTTAGTACACTAACGTAAAAGCGTGAATATGATCAAGTTTTTAGTTTTGGAGATTAAAGATTCTTTAAATCTTGTTTAAGACTTGCTCAAATTATTGTAGTGTTTTTAGAGGGTACTTAAAAATGGAAGGACATACTCTTCTGTCTTCCTCATTTTTATTATTTTAAATAAAATATTTTATTTCTTTTTTCCTCATGAATTGAACTCTGCTAGAAATGATTGAATTTTCTTTTTGAATTGAGATTTATAAATGATTGACCCCGGGATGCATCATAAAATGATCTAACTCATGTCTTTTTGTATTTAAGAACTTGAGAATTTGTTAATTCTGGCAAGTAAGCCAAAATTATGGTTATAAGTAGCTATATGTTAAAACCTCAAAGGCATGGGATTAGATGAGGGGGTAAGGGAAGAAAAAACACAAAATAAAAAAAGAGAGAGAGAGGCTGAGGATACTGATTAACTTTGAGGACCTAATTGGTTTGCTGCACATAGTATCTATCTATACATACTGCTCACTCATTTCACATTCAGCAGTTGTCTTATTCAGAAATAATACTCAATTCTGTTAATATTCAAGTTATGGCCACACTTGATATTTGGATTCTTGCATGGGTTCTCTAATGTCTAATTAGATCATATAGCCAATATGGATTGAAGACAAATTTTCCCAACAGAAAATAAATTCTATACTTGTGGGCATATGTAAAGTAAGAAATTATTTTTGTCTCTTAATACTTTCATTTTGATTAGCATATTTCTTGTTTCTTATCTGTTTCAAATTCAACAGTTTGACATGCTGAATTTTACGATGTTCTGTTAACTATGAATACTGTGTTTAAATATCTATAGAGCTGACCCTTGTGCAATGTGGGAGGTTAGGGCTACTGGACTGCCATGCAGCTGAACATTCACATTTAACTTTGATTCCCCAAAACTCAGTGGTCCCTGGGCATTTGAGAAGGACTGGTTCTAGGACCCCCGCAGATACCAAAATCCATGTATTCTCAAGTCCCTTATATAAAACTAGAGGCCCGGTGCACGACATTTGTGCCCTGGGAGGTGTCCCTCAGCCCAGCCTGCGCCCTCTCACAGTCCAGGACCCCTCGGCGGACATCCCCCGAGGGGACCTTAGTGTTGCCACGGAGGCAGGAGAGGCTCCTGCCACTGCCGCTGTGCTCGCCAGCTATGAGCCTGGCTCTGGCTGAGTGGTGCTCCCCCTGTGGGAGTGCACTGACTACCAGGGGGCAGCTCCTGCATTGAGTGTCTCCCCCCTGGTGGTCAGTGCGCATCATAGCGACCGGTTGTTCCACTGTTCGGTCTATTTGCATATTAGTCTTTTATTATAGAGGATGGCATAGAACATTGCATACAACTGGCTTTCCGATCCTCAGATTCCCAACTGCAGACTGAAAATACTGTTTTCGATCTGCAGTTGGTTGAACCCACAAATGCACAATCTGGAGATTAAATGACTGACTATATATTTATTGAAGAAAATCCATGTATAATTAGATCTGCACAGATCAAACTTGTATTGTTCAAGGGTCAACTATAATCAGTTAACCTTGCCATCTATTTTCAGCTTTGTTCTAGGTCAGCAGTTTTGGCTATAGGCATAGTTTGATCTTTCTGTCTCTTTTTCATCTTCCCTATTGGTGACTCTTTGTTGCAGTCCAGTTGAACTCAGCTACAGTACTTCACATATGCTCACAAAATGGAATACCTCCTACAGTAAGGTGCTCATTTGCATTTTAGCAGGAGAATTCTTTTAGACAGGAAAAATGAAGTGTTTTTAAGGATCAAAAGAAAAAGCAATGGGTAACTATTATTCCAGGTCATTGAGTTACATAATAAATGAAAAGAACCGATTTTACAAGTGCCTGGTGACACACTTGAAACAAATGTAAAAGATAGGAATAATAATTTTAGCTGCCATCCACTAATAATTATCTTTGCACAACAAAAGCAAAAATTAAAGAATTTTTTAAAAAACTACCTGAATTACTGTAGATAATTATAGTCATCTAGTTTACCTTGACCTTCTTGGTTAAAATGAGATCTACATAAGAATTAATTTTTTCTTCTTGATAATAAATTATAGTCAAATAATACAAAAGCAATTTATTTGAGACTCCAAGCCAAGGTTAGGTTTTGATTTCAACAAGGTAATTTATAGGGTCCGGGGTTCACGTTATTAAAAAACTATCTGCTCGCTCCAATATTTTGCTTCTATGATGCTTTGAACTGAAAAAAAAAAAAGCTATAAAAAAGAGGGAAGCCTTTTAAGTGACTATACACAAACATATCGGTACAGATCACCCCAGTCTCAAAAGAACGCTATACTCTCTTGCTAGCCTTGAAAGTTAGTGATATTGATCACAAAGGCATGCTTTTGGGGAAGCAATAATGGAATTGAGGTTTCATTGCGTAGGGAATGCATAGTTTCTTGTTAGAGGTGATGTAAAAATACATACATGTGTTGTTCAAATGACTTGAACTTAAAAGAGTTTTGAATTAGATTTTATTTTGAGAAGTTTGAGATGCTTTGCTCTACATCCTAATGTGAACAAGTCTAAATATAGTATTTAATGGCTATCCTTAACCCTTATATTATAAAAAACAGTTTGTACCCAGCCAGTGTTGCTCAGTGGTTGAACATCGACCTATGAACCAGGAGGTCACGGTTCGATTCCCAGTCAGGGCACATGCCCAGGCTGCAGGCTCGATCCCCAATGTGGGGCATGCTGGAGGCAGCCGATCAATAGTTCTCTCTCATCACTGTTGTTTCAATCTCTCTCTCTATTTCCCCCTCCTCCTCTCTCTGAAATCAATAAAAAATAAAAATAAAATAAAAGTTTATTATTTTAGGTAAAAGAATGTTAACAAATTTGCAAACCATGGCTCAATGCCACAATTTTTTTTTAAATATATTTTATTGAATTTTTACAGAGAGAAAGGAAGAGTGATAGATAGTCAGAAACATCGATGAGAGAGAAACATCGATCAGCTGCCTCTTGCACACCTCCTACTGGGGATGTGCCCGCAACCAAGTTACATGCCCTTGACCGGAATCGAACCTGGGACCTTTCAGTCCGCAGGCCAACGCTCTATCCACTGAGCCAAACCGGTTTTGGCAATGCCACAATTTTTAAGTTTATCTTATTTATAACATCATCTACATCTTTATTTTTTTTCCACAAGCAAAGAACATGGAGGAAAAATAATTTAAATGTAATTTATAATTATATGTTATCTTCAGGGAATAAAACCTTAAGGGATACATCAACAAAATTATTTTCCTTTCTCAGTGTTGAACTATTTGATATAGTTAGAAAACTTTCAAGTCTCTAGCATTCTAACTTTTGGATATAAGTAAGTCTACTCTTCTAAAACAGCAAATCTTTATCCTACATTATTTTTCTAACTGGTAATTGTTCATGTTTATTTCATCCTTTTAACATTTATGTTCTAATCAAACTCTGCTTGAATTAACCAATTACTTGTACATGAAACATCTTTGAATGACAATAAGAGATTACCTAAGCACTTTAGTATTGGAAGACAGAGTCACCTTCATCTCACCCACAGCACGCCATCAAATGCTACAGGCGCCTCTCTCCCTGCCTCCGACCCTCTGGAGCACCCTGAATGCGATGGATAGGCTGTTGGGTCATAAAGGCTCCCACCTACTCTGAAGTTGAGCACTTGTTTTGCTAGCAGCTAAAACCTCATTTGAGAACATTGTGAAGAATGACATGGAATATAGTCTGGCCCAAGGAAGGATTTTATAGATTTTAGGACACAGAACAAATATTTCTCATTCTTTCTGATTACATTTTTCAAAATAAGGAAAGCTATTTTTTATAATTTCAGAATTTTAAAAAGGATGTATAAAAACAAATTGTATTTTCCTCGCTGAATGTTAGCTCAGCCAGGCATGCTATAGAGTGTGTGGGAGGAAGGGGAGTTTTGTTTTCCTATCAGTTGCACACCTATAGTCTGTTCCTTTGTGCTAATTTTAACAGCTTTCCCATGACATAAGGCAGAGCTGGTATCTGGCTTTCTCTGTTCCTTCAGCCCAGATGCTCTGACACTTTCATTTACCTTCATCAGGGCAACGTGGTAGTGCTATCTGCCACCTTCAGAGAGTTTCTATTCATAGCTCTTCGAGTCCAGAGTCCCAGTTCCACTGACACGTGCAGCTGCTGAGAGGCTGACACTACCCTAAGGACACCGAGAACGGCCTGTGAAGTTTTCTCTTTGCTTTTTAAAACGAGAATGACCACCAGTCCAATAAAACATCTGGCTCTCATTAAGCCACACGTGTCTATTATGGAAACTGCCTCTCCTTTGATATTATCTACACCTTCATGCAATTAAATCTCTTTGCTCAATCTCATCTAGAGCCCCTCCCCATCCCAGCCCTTCCATCTATGTATAACTAACAGCCAGACAACATAAAAGGAGAAATTCTCTTTAAAAAGTAAGGTGGTGTGAGAAGCCATTTTGTACACTTCTGATTTTTACCCCAATTAATACATTATTGCCCAACTTATATTTAATTACATGTAGTAGACTGCAGCAAAAATATATTTAGTAGAATCCCTTCTTTATCTCCAAATAGTGAAAAGGCCACAGAAGACTGAATAGAACCTGATTACTTTTAAAAAAATGTATCTAAGAATCAGAAATAAGTTATTACTTAGGCTTGCCATTTCCTTTTTTTCCTTGAGTCTTCTGTTTTCAGATAATAAGCAACAGCACTTAAGTCTAATACTAAGAATGATCTTAGTTACTGGATGAATTAACTGAGAGGAAAAATTCAATGTAACTTAATAGTTTCAAATGAACAATTTGTCATTATTTATAATAATCAAAAGCATGCTTATTAAGGGTTAAGCATTGAATGATATACAAAAATACAACTGTCAAAACTGTCTCAGTGAATCAACAACCCTGATTGATTTTATGGAGTAATTTTCTAAATTGTAGACAAAAGGATGCTAACTTAAGTTTTTGTATGGGTATTAGGAATTTAAAATACTAGCAAACCCACCCACCATTCCAATTGTGCTCAGATTCATGATTAGAAGAGAGTTTACTCAGCGAGGCAATAATAGGAGCTCTAGTCATAGAGGCTTAAGAATGGATTTAAACTTATATGATTTGCTAAATAATAATCCATTGCTTAGAATATCCCTGGTGTAACAAGTTTACCAGTGGCTTTTAGCTATAATCCCCATACATTATTCTAAATAAAGGAAAGGTAATTTAACTATAAAAGGACTGAAAGCTTTCGTACTATCATTAAAATAGCTGAGAGGAGCAGGTTATTTTCAATATAACTACATAATCACCTTAAGATGTTTAGTAATTATACTACAAATGACTTTCAACCATATTCTGAAGCCAAAATAACTGTTATACTTACTGAACACTTGCCATCGTAGGAAACAGTGGTAATAACCTCTTTTTATCTTTCATCTTTCATCTTCTAAGACCCTATCAAACTTACAGTTGGATTAATTCACTTGTCCCAAGACCCATCTATATTTTTGCAAAGCCTACATTCTCAATCAACTCAACCAACTTCTGTTCTACTTTTACTCATGTATCCTTACTCATCAGTTCTTAACTGCTCCTTATCATTATGTACTACAAAGACTGAAAACCTGGGCAACATTACATATGTACACATCTCTTGAGAGAAATATTATAGGTATTTAAAAATTATACAACAGAAATAATCTGATAGGAGTCTATTACTTTATGGCCTGTGTACAACTGAATGTCTTCTAAGATAGACTGAGCATGGCATTTCTCAGATACCTTTTACCTGGGTCATCACCTGTTGCCCATCTTGCTGTAGTAGAATATGGTGAATATCTTTTAAAGTTCACACCAGCTATGTTATTGCTTATATAAAACATGTCTCTTATTTCCCTAAAAGTTCTATGAAGTGCACAGAATTGCATGTTTCATATGGCATCAACACCATGGCTTAAGTTATTGCTGGAAAGGTTGTTACAAGGTATTGCTAGGGAATATTTTTTAGATAAATGTACAGTTCAATGTGAAAAGTACAGAGTGAGACTAAGTATTATGTTGACTTTTCTTAACATAAACATGAAAGCATTCAGAAACAAGGCTGTCTCTTCAACATTTGTTTCTCTGTCCAAAAGTTCATGCTATATATACACATATATTGGTGGTGAGGATCAGCAAATATTGTGATATACTGCACAGTTCAGGCAGTAATTAAGAAAATGGTGCCATATCTAGTATGCCTAATAGCCCTATAGTGAGCAATATTCATCCCTCATGCTTATCAGTGTTGATTTCTGTCTGTAATAAGTTCGAAGACTCGTACTTAAGAAGCAGAGAATAAATTTGAAACCACAGCTAAAATTAACACTTGTGAAACAAACAATGCTATGAAGCTCAGAGTATATAGCTTTCAAAATAATATATTGCTGTGTCAGTCAATCTGTAGTTATTCCTAGTGATTGGGATTATTTGAGTATTCTTCAATGATCTCCAAATCTGGCTACATATTAGCATTCCCTAGAGTGGTTTTCTATCTACAGATTCCTAAAACCTACTGAATCCAAATCTCTGAAGGCAAAGCCCAGTACTTTGTATTCCTAAACACTTCCTAGGTAATTCTTTTGAAGACAGCCAGATACTGCCAAGTTTATGAGTTGAGCCATTAAACAGCATGTTTTTAATAAGGAAGGGGTGGCAACAAGACACCTGAATGAAACTGTGTGTTCTGGCCACAACGTATTAGGAATAAACACACAAATCTTACTTCTCTACCTCCAAAATCCTCCAAAAATGTTACTCCTTTTAATCTTGAAATAGCTACTCAACACACACACACACACACACACACACACACACACACACACGGTGGGGCAAAAGTAGGTTTACAGTGTTGGGTACACAAAACACAGAATTTATTTTTGCATTATTATTTATTATTTATTAATCATTGTATTATTTCCCATATGAACAACAGTAACCTACTTTTGCCCCACCCTGTATACAAATGACTTCTTTTTAATGAAAGGAAGAAGGAAGGAGAGACTAGATGAAGGAAACAGAAAAGTGGTAGCACAATAATCCTTAGGTTTCAATTGTTTGGATCAAGTGTGAGGAAGGAATTTTGCACACTATCTCAACATGTTCTGACAAAATTTATGATAATTTGTGTATAATATCAGTGTCTGTTCTTCAGCCACCACCATGAGGATCCTGAAATTGAGTCCGCAGCTGGGGTTCATTTACACTTTTAATAATAAAATTCATTCAATCATTTCAACACAATGTATCTGTATGCTAAATCAGCTGTCTGTGGATTGGGTATATTCGTGTCAGAGCTACCCATAAAGAATCATCATTCAGAATGGAATATGTTACACTTTAACAATTCAGTCTCTCATGCATCATGTTTTTCAGGCTGTGTCTAATAAGATATATTTATAAAAGGCTCTGAAATGATTATTTTTGTATTGAAGATCTGCACTGTCATAACAGAAATGCCCAGTTTAATATGGGACTTTGTTGTTGGTGTTGAGCATCAGGTATTGCTGGCTGAGAGGCACCTGGTGCCACCCAAAGCTGTGCATGTATCATTCATTCCGAATGGACATTCAGTGGTTGCAGCGAGTGCTCAGCAGGTTGTATTTAGAAGAAAAAGCAGGGGGAGAAGCTCAGATGTCAGCAGTGACCCGGACTCCTAGGGGTGGTTAGTTCCCTTCAGAAGTGCATTGTTGCCTGGGCCTGACATTGTGTGAATATTCCTCTCGGCCTGAAACAGGCCTCAGAAACTCTTTTTGTGGCTGTGTTAGGCTCAGAGGTATAGAGAAGTGTTTGATGGGGCCAGGCGTGAGGGGTTGGGATGGTTTTCAGTGCTGCGTGGAGTAAAAGAGGGTCTGGGCATGGACTATGCGTGGGAAGATAGAAACCTACATGTCGGAGTTTTACTCTCTGCCCAGCACCCTCAGCGCATCAGGAACCCAAGGAGCCTTCATGAAATATATTTAATGATGGTAATAATCTTGTGCCCTCTCTTGATACCTCGCAACCTCAAATATCCTATATCAATTGGTAGCAATATGATTCTGTACAAAACGCAGAGCCTGGTGGTTTTCCAGATTCTCTGTGGCTTTGCTTTTTGTATGGATCAGATTAATTTTGCTGTATTGCCGGAACTCTTGGGAGGAATTTGCAAAATGGAACGCCTTCTGCACTTGTACATGAGTGCTACTGTTTAGGCGGTTGTTCTGTTTTGCTCTGTTTTTCATGGAGAGGCACACACTTTTGCATTTTCATAATAAAACACTATGTTCTTGACACCATTGTCACAGGAACAAGTGTGAGACCACGAGAGTCACATTTGAAGTCCGACTCCATGAACCTGCTCTCCAGTCTCAGCCATGGGCAGGTCACATCTCACGGGACAGCATATAGTCAGGTGCTAAAAGGAAACCTCATATAATTTAACATATAAGAGAATTGATGAATATCAAGGCAGATTTTAACAGTTGGGTCCTTCTTCACACCACACTACACTGCACTTCTCCAGGCACTGAGTATTATTCTTTAATTATGGCTGATATTACCTATTGAGGGTCACAAAGCACATACTGCAGTGTGTTTGGGGTACCTATGGAGGTTTCCACTTTGTTAGATAACAGATTTATTTGCAAACAATGACATCCTCTCCATCAAAGTGATACTCTTGCTGATGAAAGCTTTGGCACTGATGGCTAGTCATAAAGTGACTTCTTCCAATTTATTGCTTGAAAGAACACTAAAACAGGTGCCACATTATATTTAAAGTATCCCTTTTAAAGTGGGTTAAAGCCATTTACCCAACTTAATACCACTTGATTTCTGTGAGACATCCATGCAAATTACTTTTAGTCTGCCTCACTAAAATGCATGATGTGTGTGGTAACTTGTAAGTGAGAAGACTGTATGGATATGAGGCAGATGAAATACCAACTACCACCCATTGTTACAGCCACAATTCCTAACAGAATGCAAGTGGAGTGTATTATGTAGAACAAAGTATGATGCTTTTTCACAGCTTCTAAATTCTATGACTACAGCTAGAATGAACAGCCATTTTAAACTGCCCTTGCCAAACACGTAGCAACAGTGTACAGTAACTATAATGATCAATTGTTCTAAATTGCAAAATGGTAACAGATTAGACCATTGCTTGGGACTATAGCTTCAAAGATATATCTATAGATTATATTGTATGAAAACTGTAGCTTACATTGTGTCTGTGATATTTTATAGATTTTTGGCATATTCTTCATTGTGACATTTGTGACAATGTAAACAGCAACTTCTCTAAGTAAAATCATACAAACTAAGACAGAGTTTGTTATTCTTCTGACAAACTGAATGCATCTACAATTTTGGTTTGGGGCCCTAGTTCCATTACCAGATAACAGAGCGGATTTCCAGCGATGCTTTAAAATATGCTTCCCAGAGTGGTCATAGTTTAGAGAGAATAGCCATATGGTTAGAAGAGTTGCTTAGACAAAGCTTTCCAAGAAGCAGGGAAATAGCCTGGATTCTTCATGGAAGTCCCTTTCAGGCTAATGGTTACAGAATGCGTTGTTTACTGCCAAAACATGCATTGATTTACCATATCATGATAAGCTCTAAGTTACCGTGCAGAATAAGCATACATGAGTCAGTGAGCTGGGTTCCCTCCACATGCCCCTGCGCTGTGAGCAGCCCACCAACATACGGTAGATAGCTAAGGGGTCCTATTCTCGGCACAAAGACCAAGGTGCTCCTATTCCTCAGCAAGGACTGAGGTGCCCCTGCCTGTTCTGTGCACTGACTGGACAGCTGGCCCCGTCCTCTGAGAAGGAAGTGCGTTCATCTCCCAGTGCCCTGAAGAATTCTTTTGTGAGTGATTACTCCCAGGAGAGCACCCTGTCCTCAGCCTACACAGCTTCCCATAAACACCTGGGCCTTCTCGCCCCATGTGGTTGAGAACAAAGGCCTAGACTCAGGGAAGAGAAGGCCAGGCCAGGATTCAGAGAGTGCTGGTCCAGGTCCCGTCCCACAGGAAGAGTGATACACGCGTCCTCATAAGCCCCAGGGCAAGGACAGAGCTCAACAAGTATGCAAGTGATCACCTTATAACAAATACTTTGCATACTTATAAATGCTTTCTAGTGACCCACTTAGAGAGCTTAAAAACACTAAAACAGCCTCATAGACTACATTGGGCACTAGTTAATATGCTCCTTTGCTGAGTTATGCCGTGAGCAAATCATAATGCAGCCCAAATCATTGACCAGAAGAAGAAACATATTGTATTCAGTAGACACAAGCTACTAATGAGTATATGTACTGTAGTAAGAAAATGGACACCTTAAGGTTTTAAAGGAAAAAATACTTACAGCTCATTAGCCTCAATAGAAATTTAGGTTTTATATCTGATCCAAAATAGAAAATCTCTGAACACACCGTGCTCCCAATTTCAGGTGAGTCTGTAATAATATTTTCATGCAGTGCTAATTATTGGGAACTGGTCTTCATTTTAGCAGGTCATGTGATGGAAGCCTATTGGTAACTATGGTGATTACTAAGTGAAGGTTAGATCTGCTTCACTGTTTTGAAGGTGATTCACTGAATTTAGAAGCCAACTCAATCCAACTGAAGATGAAATATTTTTTAATCTTAAAGCCATTGAATACAGGTATTTTTCCTTGATTTTATTATACATGAAGAAACGAAGTTGTTGGCAGAAGTGTTCTCACTAATGGCAGTATTTAGGAATTCACTCCTGAGAGTGGCTTTAGGAATCATCATCATGAAGAGGATGGGGGAGTATGAGCATGTCACTTAGTAGGCTGCTGTTTTTAGAGCGCAGCTCAGTACCTTACCATAACTACCTGTACCTGTGAATGCTAAGTTGAAAAGCGTTCAATGAAGGGAGCATTTTATTTGGACTGATACTTGTTCGAAGATGGCAAAGAGGATCTTTCTTTAATCTTAGCTACTATTAGGAAATTCCATTTGCTCTGGGTTCCATGTTACATTAATTAAATCTACAGGATATATTTACCAAGCAGACGTACAATTCTTTCTCACCATCTGAAATCCTTGGTTATATGTGTTCTCAGTCTAAGCACTAATGACTCTAAGTAAGTAAAACTATACTCAATGAATAGGTTAGCGTTACATTATATACCAACTATACAGTAACAGATTCAGAACATCTAATAATGTTGTGTGAAAGGTAATTATCTAGAAGAGATATGTATAAAAATAGGTAATATCCCTAAAATATTTTGCTGAGTTACAGTTCTTCCTGTTGGGAAGCTTACCACGCTGCCATGATATATGTATGAAATGTCTATTCAGAAAAACAAAATTAGAAAATATCCTTCACATACCACCTCACTAAATGTAGGAATATATACTAAAACTGGCTGTCAAAAGTGATACAAATATATAGGGAAAGATATCTGTATGTGTGACAAACAGGCAAACATGAACTCTATTTATCGGTTAGTTTGGAAAGGGGGCCCATACTTGTAATTAAAATATATGTGTGACCAAAAACACTCCTATGGATGGACACGCCTTGTTTCCCCCCACCCTCCAGTTTTTTAAATGGACAGTCATCACCTGCCTTTTTCTGGGATTATTGCCTGACATTACAGAAATTCCGCTGTGTGCTCCCAACGAAGCAGTGAAAGAGAACCCCTCTCCACCCGCCCGTCGTGCCCGCGTCCAGGCTTGTGCTTTTGGAGGAGTCTTTGATCTGTCGCACATCTCAGAGGCTTGTCTCCCGGAGGAACATGGTGCCAATGTTGTAGGAAACCTTTTTGATTCTCGATGAGGAGAGAGAAGGCTTTGGCTGCTTGGGACCAGTCCTTACCTCCAGGAAATAGCAGATCCCAGGAATTTCCTTTGGAAAGTTGTCGGGAAGATCTTCACGGGACCGAGGAATGAATGTGAAACTTTCTTCCCGTTTTAATAATCTAAGGGGAAAATATAGATAATGTGAATCCGATAAGCAGGGGAAATGTACATGCATGGGCAGACATGTGAAAGACTTAGGAACCCAATCAATAACTGTGCTCCTGCTAATGCCCCGATTCTTTGTATGGATGTGGCCTTCACGGGATTCCTAACACTAGGAAATGTTATGTCTCAGGAAAGATCCCTTCAAGTTATCCTAATAATAATAAACACAAAGCTGGTCCTGGTACTACTGGAAAATATCTGTTCAAATTTGATTTCCCCCCGCTAAACAAACTGAGGAAACTGCATAATACATGTTTTTATTCAAACACAAAGGATTTACACTCTGTTTTTAAAATCTGCCCAGATTCTACAGCACTCCTTTTACGTTTTATAGACACTTGCTAAGCTTTAAATGTGTGTCCTGTGTCCTGACATGTAAACTAAACATTTAACTTTGTAGAACAATATTCATGATTCCAAGTATCTCTGATACATGCTGATTCCTGGCAATACACATTTCTAACCTCACTAGCATATTTGTCCAACAGCTGACTTCTTCCCTTCCAGTCACACTTAGACTCTTTGCTAGTACACTGACACTGGTTTTACTCTTTCCAGTTCCGTGAAAGGTTCAGTTTGATACTCATGCCTAAAGATGTGGCCCGGCAATTCAATTTAATTCACCTTAATACTCTTATGGGCTGCTTCTTATTGCCCAAGAAAAATCTTCTAGACACTTCAGAATATAATGATAAGTAGAACACAGCCAAAGAAGCACAAAGCTTTATCAACAAAGATAGAAACAGGGAATAAAAGAAACAGAAAATAATTACTGAATAAACACACAAAACCACACTAATATAAAAGTCATATAAAAGAGAATGGGCTAGATACCCTAAGAAAAGTAGATATTAAAGGTACTGAAGTCTAGAAGAGAAAAAACATTTGTAGCAGAAGCCCACAAAGTCTTCCTAGGAGAGACAGCACGTAAAGATGCAAAGACTTCCAACAAGTGAATGCGGAGTACAATAGATCAAAGGTTTAGAAACAATAACATTATGATCAGGATCAACACATTTCCAACCATTTGATACCATCACAGAATAAGGTCAGAATGAGAGCTAAAGCCAAAGCAGTAGGTTAAGACAAAGCTTTGAAATCCTAAAATAAAAGTTTAGACTTTATTTGGAAGGCATAGTGGAGCCAAGCCCATTACCTTTTTCCTAAAAACAATGCATCCTCCTAGACAGGTTAATGTTAACAAGTTAAACAATGGAAGAGGTGGGTTGAGGGAAGGAACCACTGTGATAGGGAGAAGGCAAAGTCCAAAGAGGCAATAAGAGGAAGGGGAACAAAGGATGTGTGAAAATGTAAGATCATTGCACAAGCAATGATAATCATTTATTCACTAAAAAAAGAACAAATAATAATTCCTTCTCAAACTTTCTTAATGGACAAACATATTCTCTGAAAATAACAGTTGGTGGTACTGAGAATTCTTATAATACGAACAATCTATATTTACTTTTATGAACCACAGTTATAGTATTTTGCTTTGTAAATAATTTTAAAAAACAGTTCTCTTTCACCATTTCTTTAAAAATAGGATATGATGATAATATTAACTTGGGATATAGGAAAATGAAGCTTATTCTAACATTTCAAAATTCTTTCAAATGCCTTATCTCATCAAATCCACATAATATAGCTCTATGCCAAAGCCAGACATGCTCTCCTCTGATAAATATATGGAGGGTGAAGGTGAGTCCAGAATAAATTACAGTGATTTGCTCATGGAAGTAACAAGACAGTGGTGACACTGGAGCTGGAACCCAGATCTGTTAATCCCTAGTCAAGCTTAGTCCTACAGAAAATAGTAAGACTACACTAAGATAGCTTTCCACCACAAACTAACCTGACATAGCCGGGGCCCAATGGCAGTAAGTACGGAAGTCTTCGGTACTAGGTGCTTTGTTTTTGTTTTAACAGATGTTGATTTTCTTTACATATTCTGTATCATCAACCACTTCAGAGATATGTTCAGATTCCCTCAACAATAGTTTAATTTATCAATGAATTCCATAATAATTTTGATTCGCTCAAATAGAACATCTATCAATGTGCAACATGTGGGTGTCAATCAGTGATATCCATCAGTCAACAGATACTTGTTGAGTGCCTGTTGCATGCTAAAATTGTACTCTGAAAGGAGAAGAGTAAGTGGGGATGCCCAGAATTAGTTAATATAAAATTTAAAAGCCAAGAAATACTGATAGAAACAAATTAGCAATACAAAACAGCATATGGTACCCCACATGATACAATTCAAAGGAGGAAATTCCATAGGAAAAAAAGGAAGAATGATAGCTGTGGATCTTAGTACAAAAGACAAGAAACAGAGTAACAAAGTTCACTTCCACCGAGTATAAAATAGACCATAAGCTCAATCTTTCCAACAAGTTTCCTTAAGGACCCATCATCAACAAATAGGAGAGAGCTACAGCCCTCTCTCCCAATATATATTTTTAATCTATCTTTATTGTTGAAAGTACTACAGATGTCCCCTTTGTTTGTATGTTTTATCCCTTTGACCCACTTCACCTCGTACCCCACTCCCAGGCCCTCATCACTCTATTGCCTGTGTCCATGAGTTATGCATATCTATAATAATAAAAGCATAATATGCTCATTAGACCGGACATCCTTCTGGATGATCTCCCAGACGAAGCCAGGGCTGCGAGGGAAGCCCAGGTCCCAGGTGCCAGAGGGAAGCTGGTGCCAGCAGCCGGGGAAAGGAAGGCCTCCTCTTGCATGAATTTCATGCTTCAGGCCTCTAGTATACATATAAGTTCCCAGATAATCATTCCCCTCCCAACCCCCACACCCGCCTCATATTTTAAGCCCCCTAGTTTCTCTCTTCCATGGTTGGTTTGTTTCACCAAAGTCTTGATATTTTGCTACAATTGGAATATTCTGACACTGAAAAATAAATTGGGTTACAGCTATGAAAATATTTGTAAATGACTAAAAGAAGGGTGCAGGCACTGCTTTGGATGCCAGGAGTTGTAAATAATTCACTGCATGTTGGATGGGAGGAAACTCTTCATAATGAATCAATCTTCTCACAATTTAAATACATCTCACATATACTATACCCCAAATCCCAGAGACAACAAGCTTTCACCAGGTTTTATTCTTTTCCAAGTAAACATTTTGATATCAATAAATTAAATACAATGTTACCTTTCAATAATAAAAAGGATAGCACGCAAGGATGAATTGGTCCAAGCTCCTGTGATATCCAAGGTTTAGTGGCCTTTATAGCTATGAACACTGAAAGGCGATATCCAGATTATTTCCAATAGGACGGTCTGAATGAGTTACCGGTGGGCTGTGCAGGAGGTCAGGGGAGGCATTTCACATAGCTTGCCTGGTGATGATATGAGTCACAGTGCTGAATAAATGATCAAATGTGTATACGGGGATCAGGGATTTAGACCCGGGTCACCAGATAGCTTGTGATCCCCTCTGAAATGTTAGAGTAAGTCCAAGTCCCTGGGCTGGTTTTCAAGCTCGGCCTAACAATCCATTTCTTCAGCAACTCAGGACTGATATGGAAGCTTACATTCTTCATAAATCTAAATGAATCCCCAGCCGTAATCCCCAGCTGGGTGACAGACAACCGGGGAGTTTCAGCCACATGTTTAGTATTTGGAAGCCACACAAATCCTAGTTTACCTGCCTGTCACCCTTCCTCCTCACAACAGAGTTTTTCTACAAATTGATTTTTAAGATGAAAATTCACTGCTGCTTTGGATCAATGAATGTCTCCCCAAGCGTGGGAGGGGACCGGGGTACCGTGGAGGCTGGTGGGTCTGCTCCCTCACCACTGCAGAAAGGAAGCTGCTCTGACTCACTGGGCTCTTGAGTGCCCATTTTCCCTTTTTCTCCAACAACCAATTTTGTTGTTGACTTTTGGTGGGATGGGGTGTTGTCTGCTTGTTTATTTTGATCTTCCTCTTTCATGTTAAAGGCACTCAACAACTGACTAATATACCTGAAAGTCTCTATTTAAGTGCGAGGCATTAAAATTTATTTGGAAGTTTTATGTGTGGCAAGATTTTGTGGCATTGTGGGTTTCCCCTGACCATTGTAAGTACATGCTGGAGGAGGGCTACATTTCTTTTCTATCTTCACTATCAGTTCACTATTGTTTCAGAAGAGATTAATGAAAAATTCAGGTAGTCAATCTGCTGTGGTAAATTAGAAGTCTTTGTTGCTAATTATTCATCTGAATGCATTTTTTGCCAAGGAATGCATTTGGACTCTATAATGGCATTAGATGCTAAGTCTTTGAGTGTTAGAGGATGATGACAGCTCTGAAAAAATTTAAAAGATGAAGATTCCCTGTGTTTTCTAAGTGTTCTGTAATCCCTCATTTTTTTCTATGCACCTTCTTCTTCCTACCTGAGTGGAGAGAAGAACTAATCTGCTCTATTTCTGCCCTGTGTGCTTCACTGCTCCAACACCTGATGTGGTTGGAAGATAAGCCCCATGAAATGATAGTTATGAGTCAGGGAGGCAGTATAAAATCTCATGAAATTCAGTGACTCATTCCCTGGAAATAAAACTCCCATCCAAATAAGAAAAGGAAGAATCGAGCTCACTATGAAGTAAAAGAGAAGAAGGACTTCACCAAATGTTTATGCATTTTAAGGTTACAAAACTTATGCAAATTTTAAGTTGCAGATTTGGTGGCAATTTTATAAGATTGTCACTTGGTCGGTAAGTTTGAAAATTCAAGTTAACACATAAGTTTTCAAAAAGAGATACTTTCCCTATATGCATCCTGAAAAGTTTAAGGCAAAATGCCTCCGAGGCACTAAGGTGACACCCTGGCTCATTTCTTTCTGCAACCGCCCTGAGTTAATATTAATGACAAAGCATGCTTATTACAGAGTCCATAGTCTGAACGCCTGGGGGCTTGCTGGAGTGCACATTCTGGCATGCGTTTCCCATTGCAGTGTCAAAACTAATGCCTCTTAAATTCTTGAATTTTGGAATGCTGAATAGCTAAAAATGATTTCACGCCATTGGTTTCTGTGGCTACTATCAATTTTGACCTTTAACAGCCTCAAAACTCCACTGAACAAACAGACTACATACCAAACAGATTTGAAATTTAAAACACTCACTCAAAATTTTTACATGTCAACAGCCAGAACTTAAAAAAGAGATGACAAATGAGAGATTACAAAAGATACCTATAATCAGTTCTTGTAAATTAAATAATGCCTCACGTATTTTCACTACTTGAACCAAAATTCTTTCTTAAAAACAAGTTCATTATCGTGCTGGTCTTTGTGAATAAAAGACAAAGGGCAGAGTAAAAAAGATGGAAAGAAGCCCATTTATTTTGGGAAATGGCCGATCCTTCACTGATTTCAATATAAATAAATAAAATTAGGACCAGAGTCAATTTTAGGAAATCCTGTGTTCTATATTTTAGGTATTCCTGAACCAAGAGCAGAAGAATTAGCTGAGAACACAGGGAGTTGTAATGACTCCAGTGCAAAGAAGGCAAATCAGCCTGAGAAAATATTTAGGGGCTAGAAAACGAAAGGCAAACTCCTTTCCCTTAAAAAAATAACTTTTTACCTTTTCTTGAACAATGTTTACAGCACACACTCCTTATAGATTCCTTGATGGGATGTTTCTCAGCAATACTAATTTTTGTGGAGAACAACTATGGTAAGTTAGTAAATTGGGATGGGACAGGTGAAGAGGTTAGATAGAGGGTAAACTCTGTAAATTTGGTCTCTTACATTTTGGGGTCACCCTTCCAGCCTATACTGGTGGCATAATAGCAAATCAGCTAATGGCACTGATAAAGTCACCTAACATTTTGATCTAATTTATTATAAAGATTATTTACAGCTCTAAAATTTATTGGGGTTTAGAATTTATTTTAGTTTTAGACTTGCAAATCTGAAAACATCTCAAGTAAGATCTCCAGAGAAAACACTGCTCTGTTGGCGAATATCATAAAAGCTGGTTATAGAGCAATTTTGATTCAGTAGTGGGTGACGAATGCATGAGAATCTTTAATCAGAGATGAAAATGATTCTAAAGCGTAGCATTTAGAGCAGAAATTTCTCCAAGTGCACAAAGCATTGCACACAAAAGAAAAATGAGAGGAAATGACTGATAAAATATTCAGTCTCTATCAAGGGTATCAATTAGTAAGTCATATAAATTTCTAACCACTGTGCTTTACACCTGAAACCAAGACTGAATGTCAACTGTAATCTACTTTTTTTAAAATTAAAATTATATTAAGTTCCAATTGAGACCACTTTCAATGCTCTAGTTGGAAAATGACTTCTCCAAAATTACTCTATTTTATTAGATAGTGAAATGTACTCTGTCCTGGCTGGGTGGCTCAGTTAGTTGGATCATCATCCTGCACACCACAAGGTTGCAGGTTCAATTCCTGGTCAGGGCACATGCCTAGGTTGGGGTTTCGATCCCTGGTAGAGGTGCATAATGGAGGCAACCAATCGATGTTTCTCTCACTTCAATGTTTCTCTCTCTCTCTCCCTTTCTCTCTCCCTAAAATAAATAAAAACATATCCTTGGGAGAGGATTAAAAAAAAAGCATTCTCATAATGTAATTCATGACCTTTTTTTCTGGATGGTACATTACTTTAAGGGAAATTTACTTAATGTAACAATACAATAACAAATCCAATATAATATATGATATGTTGTCATTATATACGATTATACAAATGATGTAATTTATATCAATTATAATGATATAAACTTTTTTCTAATTCCTTTAAAAAACAATACACATAAATGAGAAAAAGGGAGAAATAGAAATTGGCTTAGAAGTCTGATTACATGTTAACCCCAAAGCAAGAATTTTGAAAAATAAAGTTCATAAGCAATTATTTTTTTAAAAAATGAGTAACAATAGAAAAATGGCTTTCCAGTTTCAAGGCTCAGCACTGACCACAATAAGTAGAATGTATACATGTTTTTGTCCAGTCAGCCCTGTAATTATTTCCTTTTTGAAAATATATTTTATTGATTTCAGAAAGGAAGGAAAAGGGAGAGAGAGATAGAAACATCAATGATGAGAGAGAATCATTGATTGACCAGCTGCCTCCTGCACGTTCCACAGTGGGGATGGAGCCCACAACCAGCCCTATCCGGGAATCGAACTGTGACCTCCTGGTCGATGCTCAACCACTGAGCCCGCTGGCTGGGCTGTAATTATTTCTTTAAAGATGTTCATACTTTATTGGTTTTCCTTCTATTTCCACTGCCACAGTTCTAGTTCATGACCATACCTCAGGCCGGGAATAACACTGTCTCTTCCTAACAGTCCTATTTCCTCTAATTTTCCTTATCTGCTCCCTGTGGAACATCACCTCCGATTATGTTTTCCTTTCATCATGTTTCCAGACTCAAAAACATTCAATAGGTCTCCAATAGCATGTAAGGCCCACTGTTGTCTAAGCTGAAAATAAATTCTCAATCTCACTCCATGTTAGAACTGCAATAACCTTTTTGTGTTGTTAATCCTCACCCAAGGATATTTTTTCCATTGATTTTTAGAGGGAGTGGAAGGGAAGGGAAGAGAAGAGATGGAGAGAGAGAAACATCAATGTGAGAAAGACACATCGATTGGTTGCTTTCCGCACATACCCTGACCAGTACCAGGGATTGAGCCTGCAACCTAGGTAAGTGCCCTTCACTGGAATAGAACCCAGGAACCTTCGGTCAGCAGGTTGATACTCTATGCACTGAGCCAAACTGGCTAGAGCTGTAATAATCTTTTAAATAAACTTTTTATTTTGAAATAATTTCATATTTACAGAAGCATTGCAAGGATACTATATACTGCTGAGTTCCCCTAAATTTTTAACTTGGTTTTCCCTCATATAAACCTTCTACATAACCTGGTATACTTGTCAAAATTAAATAAATTAATAAAATTATATTATTATTATGTAAATTACAGATTCTACTCAGATTTCATTGCTTTTCCATTGATGTCCTTTTTTCTACTCCAGGATTTAGGGTAAACTTTTTATAAGTAATCTAGACCCAATTGTTTTCTAACTCCTGGGAAACAGAGGATCAGATTACTCATGTGACTTATTTAGGGTCATAAACTAATTAGTGGCAGAGCAGTAGTGTGAGTCTCTTGATGTCTTTTATTGGTCATTCATTTATTTAATTAGCCAGTAGCAATTTGTAATGTTTTCTGAATTATGGGTCACTTTGGAAATCTACTGAAAGCATCAGAGGAAACGTCTTTCCATAGAGTTCATATGTGAGTAAGCACACAGCATGTGTCAGGAAACTAATGAACATGCTAACCCTAAGACTTCCTTAAATGCTACACAATACCCCAACACTTCAACAACACTAGTTTATCTTCTACCCTGGATTTGTAAATCAAATTTTACTTTTTACATAGCCAACAAATATCTTAAAGTTACTTTTCTACTTGGCCTTTTTAGCTAAAATTTGAACATCTAAAAAATTCAGAAAGTGTATTTTATCATTTGTTAGTTGCAAAATAAACACTGACCTCCAGGTCACCTGAAATGGTGCCATTTTTAAAGGAGAAAGAGAAAGGAAAATGTGGGTTGGTTTTCCCTCTTGCTTTAGATTACCCTCAATGATCTTAGTAAATTTTCACTTTACAGGAATTTAGATAATGTGGGGAATTTAGTTGAACTTGGCATTATTTACAAACATATTTATGGCCAAGAAAAGAGCTATTTATAAAAATAAAAATTCATTTTTTTGTGTGTGCAATTAATAGATGTTTCCCATGTAAGATCTATTGATATGAATCAGATCAGTGCCTTTAAATTATGAAAACTAAATTAGGTAATTAACTTTCTAGCATTACTGTCATGGGAAAAAAGAAACAGCCTTCATACATAGTACGGAATGTGCCCTAATACAGAACCAGAAATACTCTACATTTAACCTCTGGCCTAATCATGTGGACCAAACCTATGCCAAATAATCAACCAAAGTCCAGTGGTCGGCAAACTGCGGCTCGCAAGTCGCGGTTTGCTGCTCTGTTGACTAATGAGTTTGCCGACCACTGACCTAGACTCTCGATTCCAATAATTACAGGCTGTTGTTGTTCCTTGTGATTAAGGCCCTACCATGAAGAAGAAAAAGTCACCATTGTCAGACACTCTGTTTCATTTCCAATCTCTGAAATAATAAAATGCTATTAAATAAGTGCCAGTATTTCTTTATTTATTTTTGCATTGATTCTGACAACTACTTTAAATCCTATAGAACTGAGCAAATGGGTACGTATGTACAATTTTTACTATAAAAATAACCACAACATTGTATTCTGATCCTCAAATACTTCACCATTATGACTTAAAAGGTGCTAGTAAATACATGAAATAACTGAGGGGGGTTATTCTAAAGATCAAAAAACTAGGCCAGATTTATGTTTTCAAATTAGGAAGGCTTATGATTTCCAATATTTAAAATTATATTTTTCTAGGGGAAAATGATATTTGATACAGCAGGGAGACAAAGAAAGAAAGGACAAAATAAAAATGTCTAAATGAGTTAAATATCTCATTCAATTTTGCTGGATGGGACTTTTATTGGCACAGTTAGAAGGATAATATTAATGTTGCCATCTGTAATTGGAAAAATGAAAATATAACTTGAAGCACAGCTCAAGTTTTCCTTTTCAGAAAATTATTAAGTCATTTGTCTTTACTGATTATTTTTCTTTTGTAAAATATCGTGTTTACTGTTTTGGTGCTTCTACAAACCATAAGAAGATCAATAAAGTCACATAAAAGACCAACAGGACCACCTTTTAATCAGCCCAAATACTTTTTTTTTTTTTTAAATACCAAGTCACTAGTGCAGATGAGCATTTTCATTTTTTTAAAAGACTGAAAGCTAGAGGTGAACTACCAGACAGAAATTTCCTAAAGTTTGTTGGATGTCTTTTCCCACATTAAGTATTTATAGGAAGAGGAGTATTTACGATATAGTATCTCAGTCTTCTACACTAATAAAAGAGAAAGATGCAAACTGACTGTACCTCCACAACGCCCACCAGCCAATCAGGAGTGAGTATGCAAATTAACCCAACAAAGATGATGGGTTAATTTGCATACTCAGGCATGGAGCAAAGACTGAAGGCTCTGCCCAAGAGAAGACTGAAGACTGAAGACTGAAGGCTCCGCTGCGGCCCGGGTCCTGGGTGCTGGCAGCCAGGGGAACGAAGGCCTATTGCACGAATCTTCATGCAACGGGCCTCTAGTCTATATATATAAAAGCCTAATATGCTAAATGTCCGACCCATTGGTCGACCATTCGGTCAATTGCTCGACCAGTCACTATGATGTGCACTGACCACCAGGGGGCAGATGTTCCAACCAGTAGGTTAGCTTGCTACAGGGGTCTGGCCTATTGGGACTGGGTGAGATGGGTCGGACATGCCCTGGAGCCCTCCCGTGGTCCCTCCCCAGATGGCAGGCCCCCATTGGCCCGGATTGGGACTGGGCAAGATGGCCCTGATAGGCCCAGATCACCAGCCAGGCCGAGGAACCCCACCAGTGCACGAATTCGTGCACCGGGCCTCTAGTGTATAATAATTATATTGACAAAGGGACAGAAGCAGATTTTCCAGCTATTGCTTTTAACTAGTATTAATAACTAACTTTTACGTGCAAAGAATATACCCATGTTACTTCACCTTTCTTCAATTATTCCATGCATATCTCAATATACTAGAAAGATGCATTCCTCCATATTGCCTATACAATAAAATCCTGAATAGCAAGACAGTTTTCTGTTTAACTTGGAAGCCTCTGTTTTTTGAAGCTTTGTCATAGATAAGCACATTTGGATTCAGAGTTACAGATACTGATGTGGTTAGAAATATGAAGACACCAGGCAAATATTTTAGGAAGAATATACCTCCTCTTTATTACCCTGAGTATGAAAAGTAAAACCTGGCATTTTTATATATTCAGAGTTGGGAAAGAAAATTAGTGGAAATTTGGTCCTGTCAAAACTCCCAGGCTTAGAAAACGTCCCTGGGTTCAAATAGCCCATAACCTCTATTGATACTTTTCTTTTACAGGATTAATACACTAAAAATATGATCATGTTTTATTAGTCCAATAATTGTGTCATGGCTGGTTTGCCAATGATAACCTTTCTGGCAATTATACATGGAGTAGGTAGATGACGTGGTTGGACCAAATGTCTCCATGGAGGTTTTGAAAGGATCGAATGTCCTGCAAGCAGATGAACAGAATCTCCCTTGCTCCCGCTTGCTCCTTACTACTCTCTCTTTAAAAAAAATAAAAAAATAAATAAAAATAAATATATATATATATTTTAATTGGTTTTAGAGAGGAAGGGAGAGGAAGAGAGAGATAGAAACATCAATGATGTGAGAGAATCATTGATTGTCTGCCTCCTGCAGGTCCCCCACTGGGGATTGAGCTCACAACCTGGGTATGTGCCCTTGACTGGAATTGAACCTGGGACCCTTCAGTTCGCAGGTTGATGCTCTATTCCACTGAGCCAAACCAGCTAGGGCCTTACTGCTCTCTTCACTGTTCTCTCACAGAGGAAACCCTCACAACCTGGCAAGTTATATTCAGAATTATTGTTCCTTTCCATTATTTATGGACTCCAAAGTCAATTGGGCAATGAATAAGAACTCAGTCTCAAGTAGAGTAAGGCAGCTATGAATTTAAATTCTGACTAACACCCTTATTTAACTGTGTGTTATTGGTGACTTATTTAACACTCTTAAGTCTCAGTTTCTTCTCTGAAAAATAAAGATAACAACAATCTTTAACATGCAGATTGGCTGTGAAGATTACTGTATTTTTCCATGTATAAGATGCCCCCCACTTTTCCAACCCAAAATTAAGAAATCAATATATTAAACATTTTGCTGGTTTTCTTCTTAAGGCCTTCTTTTTTTGGCATCTTAAGGAGTTTTTCTTCTGTTTTCTCCACTTTCTGATCATACACTTAGTGGGAGGAGGTCCAAATTGTCTCTCTGCAGCTCTATTTCCATGCTCTTTTGCATAGGTGATTGATTACATTCAGTTTGAATTTTGCAGAGTAAGACAACCACTTACTGGTACTTATCTTTTTGTTTTTTGACATCTTTATGGGCTCAGAACACTCTGGTCCTTGTTGCATCTACACACTCCCACCTCCACCTCCAATTACTACATCAGCTGACGTCAGTAAAAATAAAGCTTGTGATTGAAGGAAGCCTGTTGGACAAGGTATGGGCAGCTATGCACCTGTGCAGCTGACTCCTGTGTATAAGATGCCCCTCGATTTTCAGTAAGGATTTTATAGAAAAAAATAGCATCTTATACACGGAAAAAATATGGTAAATGTGATGAGGAGAAATTGCTTAGAGAAAATAAGTAATTCACTAAACGTTTGCTATTGCTATTATGACATTTTAGAGGTAAAAGATATGTTAGAGATTATCTTGGTCTTCCTCATTGTAGATATGAGGAGACCAAGCTCAGAAACATTAACTAGTTTGCCAAAAATTTCACAGCAAGTTAATATCTGAATCAAGATGAGATTCAGTTCTCCTGATTCCTAGGCTAGGAATTTATATACCAAACTCAAGCACAAACAATGTTGTTTTGGAATTTTAAGCTTGGTTCTTGTTGTCTAAAGATAGCTGTAAGCTAACTATTACAACTTCTTGTATACCCACCTTTCTTAGAGATTATGTGGGGGTAGCTACATCTGGGGGCAGATTGCAAAGTGAGGAGACTGCAGTCAGTTTTGTAAAAATTCCATGTTTTTCAGGACTGCTCCTAAATCTCTTCCTCAAGCCAAGGACTTCACAGCTTTAAATATATATATATATATATATATATTTATATATGTATATTCATATATATATATATATTCTTTTTATTGATTTCAGAGAGAAGGGAGAGGGAGAGATAGAAACATCAATGATGAGAGAGAATCATAGATTGGCTGCCTTCTGCATGCCCCACACTGGGGATCAAGCCCACAACCCGGGCATGTGCCTTGAACAGGAATCTGTGACCCCCTGGTTCACAGGTCGACGCTCAACCACTGAGCTACACTGGCAGGCCCTACTACTTCTTAAATATAGAAATGTAATTTAGTCATTGTTATGGACTTAATGTTTGTATCCTCTCAAAACTCATCCATTGGAAAACCCTACCCCTCAATGTGATGGTATTAGAAGGTGGGGCCTTTGGGTGCAAGTTACAATTAGAGGAAGCCATGAGGGTGGGGCACTCATGAATAGAATTAGTGCTCTTTTATAAGAGTCATTATTGAGCTTGCTTCTTCTCCCTCTCTCCTCTGAGTGAGGATACAAAGAGAAGTCAACCCTCTGCAAGCCATAGAGGGCTCCCCGCAGGACCTGACCCTGCTGGCACCATGACCTCCAATTTCCAGCCTCCACAACTGTAAGAAAAGATTTCTGTGGTCCATAAGCACCCAGTCTACAGTACTTAGTCATAGCAGCATGAAATGACCAGGACAGTCCTGAAGCAGGTATCCCTTTTCAGGAATCTATACCTTTAGTTCCCAAAAAAATCCTCTAGAAGCCAAAGCATTCATCTTACAAAAGTTCTTTTGTTTCTCAGATTTTTTTCTTTTTACATAATTGATACATTAAAAAGTACGTTAAACTCACAAGCTTGCTTTGCTTTTCTCATTTTATAGTTGCTCTATTTCTGGACTCTTCAGAATGCCTATTTTTCATTCACTATGGAAAACCCATCTTCTGTTGAAACCAAGTTGCCTCTGACCACTGCAATATAAACAGCTCGCCCTGTCAGAGGACATACAGTGGAGCAGGATAGGGGAGTGGCTAAGTGCAAAGTGTAAGTAGGGTTGTACCACAGCTCCAGGCAGATCTTACCCCTCAGATTTCCCCTTGTTGTAAGCAGAATAGAATCCCTGGAACCTGTCAGCAAAGATGAATTAGGTTGCTAAGCAGCTGACTTTAAAAGAGGGAAATTATCCTGGATTATCCAATGGACCCAATATAATCACAGGGAATTTAAAAGCAGATAAGGGAAAAGAGTCAGAAAAAGAGATGTGAGCAGTGTCAGAGAAATGCTTTACTATTGGCTTTGTTATTTTTCTTTATTTTTAAATTTAATTTATTGGGGTGACATTGGTTAGTAAAATTATGTAGGTTTCAGGTGCACAGAAAGGAAACTGTGAAAAAGGAATGCAGGTGGCCTCTAAAAGCTGGAAGAGGCAAGGAAACAGGTTAAAGAATGCAGTCCTGCTGGGCACAGGGGCACCTGTACCAGACTGCTACCCGAAAAAACTGTAAGATAATAAATTTGTGTCATTTAAGTCACAATGTTTATGTTAACCTAATTAACATATATGCAATAATGTACTGCTACTTAAATTTGAGTATTTGCCAAGAAAACAGTTAGTTTTTATCACATAATTATGACTTAGTCATCAGTAAGATGCCTTAGCTAATAAAAACTTGTAGGAATAAGGTGATTACTAGCTGGGTACTGAGTCATAGCTCAAAATGCCTTTGCCCAAATTACCAAACCCACATCTTTGGGATTGCCAGATGAAGTCTGTAATGCACTATTACACATAATTCAACGTGGCTCAGCTCATTAAATATGAGACTCAAGTGCAAGAATAAGATAGTCTATTCCTTCATAGAAAAGAACAGGATGATGCAATAAATGGATGTCTACTGTGTTCCAAATACTAGGAGATTTATAAACATCATATTTACTACTAAATTAAGTTGTTAAATTTCACAGGCACTAAGTTTTAAAGCCTGGATTCCAATCGAGGCACTCTGCTTCTGGAGCTTGTGTACTTATCCACTACCTCATCCTTCTCCATTGTACATCCTCTGATGTGGTGAGCTGTTTATATTGCAGTGGTCAGAAGGTAACTTGGTTTTAACAGAAGGGGCCTTCCACAGTGAATGAAAAATGGGCATTCTGAAGAGTCCAGAAATAGATCAACTATAAAACGAGAGAAACAAAAATCTTTAAGTGTAAGGAAAATTTCATATCATAGTAATTAAAGAGTCTTTCTACATTTTTAGCTTGTAATAACAAGGAAATGCAAGTAATGATTTGCTCAGGAAAATCATTCGATTATTCATGCCATTTCCAAATTTGCTGAAACTGTCCTTAACATAAGCAATTATTTCAGTTTCACAGATCAGTAGCTTGATGCTAAAAGACAATTGTTTGTAATGTGTGTATTATTTTTAAATTTGGATGAGTGGAAACATCACATTTATTGAACAGAAATGAAAACATCAAACATGGAAAATTCAAAAGTTATTAAATATTTCTTTTTGTCCAGCAATAAAGTGCTCTAGGTGAAGAGGAAATGGTCCTTGTTCATTACTGGAAAAATGAAGGCCATTCATATAAAAGTTATTGCCCTGATTTTAAAATCTTCATTCCTTATATCCAAATTAATTTTGAAATAAACAACAGCTCAATCATTTCAATTCTAATGACCTATAGGAAACTCAATTATTGATATCATCTGAAAGTAAAGTAGCAAACTTATATAATAACAGGTAAGTAATGTTCATGGGAACATACTTTTTAATAATTAAAAAAATTAAAAACCTTGTGCTCATTAATAGAAGAATAGATGAGTAAAATTAAAATATGGTGTAGTCTTACTCTGGAATAGTATAGTAATTAAAATGTTGAGCTACAGATACATGTCTCCATATGGATAAATCTTAAAATATGAAATGTAAAAAAGTTAGAGAAAGGTTTATACAGTGACATATCACTTACACAAATTAAAATAGGTAAAATAAAATTCTATTGTCTACGTATATATATATGAGAAAGGTCATGTATAAAACACCAGACTTTGAAACACACCAAATTTACTAGTGTATTTGTCACAATGAAAGGGAGGAAAATCCAAAGGAAATGTTTTATTTATTTTTATTAAATAATAACTAGAGCAAATATAATAAAGTATAAAACCAACTACTTAAATATTTTGGGCAAAATATATTTGAAATAAATTGTTCAGAAAATTATTTCAATTTATCATAATAACCAAATAATTCACTCTCTCAAAATTTATGATAATCATATAGTCTTACTAAAAATGTATTCAGTATAAACCCCTCTGAAGATTTCAAGATGACAAGACTATATTGGATATTCTACAAATTTAATTCAGGAAATAAAACTAAGTTTTAAGCTCATGAGAGCTTGAAATTTCCAGTTTTATTTCACAAATTCTTATCTGCACTAAGAAAGTGCAATTTTGTCTCCTGATAGAGACTGTCCCTCAGGAGTCAATCGTAGCACTTTACTGTGAGCATCCTGGTGTAGGTTCATAAATCACCTGTGCCATGTGGAATCTAACAATTTTACAGCTGAACTGTATAGACTTGGGTAGATGGAAGAAACAGAAAATACTTAAACACAAAAAGATCCAGAATTTAAAACCCAATTACTAAAATCACATACTGGGAGCCATATTTAATTTGCTAGAAACTTAACCAGGAGCCAGCGTGTTTTTAATGGCATCCCAGACAAAAGTGGATGTTCAAAGTCATTGAATCCAACCACTCTTCTGAAACACAGCAAGACAAATTGAAAGCAAATGTTGGGACTCTAAGATCTCAGTAATCAAGGAAATGGGGATATGGTTATTCCTCTCAATCACTAGATTACTACTCCTCCCCACCTCCTAATCTGTTCTTCTTTCTGTAAGTTTAGTGATCGTTTTAAAGTACAAATCTGGTCAAGTCACTCCTTTGCTTAAAACTCTTCATTATGCTAAGTGAAATAAGCCAGCCAGAGAAAGACAAGTACCATATGATTTCACTCATATGTGGAATCTAATGAACAAATTAACTACCAAGAAAAATAGAGACAGACTCATAGATAGAGAGCAGGCAGACAGCTCTGGTGTGTCTGTGGGGAGAAGAAGGGGAGTGGAAGGGGAAGGGTATTGGGAGGGTGTGGAGGGATTGAGCGAAAAAGAAAAAAAGATAAGTCATGGACCTGGTCAATATTGTGGTGAATGCAGGGTAGAAGTGGAGGCGGGCATAGTGCGGATAAATAGTGATGGAAAAAATAAAATAAATAAGTAAATAAAAAGTCACTTTGGAGCAAAAAACTCAAAAAAACACAAAAACTCTCCAATGTCCGCTGCTGCTCTTAGGGTTAGGTTGAAACCCCTTAAGTTGACTTACCAGCTTTATCTCTTCCTCCTCATTTTAGTCCACCCCTTCTCGTACTTTAATATTCTAATCAGGGTTTCTTGACTTCCACCCCATTCTATTTAATTAATTGTTTACTTGGGCACATCCAACATTTAGTCCATGGTCTCCTTCTCAAGGAATCAAACTTATGAGGTTCATTATTATAACATTAGTGCCTATCATAGTGCTTGGAATATAGTATTTGTTGAAAAAAGAAAAGGAGGGAGAAACAGGGAAGAGCAAGGAAAAGGGTTGAGGACAGACTAAATGTAAAAATTGGTTTATAAAGCATTAGAAAGAATTACATGATTTGGTGCCAGTCAGAGAAACTATCCCTACATGGCATCTCAGTATTCTATCTTTGTTTCCATTGTTGTTGTTTTTAAATTATAATCAAATTTTGTTACCTATATATTCAGATTTTCTGCTTGAGGGTTTTTTTGTTTTGTTTCATTTTGGGTTTTTTTGTAGCCATGTTAATAACAAGTATCAATGATGACCCTGGCCTGTGTGGTTCAGTTGGTTGGGCTTTGTCCCAAAGTTGTAGGTTTGATTCCCAGTCAGGGCACATGCCTGGGTTGTGGGCTTGATCCCAGTAGGTGGGGTGGGGAGTGGAGGTGCAGGAGGCAACTAATCCATGTTTCTCTCTCTCCCTCACCCTTCCTCTCTCTCAAAAAAATCAATACAAATATCTTTTTTTTAAAAGGCAATGATCACTATTTCTACTTTACAGTTTTACAATAATTTCTAAGTTACCCAAATCATGGCACTATTTAAACAGTTTGCACACAATGCCTAGCAGAAAGTGAAAGTCTAACAGGGATGAGATAGTCATACTGCTTTGTTATTCTAGAGAATTCCATCTTATTTATGTATTCATTCATTAGTTCAATAAATATTTATAGAGTGCTTCTGATGTGCTAAACATTGGTAAATTCTGGGTGTATAATGATGAGCCAAATAGACGTGGCCACTGTCCATATGGAACTTACTATCTAGTGGCTGAGATGACATCTACCAGGCACAAAATAAGGATGAATTCAGCTGTCAAAAAGTGTGGAATTGTGAAATAAGACCTTTATGAGAAATGAAGTATGAAGTTTTACTCTGTACCCAGTATATATTGCACTGGAGAGAGTCCTTGCTTATATTCATATTCAAAAGAAAAACAGACAAGTCACCTTCTCTATCATATTCCTTTAGTTTTCATAAACATTGAGCAACATTTTGAAAATATTAGAATTTCTAGTGTAACCTGAGCCTTTAACCTTAAACCTTAACCTTTGCTTTCATATCTTTTAAGCAGGTATACCTCAGAAGAACAGAGATGGTGGGAAATGACAAATGTATTTACCTCTCACTCAAGTGAGGTTTCCCATGAACTCTCTCAGGGTGTGAAGAAAAGTTGTGTCACAATTGCTATCTTTCAGACTGGGCAGATATACTGATATTATCTTGGATGATGACAGAACCAAGAAAAAGAACAGGGTCTTACAGGTGATAGGATGTTAGCCCAAGGCAGTGTCAAAGACCAGGGGAGGAAACCAGAACACTTACTGGTAAGTGGTGGGGCTGACATTGATGCGCCGAGGGTGACTTCCGGATTCGAATTTGCTTGCCAGAGTGACATTATTTCCAAACAGGCAATATCGTGGCATTCTTACCCCAACAACTCCAGCCAGCACAGAGCCTGAATGAATGCCTATCCTCATCTAAAAAAAAGAAAAAGGATATATTATGTTTTCATTTGGTATGCAATTATTTTAATGAGAAGTACTGCTAATTGTGCACACAGTTAAAAAATGAACTCCTCAAAGGCCTTGGTTGTTATTGTGAGACCAATATCTGGATAAACATGGATGCTGTGAAATAAATGAATAAGTGGACTTATTAAAACTTATTTAATTTGCTACATAAATCTAGTTATGTTACAAGTTAAATCAGGTTTCATTTGTACATTAAATGCTCTATACATGAAAAATGTATTATTCTCCTTCCAGTTATTTATTCTCACATAAAACCCTATTTCCCCTCCATAGCCTTAAAAACAATTATAAATTAAATATTTATATTTCTGTTTATTCTATTTCAATGTTGGATTTTTCCCGTGAGAAAAGAATCCATATGTATTTCCTATTGCTGAATATTCAACACTTAGTTCTGTACCAAGAGCAAAGTAGACACTCAATAGTAATGGTAAAAGTTGAATAAATTGCCTAAATTCCCCAACATGGTATTAAAATGGAGTTATAGAGCATTCAACCCTGGTGTCTGTCAATAAGAGTCGACTGAAACCCTGAAGAGTAAAATAAGTGTTGTATATTTTATTCTCTGAGAATCTGATAAATATTAGTCTGGTCCACCCCTTGAAGGAGCCCTCAATATACACTTAAATAAGGTTTCAGTAATGAAGTTGTATTCCCACGATCTACCCCAAATAACCAAAGCTAATGACGACCAAGTAGGGGAGTGTGAGTAACTCTGGGAATGAGGAGGAGATCTGGTCCCTAGATGTCCACTAGGTAGGCAGTGTCAGCTTTTCCATACCGTGTGTGCTATTGCTGCTATAGTTGTGAGGATAAAATGCTACTCATGGACTAACCCTGCTCATCAGACTGGAGACTTCTGCATGTATCAACCCATAATAAGACAGGTTAAAGCCAATGTGATCTAGCTGAGGTCCTAACAACCTCGTCATCTACTCTTTAAAAAATGATTCTAAAATTTATTTAGAAATTCAATATATTAGGAGGAACCAAGATATACTTAAGAAGAAAAAGTTAAAATATTTGCCCTATGAGATATCAAGAATTTGTATAAACATCTAATTAGTACACAGATATTTATAATATTGGTGCATAGAGACATAGACTAATAAACAAATAGCTCCCCCCAAAAAACTTCAATGCATATATAGGTGATTGATACATGACACAGTTGGCATTTCAAATTAGTGAGAAAAATATGGCATTTCCATTAGGATATTCTTTATCAACTGTGTCTTCATGTGGAAAAAATAACCTGAGTACAATAAAGATCTTAATGTAAAAGGTACAATATAACAGCTTTAAAAACAACTATTTCAATTATAAATTTATTCTCTGAGAATCTGATAAATATTAGTCTGGTCCATGCCCTGAAGGAGCCCTCAAGGTGGAGTTAATATACACTTAAATAAGGTTTTAGTAATGAAGTTGCATGCCCTTGATCTATACCAAAATAACCAAATCTGCAGTATCAGTTAAAACCTAAAATATAGACACCTAAAACTATAGACTTTTATTAGTCGCTTATCATTACTGAAAACTTATTTAAGGTGAGTGGTCCAGATTGCCAAGCAGCTAGTTCTGTTCCCCTTGGTCAGTCAGGTAGCAAGTTCTTATCAGTGTGTTCCTCTTCATATCTTGTCATATATAGGGCGTCCTCTCAAAATGTATACACAATTTAATATCTGATAACTCACTTAATTTTCACTGCTTTTCAGGTTTAAGTGATTTGAAATAATGGGTGAAGCCAGACTAAAATTTATCCTAAAGTACCACTAGATTTTGTTTTTATGGGGACACATAAAAGATAAAGTTTATGGTACAAAACTGGCAATAGTTGACGAATTAGGGGCACAATAATACCAAAGGAAATGATTCTTGATGTTTGTGATTCTATAGCTTTGTATTATCAGAGGTACCTGACCAGGATGGTCCTCAGTTTAAAACAGGCATTGATAAAAATAATTATTCATTTTTGTAGATTCTTTCAAATTTTGAAAATGAACAATGTTAATAAACACTGACTTTATAATCAATCATGTGTATACATTTTGGGGGGACACCCCTGTTTATATTTTTTAGAAAACTTGAAGCTGGGTCAGGAGCATCCTCATGTTCTAACTCATGACGTGGTAAGATAGATAACAGAAGTCCAGGGTGTGAGTATTGAAGTTACCCTTTAAGGTAATCTTCATTCTTTTGCTTAGATCCATATTTATATCTAGTATAATTTTCCTTCTGCCTAAAAGACTTCATCAAACTTTTTTTTAGCTGTAAGTCTACTGGCAATGGATTCTTTCAGTTTTTATATGTTTGAAAAAAATTTTATTTTGCTTGCATATCTGAAAGGTATTTTTACTGGGTATAGAATTCTAGGTTAATATTTTTTCTGGTACTTTAGTGATAGTGCTCTACTGTCTCCTTCTTTGCATTGTTTCTTATGAAAAATCTTCTGGCATGCTTATCTTAATTCCTCCATATGTAATATACATATGATTCCCAACTTATGATGGCTCAACTTAAAATTTTTGGACTTTAAGATGGTGCAAAAGTAATTCACATCCAGTAGAACTGTACTTCAAATTTTGAATTTTTATCTTTTCCTAGGCCAATAATATGTGGTATGATATTCTTTCATGATGCTGGGCAGTGGCAGCAAGCTGCAGCTCCTAGTCAGGCACATGGTCACATGGTAACAACTGATACTCTACAGTATACTTGCCAGCATCTTTTGTATATTGTGGTCTAGGCATGTTTTAATAGGCTAGGCTAAGGATGATGTTTGGTAGGTTAGGTGTATGAAATGGATTTTCAACTTATAATATTTTAACTTATGAAGTACTTACTGGTATGTAATTCCACCATGAGTCAAGGAGCATTTTTATCTCTTTTTCTCCTGGCTGCTTTAAATTTTTGTTTTTTTCTAGTTTTGAAAAACTTTAGTTATAATTTCTTTGATGCTATTTTCTTAATGTTTCTTGTGTTTGGGATTTATTCAGTCTTTTGGATCTGAATGTTTTATATTTTTCACCAAATTTGAAAAAAAAATTCCACAATTATTTCTTCAATAATATTATCTATCCACTCTGCCTTCTCAGAGAAACTAATTACATATTTATTAGGATGCCTGAAATATTTCCACAATTTACTGATAATCTGTTCATTTAAATTATTTTCCCCTCTCTCTGTTTATTTTGGATAATTTCTGCTGCAATGTCTTCAAATTTACTGATATTTTCTTTTGTAATCTGTAATCTTTGTTAATCACATCCAGTATCTTTTTCATCTCAATCATTGTGATTTTCTTCTCTAGTTCAATTGGGATTTCTTTTTATCTTTAAGATGTCAAATGAACGTTTCAACATATGGAATACAGTTTAAATATTTTTTTAAAATTTTCTAATTTGCTAATTCTAATATCTTTTTTTAATTTATTTACCAGTTTTGATTGATTGATTTTTCTGACCATTATGGAACATATTTTTCCAGCTTTTTTCCATGTCTTGTAATTTTTGGTTGGGTGTTAGATATCATTATTTTGACTTTGCTGGGTGTCAAATATTTTTATAGTCTTATAAATATTCTTGAGCTTTGTCCTAAGATATAGTCAAGTTACTTGGAAACAGTTTGTTCCTTTCAAGTCTTGCTTTTTAAGAATTGTTATATCAGTCTTGAGCAGTATTCCATGTACAGCTAGTTATTCCCCACTACTGACACAAGAACTGTCTATTCCATGCCCATGATATATGTGGGTTCCAGATGGGAACAGGCATTTTTTTCTAAGTTCTGTGTGAGTGCCATAAGCTTTTCCTTCAGTCCTTTTAGGCTTTTCCTCCACTAGGCTCAGTGATTTTCCCACATACAAACAGTAATCAGTACTATGCCTCTGAGAAGATATCTGGTAACCTTTGTGCAACAAATTCCTCACTAGTAACTGTGTGTGACCTCTAGCCTCCTTGGTCTTACCACACTCTTTGCTCCATTTTTTCAACTCAGGGAGATTGTTGGGTACTTTTGGATTTGCTCCACCCTGTTCCACAGCATAGATATCTCCCCAGGCAATACACCAGGGAAATCACATCTCATCATATTTGTTTCCTATCGCTGTCTTCCATTGCCTAGTGTTCAGTATCATGAAACTGTTGTTTCTTTGTATATTTTGCTCAGATTTTTAATTGTTTAAGTTGGAAGTGTAAATCCAGTCCTTATTACTCTATATTGACTGGAAGCAGAAATGAGACAGACATTTCTTTTTTTAAAGCAAGTAAGCTATCTGAAAAATTCAGGCCTATTTCTGATGAGAGATTGTCATTTTGGATTTAAAGGTAAACACAATGCTGAGGGGTATTATTAATTTTAAACAAGATATGTGTAAAGCACTTTTTTTCTAAAATTAGCAAAGCATTTTGCAATATTATTAGATTTCTTTGCATTTCTGTTTGCTTTCAGAAGGCCCAATTATATTAAACTAGAGGCCCGATGCACGAAATTCGTGCATGGATAGGGTGTGTAGGCCTGGTTGGCGATCAGGACCGATCTGTGGGGTGACTGGCAGGGCAATCAAGGGGGCACTGCTGGCACCGACCCTGGCTGGTCTGGGGCCTGCATTGAGCATCTGCCCCCTGGTGGTCAGTGTGCATCATAGCGACGGGTCGACTGGTCATTCTGGTTGTTTGGTCGTAACTGTCGCTTAGGCTTTTATATATATATATTACCTTGTGCAATAGTGGCTTTCCTAAAAAGCTCCCGGACCTTGTGTACTAAGATTGTCAGTCTGAGCCTCCGATCACTGTAGTGATTTTTAAAGCGGGGGGGGGGGGGGGGGGGGTGTAGCAGCAGGAAATGTCACATTATATATTTTATAGCTTCTTTATTCTGTGCCTTTTGTTTGGCACTGTGGATGGTACAAAGGAGTTAAAGACTTTATTCTCTTCTTTCAAGGAACTTGAAATCTTACCAACTAAGGCAGAAATCTTATTTCGTAAGAAAAGAATATACATATGGTCAACAAATACCACCTTCAAAATTTTAGATATTGAAATCATTATTTTGCAATTTTACAAAAACTAAAAATACAACTTATAAATGTATGATTTTTCACTTAGAGACTACTTAATAAAAACAAAAATTCCTCTATGAGAAAATGGTATATGTTATAATGATGTGCATGCTTAATGTTGATAACTGAATTTCTTCAGGAAAAATTTAGTTCATTTAATGTCTTAAAAATTCTATCTCTGACTGAAATCAATGTATTTGATAAGTGTTTAAACTAAAAAATAAATTAAAAATGAGTTTAATTATTAAACATTGATCATTATTATCCTTTTTGATAAGCCATAACTGTTTTATCTATTATAAAAATAGTTTACCTTTAGACAAGTTACCTTTGAGAGTAAAAGTAACAACAACAACAACATTATACTCCTGAGTTACAATGTAAAACTCTCGGCTATCCATGAGAATCAACTTAGGGAATTTTAAAATTGTTGTCTTGGACCTCACTTCCAGAGATTTTGATTTAATGCATATGGAATGAGGCTTGGAGACATTTCTATTACTAATAAAAGCAGTAATTTATTTTTAAATCAATAGATTTATAAGGCTTATGGCATATTAGCTGAAATCTCAAAATATATTTTCATATATTTCTCACAGATTTCCAAGCTGGGCTCCAATCTTTTAAAAACTGGCTACTTTTTTGCTTCCCGAAGACTTTTAAAAGCAACAGAAATACATGTTTCACTGAAATATTAACAAATGGGGTAGAACTGTGAATACACCTCAGACGATGCATTTCAGTTGGCAGGAAACAGAGGTTTCCTTCGGACTTCAAGCACATCTGTTTTGGGTGGGTAGCAACCCAGGCTCATATAGCATTTTATATTGTCCCAAGTTTTTCATCTTGGAGTGTGGTCATGAGAGGAGCCCTAGCAACAACATGGCAGTTTCCGGATGCTGAAAGGAATGTTGTCTATTTGGAAGTTGCCATAGGCTTTAGAATCTGACCCATCACTTAATTGCTATGTGATCCCAGGGAAATTACTTCCCTAAAACTCATCATCTATAATCTGGAGATAATAATGTGTACCAGCTTAGAATAGTATATAATAAGCATTCATTCATATCCTACATGAAACACTATGATTGTTAACTTCTACTAGGAAAACGGTGATCATTTTTATTTATCTTCTCATAGTGTAAGGTCTGGGAAAGTTTCTGGTTCCCACACTTCATTCCACAGATGTGGAAACTGATACATAAAGGGTAAAGGCCTGGTTAAGTGCCAACCAGTGAGGACTAGAGCCCAAAAGGAAATGTAATTCTTATGGCTTCTACTGAATTAGTCTATCATTCGTCTTAGATGTTCTCTTTCTTAATCCTTCCTTTTTTCATTTATATAGATGAAAAATGCATAATGATAATCCATGAAAAGCCTAAGCGACTGAACGACTGAAAGACTGGTCATCCAGTCACTATGTCATGCACTACCAGGGGGCAGACGCTCAATGCATGAGCTGCCCCCTGGTGGTCAGTGAGCTCCCACAGCAGGAGCGCTGCTCAGCTGACCGATGGGCACCAGATCTGCGGGGCTCACGGCTGGCAAGCACAGCTGTGGCAGCGCGAGCCTCTCCCACCTCCGCAGCAGTGCTACCGGGTGGCAGGTGCAGTGGGGCTAGAATGAGCGAGAGTGGCACAGTGCCCAGCCCAGGCTTGGGCTCCTCCCTGCTTAGCGCACTACTACATCCCTTGGGGGATGCCGGACTGCCGGTTTCGCCCCCGCAGGCCTGCGAGAGGGCACAGGCCAGGCTGAGGGACTCCACCAGTGCACGAATCCATGCACTGGGCCTCTAGTTTGTTTATAAAAATCCACTTAAAAGTGTTTTCTGATAAAAAATTTTAAATTATTTTGAAAAGTAACAAAGCTAAAAGAAACTTCAAATATACACCAAATCAAATGTATATCAAACTGTCATAACCAAGCATAAGGAGACAATTACTAAAGGTAATGTGGATTCCTAGATGGAATCTTGGAACCTAAAAAGGAAACATTAGGAAAAAATTTGAGAACACCTGAAGAAAATATAAACTTTAATTCATAATAATATATCCATAATGGTTCATAAATTATAAAAATAGTACCACTTTTTAGGGAAAACTGGATGTGGAGTATTTGGGGACACTTTGTACTATTTTCACAATTATTCTGAAAATACAAAACTGTTATAAAATATAAAAATTATTTTAAAATGTAAATCACATGCTCCTCCATCAACAAAAAGAAAAATTTACAAATGTTTTTTATCTCTAAAAATGTTTCTTAGTTGTAATTTGAGATAGTAAAAACTAAATCAAGGGGTTGTTATATGGAATAAAAGAACTGAATGTGATAATGTAAAAGTAATAATTCATGAATATTGCAAAGAAATGAACCAATCAACCAACCAAATGGGCAATAATCCTAAATCCTTTGGTACATACCTTAAATCCTATTGTATATTACTGTTGTTACCAACATTTATTCCATTTGGACATTAGATGGTGCTCATGCTCATTTTACTGAGCAGGTTGGCTCACTAACATCAGCAATATATTTCTCAGCTCAAGATGTGTATGGAAGATCTAGCCCAATATTAATTTGGAAGAGGATACATTGTGTAAACAAAGTTAACCCTCATAATAAGGTTTAAATAAACATTGAGTTTGGTGGCAATTTTAAAAAAATGAGTAAAACTGGATATTAAGAAATCATTAAACAGGATTCACAAATGGTAGACCTCAAAGCATTCACTGATCCCCTGGACTTGTTGTGTGTATGTTGTATCCACAGTCTTTATCAGCTTTGCAAATGAGCCAATGGATTACCCAATATTTTAGAACCATTACTTTAATATCCCTTTCAGTTTCTGTATCTTCAACATCTACCACTGAATTTTGCATTTAGTGCACATTCTTAAAAATTTATTAAATATATGAATATGTGACTTGATCAGAAGAATGAAAGGAAATTCTATGATGAGCAAAAATGTCAACCTTTCTTTCCTCTAAATACTTGCAGCACTATATTTTTACCGTTCAGGTCGTTGGCTACTCATTCATGTTTGTGTCCCTCCTCAAAACTTAAAATTGCTTTTTCTGCTTCAGTCCAGCCATGACATTTTTATTTTGATGGTGTCCTATATTACAAAATAAAAGAATACTAGGTTCTCACAAATCAATGAATCCATGGACTAGAATAAGTCATCTGATTTAACTAAGGCACTGTTTTAACCACACTTTGAGAAGAACTTGAAGTTTGAAATTGAAGGTTTTGTAGTATTTATTTGTAATTATCATGCCATTGATCCCATCCAAGCAAACAAAAGATAAAAAAGTAGGTAAATTTCTTCTTCAAAAAGAGAACTTGATAAATAAGAATCTACACAAGTAATCATCAAATACCAATTCTCTGTGTGTGTTCCACACAATGTCAATTTTAAGGAATCTCTTAGCACGTAGAACTCCTACAACCATGTTTACTGATTTATTGTGTTTTGACCTCATTCCCCTGACACATGAATTTCAGAATAAGAAATGTGAAGTTTTAACCAAATCAATCTCTTTATTTAAAATAAATTTCTGAAAAAAATAAAAATAAATTTCTGATTATTACTTTGTCTATTAATGTATGACTTTATAAAACTATTAAAATATATACCATTATTTTGATATACTTTATTATGTTACCAAGTCACCTGCAGATCTCTAAACACACCAATCTACTTTATTCCCCAGGGCTCTTTGTTGCTGTGTACCTGCCTGCTTAGACTGCCTCTACCATTTCTCTGAGGTAATCGCCATCATTTTCATAGACCCACCATCTCTGCTCCATGCCTGTGCATAAGTTGTTCCCCCTGCTTTCCTCAATTCTTGATCTGTCTTGATGGCTTCTCACCTTTTAGACTACAATTCAGAAGTCCCTTTCTCCAGGAAGTCTTTCATCAGGAAGTTAGTGTCCCTGGTGTGAATTGTATTCATTGTAATTCCTTTCTCCTAACTGTTACTACACTTTAATTATTTTTTTCATTATCTGCCTCCTCTGCTTGGTGCTCAACTCTGGAAGAACATGAATAGCATCTATGCTACTATTATAGCCCCGGCACCTACCAGAACTTTCCTGAACACAGTAGTGAGCCAATAAATACTGAAGTGAAATATGAATGTGAACCACCTCTTTAAAAAATCTCAGAATATAAACTACTATGCCTTCTGAATTAGATTTTTAAATATATTTTTTCTTCAACTGTTCTTCAAAAAAAATAATATTCTAAAAAAATAATTTTAATTAAAGAATAATTTACCAGAAACTTTCCTAAGTTATGACTCCATTGCCTTTCACTCTAGCAAGTTAAAAATAAACATATGAGCCTTGGCCAATTTTTCAGTGGTTAGAGCATCGGCCCTCAGACAGAAGGGTCATGGGTTCAATTCCTGGTCAAGGGAATATGCCTCAGTTGCTGTTTCGATCCCTGGACCCATTTGGGGCCCATAGGGGAGGCAACCAATCATGTGTCTCTCTCACATCGATGTTTCTCTCTCACTTTCTCCCCTTCCTCCCTCCCTTCTACTCTCTCTAAATATATCAATGGAAAAAAATATCCTCAGATAAGGATTAAAAACACACACACATGAACAAAACAAACAAGCTGGGTCAGGTTAAGGGAGTGTATCCAAGCAATAACACCTGCCCAGGGAACTACCTATGAGCGGCCAGTGAGAGCTGTACACCAGGAGCCAGGGACACAGCAGAGTGTGGCCAATATCAACCTGTGTGTCTAACTATGATATCAATTTGAGTGGTGTATGTAGGAGGACATATATATCCTACAATTACCAAAATTATACCAAATACTTCCAACTTAAAAATATATTTTTTAGATATTTCAAGTAGCTAAGGGTATTATCAAAACAAAAATCCAATCATGGTAGAATATTATTTTTTAGTATAAAGTAACATTTCAATTTGTAACTACTTTCTGTCACGATATTAATAAAGAGTATGTTCTCAATGAAAGGAGTCAGAAGTGTTCCTGAGCACTTTGATTAAATACTGGAAATGGTAAGATGTCAATTTATTTTAGGAACTTAAAAGGTAGTTGGTGACAGACATCTCCACCTTTAAATCAGTGCCTGACTCTCCCATGACTATCACAATGGCAGACTGGGCCCTTAAGCTTCTTACACCAGATCATTTCTGTCTGCCTTTTATATAGCCACACATGCACTGTGGAGTCCTTTCAGGGGCAAAAGCCAAAGGAAAATAAAGCTCACCCAGTATAATTCCCAATCTTTTTCAGTAGTTTGACAAGAGCCAACCAGGGATTTCCATTATATGGGCTTTAGATGTGATTTTGAAAGCCATTAAGAGTTTGAGACTCGGTCATGTCTACCTTATTTATTGTGATAATCCTGTGTCTTTTCACATGCACATAGGTGACTGGTAAGTATACTCTATGTATTAGGTAAACAAGTTAAACTTAAATATACCATATGTACTAGATAAACAAGCTAAACAATTATAATTGGCAAATTATATTTCTGATTCAGAATATTAGTACATGGAGAATGATTTTAGATTTATGGCTAAGCAAGAAACATGATAAGCTAAAAAAAAATTTCTTAGTGAAATTTGAGTGGCACTGCTGATGGAAAGGAGAAGGCTTATTAGAGAGATATGTAGGTGGTAATTTGACAGGACTTGGTGACTTCCCGGATGTCAAGGATAAAAGAAAGGAGTTATAAAGAGGATTCCCAAAGCTCTGCATTAGTGTGATGCGTGTCATGGATTGAAATAAGGGCAAAAGAAGAAAAAATAAGTTCCTTTCAGGTGGGATGAAGATGTAGGAGACTGTGAGTTAATTTGGAGTGGGAAATTTAAATGTAAGTTAAATTTGAATTGGGAGCTATCAGCTTCTAAGTGGTTCTAAAAGCCATGGCTGTGGCATAGGGGGCATAAAAAGAGTTGAGTAATTTTGGAAATATAAAGGATTGATAATCATTCTAACAGGTATGAATTGGTGTCTCATTGTAGTTTTTATTTGCATTTCTCTAATAGTTAGTGAAACTGAGCATCTTTTCATATAACTGTTGGCCATTTGTATGTCTTCTTGGGAGAAGTGTCTGTTGAGATCCTATGCCCATTTTTTAAAAAATCTTGATTGTTTGGTGTTGAGATGTATGAATTCTTTATATATTTTGGATATTGACCCTTTGTCAGAGCTGTTGTTTGCAAGTATCATCTCCCATTTTGTTGGTTGCCTTTTTGTTTTGTTGTCATTTTCTTTTGCTGTGCAGAAGCTTTTTAGCTTGCTATAGTCCCATTCATTTATTTTTGCCTTTACTTCCTTTGCCTTTAGGGTCCAACAAGATGATTAACAACATGTATTGGACAGCTTGTGGAGAAAAAGGAACCCTCATTCATTGCTGGTTGGAATGTAAACTGGTACAGCCACTACGGAAAACAGTATAGAAGCTCTTCAGAAAATTAAGAATAGAGTTACCATATGACCCAACAATCCCTCTTCTGGGTATCTACTGAAAAACTTGAAAACATTTATTCACAAAGATATATGCACCCCTATGTTCATTGGAATTATTCACAGTGACCAAAACATGGAGACAACCAAAGTATCCTTTGATAGAGGATTTAATAAAGATCTGGTACATATACACAATGCAATACTACTCAGCCATAGGGAAAGATGAAATACTGCCATTTGAGACAACATGGATGGACCTTAAGAATATTATGCTAAGCAAAATAAGTCAGTCAGAAAAATCTATGAACCATATGATTTCACTCATGTGGGATATAAAACTGAAACTTAGAGACACAGACAACAATATGGTGGTTATCAGGGAGAAAGGGTTAGGGGTAGTAAAAGGAAAAGGGGGCCAAATATATGGTGACAGAAGATGATTTGACTTTTGGTTGTGGGAGCGCAATGCAGTGTACATATCCTGTACACTTGAAGCCTATATGATCTTGTTGACTAATTTCAGCCCAATAAATTTGATAAAAAAGAAAGTAAATAAAAGATTGACAATCAAAGTAAAACCAAGGATCTGAAGCCAGGTCAAGGGTCTGAAATGTGAGAGCAGACAGGTAAAGGTTGAAGAGCAGATCAAAATGGAGGGACAAAACCAAAAAGTAGGAGCTACCTGAGAAGTCAAGTGATTAAGTTTAAAGCAATGAAAATAAGGAGACCTTAACAACGAAGCAAACCTTTTTAGGACAAAAGTGAGTCCCCTAACAGAGCCTGCAAAATATCTGGAGGAAGAAAACAGTGGGCAAGAAGGACATGCATGTTATGGTGAGCAAAGTGTCAGAGGCCCATCCTGAAATGGGAAACTAAATTCAAGAGATGTCCTGAAAGATGCAGCCCATCCTGCGAATTTCCCTTCTCAGAGTCCCCTGAACCAGACTCGTTGAGTCTAGCAAACAGAATCCAGCTGCTGGCATTTTTCCACATCTGCAAGATGAGAACATTGATTGGATGACATGAGTGTCTCAGTTAGATGACTTAGTCTCTTGATCTTGGAAGGAAACCACAGACATTCTTAATTTCTTAGGCCTCTGAATCATTTTCAATCTATTAAAACACAGCACAAAGGTCACATTTTTGAGTTGTTCCTTTGCCCTAGTCATTTAAGAAGAATTCAACAACAAGAAGAAAACCATAAAACACTTATGGAAAAATATCTCAGATTTATTAAAAAGAAAAACAACTTGTGTTCAGAAACTAGATTTTGAACACTGAAATCCCTGAGGAAGTGTCCTGTTTATTCTGTCTCCTAAGTCTCTTTTTAAATGGCTCTTCTCCATTCTTACTGCCTGTACTTCAGCATGGGCTCTCAATCTCTCACCTGGACTATCACACTAATCTAACTTGTCTACCTGCCTCTAGTTCCTCCTTGATCTTCCAGTACATAGCTGCCAGATGATACTCTCCCCAATTAGAATCTCTCAATGGCTCCTAACTTCCTATTGAACATCCAGACTCCTTTGCAAGGAATTCATAATTCTTAATGGCCTGGATCTTTGCCAATGTCCCCTCCTCTAACACTCCTCCTTCCTATGAATTTCTGCTCTTAAAACACCACATGCCTTGTTGTTTTCTAAATTCACTGGACATTTTCACACTTCTGGGATTTTGTACATGCTATTTCTTCTATGTGTACTGTCCTACTTGCCATAATCTTCTGACAAATTCCTACTCAGTCTATTAACCCTCAATACATACTTCATATTTCCCCTTAATATAGTCTTCTCTCCTCTGACCCTTCACCTGCCACACTTCATCATCCCATCATCTCTGCTACATCGGTTTCTTGCACATTCCTCTATTTTAGTATGTGCAAATAATAGTAGACTCTTGAAATTCTACTGAAGAGATGAAGAGGACCCCTCTTTGTAAATAAAAAACCCCTTTAGAACTTTAAATTCACAATTCCACAACAAGTAATTTCTCCTAAAAAGTGTTTATCTAAGAATGAGCCATAACACAAGCCATGTGGATGTTCAAATAGTGAAGAGCCATATAAACTCACTGACTAGTCTCTGTCCAAGCCTCATGGCATGAGTGACTTAAATGCATGTCAAAAGGCAAAAATATTATTTATTATATTCTTATAACTGAGTTCACTTGTGAATAGTTGAAAGTGAGATTGTAAATTTTATAAATACCAAGGATCAATATTATGGCACTTACTTGTTTATACATTTACTACCACATCTAAATCTACATTCCATGAGAGGAGGCTCTGTGTCTATTTATCTTTGTGTGAGAACTTGTAGATGTTCAATAAATGTTTAATGAATGAACAAACCAGATATCTGAAATTCAATTGCAATGTTAAAACAATCACAAATGTTATTCTCTTTCCCACTGCTCTTGAGAATGAGATGTGACAACATCTCCCTATTTATAAAAAAATATAATTGCTAGAGGAAAAGACTTACTTCATTCAATATTAATCTATTTCACTTAATTATTTACACAACAAATACCTGTTGAGTTCTTAATATATGCTACACACTTTTCTATGTGTTGAGAATACAGGAATAAATACAATATATGAAGTCTCTGCTTTTCTGGTGTTTACATTCTAATGGAGACACATAATAAGAAAATAAACAATAATCAAATACCACCACAAATTTATACTTTGAAAAATGCCTCTGTTCTTTTTAAAACCGGATAAGTTAGATGTGGTACCTGAAGTGAGGAAGATGAAGCAATGGTGGGGTCAGCTCTGCACTGCTGCCACCACACACTACTGACCTGAGCTTTGCAATTTCAGATTTGGGCTACATTTCAAACCCTGTATTGTTCCTGACTGGTTTGTATAAAAAGCATTACCAACTGAATAATTTTTCATTTACGTGGGCTAAGTGTGTGACTTTGCAAATGAGAAATTCTGCCAACAAACTGAGAGGTATATTTTAGAAAGGTCTTACTTTTGTCACAGGGACCAGGTCTTAGCTGAGAAAACAAAAGGGAAAAATTTACAGCCATTTAGTGGAACCTGCTCTTTAGAAGTTCAGTAAAATTTAATTAAGGACAATTTTCTGCAATGACACAAGCCCACATATTATTGTAAAATCATCAGGGGAAATGACAAAATATCTCTTTTTGTAAATTTAAAAGGTGTCATACCCTGCCGAGGTCACCACAATTAATTGTGACAGGCCAGGAAGACTGAAAATATTGTGGGATTTTCTCACAACTATTCTTCTTTGAAAAAATGTCACCTGTGCATGTCCTTCAAGATCCATGTGCTCTTTTTTTGAACCCTTCTCTCAAGCCATTTAGTTTTTTTCTTCCTCAGCTATCACTGTAATCCACATATACTTCAACCAGTTCATTGATCACACTGTACTTTATTTTTAATAAACCTGCTTTCCATTCTAGATTATAACCTTCTGGTGTCCATGTATACCTTTAATTTCCAGAAGTTATCTTTTTTTATTGGATGGAATGAATGAAGAATTATATTCTTTTTTTCTACATTGGCATAACCAAGCATACTATTCTAAACTGATAAGAAAAAGGACTCCTTAAGTGGCTAAACAACTTTCTTTAATTAAGATGGTATATTTTTACATTCACATTCGTCAATTTTATGTAGATAATGTTAGTTTTGAAACACATCATCCACTTTATTGAACTTGTTCACTATGACAAAATAGAATATTTAATGAATATTTATAAGATATTTAAATATCAATATTATAGTTGCCTTTTATACTGCCAATAATATATTTATGTGATGAAGAAGAAGGAAAAGAAAGAGGGGGGAAAGGAGGAAGACAGGAGAGAAAGAGAAGGAGGAGAAGCAGCAGCATTATTATTTCCTTGAAGGAAAATAAAAAAATGTTATTCCTAACAATGAAATGTTTAATGAGCTTAGACTTAGTGAAAAAAATATTGGGAGCAGGACATTCTTCAAGCTCTGTCTTTAGGATGGACAATTTGTCTCACTCCAGAAAGTAAGAAATGGGAAGCAACTGACTCATTTGTGAACAATGCAAAGAATACAGAAATCATTTCTTAATCAAATGATAAAGAAGCCCAAGACAGGACAAAAGACAGTAGAAAAGAGACTGGAAGAAAATATAGTCTAGATTTTATAAAAACAAAGTCATTACTATCCTTTCTCATTTATCTGCTATAAAAGCATGTGTAGAAATTTAGTCCCTTGGAAGAAAATAACATATGAATGTAAAATCAGATTTGGAATAATCACAGACAATTACAGTCTAAGATTATCCGTTAAACTTTCTTTTAATGTTTTCTGACTTATTTCCCAGAAAATTAACTTAAAGGCTACCAAACATATTTCTGATCAAGTTTTCGAAAAGTACTTGTTTTCTAAATCAGTGTTTTTAAACTCCTGGTTGCAATCTTTCAGTGATTTGTTAGGTTAAGTGTTTTAATCTTTTGTTTTAATTAGCTGTACCTTATACACACATATAAACTTTTATGTGTGCTCTGGGTCAAGGCATAAATGTATTTTATATGAGTTGTGCTAAAAAAAATGAAAGCCATCATTTTAAGAAACATGAATAAGTTAACTATATTTAACAGAAATGTTTCAAGATCTTTAAGCAAGATTAATTCAAGGTATAAGTAAACTAATTGAATGTGTATGATATGTCGACAGAGGGCTCTAAGTAATTGATCCTCATCAAGTTAACTCCCCAATCACTGGCCAAGGCACCATTCTCTTTCTACTGTACCTTAAGTCTCACCATTTCTATGTTTCACTGAGTTTTATTGAGATATAATTGACACATAACATTGTATAAATTTAAGACGTACAATCATTGCAAAATGATTGTCACCATAGTATGCTCCCATCTCCATCTCATCACCTAGTTACCGATTCTTTTTTTGTCATGAGACCATTTAAGATCTAATCTCTTAGCAACTTTCAAGTATATGACAGAGTATCATTAGCTATAATCACGATGCCATACATTAGATCCCCAAACTAGTTCATCTTAGAACTGAAAGTTTTATCCTTTGAGCAATATTTCCCCATTCCCAGTAGTACTTCTTTAAGACTAAAAATGTGAGATGAGTTTTGAAGTCTAGTTTATGATATTAGCTACTTAGTAGACTGAAGCTACTGAAGTACTGGCTCTGCGGGGACAGGAGATACAGAACATTCATAATGAGGGAGGCAATGGAGTAGGGGGAGGGGACCAGCAGGGGAACTGGTGGGGCAGAAGGAGTAGCTTGGACAGGGAGCTGGTCCTCTACAGCCAGAAGACAGAGTGAGGATGCTGGGTCAGGGGAAGAAGGACACTTGGCAATGGGATGCCCATACTTGATTACCGGGGGGAATGGGGTATATATCTTAGAAATATTATCAGTCTTCTCCTGAGAATGCCTTCACCAACTCCTCCTGGAGGAGTATTCCTCTAACTCTTGGTGAATGAAATATTTGGCCATATGTAGACTGTAGACTATAACTGTCAGTCATAGCATATGACTGTGGGTTCACCTTATTTCCTCTAGACAAATAAACCCGAGTTCTTTTTAATCAGTAGAACAAAAAAAAAAAAGGCACATTTAAGATTGCATATAACTTTTCAAATTTGCTTTTTAACTAACCACCTTCTGAAGAACATAAAGTAGGTATTTATTATGCCACGAGAGGTGACAGGACCCACACCATTTCACAAACCAGCAATTATTGGAGCAAGAACTAAAACCTGAATCTTTGCATTCCAAATCTTTTGCCCTTTTATTACACTGACCTGCTTTTCCATCTAAGAGAGGACAAAAGAATCCAAAATTAAAGATACACTTCAATTACCTCATGGCTTTGCCCTTGGCCTGCCGTGGCCTTAGGACATACTAAGAATATCCTGTAAAACTGAGGACATTGTTCTGGAGTTTTTTCGTTTATTTATTCTCTTCCTCAATAAGTGAAAAAAATACTGTATTTCATAGAGAGAGCCTAAGAGTCTATAAATTACAAGATGCATGAAAGGAAATGAAAGGAAAAAAATAAGCAATTAAACCATAACATAATCTTTCAAATCTCTTAGAATTTCCTTTAATTAATATTTAATTACTAAAGTATTTCTTTATACTTATTTAGATATAGATTTTGTATCATATTCACTTTGTCTATCCAGAAAAAGAAAAATATGAGCTTGTCACTATTTTGCTTCCTAGTTCATTTTGATCACTAGGTAGAGAATAGGCTGACAGCTCTCAGGGGTTGGAAGAGGGAAGCTATAAGGGGTAGTAAAAGGATTAAGAAAAAAGAGAAAAAATTAATGGACATACAAAAAAAGTCTGCATTTTTCTCTTAAAAGAAAGAAAAAAATATGAGCAAAATAATTAAGTGAAGTTATTCCTAAAAGTTCCTCATTTTCAGACTCTTCTAAATCATTTTTGAAATTAGAGTTATTGTTTTTCCATCTATGCCATAGTCTGTGACATCTTAAATATTTCACTCTTCAAGTTTTGATGCTGAAACTTCTGCATTTTAACAGAAGACATGCAAAATAATGTTTGCAAACAATCACTAGGACTCGTGGTCTTTAAATAATCCTTAACCAGTTTTTATTTTTATTTTTATTTTTTTAAATATACTTTATTGGTATTTTACAGAGAGAAAGGGAAAGGGATAGAGAGCTAGAAACGTTGATGAGAGAGAAACATCAATCAGCTGCCTCCTGCACACCTCCCACTGGGGATGTGCCTGCAACCAAGGTACATGCCCTTGACCGGAATCGAACCCGGGACCCTTCAGTCCGCAGGCTGATGCTCTATCCACTGAGCCAAACTGGCTTCGGCCCTTAACCAGTTTTTAGAATGAAATACCTAGAGTTGCATCTGTGTACTCATGCCATCAAAAATAATAACAACTTCACATGTGCACAGGCAAAGGAGCTACCTCAGCCTGGCTAATTGTTTTGTATGACACCATCAATTATAAGACATATCCTAGGTTCACTGATACTAAATAGGAGAAGAAAAAAGTATATTTTGTAATTGATTAGATAAAATATTCTCTTTGCATTGTCTTTTTACTTTCCCTTTAAAAATGATTAGTGAGAGATATGGATTAAGATACTAAACCACTCCAGTTCCTTCTAGGAAATCAACCAAAAGAAGATAAATATTCAAAATTAGTTAACCAAGAGTGGTCAAACATAATAGCTAACATTTAATGAACAATGCAGGGTGCTAGACATGATCATTTATATCATTTCTAATTTTCACAACTCTGCATGGAAAGCTTTGTTATATATTTTTGATATATATATTTATTCGGCGGGAAACTTAGGGAGGTTGAGCAACTTGCCCACAATCAAAAAGCCACATATACCAGAGCCTTATTTCAAATGCTCCCAAGACACTTCACTGCCTCATCTACAATTCTCATCTCTTACTTTCCTATGTGATTACCTCTATCTAAAATTTCTTCTTTGGAAACTGACTCATCCCCCTCCTCCACTTCCTTCATTCTCTTCTCCCCTTTTTTTGTCCACTTTTTCTTACTCCTCAGACACTTTAGAATGAACAAGATATACTAATTCTCAGAAGACATGCTATTAGAATTCTACTCTTCTCTTTCTGTTGGAGTTACCCCTGGTGTCATCTTACCTTTTCTTTAGGAGCCACACCCATAGGCTAGTCCTATAAGTTCCCTTGTAGCATCTCTAGTCTGTCATTAAGTAGCAATCCTCTCCATCCTTCCTCATTGAGAGGGGGCTTCCTTGCTGGAAGTAGGCATGGGTGCTAGGAGGGGTTTGCAATATTTTCCTGAGAGATTTTTAGTTTCTATGGTTTGGCCATAGGGCAGTGATGTTATGAAACAGTATTTGAGGAGACTATTTCAGCAGCCTTTCTTGTCATCGGGCCTTTACTTACGTTGCTTTCTGTACTTGAAATATTAATACTCCTGTCATCATCCTCCAATGATGGTCCGATATATTTTCTTCCATGAATCCTCCCTAGGATGCTCTGTCAGATATGATTACTCACTCTTCTCTTTACACCCCTCTGTGGATCTTATCACATTATATTATAGTTACCTTCATGTCGAGCTGCATGACCTCAGAGCAGAAAGTATGCCGTAACTCTAGTAGTCTTTATGGTAGTTCTGTCCAATAGAAATACAATGCAGGCCACAAAAATGTGAGCCACATTGAAACTTAAAATTTTCCAGTAACCATATTAAAATAAGAAACAGGTGATATTAATTTAGTAACACTTTATTCAACCTACTATATCCAAAATATTACCATTTCAAACTGTAATCAACTTGAAAATTATTGAGACTTTTCTATGCCTTGTTTTTTGTAGAAAGTGTTGGAAATCTGATGTGTAAGTACATTTACAGCATATCTCAGTTTGGACTGGCCCTATGTAGTGTTCACTAGCCACGGTGGCCCAGGGCTACCTCAGTGGACAGTGCAGCTTGGGAACTTCAACTGGAGCTTGAACATGAGGAGGGAGGTCTCACATTTTTTACTGAGTGAAAAGTCAGTTCAATGAAAAGATCAGCAAGGTGTGATGCTATTGTACATCACGGGAGAAGGAAGGAGAAATAGGAAATACTCATAGGAACTGAGCTTCGAATACTCAAATATCGTCCACGAGTAGACTAATTGGAAATAGGAGGTTTCAAAAGACCAAAGTAAAGGGCGATACGTTTTGTAGCATTGTCAAATTACTCTGACATTTGTAGCATTGTCAAATTTCTGAAGGAAAGAAATGTAATGCCTTTGCTGAAAGTGTGGTACTTCTAGCACCACCCACATATAGGCATTTAGAAAAAAATGTATGATAGTGATAACGATGAGACAACAAATACATATAACCTCTCCATTTTGCAGACACCAGCAATTACCCTTACTATGATAGATTTTACCGTTAAATAAAATGTTACAATCAAGGGCACTGTTTTCTTTTACTAGTAATTCTTAATCTAGATAATTACTTCATGAATTTGATCAATATTCATTTCCACACAGTGCATATAGTTGAAGAGACAAGGCTGAATAAAGTTATGGCATTTGAATATGTAACAAGGCTGCTCATTTTCTTCTCTCAGAGTAATTTATCCTTTGATAAAATGAAATGACCCAACTACAGCTTAGCATTTCTTACTTAGCAATTACTGTCTTTCAACTGAGTGCCATTTGAGTTATTTTATCACAATTCATGATGTTATCAAAATAAATTTAACAAAACCAAATAAGTAGGAAAAAAACAGGCACATGAAATTTCAAAATGGACTTCTCAGTAGGTAAAGAAATATTTGAGATGTTCTGGACTTCAGAAATGCCCGTTTTATGAAGATCTAATTGTGGTTTTGTTTGGTATTTATTAGTCTGAGAGTTTTCTTTAGATTTTGATAAGGAAAAGTAAATAAAAGTATAAATACATTCTTTGATATTTGGTAGGTCCCTGTTTTTTTTTAACATATATTTTTATTGATTACAGAGAGGAAGGGAGAGGGAGAGAGAGATAGAAACATTAATGATGAGAGAGAATCATTGATTAGTTGCCTCCTGTATGCCCCCTACTAGGGATTGAACCCACAACCCAGGCATGTGCCCTTGACCGGAATCTAACTCGGGACCCTTTAGTCTGCAGGCCAATGCTCTATCTACTGGGCCAAACCAGAGTAGAGCAATAATTTCACAGTATCACACTGCTAAATAGCTACCACCCACACTAAGATCCTGGGAGCAGTCTTATGTTCCTTCATGTACCTCATCTAATCAATAATAACTTCTGTTAATTTAGGTTCATATGTATTTTTGAACCCCTCTCCATATCCTGTAATACTGATGCCGTAGTTCAGGCTTGCTTCATCTCTTACAGGATTCCTACAACAATCTCCTAATTGACCTTTCTGCTTCCAAGCTTGTTATTTCAAATTCATAAGCCACAAATCAACCAGATTTGTCCTTTTCCTGCTGGAAAGAAGTCATGCTCTTAACCTGATTCCAGAGCCTTCCATAAATGTGGTTTCTGCCCCACACGCCTCACCTCATGCCCTTGACTGCCCTCCATTTACTTGTATCAAGACTGCACTGGTGCTCTTATTGACAGCAGGTTGGGACTGGGTACTCCTTGATCTTCCATGTGTTATCCACGTACTAAGTTTTCACTCACATATAATTATGTGTTTATATGTCTGTCTTTCCCACTAATTTTTGAGCTCACTGAGATCAGTGAAAGTAATTTGTTTTTTAAACCTTTAGTTCTTCACATAATATGGTATATGCCATAATCTTGAATAAAGAACCTAATTCCTAGTGTTTCAAACCTTAGATGCACTCAGTAAATGTTAATCCAGGTGAATTAAATCTATGCACATGCCCTGAGTCGGATAAAAAATTCCAGAATTTAATATAATATTCTGAAAACGAAAAGGTTTCCTGTTTTGTAAGTCCTTGGTTTAAGAATCCATCCCAATCTTAGATGAATCATGTTCTAAATTAGAAATTAGGTCAGAAATGAACTGCCAAGAAAACCATAGGTGTACCATAGACATCATTATTAAGTGATGAGTATACCTACTTGCCATCCATTACTGCATTAAGTGAAGAAAATACAGCTTGCTATCACTCAGAATTGAAAGGGCATTGAAGACAAAGAAGTTGAGGAGTGTGTGAGAACCTTTGGAAACTTCCATTTAGCAGAGACTTCCTGTGTGCTTAAAATGAATGTTTTTTTCAGTTATCAGAGCTTTTGCTTTCTTGAAGAATGTAACTTTCTTCTTGAAGGAATTTAAATCCCTGAACCTAAATTCTTTTCTTGAAGAATTGGTCTTGTACACACTTTCCTCACCCTTACATTTTCAAAAGACAAGTTTATGAAAGGTAATGAGCATGAAGGTTTCCTTGTCATGTCATATAATGAGCTTGTTTTAGGAGATGCTTGAAGAGCAATTGCGAGCCTGCATCACTGCATGAAAACAGAGCCTTCTAGGGTATCCCTAACATTTAAACATGGTAATCTGCCATCCAGGAATGGTCAGGTGGAGGGTAGGGGCAGAACTCATTCTATGGTACATGGAAAGCAGCAAATTATATATTCATCAAAACCCATATTTCAGTGGGTACTTACATTGTCCTTAAACTGCTGTGTTTTAAATTATGCTTCCTCTTTGACATTTCCAAAAAGGTTGTCTAATCAAATACTTTGTTGTTGCTTTTAAGCTCCTGAGTACAAACTGTTTTGTATAAATTACTTAAAATGCTAAAACACTGTTAATCATAAAGGAAAATAATAAATTGTATTAGATTTAGGAGTGAGAAAAACAAGTTAAATTCACCATGTGTTAACAGAGTACATAAGAAAGGCAAGAAAATGTTGACTATTTGGGAAAGATTTACCCCTTCTAAATAGACCACAATAAGTGTGACTAACAGTTACTAGAATACAGTATTCAGATTGAAAATTAGTTACTCTTGTATTTTTATTTAATGGCATCTGCACTTATAAGAGTATTACTAAACCCCTTAACTATACACACAAATATACACGCAAAATAATTGAGAAATGTTTTGTTTAATAGATTCTTGCCTTCTTCAAATAATAAGATATTGATTAGCCATTTTATCTTATCATTATGTATTACACCTCCCATTAAATTTCACCCCATTTTAAACAATGAAATCCTATCAAATCTTTATTGTAATTAACATTTGTTGAACATATCAATATTCCAGTGGTTTGATATTTTAATATTCAAATGTTTTTATGACATGGTATAAACATTAAGCATGTTTATTCCATAGCAATAAGCACTAATGAATACTTCCTCTTTAACTACTTACCCATCTGTACACAATAGATATCCAATAAAGAATGACTAACCATAAGTAATGACTGCCCTAATATGCAACACAGCTACTCTTAGAATAAACTATATTTGCAATGTTAGCCCCTACAATCACTGTGATGTCTTGCCACTGAAATCTGGGAGCACATCAGTGCCTGGCACCTAAGAGATTATTAATATTGGGGAGCAGTAGGTTAGGGGAGAAGCTTTGTACTAACCCTGAAACAAACATGAAATGCAAAAGGATCCTGAGATTATAGTAGCCAGCGCTAACTGCAGCAACAAGCCACTGGATGTGGATACATGCATGTACCTATGCAGAATGTACACACTAAGTCTCTGCATGTATGTACATGGAATGAGACAACAGGAGAAAAAGCAGTTTGATTTCTGGCTCTGCCATACATTATCATGTGACTGGGGCAACTCACTTCATTCATCTGAGACTATTTTATTTGTAAAATGAGGAAAGCACGGCATACTTTATAGGGTTGCTGTGAAGACTTAATTAACATTACATAATCTCTAACATAATGCTTGTCCTGAAGTAGACACTCAATAAACTACTAGTATTTCTATTACTAAAATAATGATGATGTTTGAATGAATGAATGCACGTTATAATCAGGGAAGTAAGGCAATAACCAAAAGGCTTATCTATATTTACCTAAATTCTCTGTTTGCCTTCTCCCTAGAAGTGAAGCACCTCTCCCTTTCAGTACGCAACTCCATTCAGCTTTAACACTGATCCAAAAACTGCTGAATGGGGGTGGGAAAGGAGAGAAGGAGTTCACCCCTCTGGAGCCCCAAACCTCACATTAAAATGCAAGGGAGTCAAAGGACAAGGATTATGAATCAATATTGTGAGATTTTTAATTTGCATATACAAATAGCCATGATTGTGTGGTTTCTAGCTAATATCACTGAAGCTGACGACGGTGATACAATAAAGAAATTATCCAGCAGAGGAAGGTTTGTTGTTTGAAAGGATCAGAAAGTTTTCCAAGGGAATGTAGAAAGATGAAAAAGCATCATTGGAAAAGAAACGCGGAGGGCACCAGAAGAAACGAACGACACTGGTTAGAACCCATTTTCCATACTAACAGGTATGAATAACCACTGGCTTTCAAGACATCAAAAATGTTTTATGAAATAATATATTTGAGAAGTATCTTATATAATAAAAGCCTAATATGCAAATTGTCCCCTCCACCGGGAGTTTGGCCAGGGGGCAGGGCCGGCCAGCCAAAGGCAGGAAGGAAGGCCCTGGCTGGTGGTGGTGGTGGCAGGCAGCCGGGGGAAGGGAGGTCCCAGCTGGCAGCCACTAGGGACCCTACCCATGCACAAACTTCGTGAACTGGGCCTCTAGTTGGTTTAATAAAAGTTAAGCAAATGTCTTAACTTTGAGGCTTTTCAGAATCTCTAAAATTTTAATGTGCTTTGTGAATCCTCATCTTGAAGGCAGCATTTCCCAGTTACTTCATCACGATCCTTTCATTTAATATGACACCCATGAACATCACCTGAGACAGATTTACAGGTGTGTGGGGTGGGGTGAGGGCTCCCACGAGGGGCTGCATACACCAGCCAAGGTGCTGTTCCTGTGTGTGAAGGACTTTATGGGAAGGTTATAGCTGCTGTGAGGGTTCTCATCACCTCACCTGTAGTTTTAACAATGCCCTTCCGTTAGACTGTGTCCTAGCAGCACTGCCTGTGGGTCCGTCCCTGTTCAGTGATATCCTTGAACCTCACAGCTGACAGGAAGAAGCAGCCAAAGCTCAGAGATGGTTGGTGGGATTTCCTAAATTCTTATGCTCTCATTTCCTCCAAAGAAAATGAAGAAGTAAAAAAGAACAAAGTATTCCTTAAAAACACACACATTTGATTTTGAGGGCAAGGTGGGTGGTTTAATTATTATGATACACCTTCAGAGCATAAAAAGTACAGGTAATTTTCTCTTTTCTAAAAGGTGATTATGATAATAGAGCCCTGCTCTTGGGAGACTAAAAGCTTTTTCTCTGTGAAAGGAGAAAAGAAGCTTAAAAATGACAACTGTCAAAACAATAAACCTGAAACAAACATGAAATGCAAAAGGATCCTGAGATTATACTAGCCAGCGCTAACTGCAGCAATATGCCACCAGCTGTGGATACATGCATGTACCTATGCAGAATGTACACACTAAGTCTCTGCATGTATGTACATGGAATGAGACAACAGGAGACAAAGCAGTGGAGGGGAAAATAGGACCCAGCACCTCCTGATCCAGCCCTTCTGTGTCCCACCATGTTTGTACTCCTGGGGATCTCCATGCTTTTACCCATTTATAGACTCTCAAATACTGACAGATGAAATTCAGAACCATGGAACATGGTTTCTTAAGAATTTAGTCAACTCTTTTTAACTGACCTTGAGAGTATGCAATTATATAATACTAGAGGCCCGATGCACAAAATTCGTGCAAGGGCCTTGCAGGTGCCTCCCTCCCCTCCCCCGCTCCGGCCCCTGCGGTGGCTGCCTCTGCCTCTGCCCCAGCTTTGTCGGGTCTAATTAGCATATTATGCTTTTATTATTATAGATGCTATCTTTCAACCTCTTGGTTCCTTAGTTTAATTACCTTTTCAGCCAGTGATTTTCCACACTCCAGGGTTTTGAAAATAATTTAGGAAATTATGAATAGCATTTTTTTAAAATTAAGAAGAACAGAACAGAATAACAGAACACAGTATAGAATAGAAAATATCAGGTTGCTTTGTACGTATTAAGGGTAAATATTAGTTCATTAATTTTTGCCTCTGTATTCCCAGTAGAATCATGATATAATTTTTTCTTACTTTTGTTCATAAGAAAAATTGAAATTCATTCTTTTAGGTAATATTTGGGTGTCAGGTTCTCATTTGTGCTGTGGGATAAATCACATTACCTGCACCATGCTTATCATTATCCCCTGGTGTCCCACTCTGCAGCTTCTGGGCCCACCTCTGAGTTCAGCCACAGCTGTTTTGGATAGTTCTAGAAGGCCTTAGACTCACTCTGTATTGATAATCTCTTGCCTCAAGCACATCAGAGGTTTCTCTAATGCTGCAGAGTCCTCTAGGATTAATGCAGCCTGGAAGGGAGAGAGTTAATGTCCTTGGACGTTAACCTTAAACCCATATAAGCTAGAGTGTCTGGAAGGAATATGTACTGCATGCATCAAATATTTATTCATGGCTTAATTTTATGGTAATACTCTAGGAAACTCTACCTATAGTTGTCATGGATAAGTAGAAATAAGAAATATAAATAGTAAAGCTTGGGACAATGGAATTACATAACCAATTGCCTTTATATATAGGGCAGGTGGGGAAAGTCCAATTTCAAGGTAATGAAATGTACTCCTTGTTTCACCTATAACTCTTAATAGAATCATCAAAGTATTAATTTTAAATTATGTAAAATATGCTTTTCTTCAAAATTTTTATACTTGGTGACAGACGGAGATAAGGTGGTAAGCTCACAATAGATTATATTATGAAGTTGTACACCTGAAATTTATATGTTATTAATGTTACCCCAATAAATTTAATAATATTTTTAATTAAATCATTTTACACTAACATTATATTATGTAAGGATTCAAAAATACTCACCAAATAAGAGAAATGTATATGACATAAACGTAAAACTCCTCAAAATCCATATGCAAAAATACCATGCAAGCTATAATGAATTTTTAAAAATATGGACAATAATAACTACTGTTGATAAGGATGTATAACTATTGCAACCCTCAAACATTGCCGGTCAGAATATAAATTGTGCAGCTGCTTTGGGAAACAATTTGGCAGTTCCTCAAAAAGTTAAACAGACTTACCATTTGAGCTAGCAATTGTATTCCTAGGTACATACCCAAGAGAATTGAAAATAAGTGTTCACTTAAAAGCTTGTACATGGATTTTCATAGCAGCAGTATTTATCATAGCAAACACACACACACACACACACACACACACACACACAAAAAAAAAGGTCAATCGATTAGTGAATGGGAAAACAAAATGTGGTCTATCCATGTACAATGGAACATTATCCAGCCATAAAAATGAATGGAATGCTGATACATGCTACAACATGGATGAACCTTGAAAAATTATGCTAAGTGAAAAAAAAAGTCACAAAAGGCCACATAGTGTGTGATGAAATGTCCAGAATAGGTAAATCCATAGAGACAGAAAGATTAGCAGTTGTCAGAAGCTAGGGGTAGGGGAGGGAAATGGGAAGTGACTGCTAATGAGTACAGTGTTTCTTTCTGAGGTAATGAAAATGTGTTCTGGAATTAGATAATAGTGATGGTTGAACAAATTTAATGTGATAATTAAATATACTGAAAACCACTTAACTGTACACTTTATAAAAGTGAATTTTATAATATGTTAATTAAATATCACTTTAAAAAATATGGTATTGAAGTCCCCCTCTGTCTTACACAATAACAGAAGGACATGAGAGTAAAATGCCACCTAGAACACAGACCCCAAAGCTGCAGTTCTTTGGAAACGCATATCAGCCGTGAAAGTGGGTGATGAAACCTCATCTATTCACGTGACTTAGAATAGATGATATCCAGCATAGCACAGCCACATGTAAACATCCAGCACTAAATGTATCAGTAATAACAACATAATATAATATTAAATATTTCAATAAGCTATCATAAAACCAAAATTCTAAATCCTTATACAGGAAGGACTAGCCCTTGCTGCAATTAGAAAATATAGTACCAATTCAAATTGCATAAAAATACAGTAAGACCCTACCAGGATAAAATGAATTAAGCAGCATTATAAATAGTTGCCAAATAAGAATGAAATATTTTACTTACACCAATCACTTCAAAACCCTTCACAACAAGGCATTTTTTAATGTAGTAGTTTTAGCATCATAGTGGAAGTAGAAAAATTTCTATATTTTATCTTAAATATGTTCTCAACCAGAAAGGCAATTTCCTTTTTTTATTTTTTCTCCATGTATTTCTTTCTTTTCCTTTGGGAAATATTTTTCAAGGTGTCCCTGGATTATAAGAATAGAAACATACCTGATAGGTCCTACTTGTCAATCAAGTTGACAATTATAAAATAAAGTTAGCTATTCTGCTAAAGTTTAACTTTTAAGTATGAATTTTTAGCTCTGGAATTTAATCATGCGAGTTCCTCTGAAATGAAAAGATGCCTAGTTAATTATCTCTATGTGCCACAGCATATTAATTTACATGTCTCCTCTTTAAGGATGCTACCCTAATAGGAAAGTGCTGCTATGTAAAATATTTGAATAGCCCAATCATTAGTGCATTTTGTACTTTTCACGGCAAAGGCTTGATAATGACAATTCTAATAATAGTTAATGAGAGGAAGGGCTCATTATTCAATCTTTGGTAACCTCAGTAAATTTTGGAAGTTGTCTCTAGAATCACTACATTAAAATGTACATGTCAAAGGAATGAATATGTTCAATTTCTGAAGTCTCATTAGCGTAGGCAGTAAAGGATGTACAGTAGAATTGGGTATGATCAGTTTAATTAAGCCCAGTTTGTGAAGACTCTCTTCTGAAGTTTTATTCTTCTTTGGTCAGTGTCACTCATCTAGTCATTAGATACATCACTTCTCTATTCCCTTAGAGATTCCCTTCCTGGGAATGGACATGAGTGGTTTCCAATATGTCTGACTACTGACAAGAATCATACTATTTTACAAGCCAGGTTCCTGAGCTATTGTTATTAACAGACCATATGCAACACCCACAAGAATTTTCTGATTCATTTTAAAGAGTAAACTTCTATCTTTTGAATTTAAAATATAAAGATAATATTATGTTCCCTAAATATTATCATAATGGGCTTACTTATAGAATAAAATTATATACTAAATTTCAGTTTTATACACCTATTGAGTCCCTGGTATCAAGCACACATTAGTTCCTTGATAAATATTTTAGATATAAAAGCAATGTGTGGTAAACTAAATAAAGAATAAATAAATATATATTAGGATATCACTTTCCTTACTTGTCAGAATGAATACTCTGCATTAAGGCATCCATTTTAACTTAATTGAACAAGTATTAATTAATTGCTTGCACTATAATATATAAAGATCAACAAGACATAGTCCTGGAGATGAAAGTTCTAATACACAAGATATACATAAACAATTTATTTGCAACAGCCGAGTGTGACAAAAGTTATAAATTTCCTAAAGAAAAACCAAATAATTATCATTAAAAAGAATGTGAGTATTGGGGATAATGTAACAGGAATTTAGCTAGCCAAGGAAGGATGAATAAAATAGGAGGATGAACAAACAAAAACACAAGACAAATAAAACAATAATAATATGGCTAAGGTAAAGAGATAGCATTATACAGAATGGCAATTAGTCTGGTATGTTTAATGTCATAATATTATGGTGGGATGTTATTTGTTTAATTGGATGTCAGCTTGAAAAGGTAGGTTGGGAACAGATTAAAGGTACTGTTCAGCTCTTATTTTACAGGCAATAGAGAGCCAACAGAGTGGTTGTTGGGTCATAAACAGAGAAAAAGAATTTAGCATAGGAAGAAAGGGAAACTTTAAAAGATGACAATTTTTTGTTAATAGTAGAGGAAATTTTGTTGACACATGGGAGCCAGTTGAGAGGAGAGATGAAAGAGGCAAAGAAAAAAAACAAAAAGTAAAGAACACTTGCCCTAGCTGGTTTGGCTCAGTAAATAGAGCGTTGGACTGTGGACTGTGGACTGAAGGGTCCCAGGTTCGATTCCGGTCAAGGGCACATGCCCAGGTTGCAGGATCGATCCCCAGTTGGGGGTGTGCAGGAGGCAGCCAATCAATGATTCTCTCTCATCATTGATGTTTCTGTCTCTTCTATCTCTTTCTCCCTCTCCCTTCCTCTCTGAAATCAATATAAATATTTAAAAAAAAAAAAACACTTGAGAAAAGGACTATGTTAAGGCCTGTATACCTATCGATTAATATTGAGCTCAGAATCTATTTTGTTTGATTGCCTTTACCTGTCTGCTAATGATACTGATACTAGTCATCACGATAATTATACCTGTCTTTTGGGATTTTCTGTATAGTCCAACTATTTATGATTAGTGAACATGAATAAGGAACTGTTAATACTCTCTTAGTGGCTTATGTATGCTATACACAATGTCAAGTACAGAAAAATGAGCCTGATGGCAAAACTCGGATCATGACAGGTCAAAGGAAAAAAGGAAAAGAAAAAAGAGCAATGTTGGACAGGGGTGTGGAAGAAAAGTTGGAATTGTTCACACTGATGTTTTCTATCATTTCATTTAATTAGGAAAGAAAGGGTCTATTGAGATTAAAGTAGTAAGGTTAAGAGACAATTTAAGGCCAGTAAAAATTATTTGCAATTGACACAGCTAGAGCAGCTAGGTTATAGTAAAATGACATCCCTGAAAATTTAGGGAGTAGCTGAGTTAAAAAGTTATGCAGTTATAATGATTATTTAATTACCATGATTATGTCATTTTCTCCATTAATGTTCATTAATTCCATACCAAGAATTTTCTATTTAAGTAGTCTGGTATGATGAAATATAAGGATAAGTAAAACTAGAGGGCTGTTAGGAGCAATGTTGAGTGAGATAAGTCAATGGAATCCTGGCTAGATAAGGTATTATATGCATTGGATGGAGTCCTCCCTCAGCCCAAATTCATATGCTCAAATCCTAACTCCAGGACCTCAGAATGTAATCCTGTTTGGATATAGTTTTTTTGCAGATGAATTTGGTTAAGATGAGGACGTGCTGCAGTAGGGTGAACCCCTAATTCAATATGACTGCTATCCATATAAAAAGGAGAAATTCGGACTCAGAGACAGACTTGCGTGCAGGGAGAATTCCATCTGAAGACTGCTAAGTAATTGCCAGAAGCTAGGAGAGCGATCCTTCCCTCGTGCCTTCAGAGGACTTTGGGGCCCTGCCAACGCCTTGATCTTAGGCTTCTAGCTCAGAACTGTGAGACAATCAATCTCTATTGGCATAAGTCACCTAGTTTGCAATACTTTGTTAGGGTGGCCATAGCAAATGGATACAGAAGACAAACAGCCAAAAGATAAATAATAGACTGAAAACCTACGTATGGATAAGGCCTGGAGGTCAGTGATTGTGAAAAAGGTGGAAAAGGAAATGGCAGAATAGAGGATGTGATTAGGGAAGGATATTAAGAGTTGCGATTCTAGGGTTGAGACAGTTCTAAGCTGTTAAGTTCTGGGGCATGGCTGTGCGTGAATTTCTGAATTGGGATGTAACAACAATGTTAATATAGAACTATCATTTATAAAAATTTATGAACATATATTTTTATAATATTCATATTATTCCTTAGAATAGCTTCTTAATAAGTCAATAGTATCTATAACTTCAAATTTGGGCAAAATGTAAAAATAATTGCTCTAATTTCTTTGACATGTTTGAAGATGGCAACAATAAGAAATAATAAAATATGTTCATTCCTGAAAACATATCAATACACTCTACTATTTTTAAAAAGAAATACTTTGTTAGAGATGAGATGCAAAAGGCTTGGGGATTCAAAAGGGTACTCATTTATATATTGATGTTTCCTCTTCTCAAGCTAACAACTGACCCAGTTTCACAGTGGGAAATGCTGAAGGTCAGAAGAAGAAATTTACTTGTGAACTTTGACAGAATTCTAGTGAATAGTTGTCTCAAAATCATGGAGGGGTTCTAGCAGAAGGATGATTCAGGAAAAGGGAAAATGCAATTAATAGTCTTTGAAATACTTCAAAGGAAACAGTAAAAACAGTAATACTCTGTTAATAGAGAAGTGACACGCAAGAGGTCAAAATAATTAGACTTCTGCCACAGATTTGTGCAGTGTTTCCTACTTCTTTCATGTAATTACCTCAGAAACACCCTTCCCAAATGATATTTCTTCTAGCACAAAGAACAGTTGCTGGAAAAAAACAGAAATGATTTCAAAATTATTTCTCCTTCTTCTGGTTGGCCTTATCTTCTTCACTAGCTTCCTTGGTAAGTTTCAAATGTTGATATTTCATTGCTAAATAGTTACATATATTTTTTATACTTGTATGTGGAATGAGAGAATTGTCCTCCAAATTTTTTTAATATTAAAATTACCAATTTTTAGTTACTCATAACTGCATTTCCTAAGGTCCTATATAATTACCCTTCTGTAATTTATCTCTGGTTAGTGGTGGATAAATTAGAATATAAGAAAAAAAGGAAGGGCATTTTAGCTCCAGTTCAGTAAAGCTGAAAGCTTAATTTAAAATCATAATTGCGTTACCAGACAGCACAGCAAATCATAAGACATCAGAGTCTTCAGACAAATACATTTGGCTCTAGAATCTGGCATTAACTGGCCATAACAATGCCATAAAGCTGGAAAGAAACATGTCTTCCTGAGACATTTTTTTGAATTAAAATACTAATCTACTTGAACACACTAATAACTTTTCCTTCTTGAATAAGGATTAATCATTTTAGAGCAAATGTTTGAAGGCATAAGCAGTCCTTAAAACACCAAACATAAAAGGTAATCTATGCCGTAATATTTATGGCTGATATATTTTGCTGAGACTTCTGAAAAAGTCTATATTTTTAAAATATGGTATGACTTTTGCTTTCCTGGGCATGCCTTTTTAAATCATAAGATGAGAATTTTCACAAATTAGAATTAAAAAATAAGAGAAAAGAAAAATTATAGATAATAATGTTTGTATATAGTTTGCAATAATAACATAGCTAGATAGTGAAAACTGGTTTCAATATAGCATAGGATACTCCATTGCATGGAGTAAGACATCACACTATATCATAGCCTCATTATACATACTCACAATACCAGCACAATGAAGCTGTTCCACTTTATTTCATTATACTTTTGGTAGCAAATTACTAATTTCTATTTTGACTAGTAAAGGTAAAATATGAGCATGAGATACATTTAGTATGTTTCAAAAAAGAAGATTCTGAATATGAAAATTTACAGAAAGGCGAACATGAGAAAATAAGATTAAAAGAATGGAGACTACTATAAATTTATACAAACACCAAAAGTCACTGTACCAGGTAAATTACATGGCAAAAACTTTGCAGATATAAAAGGACTTTGACCTTCTCAGCTAAGGATCAGAGAGGAAAAGCAATATAATGCAAAGATATAATAACTATCAATGCCATAAGAACTAAATAAAATTCTCTATCAATGCTGAGGAATTATCATAAAGAAATTACTTTCTGGACTAAAGGTCATTAAGTAAATTCAATTCCTTGATCTATTTTCTATATAATGCCGTTAAACTAATTCTGATATTTTGTATCCAGTTGTTCCTCTGAACGTGTTTTAATTGGCATTGGTTCCTTCCCATTTAAAATTTACTGTGATGACTTGTGACTCATTAATCAGAAATTTGCTCAGATTAATATCTGCCAGTACAGTTTTCTTTAGTGACCATTATTTTTAACCGCCCTAATATTCCTGGCCAAATGCTTGTCAGCACAATTGTGTCCAAAAAAGTTGATGCTCCCACCAATTTTTAGCTGAGAATTTTTTTTCCTTGTTCAGTTTTAGTCACTGCCTGCTGATCATGCCTCATAAATAGAATACATAGGAGAGAGCTTGTGCTTACTTTATTTTTAAACTATATTTATGAGTTTTTAAAGGACAGATACAGATAAAGAAGGAAAAAAATAGTCCTCCATGATGGCGCTGTCTGTATAACACCTGCACATTGTAAAAATGCATACAGTAATTTGTGCACATATGGAAAATTTAAACAAATCTAAAACTTCCGGGTTAAAAGTAAAAATAAAAGCCCTTTTCCTAAATTAACTAGTGCATTACTCATGATATTTTTGGAGTAATTAATTCTTAGGTAGCCCATAGAAAAATGGCAAGCACTTTTCTGAAACTGAGAGAAAGGGAACCTGAGGGTGGAAGGTAAACAGAGGAGGCAGAGAACAACGCTCAGGTCTGTGGCTGAAGCCTGGTGAGAAATGTGCCCTGTGTTTTCTCTCTTCCACGTCTGTGCCTTTTCTTGGGTAAGCTGCCAAGCACGCTGAAATAATCGAACATAGGCTATTGACTACTTGACAAAGCTTTCAGATAAACTAATAATCAAGACAAACAGGTTGAATGGAATCCTGGAGTCTGAAAATCTGGGCGGCTGATTGAATTTCTAACTGAATGGATTTAAGTGACCAGATGTGTTGGGATTGTGTAGAGAGAATTTTGACTTAATGAGAACCAAGAAAAAAGCAGATTAGTATTTGGCACTACTGCAGTTAGTCTGCAACTCAATTATGTAGTTTTGCACAGAGAGAAATTCAGTAAATGTTTGCTGGCTGAGTGATCAAACCATTTTACTATATTTTTCACTTCCAATCAGTGCTTTGGTTATTACAAATATAAAAGTGATCTTGGATAGCCTAATATGCAAAAGGATCAACTGATACCATCTGGAAAATAATATGTCCTAAAGAGCAGTGTTTCTTTTAAATTCTCAATGATGGTTTTAAATCTCTGTTTTCCTGGAAAAGACAGAGATTCCTACTTTTATAAGAAGCTGATATTATAGAAAGTTATATTTTAATAGTATTCCCAACTAAATTTTTTTCTTCATAGATTTTGAAATTTTATAAAATTACCAATTTGGGGCTTCTAATCTTGAATGCAGACAAAATTATCCTCATTATTTCATCTTCTCCATGTGATACCATTATAATAACCTGGTTCTTATTTAACAGGAAAGGCGCAAAGGGGAGACTAGGTAATATAGGCATGACATTTATACAGCTTTGCAAGAAAGCATCAGATAACATTCTCCAAGTCTACTCCCCACAAATCAACGGGGGAAGGGACTAGACAACAGACACATGCCTAGTAAAGTCTGGGTGACATGGAAAGATACTGTCAGTCACACCTGGGAGCGAGTCAGTGGCCAGAATAGGCATTAAACCTAAAATACGTAACTCCTAAACAAAGGAAGTTCTCTCTTTCTTACTGCTGGTGCCTGACTCCTGGCTTGTGAGCTCCCATGCTCTGCACCCATCCACATGGCCCACAGCCACGTGGACCCCACACAACAGACTAATGGGCTTTAACAAGCATAATGCCACATAGGACCCAGCTCCACCATGGAACAGAAGCTCTGGACACTGGCCCTACTTTTAGCTCTACTGAGCCCCCAGCTGCACATTTTCCAGGACTGGTTAAGAGGTCAATGGGAGAAAGTATGTAATACATTTAACAATAAAGAATTATTTTTAAAGAATACTTTTTCCAACAGAAACATAAAAAAAAACCCACATTCTTTTGAACATTTTAAATACTATAAAATTTTGTTTGTCAATTATATCTCAATAAAGCCAGGAGAGAGAAAAATAAAGGCAACGAGACTTTGAAAACCAAGGGCTGTCACTCTACACAAATAAAACCCACTCATTCTCCCGTGCAAGTCTCAGAAAATGCCTTTCTAAAACTATCTTGAGAATATCACTCCCACTAGAGATGGAGGAATTCCACCCACCCAATCCTCCAGCAACCATGTACAGTAGAGTCAGTAGAGTTTACCTCAAGTTAGGATGCCTTTCAATCATTGCACTGCTATTCCATCTAAGCACCCCTTCCATTTCTTTTTCTGATGGAATTTGGTTATTTATTTATTTGTTAAATGAACACCCCTTTCTTAAAAAAAGAGAGAAGGGCAGGATTTTTTTCAAGTAAGATTGAAGTTATTACCTTAGTCATAAGATTAGGAATCATATGTTGTAATTATATTGTGAGAGATAGTATAAAGTAATGGTTAAGAGCATGGACTTTGATTTCAATTCTAATTCTGAATCTACTCTTAGTCTTATTTACCTATTTACCTTTATTTGACAATAAGTCTTTTAACCTTCTGAGTCTTGGTTTTATCATTTGTAAATAAGGATAACAACTGATTCATGATCCATGTTATTTTAAGACATATAATAACATGCAATGCATACATTAGTCCTCACCCCATCTATGGTTTCACTTTCCCAGGTTTCAGTTATCTGCAGTCCACTGAAAACATTAAATTTAAAATTCCAAAAATAAACAGTTCATAAGTTTTAAATTGCAAGCTGTTCTGACCAGCATAATGAAGTCTTATGTTGTCACACTCCATCCCACCTAGGATGTGAGTCATCTCTTTGTCCAGCATATCCACACTGTATATACTACCCACCCACAAGTCACTCAGTAGTCATTTATGTTACCAAATCAACTCAATGCTTGTGTTCAAGTCACCCTTATTTTACTTAATAATGACCCCAGAGCATTTCAGATATGCCAAGGAGAAGTTGTAAAGTGCTTTCTTTAGGTGAAAAGGTCAAAGTTTTTTATTTAATAAGGAAAGAAAAAATCATATGCTGAGATTGCTAAGATCTACAGTAAGAACAAATTTTCTATCCATGAAATTGTCTAATTTATAGATTAAACTTTATCATAGGTGTATATGTACAGAGAAACATAATAAATATTGGGTATATATATATCTCAAGTATTAAAATATGCTTAGCAGAGACACATAATACTGTAAGTAAATTAACCACGTGTGTGTGTGTGTATGTGTGTGTGTATGTGTGTGTGTTTGTGGAGAAAAAGAGAATGGAGAGAGAACAAGTGAGAGAAAGAGAGTGTGCACACATTCTAGCTTAGCACAATACCTGGAACACAGTAGACATATATGAGAAGCAACTGTTATTAAATATTCAGGTAACAATTCTATTCTGGGTATGCTGGTGAGCTACTGACCAGTATGGTGTAATGAAAGTTCAAAGTTTTTTGCAAGCAGATACATGCATGTTCAAATTTAGTTCTGCAATTGACTAGCTGCATAATCTTGGTCAAATTATGTAAGCTTCTGAATCCCAAATTCTTCAAATGTAAAATAAGATGAATAAAACTTACTTTGCACGGTTTGGGGGGTGCAGGAATAAAAGAGAAAAAGTTTATAAAACACCTAGCACAAATCTGACATATAGATGATGTAGGATTTATAATATTTTACCCTGATCTTAACATATATTCTTTAACCCCTTGAGGTCTTATTTCTTGAACTTTAAAATATGTAAGAACTGCATATGTGACCATTATAGGGTTACTGTGTAGATTAAATGAGATGACATAAAAACTATCAAACCAACAACTAGCGCGGTTGTTGGTTTTCAATGTCTTTCAACTCCACTTCCCTAGATATATACCAAGTCTACGAAATCACCAAAATACTGTAGGTCTGAATGTACAACATCTTAAATATTCTCTCTAAGAATAATTTAAGTCTCATCCAAGTGTTTCCAAAAACCTAAAAAAAATCTGTCACTATTAGAACAGAAACATTACTGAGAGAAATCCAAGTGTCTATTTCCACTTGCTAACCATGTCAGTGATTGATAGGTGTTGATTCCATAAAATGTAATTTCTGGGAGGGTCAGGGCCATATTACATTTGCTTACCTTATATCCCCAGGGCCTAACCCATTGTCTAGAAAACAGTAAGTATCCCCAAATCATCTGTTGAACAAAGGAGTGAAAGTCACTCCTAGCAAGTTTCCAGCCAGGATCACGCAAAAGCAGGCTTCCTCTCAGTTGGAACAACAAACTGCCTTCAAAGTAAAAGCCTTTCATCCTTTGAAACATTCTGTGCATAGTCTGAGCCTATGTTCCTATCAACCTGCTGATCGTATGATCATTTGACCATCAAAATAACTCTCTTTCTTTAACTTCAACATGTCTCCCACTGGGAACTATATGCATGTATTTTGGACATCACTGTCAAAATTATATTTCCTCAAAGAGTGAGGCATGAATTAATGAGGTTTTATTAATTTATATTTTTATGGTTGGTTTAACCTTTTAACCAACACAGAAAGGGCAAGTTATAAAGCAGAATAATTTTTTACAATTGAATCTATATGTAAATTTGATCTTGTAACATTGGCACATAAGGTGACAATTTCTGATGTAGTAGGAAGCATTACAAATGTGCAGAAATCAATTCAGCCATTAGGAAAAAGCATGAGTTGCTAGGAAACCACACTCCAAATAAGGAATATTATAGTAGTGACCCAGACAATTACCATATGGCTGACATGACATCAACACAATGCTTAACAGATTTTTAAAATCACTTGTGACATTGAATTGTTCATACCATATATGCAACTCAGCTGATTAAAGAGTTGCCTTTCAATGACTCAAAAATTTAATTGTAGGAACAAAAAATACAAAATCAAATTGAATTAATAACAATGAAAAATGCTTCCTAGGGATTGCTAAGTCTCACCTATTTATTTAGGACACATGTATATAATTGGTACTTGGTATCTCCTAACTTTGCTTCATTGAATGAAGTCCATTTAATTATTTTAAAAAATCTACTTTTGCATTACCATGTGTTTGTATATTCATAGAAAAAAAGAACTTTAAGAATATACAACAGCCCAGCCAGTATGACTCAATGGTTGAGCTTCAACCTATGAACTAGGAGGTCACAGTTCAATTCCTGGTCAGGGCACATGTCCAGGTTGTGGGCTCCATCCCCAGTAGGGGGTATACAGGAGGCAGCTGATCAATGATTCTCTCTCATCATTAATGTTTCTATCCCTCTCTCCCTCTCCCTACTTCTCTGGAATCAATAAAAAAATATTTTAAAAAATACACAACAGCCCTGGCCAGTGTTGCTTAGTGTATAGAGCATTGGCCTAAGCACTGAAGGGTCATGGGTTCAATTCCAGGTCAAGGTTATGTATATACCTGGGTTGCAGGTTTGACCCCCGCCCCACTTGGGGCACATGGGGGGAAACAATCATCAATGTGTCTCTCACTTTAGTTCCCCCCACCACCTCTCTCTCTTCTTCCCTTCCTCCCTTCCAATATGTAGAAAAAAAGAATACAAAACAAAATATACGCTGTGGTTATGGTTGGTTGATTATCCTTTGTATGCTAATTTTCAGGGGTCAATTTACTTTGTGTAATTTCAGAAAACTAATGAAGTTACTCTGAAGTAATTTTTAAATTTTCATTTGGAGTTAGATATGAGATTTTGAGACAGAATAACCAAAGACATAAAACCTAACAGTGTGGTTAGTGTGCAGACAGCACATTACTGTTTTATGAATTAATCTCTTGCTAATTTTGCATCATTTTTGGTATTGTCAGATTCATGCTGCTAATGTTGACATATGTGCATATGACAATTAGCCATAAAAGAGATTAAGTCAAACTGGCAGTAAAAGATAAGAGCTCTCTTCTTCAATAATGCAGAAAAAGGGACCTTACTCCAAAAGATAATGGGCTGACCTATCCCCAAAATGGGTTTGGGAAATCATGTCTTAAAGTCTCTTTATGAGTGAGAAATGGCAAGGCAGAGATTCTGATTCTTTACTAAAACTCAGGTAAATAAAAACATGAGCTACCTAACTACTTGGAGGCCTCACACTTCTAAAGCACACCACACAGAATCAAATGAAAATGAATGCCTTTACTAATATAATGTTTAGCCCTTTGTTAGGACATTGTAAAATACTCTGGCGGGGGGGCACTCTCTGGAGATAGGCTAAATATATGAAATAGATTATAATCTCTTTAAGGGTATTTACCTCCTAGTGATATTACTGAACAGAGAAACTTCATAAAATGTTTAAACCATGTCTCCACTAAAAACGCATTTCTCTTCTGAAATGGGGAAGTGTGAAGATGGCTGCGCAAAATCAAACTGAGCAGTTTTGTATTTTATACACACAACTTCATGCAATTCAATTTAGCTTTTCCTCATTGCTTGGTTTTATGTTTCTTTTCACTGAAGTATTATTACTATTTTTTTCATGTAGCAAAATTATGCCAATACATTCATGAGGAACTGCTTGGAAAATCTGTGTGACAAATATAACAAAACTTTTCAGCAAAGCCAGCACTTTTTGAAATGTGTGCCTGATAAATGATTTTTTGATAGACTGGATATACAATTAAAAGTCTGTGACTATATTAGGATTAATCATGATAAAAGATAAAAGCAAAAAATAACTTAGCAATGGAATTCTATCTCATTGATATACACATTGCTGTATAGTATTGCATATTAAATCATTGGGCTGACATCTTACAGAAGGACTGTAATATAAGGCATTAAGGATGCTCTGTCTAGTAAAGCTTGGCCTATAGCACCAAGCCAGGACAGCAATTTTATCGTTAAAACAAATATTTCACTCAATACATAAAAGCACTTACCTAGAATTTAAGACACAATCTTTAAAAATCAAAGAATGCCCTATGGAAAAAAGTAACGTCATTTAAAAATATGTAGCTTCTGCCTTACAATCTACAATAAAACTGAAAAAAGGGAAAATAAACAGGAAAAAAGCAATGGAATATGATGGCTAACAGATGCCTGCAACTCTACCTGGTGATCTTAATTGTCAAAATAGTAATGGGATAAAACTCACTACCCTCCCACATACATAACTGAACCTATCTCTCTTAATTTCTAATTTTAAAAATTAATCATTTGGGGTGGAATATCTCTAAAATAGATTGCTTATTTCCATTCTCTTAAATAGAACATCTAATATAAATTTAAATATTCTTGAAGACTAAAGCTATGAAGTCTAACTTATTAGGCAATTAATTACTAAAAGCACTAGAGAAACTTCAACATTATAAAATTTATTTAGCATGCTTTTACTTAATGTCTGGCAATTAGGAGCTCTGGCTATTTGCTTTTACTTCATTCACTTATAAAGTAGAACTAATGGCAATACTTCTCTCCTGGAATCATTGCGAGACTTGAACGAGTGATGACATGGAAAGAACTGGGAATCGTGACTGCCTGGTACATCTTTAAGTGCTTCCACCGAAGTTAAGTATTGTTCTGCAGTAGCTAGTTTAAACACAGTTAAATGTTTCTGTCTTCTCCATTTAAAGATAATTTCATCTGTGACTTGGGTTGAAAATAGGCATAAATGTAGATTAGTAAGAGTGACTCATTGTTAGTAAGAAAAAACACATATAAAAAATATAGATCACTTTAAACTGCCATTTCTAGTCAGAGCAGATATAATTTGAACAAGTTTCTGCAAGCGGGCTCCCAATGAAAATGTATTGCAGCAAGACCTGGGCAAAGATGAACCCGAGGACAGGTGGGCACTAGTTTGAGCATGCTTTTCCACTATGGGCATCTTCTGACTTCAGAAGTGACTGAGAGGGTGAAAAAATGAGCTGTACTTTTTTAAAAAAAATATTCATTGTTGACAGTATTACATATGTCCCCCTGTTCCCCCATTAACCCCTTCTCGCCCTTCCAGGCCTTCACTACATGGTTGTCTGTGTCCATGGGTTATGTATATATGCATACAAGGTCTTTGGTTGATCTCTTCCCACCTGCCTTCCCTCTGAGATTCCACAGTCTGGATCCATGCTTCTATGACTCTGGATTTATTTTGTTCATTAGATTCTACATATAAGTGAAATTATGTGATAGTGTCTTTTTCTGACTGGCTCATTTCACTTAGCATAATACTCTCCAGGTCCCTCCATGTTGTCTCTAAGGGAGAGAGCTCCTTCTTTTTTTATAGCTGTGCTAGAGGCCCAGTGCACTGGGTGGCCCTCAACCCGGCTGTGCCCTCTCACAGTCCAGGACCCCTCAGGGGATGTCCACCTGACAGCTTAGGCCTGATCCCCTCAGTCAAACATCCCTCTCGCAGTCTGGGACCCCTCACTCCTTACCGCCCGCCTGCAGTGGAGGTGGGAGAGGCTCCCGCCACTGCCGCTGCGCTTGCCAGCCGTGAGCCCAGCTTCTGGCTGAAGGCGCTCCCCCTGTAGGAGCGCACTGACCACCAGGGGAAAGCTCCTGTGTTGAGCGTCTGCCTCCTAGTGGTCAGTGCACATCATAGTGACTGGTCTTTCCATCGTTTGGTCAATTTGCATATTAGGGTTTTATTATATAGGACTAGAGGACCAGTGTACGAAATACGTGCAGCGGGCGGGGCGGGGGGGAAGTCCCTCAGCCTGGCCTGCCTGCACCCTCTCACAATCCGGGACCCCTTGGGGGATGTCTGACGGCCAGTTTAGGCCCGATCCCACAATCTGGACTGCTGGCTCCTAACCACTTGCCTGCCTGCCTGCCTGCCTGCCTGATCACCCCTAACCACTCACCTGCCTGCCTGATCGCCCCTAACCACTCGCCTGCCTACCTGATTGCTCATAACTACCCTCCTGCTTGCCTGTTCGCCCCTAACTACTCTGTGTGCCTGCCTGGTGCCCCTAACTGCTTGCCTGCCTGCCTGATCACCCCTAACCACCTTTGCCTCGGCCCCCACTGCCACAGCTTCATCCAGAAGGACGTCTGGAATGACGTTCAGAAGGTCATTCGGCTGTCCAGTCTAATTAGCATATTATGCTCTTATTATTATAAATAGTATTCCATGGTATAAATGTACCACAGCTTTTTTTAATCCACTCATCTACTGATGGGCACTTGGGCTGTTTCCAGATCTTCACTACTGTAAATTGCATTGCTATGAGTATACGGGTATACATATTCTTTCTGATTGGTGTTTCAGGTTTCTTGGGATATACTCCTGGAAGATGGATTACTGGGTCAAATGGAAGTACCATATTTAATTTTATACTTTTTACAACATCACAGGACTACAGGGACAAACATTATCAGTCTTAGCTAACCCTACATACTTTGAGAGGAGACCCTGAAAGGCTACACCACAGGTATAAGGGCAATACCATCAATGTAAGGTGAATCAGAACTAAATTTCCCCTCACAGACCTAAACCTAGTGTTCATTGCTGAACTCTTGGCAATTCCCAAACAGAAGCACTAGTAACAGTTCCTACAGGAGAGTAACATCATTCTGGGTCACAAATTATTTCTATAATTTTTGATACCTAATCTCTAGCATTCAAAACATAAAATAATTAGGCACACATGAGTCAAACATGACTAAAAATTAAGTGAATAAACAAACTATGTAATAGACCATATGGGATCTAGAGATTGGATTTATCAAGCTAAGAGTTTAAATTAACTATGGCTGATATATTTAAGGAAATAAAAACAATATAAAATTTGTCAGATAAATGAAAACTTAAAAAACTATAAACTGTTATAAGCAACATTAAGTATTAAATATATGGGTTTAATGATTTTCATAACTGATTGAGGAGAGTATTAGTGAGTTAGAAGGTAGAGCTGAAGAGAATATGTAAACTTAAGCTCTGATAATTAAACACAAGCAAAATACAAAAGAGAATCTGTTGTAACCTTATCTACTGGTAAACTGTCAGTGAAACATACTTTAAACATATTTTTTAAAAACATAAATCTATTTCTAGGACCAAATAGATTCATTACTAGAATAGATCTACTAGTAAATAGATTTAGGCATAAATTTTAGCAGTAATATTATGTAATACTTTTTGACTAGAGGCCCAGTGCATGAAATTCGGGATCAGGCATAAATGGGCAGTCGGACATCCCTCTCACAATCCAGGACTGCTGGCTCCCAACTGCTCGCCTGCCTGCCTTCCTGATTGCCCCTAACTGCTTCTGCCTGCCAGTCTGATCACCCCCTAACCACTCCCCTGCCAGACTGATTGATGCCTAACTGCTCTCCTGCCAGCCTGTTTGCCCGTAACTTCCCTCCCCTGCAGGCCCGGTCACCCCTAACTGCCCTCTCCTGCAGGCCAGGTCACCCCCAACTGCTCTCCCCTGCAGGCCTGGGTCCCCCCCACCTGCCCTCCTCTGCCAGCCTGGTCACCCCTAACTGCCCTCCCCTGCAGACTTGATCGCCCCCAACTGCCCTCCCCTGCAGGCCTAGTCCCCCTTAACTGCTCTCCCCTGCAGGCCTGGTCACCCCCAACTTCCCTCCTCTGCCGGCCTGGTCACCCCTAACTGCCATCCCCCACAGGCTTGATCGCCCCCAACTGCCCTCCCTTGCAGGCCTGGTCCCTCCCAACTGCCCTCCCCTGCTGGCCATCTTGTGGCGGCCATCTTATGTCCACATGGGGGCAGCCATCTTTGACCACATAGGGGCAGCCATCTTGTGTGTTGGAGTGACAGTCAATTTGCATATTGCTCTTTTATTAGATAGGATATTATTGCTACATTAAAACAATGATTTACTAAAATGCCAGTGTGTGCATTATCTAAGAGATTAAAAGTAAATTAAAATGGACCCTGGCTGGGTACTCAGTTGGATAGAGCATTGTCCCAATGTGCCAAGGTTGCAGGTTCGATCCCTGGTCAGGGTACATACAAGAAGCAACCAATGGATGCATAGATAAGTGGAACAATTATTTCTCTCCCTTCCTCTCTCTCTCAAATATATAAATAAAATTCTTTTAAAAAGTAAATTAAAATGTGTTTATTGGATAAACAGGAGAAGCAAGGATAAGTGGTCTCAGTATCTTGATAGTGAGTTCATATAATGCCTATGCAGTTCTTTCTACTTAGGTTTATCATCTTAGACATAGATTCTACAGGTAGAACCTTTCAAATAAGTATACACACTTCAAGATGAATTTTATAAATAAAAAATTATCAAGAATAACAGGGAATTAATACAAGTTATCAAATAGTTTTTCTTTTTTCCAAATACAGTCTTTGGCTCTACTCTCAAGATATTAACTAAATATTACTATATTTGCAAAGAGTAAATCTCTTCAAATATTAAAATAATAGCAGTAGGTTTACTTTATAAATAACAACTACTTTTAAATTAACTGGAAAGCATTTATTTCATAATCTCAAAAAATCCTTTAAGCTTATTAGAAGACTTAATTGAAGCATTAAGAAGCTAGAATTTAATGTGTATTGTACATTAATAGTCCTGCCTTTGAACTAAGCAGTTAAAAGAAATTCATAGCATTTCCCTGATTGGCAATTGAGATTGCTAAACACATTAGTATTACAACATGACTATACAATGTTATTTTAAACTCCATTTCACAATCTCTATAATTGCCTCATTATATAAAATGTACTGTTCTCTGAACTAATGAAGAAAATTTGCATTTGTATACTTATGTGATGAAATTCAATAAAAACATTTTTTATAACTGAAATCTAAACATAAAACTTAGATTCCTGGATACTAACAGTTTTCAAAAGCTTTAAATCATGAAAATGCTACTTGTCTTTCCACTATATGTTTAATCACATACTCTAGTCAGCCCTCAACCCAGCTTCCCTTTCCTTACTACTTTTTTTTAATACAAAAAAAAAGCACAGTGATTAATGTTTTGTCACTTTAATCAAAGAGAGGTTAAATTATTAGTAAAAGTTAGTCTTTGCGCACTAAAAACTCTATTCAAAATACTTTGATAAGATTAGGTTCACAAGTTAATGAACAGCATGAAATCAGATAATTTTCTAGTGAAATCACCATAGAGCTAGTTCAAACAAAAGGGAGGGAACGTGAAGCTGATTTTACTTCTCTTCAGTTGTGTATATTTTAAGATATAAGAAGACCAGATTTCTTCTAGAGAGGGAAAAATGGAATAGGTAGATTGCAGCATTAGAATAAACATCATATTGAGAAAGTAGAAAAAATATTATTAGTCACTATTTTTAAAAGCAATTTTAATTAAAGTCACTTTAGGCTGAATTTTTAGAACTTATTATATAAACAGACCATATTTGTGTATTATGCTTTATAGATTCAGTCTAGAATATCCTGAGTTTCATTAGAGTTCTTATAGAAAGATAATTAGCTTGAAGTGAAGAAATGAAATGCTATATTCTGTGTGTGTGTGTGTGTGTGTGTGTGTCTTTAGTTAAAAAAAATTAACCCAGTAAATTTACAGTTAGTGATTCAAGGATATTATCAATCATTTGCAATCAATTATAATAGATAATTCAGTTTCCTATTTCCCATCATGACAGGTGCCTCTCAAAAATTTATAAGGCATATAAAAATTATCAATCTATTTTTCAAAATTCACGAGGTTTGGGGAGTTTTCTTTTGAGCAAGTATTATAACTCCAATGGCTTAAATATTAAATAGCCTAAAAACTTGGACATTTTGAAGTAAACAATCAACTGATCACATATCAATTCTAATGTAACACCCAAATATTTTTAATGAATGATTATTTCAATAAGTTTAGAAATGTTCCCATGCACCAAGTTAGAAGCCAATTCAAAATCAAATTAATGTACCAAAAGAAAACAATCCCAAACCATGAAATAATATAAAATAACTAGAGGCCCGGGGCACAAAATTCATGCACGGGGAGGGGGGGTGTCCCTCAGGCCAGCCTGCACCCTCTCCAATCTGGGACCCCTCGAGGGATGTCTGACTGCCCGTTTAAGTCTGGTCGCCACCAACTGCCCTCCCTTGCAGGCCTGGTCCCTCCCAACTGCCCTCCTCTGCTGGCCATCTTGTGGTGGCCATCTTGTGTCCATATTGGGGCAGCCATCTTTGACCACATGGGGGCAGCCATCTTGTGTGTTGGGAGTGACGGTCAATTTGCACATTACTCTTTTATTAGATAAGATATAGGCCTGGTGCAAGGGTGGGGGCTGGCTGGTTTCTTCTGAAGGGTGTCCCAGATCAGGGTAGGGATTCCCTTGGGGCATGGGTGGCCTGGGCGAGGGGCCTGTGGTGGTTTGTAGGCCAGCGATGCAGCCCGGCGACCCAAGCGGAGGCCCTGGTATCTGGGATTTATTTATCTTCTATAATTGAAACTTTGTAGCCTTGAGCAGGGCCAAGCCTCCTGCTCGCTCCATGGCCACAGCCATTTTTGTTGGGATTTAATTATCTTCTATAATTGAAACTTTGTGTCCTTGAGTGGAGGCCAAGGCAGGCCAGGGCTGCGGGAGCTTGGCTTCCTCCATTGCTGGGGGCAACTCAAGCCTCCTGCTCTCTCCAGCTCCGTGGCTGCCGCAATTTTTGTTGGGATTTATTTATCTTCTATAATTGAAACTTTGTAGCCTTGCATGGAGACCTGGGCTGGCCAGGGTGTGCGGAAAGCTTGGCTTCCCATTACCAGGGAAACCTAAGCCTCCTGCTCGCTCTGTGGCCGCAGCCATCTTGGTTGGGTAAATTTGCATACTCGCTCCTGATTGGCTGGTGGGCATGGCTTGTGGGTGTAGCAGAGTGATGGTTAATTTGCATATTACTCTATTATTAGATTGGATAATAAAGCTAAAATTATTAAGGTGGTTTTAATAGTTTGAATTCCTTTTTAGCATTTTTATTAAATCTTTATGGACATTTCCTCTCCTGGATTTAATAAGACTGTCTGATTCATGAGACAATGAGACAGAGCTAACAGTGTCTCCCACAAGTAACAATATAGATGTGCACACTGTAAAACACAACTCTGTGGTTTTGTTCTCTAGTCACTTAAATTTGCTTTGACAAGGATGAGTCAATACAAACATATCTCCTGCAAAAGAAAATCCAACGTAGAAAAACCATCCCAAATGATAACACTGCCCGGCTGGTAGTCTTGAAAATTGAAGAGCTGGTACAAATGCAATGCGGAATGTGTCTATTTGCAGTTTGTACCAGCTGTACCTGATCTGAGACAGCTTCCTTGCATTTGCCTGTTTCTCCTGACAGTTGATAGAAGTGCCATCTTATATTTGATTAAGTAGATAATTATGTCCTGACTTGAACTAGTTGTTGTTGTTTTTTTTTAATGCTCCATCATTTTCTGTTTTCACCACTGGTAGGAGTTTTCTCTTTACACTTTTTAAAATGATCAAGTTTAAACATGTATGTGCACACTAAAGAGTAGTAGTAAAAGAAATAATTTCACACCATAACCCTTATGTCCACTTTTCCTATTGCCTTTTCCCTCTTGTCATCACTTCCTTTCCCTTTGAATTAAGCACCATCATGAATTTTGTATCTATCATTCCCTTTCCTTCCTTTACACTTTTTCCATCAATGCAGGTATTTCTAAACAGGATATGTTTTCAAATTTTCCCAGTTTTCAAATTTAATTAATTGTAATAAAACTACAGCATTCCTCTATGACTTGCTTCTTTTGATCAATATTATGCTTTTGACATTCATCCATGTTGAAGTAATTCATTTCCCCAACTGTATAGTATCCCAAGGCATAAGTATATCCATCGATTAGGTGGATATTTCAGTTATTTCCAGTTTGAAATTATTATGAAAAGTATTGCTGTAAATAATCTTGTGTGTAACTTCTGCTACACGTGCACAAATACTTCCTTGGGGCAAATGTCTAGGAGAGTGATTGCTGGGTTGTAGAAAAGGCACAAAATAAACCTTACTGGTTAATTCCAAGGACATTATACCATTTATACTCCCACCAGCTGTGTGTGAGGTTTGCTTCAGCTCCATAGCTTCACCAACAGTGGCACTGTCAGACTTTCAAAGTTGTTCCACACTAGTAGCAAAAAAAATTTACTAATTGCAAAAAAAATTTGCTCTTAAAGTCAAAAAAATCTAAATTATAAATTTAATAGTGGCCAGGTGCACAAAATTCATGCACAGGGACGGGGAGGGTGTCCCTCAGCCCGGCCTGCACCCTCTACAATCTGGGACCCCTCGAAGGATGTCCTACTGCTGGTTTACAGGGATCGGGCCTAAACCGGCAGTCGGACATCCCTCTCACAACCTGGGACTGCTGGCTCCTAACCGCTCACCTGCCTGCCTGCCTGATTGCCCCTAACCACTCTGCCTGCCAGCCTGCTCACCCCCAAACGCCCCCCCTGCCAGCATGCTCGCCCCTAACTGCCCCCCATACCAGCGTGCTCACCCCCAACAGCCGCCCCCCGCTGGCCTGCTCACCCCCAACTGCTCCCTCTGCTGGCCTGCTCAACCCCAACTGCCCCCACCCGCTGTCCTGATCACACCCAACTGACCCCCACTGATGGCCTGCTCACCCCCAACTGACCCCCCCTGATGGCCTGCTTACCCCCAACTGGCCCCCCTGCTGGTCTGCTCACCCCCAACTGCCCCCACTCACCGGCCTGATCACCTGCAATGGCCCCCCCGCAAATGGCCTGATCACCCACAACTGCCCTCCCCTCTTGGTCTCTAACTGCCTCTACCTCAGCCCTACCACCATGGCTTTGTCCAGAAGAATGTCCAGAAGGTCTCCTGGAAGGTCTCCCAGTCTAATTAGCATATTACCCTTTTATTGGTATAGTTTTACCAGAGGCCCGATGCACAAAATTCGTGCAAGGGCCTTGGCCCTTGCAGCCCTGGCTTCATCCAGAAGGTCATTCAGCTGTCTGGCCTAATGAGCATATTATGCTTTTATTATTATAGATAGTGTTATTTTTGACATTTAACCCATCCAGAATTGCTTTATATGCAGACTCATGAACTAGGTATTCAATTTTAATATTTTTTTTTTACATGGATAACCAATTATCCCAAACCATTCATTGAATAGCCCATCCTTTGATAAATGTCACCATTGTCATTTATCAAATCCTCTTTTTCTCTGATGTACTGAAGTCTCATTAAGAGATGCTTAGTTTTGGGGTTCCTGATGTATCTTTTGTAGAATTCTTTAGAATTACTGTGTCTGAGAATTGATTAATGTCTTTTAATAGTTCCAAAAATTTTACCTTTTTGCCTTGCCTCTATTAAGTCCATTTGGAACCGCAATTGAACATATATTACATCTTCTCACTGTCTCCTCCACGACTCCTTCATATTTTACATTTTATATTCTCTGATTCATATTTTACCATTTTTTAAGTCTCAGAACTTAATATGGAAAATTTCTTCAGTTCTAACTTTAAGTGTACTAATTTTTGCTTCAGCTATGTCTAATCTGCTTTTAAATTCATCCACTGAGCTTTTAAAAAAAACATTATGTTGACTCCATACAAGTTCTCTGGTTCTTTTTCAAATCCACTGTTTCCACTTCACATTTTAAAACTTCACTTTTATTTCTTTTATTATATTAAATATTGTAATTTTTATCCTGCATGAAAATTATGATATCTGACAATATTCCAGTTCTGTTTTTCTCATCTTATCTATAGTTGCTTTGTTTTCCAGAGTGAATATGTGTGTTTTTGCTTGTTTGTTTTATTTTGTTTTGTTTTGAATATCAGTCACTGATTTTCCAGAGCATGTTACTGGGGAAATTCTTTGAAGATGAGATTGAAGTTGTCTTCCTCCAGGGAGGAAATAGTGATTCCTACTATCACTACTAATGACAGAGCACTTCATTTAAGTTCACCACCTAAATTTTGTTCAATCTGTAACCACGTGTGATTGGCACATTTCTCACTTTTCTATAACTTCAGTGTTGTGGTTAGTAATCTTTAAACAACATTTAAAAAAACTGTTAACCCTGCATTTTAATAATTCAATCAGAAGGGACACTTGGATTAATTTGCCATAATGCCAGAACTGAAAATGTACTCATATTTTAAGACTTTATTTTCTCTAATTTTTTTTTAACTCATAGTTAGTGAGCTGTTATAAAGGGGCTGCCTTAAATTCAAGGTTACTTCTCCAAATGCAAGATTTCTGGCTTATAAGGGTTCAGAACAACGACACATCTGGGATCCATCGAATTCTGGCAAAACTATAGCTATGTGACCTAATCCATTCTCACAGGTAGTTACCAGACTGCAGGGAGCCATCGGTACCAAAAGGAGCACAACTCACCAAAGGTTACATTTTCCATTTCTAAAGTTTCCTCAGTTCCTGGGCTCCAACCTTCAAGCTCTGTCACATAAAAATTGCAGAAGGAACCCTGAGGCCCGAGGCTGACTGAGGGATACCTGTACACTACTCACAGGAAGTTGTCCAGGTCCATTTCTTACTTTTTTTGTTTCTCTTTTTTTTTTCATTATTTCTCTGACTCTGATTCTGACCATCATTTGTGCTTGGATTTGGTAACCTGGTCACTGAAAACAAGTTCTTACCCTTGGTCTAATCCTTTAGCTCCTTTATTTCCTCCATGGTAATCTGCCTTCCACACACCTTTTCCTGTTTTAGACCGCATTCCATTTGTTCTGGTCCTGGCTCTATGAGTCAACTCTAGCTATTCCTCATCTTCCTTGAGCACGTGACTTACCTAGATCTATATTACAGAATATAGGATGCAGAAGGGAATGTCTTGCACCCTTCAGTTAAGCAGGCACTACTACTCAAAGCATCCTGTTGAGAGAGCTACCTGAATGGGCCTCCCGTCAGGTGTCAGCACCTCTTCCGAAAGCTCCATCATCTTCAGGGCCATGAGTGCAATGGGCTTTGCGTGGCAGAGGCTTTTTCTGTGCAGTCCTGCAGCGACACAGTATGCGTCACCTATTGTTTCCACCTGCAGCAATCAGACAAATCAAATGCAAACATGTGATAAACGGCCGGAATAGAAATGATCGGTTATCTGCAATCACAAATGTTGCTGAAAAACATGTCAGCAAAACACCGACAAATTAAGCAATTAGACCACTGAGAATAATCTGAGCAGAGTTTGCAAACAGTCTCAGTCAAATGCTGGCATCTCACGCCAGGGCATCGCATCGCCATTATCACCATGGATGATCCCTGAAATGGAGAACAACTGGGACATAAAACAATATTCTCTGTGAAAAAAGAATCGTCGGTATTTTACCCAGACCAGTGGTCGGCAAACTCATTAGTCAACAGAACCAAATATCAACAGTACAACGATTGAAATTTCTTTTGAGAGACAAATTTTTTAAACTTAAACTTCTTCTAACGCCACTTCTTCAAAATAGACTCGCCCAGGCCGTGGTATTTTGTGGAAGAACCACACTCAAGGGGCCAAAGAGCCGCATGACCCAGACAGTTTACAAATAATGACCTTTCCCAAAGCCGCCCTCTCATCTTCCTCAAACCTTCAATAGTGGCTATATTTGAGATGAGTAATTACTGTGCACAATGCCATGCATAGTCCCATCATTAAAGAGTTAATAGGCACTGTGAGAGTCTTTCTGACCCAGTTCTAATTCTGAATTGCCATTGCTTTTGTTCAATATTTTAAGTATTGACCCCAGGTTAAAATCCCCAAATTTCCAAAGCATAGAAGAGGCATAAAAATTAGGCACAGCTTATTTTCAGAGGAAAGTTCACTAGTTATCCAAAGTAAATATGATGGTAAAATCCTCAAGTGTTCTAATATTTTAATTAGAGAAAAGAGATGAAATATTGTATAAAATGCTCAATTCCAATATCATATTTTCTCCAAAGCCCTCCATGGCCCTCTATTAGTTCCTAGTAGAACAAATCCTTTCTTCTGTTCTGTTTCAGCATTTTCCACACCACTTTGCTATAGTTTTAATCATAGGCTATAATCAATATCTATCTATGTATAAGCAATATATACTCCTGGTTATGATGTGAGCTCTTTAAAAATGGGACATCTGTTTTTTTATCTCTGTATTCACAGGGCTTATTATGGTGTTAAAATGTAGATATTTAACAAATATCCACCAAGTGAATAAATTAATCTACCATGTTTAACATGATTATAACAACAGACATTCTAATTGTTTTCTCATTTCACTTTTTTTTCATGAGCATCATATAGATCAGTGTAGGAAAAAATGCCTTTAAATGACCAGACATGCTTTTATCCTAAATATACCAAGAATTGTAAGATATTCTATTAGTTAAGATTTAATAGCCATAATTAAATTTCACATGAATGTATGCCAATACTATAAATGTATTAAGAGATGTACTGTACTGCATTAAATTCTGTGACCATTAATTTAGACAATATGATGAGAAAACTTAAGAAGCCTAAGAAGCCAAAATTATCACTCGCTTATCAGAATCTTATCAGGAAATACACATAAAAAATGATTCTAATACCCTCAGACCTATCATGAAGTTCAAAATTTTCACTTCAAGATCTGTTTTCTGATGCCAGAAAAAATGGAAATGAAATCATATAAGAACAGAAAGACAATGCAATGTGAGTTGGCAAAGGTTTTATTCCAAAGACTAGGATACTAGTATCCTTCCCCCAAAGAATTTCCACTGAGAAAGACACCCAGCAAATAATAAACGTTAATATGTGGCCATTTATTATTTCTTCCTTAGAAACACAAAATCCTTTGCTAATTCCCACATTTATCTCATCCTTTTGTATTTCTACACAATTTTAAAATCTAGAACACTGTTAACCATGTACTTTGAGACTAACTTCTGATTTGTGGATATTAGAGCACGTAGTCAATTTGTTTGTATAAACTGAATTGTGTCAGAGTCACTCTGAGCATGTGTGTTCCTGGAACATGATCTCTTCTTGAAATCCCTTCTGTCATCATTTTCCTCAGTAGCATCATCTCCATTGTCATTTCAGCAAAAGTTTATTGAGTACCATTAAATGTGCATTTCCAGAAATTATACCAAAAGAATAAAGATTAGTTATATGTTGCACTTTCTCCACAGGAGTACGTAACATAATAGTGCAGATAAGTTGAACCAATATGTTATTAATTTATACAAAACATAAATCTAATCAAGTAGAAGATAAATATGTGCACAACATAAATGTAACAAATTCACATTGAAACTCATACATATCGTGTAAGATTTTATAGCATTTAGTTTCCAAATATTTGAAGTCAGAATAGCGATCAGAAATAACAGGATCAAGAGAGTCAATAAATAGACACAAAAAAGTATGGCCCTTAGTAAAATGTAACATTCTCACAATTATTCATAAACACCCAAAATAAAATTTAAAAAATCTAAAAGATGTTTCCACCACGCTAGGCTAGACTGTGCTGCATTAACAAAACAACCTCCAAACCTGAATGCCCTAAAATAACAAGGGTTTGTTTCTGACTCGTGCTACATATTCATGTGGGTTAAAAGCCTGGGGGCAGAGGAGAGAAACACCTTGCCATGACTCTTCAATCGGGGTACAAGGCTAACAGAACCTCCTCACCTGGAGCTAGTTGTCATGACAGAGAAAAGCAAGCTCTGACAAATTATACACTAGCTTTTAAAGCTGTGCCCAGATGTGACATATATAGCTTCTTCTCAAGATTTATTCACCAAACCAAGTCACATGGCTATATGCTTGACATAAAGAGGATGGGAAAATGCTACCAATCTTGTGCCCATGGAAGAGCCAGTAACATTTGGCAAATAGCACTAGCGAATAATGAGTGAATAGGGAATAGTTTAAAAGTTTTCATATACCCAGGTGTCTCTAAAGTACAGGCAGTATATCTTGTGTGATGTTTTTCTTTCCTTGCAGATACATTCAGCATCTTAACCTGAAAATCTTGCCTGAAATACTACCACCTTAGTAATGCAGCTTTCCATTAAAGGTCCATTCTTTTCTCTTCTCTAAAAAAGCATCACTGTCGGGTCTATACATGTTCAACAGAATTAAGTATATGTGAAAATTCTAGTGGCTTCTATTCGAAATCATTAGTTGATTTTGCTTCATGAGGAGCTGCAGAAATGAAAGCATTATGTATCGATTACAATTGATCTTCAGGATGTTTCCTTGAGTTAAACAAAAGTAAAACAAATGGACATTGTGAACATACTACAAAAAGCTGCCATAAAGTTGACTATGTTTTGAATTCCTTTATAATTGCTTGTGTTTTTTAAATAAAAATTTAAATATAACGGATCACCTAAAATAGCGCATTTCCTTTATTTTCAGCATCTCCAACCTGCTCTTAAATAAGAATGAAAATAAGGATGGTTAAACTACGCATGGAGATGGAAAAGACAGTGCTATGCAAATGTCTGCAAACTTTATATTCTTTCCTGAACACAGAAGAGGAGGTTTAAATACTAAAAATATTATGGACAAATGTTGTCCCACAATTATTTTTATAGCTGCCTTTATCAAACTTTAAAAAAGTGGCCTATCTCGATATATCTTCTTCACAATCCCTTATTGTCAAAATTCTCTCATTTCAGAAATAAACTTTTTATTTATTATTTTTAAATATATTTTATTGATTTTCTTTATAGAGAGGAAGTGATGAGAGAGAAACATCGATCAGCTGCCTCCTGCACACCTCCTACTGGGGATGTGCCTGCAACCAAAGTACATGCCCTTGACCAGAATCGAACCTGGGACCTTTCAGTCCACTGGCCGATGCTCTATCCACTGAGCCAAACCAGTTAGGGCAGAAATAAACTTCTTATGCATTCACTCTGTTTATTTACTTTAGTTTTATTTATTTATTTATTTATTTATTTATTTATTTATTTATTTATTTATTGTTGAAAGTATTACGTAAGTCCCCTTCTCCCCCCATTGACCTCACAACTCCACCCCACTCCAGGCCTTCACCACTCTATTGTCTGTGTCCATGGGTCATGCCGTATAAGCATATGAGTTCATTGGCTGTCTCTTCCCTCCTCCCTTCCCACCTTCTCCTGCCTTCCCTCTGAGCTTTGACTGTCTGTTCGATATTTCTATGCCTTCCCTCTGAGGTTTGACTGTCTGTTCAATGTTTCTATTTCTCTGGGTCTCTTTATGTTCATCAGTTTATGTTGTTCATTAGATTCCATATATGAGTGACATCATGTGACACTTACCCATCTCTGAGTGGCTTATTTCACTTAGCATAATGCTCTCTGGTCCATCCATGTTTTGCAAATGGTAAGAGTTCTTTCTTTTTTACAGCTGCATAGTATTCCATTGTACAGATGTACCACAGATTTTTAATCTACTCATCTGCTGATGAGCACTTAGGCTGTTTCCAAATCTTAGCTATTGTAAATTTCCCTATTAAAATACCAATGGCATATATCACAGACCTAGAACAAATACTCCAAAAATTTATATGGAATCAAAAAAGACCTTGAATAGCCACAGCAATCTTGAGAAAGAAGAACAAAGTTGGAAGGATCACAATACCAAATATCAAGTTATACTACAAAGCTATTGTACTCAGAACAGCCTGGTACTGCCACAAGAACAGGCATATAGACCAATGGAACAGAACAGAGACTCCAGAAAACGACCCAACCATTTATGTTCAATTAATATTTGACAAAGAAGGCAAGAGCATACAATGGAGTCAAGACAGTCCCTTCAATAAATGGTGTTGGGAAAATTGGACAGATACATGAAAAAAAAAAAAGAAAAAGAAACTAGAGCACCAACTTACACCATATACAAAAATAAACTCAAAATGGATAAAAAACTTAAATGTAAGGTGTGAAACCATGAAAATCCTAGAAGAAACCATTAGCAGGAAAATCTCAGATATCTCTTATAACAATATGTTTACCGATACATCTCCTAGGACAGTGGTCAGCAAACTCATTAGTCAACAGAGCCAACTATCAACAGTACAATGATTGAAATTTCTTTTGAGAGCCAAATTTTTTAAACTTAAACTTCTTCTAACGCCCAGGCCGTGGTATTTTGTGGAAGAGCCACACTCAAGGGGCCAAAGAGCCGCATGTGGCTCGCGAGCCGCAGTTTGCCAACCACGGTCCTAGGACAATGGAAACTCAGGAGAAAACAAACAAATGGGACTACATCAAAATAAAAAGCTTCTGCACAGCAGAAGAAACCATCAACAAAATAACAAGAGAGCCCACAGCATGAGATAACATATTTGCCAATGATATATCTGATAAGGGGTTAACCTCCAAAATTTATAGGGAACTCATACAACTTAACAAAAAGAAGATAAACAATCCAATTAAATAGTGGGCAAAGAATCCAAATAAACAGTTCTCCAGGGTGGACATACAGAAGGTCAGAATGCTCATTATCAACAAATCAACAATGATAAGTGCTGGCGAGGATGTGGATAAAAGGGAACCCTGGTACACTGCTGGTGGGAATGCAGACTGGTGCAGCCTCTGTGGAGAACAGTTTGGAGTTTCCTCAAAAAATTAAAAATGGAACTAGCATTTGACCTAGTGATCCCACTTGTAGGAATATATCCTGAGAAATTAGGAACACTCATTAGAAAGAATATATGCACCCCCATGTTCATATTGACTTTAGTTTTAGATTGATCATGTAAAATAATTTATTTTAGCACTAAAAGAATATCATTCCTGTAACATTCTTCATCCTTCCTTCCAGGCTAATGTTTAAGAAATATCTAAGAGGTTTCTTGGAAATTTGGGCACAGTGGGGAGAGAAGAGTGTGTTTGTTGTAGGGAGACTGTGGTATTGGAACAAGGATTGGATCAGCCTAAAAGAACACTGCATGCAATAAGGCAATTAATCACCCCTGTGCCTTGGGACTCATGATACCTCAGTCCTTCAGTACTGCAACCCTTAGTCTGTCTTCCTTTGAACTTCCTATAATTTGTGAAAGAGAGCTTAGGTAGAGGTAGTAAGAGCAGAGAGTCAGCAAACTTTGTTAGTCTACCTTGTACTTGTAGCCTGTCCTGAGATATCTGAACTCTTTCACTCCTAGTTGATATGAACCTCAGGAAATCTGCATGGTAGCCAATAAGCATGGTTGTTGGAGGGTTTATTCCAAAAGGTGGAGTCCCAGAATGTGGGTACAGTTTAATTGATGAATCTTGTACCTTCACTCAAGTGCCACTGCATTCACCCGAACATGGGTTTCAGCTGGAGGAGGGCCGTGCCAGCCTGAGCATTCACTGTCACCAAATCCAGACTGAAGAAAGTCCTTGAGGACACCATATTCAGTGGCCACAGCCTTACCACCTCCTTTACCTCTAACACTTTGTTTTCTTTCACAACTTCTATTCCTCTCCCCATGGACATCACTCCATCATCTTCTCTTGTTCCTCCCCCTCCTCCACCTTTTCTTTTTCCAGGACCCCTGTCTCTCCTCCTGCTTTTCACCCACAACTTCCATTACTCTCCTAATCTCTTTAGCTGCCAGTGAGAAGATGGCACATTTGTCAGTCACTATCTTTTTAGGCAAACCCCCACACCAGCTAATGCCTGAGACTTCTATTCCACTGTGAACCAGATCTCTGTAGGGCATTCCACCCAACATTAATAGGACGTGGTGGGGGGCCTCCCTCCTGAATGTGGATCACTCACCAGTACCAGAGATTCCAGAAAAATTGAGGCATCACAGGTGATGACTGGCAGGATGGGGTAACCTGAATATTGCCACAACCCTGTGACCCAACTCTAAAGAAGGGGTCACAGGGTCAGAATACCAAGTAAGAGTTTTATCAACTGTTTCAAATTATATCAAATTTCTACATTTTTGGGAAACTATGAAATTATTTCCCAGGAATTGTCCTATCAGAAAGCTTTTCAAATGCAACACTCAGGACCACCTGCCTAAGAATCACCCAAAAATACTTGGTAAAAATTAGATCCCCATGCCCCACCTAAATCAAACTCCCAGCCATATGCATTTTCCCATGTATTTTATGGTGTATATTATGATTCTCAAAATGTGAAGATTCGTGGTATATGATGTGAGTTAAAAATATTACAACATTCATCTAGATAGTCACTTCTTTTAAGAGCCAATGAGCTTTCAGAAAAGAGAAAAGCACTTCTATCCTTATCTCCAGCCATTCCCATATACTCCTCTCTCTTTCACTCTACCAATAGGGATAATAAACTTTTCCAGATACTTCCTTATTTGTCAGAATCTTAGATTTCAACTTCTAGCCCCCACACATACACCCCAAATGCTGAGAATCACCTAGCACAGTAGATATTCAATGATCCAAAGAAAGTTTGTTGAGTTTAACTAAATACATCCAAGTGAATTGTGCATACTGGTTTAGCAATTCAAATGGAAACTTAAAAATTTACTAACAAAGCTTAAAAAAACCTTCATTCTTTAAAAATAAAATCTATCTAATTACACTCACTTTAGTTGATGTTTCTGACCCAAATACTACTTCTTTTAAGGAAGTCTCTGTAGTGCTCAGCTGATACAGCATCTAAAAGGAGGTCATGGATATAAATAGAACAGTGATTTGGCCTGGGAACTATTCCCAAATGAGGGAAAATAGAATCCAAATGACGGCCTATCAAAGAAAGCTCTTTTCCTGATAAAACTCTCAGTATATCTATCAAAGTACATTTCAGTTCTGCCCAGGAATCTCAGTCATGAAGAAAATACTGTTGCCAAGCTCCAGGTTGTTTATCATGAAGATTATTGAATACTGAGGCATATTAGCAAAGAAAAATATATTAAAATAGCCAGTCAAAATTTCTTTCTAAATTCTCAAGTTAGATGTGGGAGACTGAACAGTTCTTTCTACTGTACAGTAAACTGTCTTCTAAGATCTTCACTAATATGACTCCAATGCCCACTTTTATTCACCACTATCACTTTAATTTAGTCCATGCCCCAATCACAATGAATAACTCAATGTTCTTTACAAACTTTCTATACTTCCCACCCCCGCATTTATAGTCAAAGTTACTACTCAAAATCCATCCATTCACTCTTTATAAAAATAAGTATTGAGTCTATTATTTTCAAGAACAAAATTTCTGGGGATTCCTGATTTACCAGAATTTTAAACATTTTCCCAGAATATGGTGAATTTCTGCTATAATTTTTAGTAAACATATAATGAATTCTAAACAATATTAGTTGCCAAAACAGTGAAGTTTCAAGACTTATTATATAACTATAGTAATCAAGACAGTGTGGTATTGGTGGAAGAATAAGCAAATTCATTAGAGGAACAGAATAGAGATCCCAAAAATAGACCCCCATAATAGAGTCAACTGATCTTTGAAAAAGGTGGAAAAGCAACATATGGAGCAAAGATAGTCTCTACAACAAATGATGCTGGAACAACTGGATATCCACATGCAAAAAAAGAGGATCTAGACACAGACCCTCCACCCTTCACAAAAATGAACTCAACATGATCACAGACCTAAATATAAAATGGAAAACTATATAACTCCTAGAAGATAACATAAAAGAAAGCCTTGATCACCTTGGGTATTATGATGCCTTTTTAGATACAATAACAAAGACACACTCTATAAAAGAAAAATCTAGTAAGCTAAACTTTATTAAAATTAAAAACTTCTATACTATGAAAGACAATATCAAGAGAAGGAGAAGACAAGCCACAGATTGGGAAAACATATTTGGAAAAGATACATCTGACAAAGGACTATTATACAAAATATTTAAAGAACTCTTAAAATTCAACAATTAAAAAAAATCTGATTTTTTAAAATGATACAAAAACCTTAACAGACACGACACCAAAGAAGGTATAGAGATGGAAAAAATTAATATGAAAAGATCTTCACATCATATGTCATCAGGGAAACACATATTAACACAACACTGAGATACACCACTATGCACCTATTAAAATGGCCAAAATCCAGAACACTGACAACACTGAATGCTGATAAAGATGTGAAGCAACAGGAACTCTCATTCATTGCTGCTGGAAATGCAAAAAGGTACAGCTATTTGGAAGACATTTTGGTGGTTTCTTATACAACTAAACATATCCTTACCATATGATCCAACTAAACATATCCTTACCATATGATCCAGTTCTGGAATATGTCAGAACATATTCCAACTATGCTCCTTGGTGTTTACCTAAAGGTGTTGAAAACTTATGTACACACAAAAACCTACTCACAGATGTTTATAGCAGCTATGTATAAAATTGCCAAAACTTGGAAGCAATCAAGATGACTTTTCAGTACATGAATGGATAAATAAATTGTGGTACATCCAGGCACAAAATATTATTTGACACTAAAGAGAAATGAACTATCAAGCCATAGAGACATATCAAGACATAGAGACTTAAATGCATATTACTAAGTGAAAGAAGCAAATCTGGAAAGGCTACATGCTGTGTGATTCCAGCTATATAAAATCCTGGGAAAAGTAACACTGTGAGGACAGTAAGTAGACCAGTGGTTGCCTGTGATTGAAGGGATGGGATGAACAGGTGGAGCAGAGATAACTTTTAGGGCAGTGAAAATACTCTGTATGATATTACAATGATGGATATATGTCATTATACATTTGTCTTAACACACAGACTGTGAAATATGAGAGTGAGCCCCAAGATAAACTATGAATTTCTAGTGTTGTGTCAAAGTAGCTTCATCTTTGGTAAAAATGTACCATTCTGGTGAGTGATACTGATAATTCAGAAGACTATGGTGGCAGAATGCATATGGGAAATCTCTGTACCTTTCTCTCAATTTTATTGTAAACATAAAACTGTATTAGGAAAAATAAAGTCTTTTTTCTTAAAAGTAGACAGTACAGCCCAGTTAATAAATCAAGTAGAAATATTAAAATTCACTTTTTAAATGAACATAATCTAACATCCATAAATCCTAATAGTCTCAGGTATTTATGGAATTACTTTCTTTTATCCAGATTAATTACAGTTTAGAAAACAAGCCTTCCCCCAACCCCTGTTCTATGAGCCAAATTTGTCACGTTTCCACACCCATCTTTCAAGTCATTTCTTTTCTGAAAGTATCCCCAATCTTTCAGTAAGATATCATCTTTGCTTCTTTTGGAACCTCAATAAAACTTGGCTTCTACACCTCTTATACTGCAGTCATTGTGTTTATACTTTTTTTTTTTATTATCATCCTGTCTAGGTGGCTAAGTCATTTAACTTTAAAGGCAAGGACAATATGTTGGTTATCTTTTTTAAGTCCCACAGGGACTAGCATAGTGCTAGTATAGTAGACACTTCAAAAATTATGACTGAGTCAAATTGTATTATAAACATCTCTATCAAGAGCTAGGTCAATAGAGATAATGTATAAATTACCTTTACAAATCAGTCATTGTTAAATGACTCCAAAATATGTCTATTCTATCAACTCAGGTTAAATCTACATAATGCCAAAATAAGAACATATTCCAGTTATTGGGTAATTTATATAAACAATGGCATGGAAGTATTTCACTAAGTAGACAAAATTGACCAGTTCACTGAGGGTTCCAATATTGACTCAAGCCTCTTGTACCTTGCTAGCCCAGATAAGGTATGTATTTAAATTATGGCAAAACTATCTTGATGTTCTACTTTTGTCTAATAACTATCCAAACCTATACCCCACCCCATTTTAAAGTGATTTTTATAAAGCAAATCTACTTGGGTCACACTGCCCTTCAAAATTCTTTAATGACTTCACAATTGCTGGATCACTCCTATGATTAACACCAAAACCCTTGAAATGGCTAAAATGTGTAGATTTTAGCTCCTAATTACTTCTGTAACATTTATCTTGTGCTAATCTTAATGTCTTCATTTCTTTAGTTGTGAGACTTCCCAGAGAAGCCTTATGGAATAGAAAAGGGCTGAGCAATGCTAACTCCACTACCTATCAGTGTTGTGAGCTCAAACAAGCTGTTTAACCTTTTAAAATCTCATTTTATTCTTCTGTGAATGGGAGATAATATCTATTTTGTAAAGTTGCTGCAAAGATTAAAGAAGATAATTTTATAACCCTCTAGTAATAATTATAATTTTAATTAACCATTAACTATGTATTATTTAATTATTTAATGGCTATCACCAATGCTCAGTTACAAGCAACTAACAATATGAAACATGACTGTCTTATCTACCATTTTGCCCCTATGCCTAATTTAGTACTTAGAACACAGACAATAATAAATAATTATTTGTTAAATATAAAATAAATCAATAAACATATAAAGAATTTAGCATGGTCTCTGGCACATATTAGGCACTCAACAAATATTAGCCCTACTATAGACTGATTGTGTCCCCCCAAAATTCATATGTTGAAATCTAATCCCCAAGGTGATATTTGGTTGTAGGACTTTGGGGAAGCGATTAGGGACCTTTGTAAGGGCTCCACCCTCATGAATGAGATTAGTCCTTCTAAAAGAGACCCCAGAGAGCTCCTTGTCCCTTCTGCCACATGAGGACACTGCAAGAAGACAGCCATCAATAAAGCAGGAAGTCGGCCCTCACTAGACACCTAATCTGCCAACACCTTGATTTTGGGCTTCCCAGCCTCCAGAACTGTGATAAATAAGTTTCTGTTGTTTATAAGCCACCTACTCTATGGTCTTTTTGTTTTAGAAGCCTGAATGGACTAAGACAATCTCCTTCCCTTCCTTCACAGCAAATTCCTCAAGACACTCTCTCTAGCCTTAGCCTTCTCTCATATAAATGACTCCAGATGTGTCACCCGCAACAAAAATGTGAGACCAATACCACTGTTTCCAGTTTATAGAAGTAGAAGCTGGGCACAGATGGGTCTTGTGACTTAAGTAAAAAGGACAGAATAAAATTAGCACTTCAGGCTTAATATCTAATACCCTTCCCCCTATATTTCACTGTCGTTGATTGGACTGTCATAAGCAACTTCAACAGTCCTTGTCTGGCTTCTTCTTAAGGGTCAAAGGACCTTCTTTCATCAGAGGTCTGAAACAGGCCCTACAGTTTATAAGGCAGTGACACTAGTAATAAGTGGAAAAGGGAGAGGCATACAGTTTTATTTTTATGACAACAGGAAAAAAATCTGTACAATATCAAACTTTGAAAATCACAGGAATACATTTTAGAATATTCCTTTACATTATTTTAAAGACAGCATTATTTTAATAGTTAGCTTTCACAGATTTCAATACATAGGCACATACACACTCACCTCCACACACACACCTGGATCAAAAGTCTAAGAATTTTGCTTCAGTGATTTCTTAGTTTTCCAACTTATTCAAAGCCATGTTAACAGTTCAAAGCTTGAAAAATGCATCAAAATGTATAAACATTCACCACCAAATACTCAAATTTAAGATAAAGTTACATATCATTTCTTCCACTTTAAAAATGTTTATAAAATAAATATATACCCAAATCATTTCAAATTTACCAAACACACATAACCTATTAATAGGGAGTCAGCAGGACTCATCTGCAGTTTGGGGACATTTTCCTAGCCAACTGAATACAGCTCCAACACTGAGTATCTAGAATCTAGAAACTCATAAAATGAAATGACCTTCTGAGAACTTCTCCTGTCAGTCCCATCAAAAGGTTGTAGCTTGTTTTTTAATCACTCCAATGACCAGATCATGCAGCTGCAGCCAATATATTTCATTGTTTGGACACTGACATTCATAGGGATCTTCCACTGGGCTGAAATTTCTAACTTCTGCATAAATATCCTCTTTATTCTCCTGGAGCCAGAGAGAACAAATCTTTATGAAGGCCACACATACTAATAAGTAGTGCAGATTTGTTGACTATCTTTTAAAAGGAGACTAGTTATATTCTTAACTCTAGGCTAATACTCAAATTGCAATTTAAAAATTCAAACTCACCCTCCAACTATTATGTCAAGGGCCTCTTGCTCATAGTAAAAAGGTCTTTTGTTATTAGCTTTCTTCACCCTGTGAACAATCCTGTGACATACTGTTGTTCTCATTTTAAAGGTATAAAATTTGCCTGGTGATTGTCAAAGTTACAGGATACAGGATACCAATTTATGAAGTATACATACATAAATGCTAGAACAATCTTTGGTCCTAGTTCTGCCTCTAACTAATTAGGAACACTAGCTATCTGATTCATAAATGATTTCTACCATTGTTTTCTAAAATACAAGCTTTTAGTTGAATCAGAACTAAATTCCAGTAATATATCTGCCACTTACTACACCGATGTTCAAAAAGGATTTAACAGCACCCATCCCTCAGAGCTCTCCTGGAAAATAAATATCACAATTAAGGCATCTTAAACTGTGTCTGGAATACAGTTTGTATTGAGTAAATGTGAATTCCATTCCTTTAGTTCCATTTTGCATTAAGGGATCTGTACCCTTTCAATCACTATTGTTAATTGGTAAATGGAGGATTGTGTACAATGTTTCTCCTATAGCACTGCATTCATTAAAGGTTTAGTGAAAAAAGGAATAGAAACTATCAAAATAATACAATTTGCTGATGGCATTGATGCTATCCTATCTATACAAATCAGGGAAGTGTAAGAAGTCTCTCCTCTAGATCAATTTCTATTTTCGTAAACTCAAACAATAGTCAGGCATGATAAACCCTGATGGAAACATAACTGACAAATTCCCATTCTGAGGCATGCCAGAAATCCTCTGCTAAATGACCTCAGGGTAAAATAAATTGTTACTTAATGACAATAATTCTTTATGAATAAAAGTTGGTATTTTAAGTGGATTTTTAAAATAAACATATTGAAATAATTAACTATGTGGTAAAACTTGCAAAATGAACACAAATAAAAGCTAGTTTGTCACACTATTCTGGAAAAGGTGTTACTGACAAACAGCTTAGCTCAGAACTTCTTTACAGTTTATGGACCCACAAAAGTTAGACATTCTGTAATGACATAAACTACATAAGGCATCACGGTGTAAAATTCACCCTCATAGACATCGGAAATTCGAGCAGCATGGACCTAATATACTAAGAAAACTTGCTAGAGACGTGCATCATAAATTTCCAGACTGTTTTCAGAACTAATACACATTTCCCTGGTGTCTGATTGCACACAGGCTGATATAACAAAATACCATAGACCAGTGGCTTAAAAACAGAAATTTCTTTCTGACAATTTTGGAAGCTTGGAAATCCTAGATCAAGGTACAAGCCAGCTTGGCTCCATTCACTGGTGAGGGCCCCTTCCTGGCTTGCAGGTGGCACCTGTGTCCTCACATGGCAGAGAGAATTTTGATCTCTCACTTTTCTTCTAAGGATACGGATGCCATCATGATGCCTCCTTCCTTATAATCTCACCGGAACCTATTTACCCTCCAAGGGCTTCACCTCCAAACACCATCACACTGGGAGATAAGCTTCAATAATTAAAATTTTTGAGGACACACACATTCAGTCCATAACACTTGGTATTATACAAATCAAAAACATCAATATCTTAGCAACCGCCAACTCTTTAGAAAATTAAAAATCAACAGGGATATAAACAACAACCCCAAAACACTTTGATAAATCCAGCAAGACACTTTTTATCAATTTTGATTTCTGCTTGGCAATCCAAATTATTTTAGCCTTTTAACTGTTTCAGAATTTGCAACAAGAGTAAAAGGAAATGTTCTCTGAATATGAAAAAAAAAATCCTGGATGTCATATTAGAATATAAAAAGATAAACATTTTAGGTTCAGTTTCATAGTGTTGGTCAAGACATGGCACAAGTCGATGTGACTTAAAGCAACACTTTTGTCTTCATGAACTTCATATTGTAGCTCAGGTTATTTAGGTAAAACTAAGCCACGCAGATGAACTGTGGACCCATCTTCAAGAAATAAGGTCCATGAGGACCCAGTAAAGATCATACAAATACTGTATTTCAGGGATCTATGTCTCTCCCCCTACTCTTACCTCTCTCCCTACCCTTCCTTAAGTCTTCCTCTGGCATACGATGTAGTTCTAATAACCTGAAAGGATTAACTCAAGCAAATAGGGATTTTATCTTTATGTAAAAAGCATGAGCTACACAATCTTTATGTACACACAAACACATGCACACACAAGCATATGCATACGAAACACAAACACCACACATACCCAGAAACATCTATTTGAAGAATAATAGCTAACATTTACATTTACTGCCATGGATATAATATCGTAATAAGCATTTTACATAAGTTTCATTTAAAAGCTCAAAAACTATAACTATGCGGTAGATAAAAATTAGTCTATTTACAGATGGCAAAACTGAAGCAGAGAGGTTAAATGCTTAAAGGTGGAAAGATGAAAACTCCAGGTAGTGTACTGAAGCCAGCGCTGGGATTCAGCAGCTCTAGCTGAACGGATTGAGAGCAACAGGATAAGGGATTCATCCAGCCTTCCCCTTGTTTGCCCCTTATCTCCAGCCTAAGTGCTTGCCAAAGGCAAACATATAAATGAAGCAAAACCTTTGTCAGGTAATTTTTAGGGCATTCTAAAATTTGACAATATAATCCCACTAGTAGAAAAGATATCAGAACAGAATGCTTATCTGTGACTTTCACCCTACCTTCTAAAGCATATAAATTAGTTCTTTTCTGCTCATTAAAAGTGTGCTAAAAATACATACTAATTTCCATAGCATTGTATAGGCTTCTATGGGACTCATGCCCTGTTATTAAGTGAGTGACTCAAAAATGTTTACTGATTGAGTGAATAGAATGGTGTGTTGTTTTTTTTTACTTCAGACATTCCTCTTTTCTAGACTTACTAGGAAGATACTGTTACTTCATTTCCAATAAAAGAACAGCAAAAGTAAATGGCATTGATGTTGATGGAATCCACTAAAAAGAACTAATATAAATCTTTAGTAGCTTTTCATTTCAAAAGCAGAAAATACGTAAATCTTGGGGAGGGGGGGAGCAGAGAATGAAACATTCATTCTTTACTAAATGGACCTGGCATTTAGTGCTGGGAAATGGAGTAACATGTTATATATATATATTTATAAAATGCCAAGAATAACCTAAGTACTTAAAAGGCTTTTTACCATAAAACAAAATAAGGGGAAAAGAACGCACTTCACCCCTCCCCCTACCCCCCGGCAAAATCCAGGTCACACTGGAGCGATATCCCTGAGATTCTGCTTCATTTTCTGAAGCCTGGCTGAAGGTGCAGGGAGCAGCCGCTGCAGGAGCTCCAGACTGTCAAATGGGAAGACACATCAAAATTCCTGAGGCAGAGTTCCACAGCCTTGTAACTTGATGTGAGCAACGTCTGCTTTCAGCCCTTACCAAGGAGGTTTAAGATGGGGATTCAAACCTGACATAGCTCCTTCTCCAATTTACAAACTGCTAGCGCATCGGTGCAAAGCCTTGGGGATCGGCACCAAGACATATAAATCCCAAGGGCTCGCCTGGCTGTCCGCTGCCCTGGAATATGAACATGCCCACTGAAAAGTGAATACTGATCACCTTCTACATAAACCTTTCTATCATGGATATCTATCCTGTTTACTTCTGCAGTCTGTGTTTATTTTTAGAATGCACAGACTTTTTCCCCCAACAAAGTAGCCAAAGAGTTACAGTTAATAGGAATCTATAGTTAATAGACTAAAGAGAGACTAAAGCAGAACAACCTACACATATCAATTAAATGAAACATACATGATCTTAATGTCTTTACGAGCCCTTTTTATTGCTATTGTATCTATGGAGGTTTGGCGCTTATAAAGTCAACAGAGGATTTCCATTGGTCTTTGAAGATTATCAGAGCTCAAGGTATCTAGCAATTTCCAAATTGTATTAATGCCACGAGTGTCCCCAATATATTTTATCCATTTTCAAGAATGGATAGAAATAACCTGCTAACTCTAGCATCTCTGTGGGTGTAGTTCCTGATTGGGCATTTAAGGTCTCAAAGGACATTTCTGTCTTTCAATGAAGTTGCCGAAGTTGGTTCCCCTTTGGCTCTAGAGAGGGGGTCCTCTCTGACTCTTCGTCTGCTCCTGGCCAGGGAAAAGCCTCTGGTTTTGTGTCACCACGTGTCCTGATGCCATCTTCTTACTCTCCCAGGACACACTGCCTGGTTTCCATTGCCAGGCCCCTTGTGCCCAGCCCCAAGGTCTTGTGTCTCCTAACTAACTGAGCCTGGATTTCCGCCCCTTCCTACTCTGCTGGACTTAGCTTTCCTGCCTGGACTTAGAATACTTGCATTCCCTTGCCAGTATGAACTTTATGTTGTTGCTTTTTAGATCTTTTACATCAGATTCCTTGATCTAACTGAATTCTGCTGCTGGCATTTCCTGGTTGTTCCATCTTGTTTTACTCCTTCTCCCCAACCCAAGCCTGAAAACGATACTCGATGTTTAACTCCACCAACATATCCAAACCCAGTTTGGGTTTTGATGAGGGGATGCCCCCCTACCCCAACAGAAGAAAGTATTTTATTACTGCCATTTTTCAGAGTCGCCTGGGAAAGATGATTTTTAAAAAAAGATTCATTATTTTAAACTTATATCCCTATTGCCTGCACTCCAGATCGTTGATCCCTCTGTCCCCTTCTTGATATGCTATTTCTCCGTGAGGGAGAAGATGCTGGCTGGTTTCTGACACACAGGGAGGATGGCAGATGGGAGAATGCCCAACTTTTAAGATGCAGCTTCTCGAAACTCTGAACTACTTGCTACTGGAAAGGAAGGGAGTGGCTTTGGGTAAGGTGGTCTTAGAGCTTTTCTTATCACTCGACAATATAACTGTAGTTATTGATCATGTAACCTAGTCCTGAAACAGGTTCTATTTTTTGCTTTTAGTATTTCATCTTTGTCTAGACCACAGCCTAGACTTGTGGAAATACTGTAGGCTCTAGAATCAGACAAGCTTCAGTTCAAATTCTGATCAAAAACATATATATACATATATATGTTCATCCTCACCAAGTATATTTTTCCCATTTATTTTATTCATTTTCTTTTTTAGAGAGAGAGTGGAAGAGAGGGAGAGGGAGAGAGAGAAAGAAAAAAACAACATCAAAGTGAGAAAGACACGCTTATTGGTTATCTCCTGCATACACCCTGACCGGGGCCAGAATCAAACCCTCAATCCTTCGATGCATAGGCCGACACTCTAACCACTGAATAATACTGGCTAGTGCTTATCAGCTCTATGAATTAGATTATTTAACCTTTCTAGAACTTAGTTTCTCTATCTGAAAATGAAGGTAATGTAACAACTCCACATATTAGTCGTGGGACATTAAATGAGAGCACACTTTATTCTTTCTAATAAGCACTAGGGAGCCTATAGTTATGTACATACAAAAAGACAAAATGATCACATAATACATATTCTAGTTTGTCCAGATATAACTCCCTGAGAAACAATGATGGCAGCTAAGATGGACATTTACTACTAAATATAGGTGCTGATTTGGAATTGGGGCTTCATAGGTAATAGAACTAGAGAAAAGTAAAAACAGTGGGTAAAGGTGAAAAGATGAGAACTCTAAGGAGTGTATTTAAGGTAGCTCTGGGATACCATGGCCTTGGCTGAATGGAAAGAGAGGAGAATGAAAAATCACTGATCCTTCTCCTTTCCTCTCCCTTATTTCTAACTAAAGGGCTCTCCAGAGGCAAACATGTACATCCAGGCAAAACCCACATTAAGTTGCTTCAATAGCCAATACAATTATCATAATACCAGAGGCTCGGTGCACAGATTCGTGCACCAGTGGGGTCCCTCAGCCTGGCCTGTGGGGATCAGACCAAAACCAGCTCTCCGACATCCCCCAAGGGGTCCTGGATTATGAGAGGGCAGTTCTTGGGTGACACACGCCAGAATCGGGCTCTCTCCTTTCTGGGTCTAGGGTGCGGGGAAGCAGATTTAGGGCCAACAGTGCCCCAGCAGCAACTTAACCCACAGCCAATTCCACTAGGAATTGGGCTCCCTCCTCTACTGGTCAAAGTGTCTGCCCCCTGGTGGTCATTGTGGGTCATAGCTATCAGGATAATGGTAGAATGGTTGGACGGTCGCTTAGGCTTTTATATATATTGATATTAAAAGTTAGAGTTACTAGTTCTTTATCTTGTTTATTCTCCATACCCTATAAAACCTGAGAAGCAAAATATTACATATTGTACTATTTATGTTGACTTTTTACTAAATATTTTTCTAGTTATAAGAGGATCAAAATTATAATCCATGCTTCCTTCAGGTTATCTAGCTTTTATTTACTATTCATACACCTGTAACAGCTTAGTAGCCAAGCATTGTAAAGACTTTAATTTTCTCAACACTGGAAATATATACAGTAAAGTCTATAGCTTCTTCCTAAATCTCCTGCTTTATAGAAGGTTTTGATTATTTTAGCAGAAATTTTTTATTATAGCTTAATTTAGCCGAATTCTACTAGAATTATAATTCATCAGTGCATCATCTCCCTAGTGATAGGAAACATGGAAAATAAGATGATCAAGAAAGGCATAACCACAAATTCTGAAATTGGGGTCACTGTGCACAGCAGACTCTGAATGCCCCTGCGGGGCACTGTCTCTGGCTCTTTTTTCTTGGCATTCAGATTTTTAACTTTTTAACTTTTCTAACATAAAACAAAACTGGGCTATATTGTCCTTTTTCTCTGTGATATGATTATTTTACAAAAATTCTACAAAACTCTATTTCATTTTATAAAATCAGCATATTTATGGTCCTTAAAATATTCTATTGCCTTTGAGAGTTTTTTCCAATAATAATTAAAACTTTAGCAGATAGTTCATGGAAGTAGCACTGTTTAAGTTTCCTAGAAAATTACTTCAAATGATTATGATGATTAGAAATTTAAAATTAGGCAAGTCAGATGCACGATTTCTAATTTACATTTCTCCTCATATGGTTCTCATAATATGTTTTGTTTTATCCTATACCAAAATAATTTCCTCTCTCTCTCTCTTTTCTTGTTTTGTCTTTCTCTCTCTGACCATACCATCATTGCTCTGGCTTTGGCACATAATCTAGTGTTTCCTTGTCTGGGTCCCTAAACTCAATCCCCATAACCCTGAGCAAACATCAAAGCTGCCCTATACATCTTGTCCAAGATACATGTACATACTAGCTTCAAAAATATATTAAACACACCTGACTGTAGAATCGTATTTATGATTTATTGCTAAAATTTCATAAGCAAGTTCTGTTTAAGAGAATTTGTTAAACAGAATTATTTAGTTTCTTTTTCAATATATACATATATGACAGATAGAAAGCACAATCTTGAGTATCAGAGAACAGCAGATCCATTATGTAAGTTAACACTTGCTGATAATTATTTATCACTATATGGAACTGCCCATGATTTAATCTACACTAATAAAAGAGTAAGATGCAAATTAACCATACCTTCGTGACGCCCACCAGCCAATCAGGAGTGTGTATGCAAATTAACCCAAATAAGATGGCAGGTTAATTTGCATACACAGGCACCGAGCGCCCAGGGCGGGATGCTTGCGCAGGCGTTCCGCACCGCCCCAGCTGCTCCAGGCCTCTGGGCAGTGTGGGAAGGTGGAAAGGCGGCTCCAGGCTGGAGCGAAAAGGTGGTTCCGGCCGGAGTGAAGGCAGTGCTGGCGGAAGCGAAGGCGGTGTGGGCAGCCAGGGGAAGGAAGGCCCATTCTTGCACAAATCTTCATGCATCGGGCCTCTAGTAACATATGGGAAAATTTGAGGCTCATACAGGATGTTCCCATAAATTTCCTTTTTCTAGAAGGTATTCTAGCTTATCTCCAAAGAAGAGATATTTGATGTCTAAAAAAATCTAATTAAAAATATTCTTAGCTCTAGCTGGTTTGGCTCAGTGGATAGAGCATCTGCCTGCAGACTGAAGGGTCCCAGATTCATTTTCGGTCAAGGGCACATGCCTGGGTTATGGGCTCGATCCCCAGGAGGGGGCATGTGGGAGGCAGCCAATCAATGGTTCTCTCTCATCATTGATGTTTCTATCTCTCACTCTCCCTTACTGTCTGAAAATCAATAAAAATATATTTAAAATATATATATTCTTAAAACTTGAAAATTGTTACCCTCAGAAGACATCCCATGTCAAGATCAAAACCTAACTGATACTTATATTTAGATCAGGGATTCCCATGTTTTTCCAAAGGAGAATCTATTTACCTGTTTTATCACTCTCATTTAGTTGTATGAAATTGGGACCAAAATAACATATGATGACTTCAGCTGGAGGAAGCTAACACAGCAAGTCAGTGGTGCAGAGGGAGGAGACTGGTGGCTACAGAGATTAGTGCACTAGTGCCTGAGGCTGGAGGAAGAAAAGTGCTGGCAGAATCAGGCTGACCTGCTCATCTTCTACACATGGCTGGGAATGACATGACACACTCATCGCAGAGTCTCTGGTGTCAAATCAGACATTTGGCTACCACTACCATAAACTCTATACCAATAAATTATAAGAAAGTTAAAAATAACTTGTAAGTACTCTTATTCTGTATAACAAAACAAATCCCTCATATACACTTCACATGAATATTTACCCCTCAAAAGAGACTCACTAAAAGAGTTAGCATTGGCTATATATTATACACTAGAGGCCTGGTGCACAAATTCATGCATGGATGGGGTCCGGCCAGCTTGACCTGTTCGGGGCCGATGGGGCCAGGCTTGCCGGGGGGAGGATCCCGGGGTGGTTGGTGGGCTGCCCCCACCCCCTGGTTGAACTCTGGTTGAACTCCCGGTTGAGGGGAACAATTTGCATATTACCCTTTTATTATATAGGATAATGGCTAGAGAACATCTTTCTCTGAAGGAGATATGCTTTAATGAAAGCAATGCAAACAGATAGGTTTTTTTCCAAATATGCTTATTTGCAGAACTTACTATAAAAAGAAATAGCTATCTAGATGGATTAGTAAAGAGGAAAATAAAAACCTACAGTTTACTGCTCTTTGTATATACTAAACGTACTTTCTATCTCACATAATAAAGCCATGTTTTGCTTTATCCTATACCAAGATAGTATTAGGTAGATCAGGGGCTGAATCTCACAAAATATTGCTATGATTGTAATAATAATAAAGAAGTTCATCAAAGCAGATGCCCCAATGGTGATTAGTACTCATTTTCAAAGCTCTTCCACTATTTTTCTTCTCTTCCACTAAAAGCCATTGGTCATTCGGGCAATAACTAAAATATTTACGTGTGTTTTTCAGAATTAGAGGGATCTCAATTGACAATGCAATGCAAAATATTGATTAACCATGGTTTAACTGATAATGCAATGTATATTTTAGCATAGCTTATTGCTTCTTTTTAACTGTCAACATAAAGTTCTTACTTTACATTGGATTCCCATTCTCCAAGAAAGACATTGTGTAGGTAAACGCTGTCTAGTATTCAGCAAGTTTAATTTTTTTAAATAGTGAATGTAAAGGATTAGCTCTACAGAATTTTTCCTTACTGAGCAATACCATGATTCACAGTTATCTATAGTATACTGCAAATTGACTCATAATAGAAGTTTACTAATAGAGCAGAAATACCTGTATCCTATACACAGATGTTTAAATCAGAGATACCAATCATTTATTATCAAGTTTAAGTACAAAAAGAAAAGTACACTAAGTGGCCAGGTTATTATGATCTCTGAACACATAATAATCTGGCCACTCAGTATGTGTGTATATATATATATACACACACACACACATATATATTAGAGGCCCGGTGCATGAATTCATGCATGGGTGGGGCCCAGCTAGCCTGGCCAGGGGGAGGGGACATGGGCGATTGGCCAGCCTGCCTGCTGTTCGAACTCCTGATCGAAGGGACAATTTGCATATTAGCCTTTTATTATATAAGATATACACTGAGTGGCCAGATTATTATGCATTCAGAGATCATAATAATCTGGCCACTCAGTGTATATCCTTACAATTGAATTAAGATCATAATTTCTTATTAAAAAGTATTTTTATATAAATAATCAAACCCCTTTACCTTATAAATATCCAAAAATCCACACTGGTGATCGAATCTGGTGTAGAGTTCATTCAGCATGCTGATCACTTGCATGGGGGTGCACTGAGCGCAGATGGCCGTGAAGCCAACAATGTCCGAAAAGAGCATGGTGACATCATCAAACTTTCTGGCCTGCACTTGCTGCCCTTGCCACAGTTGCTGGGCTACATCACCAGGAAAAATAGAGTATAGAAGATCCACTGTTTTCTTTTTCTCTTCTTCCAGGGCCTGGTGAGTTCTTTCTAAAGTTGCCTTTAATTTATCCATCCTCTTCTTCAAGCCATCTTGGGCCTTAGCCTGCTCACCAACCAAAATGACATCTCGGGTGGCATCATGGATGGGGATGTCTGAGAGATGCAGTCCCCGGCCCATGAGTTCATCCAACTTGTCCACACATGGAGAGCCCAAAAATAAAATGGAATTTGATTCTGGGACATGTATCATTTGTCCTTTGACTTCCATCACCTGCAAAATTAACATGGAATTTTAATAAGTGTTTTTCACATAGCAGATTCACAAAAATGCAATTATTATGTGAAGAGCAAAAGCAAGAAATGCTTTATTAGCCATACTGACTTTCTGCATTCATTCAAGCAAATTTATATAATATTTACAGCCTGTGTAAAATTTATGGTTCTGAATCAAAACATTTGTTATTGTCTTGTACTTGGCCACGTTTTAAAGACAATGATAAAATAAAATCTGAGGTCAAGGAGAAATGAAATAAGAAAACATTGTCATTCAAAATGAAATTAAACCCAATGAAACTGGTTCAGGAGCCAGTTCAAAACCTTTCAATCTTCTTAATAATAAAGAATAACTACATTTAATTGTTATTAAAATAACACTCAGAGAATAATTACAGGAGATTAAAATAAATCAAAATAATTCTTTGGCCTTATGTAAGTCATGTTTCCACCAGCTATAGTCCTTTGAATATATAGTAGTCTTTGCATTAACTATATTAATGGACAATTCATTTAGTCTTTTTTTTAATATTTTATTGATTTCTTACAGAGAGGAAAGGGAGAGAATAGATAGTTAGAAACATCGATGAGAGAGAAACATCGATCAGCTGCCTCCTGCACACCTCCCACTGGGGATGTGCCTGCAATCCAGGTACATGCCCTTAACCGGAATCGAACCCGGGACCCTTCAGTCCGCAGGCCGACGCTCTATCCACTGAGCCAAACCGGTCAGGGCTCATTTAGTCTTAAAAACAAAAATTTAAACTAGATATAACTAAGCTAACATTATTAGAAAGTAACTGCAGATATTAATTCAACCAGCATGTTCAATATAAGCTAAAAATAAACCTCCTAAATCAAGACAGAACTAAAGAAATTCATTTAATATAACGTATCTGAAGATCTAGTAATTTAAATCTACCCCTTCTTCCTGTGCTTTTTGATGAATTTGGGGAGTTGATGCTTAATGGAAAACTTAGTGAACACAGGCTTATGCCATCTTAGCTTGGTGCCCACTTAGAGGGAATAAGCACCATAGGAAAGGAATATGGACTTACAATCTGGCTATCTACATATAGCTGCTTGGGCTAAAATAAGGTATCTCAGAACACCTGGACAGGAAGGTGGTTGCAGTTACCTGGGAAGAACAGCCTGAGTTGACCAACCAAGAGTGTTTATCAGTTATACCCACGTCATTTTCCACTACCATGAATATACTCAATAAAAATTTTTTTTCATAGCATAAAGTATTTAGGCTAGTTCAGTGGTCGGCAAACTCATTAGTCAACAGAGCCAAATATCAACAGTACAACGATTGAAATTTCTTTTGAGAGCCAAGTTTTTTTAACTTAAACTTCTTCTAACACCACTTCTTCAAAATAGACTCGCCCAGGCCGTGGTATTTTGTGGAAGAGCCACACTCAAGGGGCCAAAGAGCCACATGTGGCTCGCGAGCCGCAGTTTGCCGACCACTGGGCTAGTTGATGAAACAAGAGGCAAAGAAGACATATGGGGTAAAACTATAGAGATCTAGATTTCAAAGTCTGCAACTATGATTTACTTTGTTCCCCCTGTACCAATCACCAAGACCTAATCTATATAAGGAAATAAAATGGAATTCTTGCTTGATGTTATAATTTCTATGGGATAAAATGTTCACTTTGTCTTACGCAGTTTCTTCTAGTGTTTGGTGTTTCATTGTTTTATACATAGTACTCCCCTTTATTCATTGAAGTATTTATTGTTCTCTGTTTACTAGTACAGCTCTGGATGATAACCATAAAAAGATTAAATTAAGTTCTGTTTTCAAAGATAGCAGAATATGGGGGTGGGAAGGAGCCAAATCTATACAGCACAGAGAATAGTATAAACAGGACACTTTCAATTCAAGGCGAATTTTCAAAAGACTGCACACTATGGTTTGAATACAAAGAAAATAATTGTTCTGAAAAGTATTTCCAGATTGTTTTATATATGCCTGATTTGCTTTTGGAGGGAGGAGGTGCTATTAATTACATATAATTTCCCAATGTTGGGATATTAAAGACATAATAAGAAAGATATACATAATATACAACTTTATAGTAAAATATCTGTATATTAATATTTTATTAAGAATTAAGGTAAAAGCAAACCTCTGATGTTCAAAGATTTAGACTTCTATTAGGCTCCGTTGCCCCTTCCTTCCTCATATTTTCTTCTAATCACTTTTTTCTCCATCTTGCTTTCTCCTTCCTTCTCCCCTTTGTTCTTTGGACTTACACTTTTTTTCAGCATTCTCACTTCATTAAGTCTCTCTCATCACTGGTTTTCCCCTTTAGTTCTTCCTTTTTCTTTCCCTTCACTTTTCTTCCTATGTATCAACCTCCACATTTCCCATCACAAATGGTCCTTTCTGCTTTTTTGTTAGTTAGTATGGAATTAGTATATGAGTATATGCATAAATAATTTTAGATGGCATTTGCTATATGTAATAAATAAGTGTTATCTCAAGGAGCTTGATCTGCTCCCTGAAGCAGCATTAACAAGGAGCCCCAGAACATGAAATAAACCAAGATGAAAATAGCACCATATACGCTCTGAAAATTACACTGTCATTGCAACTACAGCCTACAAAAGTAGGACAGGACCTGTGTGCCAAACCTAAACAGTGTGGTTGTCTGTTAAAATAAAAAATTTAAATAGGATCTAGTGTCATTTAACATAATAGCCAAAATATCCAGGATATAATAGAAAAACAAACACCATAAAAAAGACTCAGGAAAATTATATCTTCAATAAGAGAAGGCAATCAATTGATGCCAATACTGAAATGAATCTAATATTGAAATTATGTGTCAAGAATTTTAAAGAAGCTATCATAAAATGTTTTGACAAGCAATTACAAATTCTTTTGAAAATAATGAAAAATGAGAAAATCAGAAAGTAAGAAGATATTAAAGTAACCAAATTGAACTTGTAAAACTGAAAAATACAACTACAAAAGAAAACCTACTGGGTAGTCTCAAAAATAGAGATGACACAGTGAATTTGAGGATAGTTCAATACAATTTACTCAATCTAAATGGACAGACAATAAACTGCAGGACAGTAACAAAAAGAACTACCATTTATAGCATAGGAGTCTCAGAAGGAGAGAAGAAAGAGTAGGGTTGAAAAAGCATTTGAAGAAATAATGGCTGCAAATAGCTCACATTTGATGAAAGATATAAACACATAGATTCAATAAGCTATATGAACCTCAAATAGGGTAAACTCAAAGAAATTCACTTCAAGTCACAAAATAATTAAACTTCCAAAATTTAAATTCAAAGAAAATATTTTCAAGGCAGCCAGAGAGAAATGGCATATTACTTACTAGAGGCCTGGTGCATGACATTTGTGCACTGGGGTGGGAGGGTCCCTCAGCCCGGCCTGCACCCTCGCACAATCTGGGACCCCTTGGGGGATGTCTGTCTGCTGGCTTAGACGAGAGCGGGCCTAAGCTGACAGGCAGACATCCCCCGAGAGGTCCTCAGCACTGCTGCGGAGGTGAGAGAGGCTCCCGCCACTGCTGCTGCACTCACCAGCTGTGAGCCCAGCTTCTGGTTGAGTGGCGCTTCTCCTGTGGGAGCACACTGACCACCAGGGGGCAGCTCTTGCATTGAGCATCTGCCTCCTGATGGTCAGTGAGCATCATAGTGACCAGTAGTTCCACCATTTGGTCGATTTGCATATTAGCCTTTTATTATATAGGATAGGGAGCACTAATCTGAGTGATAGTAGATTTCTCATCTAAAACTATGGAGAACAGAAGAATGCTGAAGAAAGATTTTTAAACAGAAAGAAAATAAGGAAAAGAAACTTAGAACATCAGGAAAGAAAAAAGAACAGAAATACTAGAAATACAGGTAGACATAATAGATTGTCCTCCTCATGAGGTGTCTAAATCATATGTGGTGATTGAAACAAAAATTATAACACCATCTGATCCTCTCCATAAATATACTTATAAAAAAGAAGCAGAGAGAAATCACACACACACACACACACACACACACACACACACACACGAGTAGAGGATGTGAAGACAGAGACATTGATTGGTTGGATTGATGTAACAATGGCATGCCAATAGTCACCAGAAGCTAGAAAGTCAAGGAACAGATTCTTCTCCAAATTCTCCAGAGAGACCAGGGCTCTATCCACACTTTGATTTCAGATTCTAACCTACAGAACTGTGAAATAATGCATTCCTTCTTATTTTACACTACAAACTTTGTGTTAATTTTTAACAGCAGGCACAGGAAACTAATACAGATTGAAACAATAAAATAAACAAATAGGATCTAATTGACATATATAAGATGATCCACCCCAAAGTAGCAGAATATAACATGTTTTTCAAGAGACTATGAAAAATATTGGCTCTTTTATCTTAGTATACCATATCCTGGGCCACATTAAAAAACAAGCATCACAACAAATTTAAAAAAACTATACAGAATATGTTCTCTGACTACATGGAATAAAACTAGAAATCGATAACCATAGGACATATTCATAACAGTAAAAATTAGAAACAATCAAGATGTGGTTTAAAGGGTGAATGGTTATGCCAAATGTAGAGAACTAGTTAGCAATAGCAAGAAATATTCTATTGACATAGGCACAATTTTACCTGTACTTGTAGGGAATTATGCTGAGTGAAAAATTGCTTTAGAAGGGTTTCTTTTCCTTGCTTGCTTATTTATTTTTATCATCCAATTGTTTGTTTTGATGCTTAGAATTATCCAAAAAAATAAGGTATTTTAAAACAAAATCAATATTCTCCAAAAGGGCTATTAGTATTTTAACATTTCAACCTAATATCTACATTTATAATAGCCACAGGTTTTTTAATCTGCAAAAATATTTTTACTCTAGCAAAAATCTTTCATTAGATACTCTTATTTAAAGAGCAATGCAAAAATGCTTCACTCAAGTACACTAAATATAATTTAAAAGAAAATTAAAGCATTCACTCATTTATTCATCTGTTTTATAAACATTTGCTTAATATATACAACCTGCCAGTACTATGCTAAGCACTGTAAATGTACAGGAACTTAAACAGATCTGCTGCTTTTTTACTGAATTGAAAAGTAAATTCAATAGTCAAGTGCATATGTAGCTGGAGGGATATTAACATCTGAGGCTAATTGTATTGCCTTTTATTCTATAGATTGCAACATTGCCTTTGTCGAGATAAGATACATTAAAATTCACATGTTATTGCTAACATCAGCAAAAAACTCAAAAACATAACACTTCAGAGTTTTATCTTTCCGTCCTGCTTTATTTGCCCCTGTGTTTGTACTTAGTTTTGTTACAGGTGGAAGTGGAGTTCTTGGGGTGTCGCAAGGAAATGAATTTCTTGAGGCCTCCATGGGAAGATGGGATTTCATGGAAAGTTTTATTGATGGTGTAAAGTTAAGGGGGTTTCTCTACAGGGTCCCATTTCTGTCCATCCCACCTTGAAAGACATCCAATCTTGTCTTCAGCAAGACCAGAATTAAGGCCCCTGCCCGTAGCTTCTGCTTCACATTAAAGTCCAGTCCAGCCCAACATCCTGCCATGGGCCATGCTGTTAGGGCCATGTGGCTATGGAGAGAGACTGCAGGACACAAGGGCAAGTGCGGGTTACTAGGCAAAAGAGAGCAACAGACAAGAGAGAGGAACTCTTTCTGGGGATTTTAACCAGGAGCTTCTTCAAACTAACCAATTAACTTTTCAAGATTTTGCATGCTTCTGATGGGGTCCACCCCGAGCCAATCCATTGTTTCCCAGGCTAGACTGACAGGAAGCACACTCCCCTGCACCGCATTGACTTCTACTGTGCATGTGCCTCCCTCCCCCTTCACCCCAACAACCCAGTACTGGATGGGGAAGGGGAGGGGGGTTAATCCCCTTGGGGGAGGAATGCCTTGTGAAGCTGTAGCTTTCTGGTGAAGTTTCCCAGGTGACCATGCTTACAGTGTCCAACTTCCCTTTGCTTTCTTTCCTTTACAATATTAATAACTAGCTAGTTACAATAAGAACAGATTCCTTGCTATTCTTTAAATCAGAAATTAATCCTGAAATACATTTGAATTCTGTTTCGACAAATAAGCCAGTAAACTACATAACCAAGTCAATTTTATGTTGCATGATTAGATAGATGCCACTTTTCTTTCTACATCACAGCAGGATTCAGGTAATATTTTAAAGGAAATAGATTTATGCTTTAGAGCTGAAAGAAGTGTATCAGCAAATGTTTTGGCATTCTAATGTACAAAGGGGGAAACCAAATGAAATGCTTATGTTTCGCTTTTAGATTCCTTATTCATTTTTTTAACAAGCATTAAATTTCACACTACACAAGAAATATTAAATTGATATGCAATTTTTAATACTTTGCATACACAAACTGCCTTTTCCCAAAGGGTGAACATGACTTTATTGTTCATCACATTCACACAATCAATACGTCACACACATTCAAGAATAGCACTGAAAGTTATCCTTCTTTAACACATCAGTTAGCCTTTGTCACCACACTGTTGCTCACATATCCCACGGGAAAGTGTGGTTATATTCCTATATATCCAGTTTATAAAACTTCACTTCCAAAGGTATAATAAATTTCTGGAAATACCACTAAAATATTCTGCAAAAACAGAACACTGTACCTTCTCTTCAAGGGAATATTACAAAAATAATTCTAAACAAAGCACTAACACATTGTTATATCAGGCTGAATGAAGCCACTCATAGTAACAGAGAGTTACTAGTATTTGGATGAGTGAAAAGCATTGGGCACTCTGAACCAGCCAATTGAACACGATAATGTTCTGATACTGCCTTAGAGACAAAAATCACCTTCAATTATCTAATGATGTACTATTTATACATGTGTGTGCTGTGTGTATGTGCATTTATGTTTAAATATTTGTTCTCCCATACCTCATTTTATTCTTGTGAATCAGGGATAGGGCAGAAGATTGGGAGTGGCTATTTAATATATTGCTTAATAATAAAACTAGTGGTGGTTTTTTTTTTCATTTTGACTGAATTGCATTAAATATTTAAAAGAAATGACTAGAGTTTGTGCTTAAACCCCAGTTGGCAAAGCCTGTTGCTATAGAGAGGGGATGCAGGCTGTTGGATAAATAGAGTTAAGGATATTGGGGTGCAGAAGAAATGAAAATTTTCTAATGAAATAATAAAGTAGTTGCTTAGTCCAGGGCACATACCACGACTAAAGAAATTCAGAGAGCTACAAAACCTAGTTTTTAGGTAGAGGATTAAATTCTCATACACAGGATTGTCATTCAATAAACTTTTTTTCTGTGGTGATGAAGATATCATTAGTGTGACTGAAGGACTAAATTTTATTTTATTTTCATTAATTTAAATGAAAATGAATATAGCCAAATATAGCTTCTGGCTAATGTATTGGACAGCATAGCTCTCTAAGTAAAATTTTGGCTCCAATATACAATCCATCATTTAGTCTAGGTATTCTTTTTCATTTGATTATGGGTAAGAAATGGAAGAATATTTGAGTCACACAGATACGTTTTTGTTTTTAACAATGTCACATAGAAAGTTTGAGAAAATATTATGTGTAGGAACTTTACTCAGTACAAAAGATAGAGCTGAGTTTAGGACAGTCATGGTCTCTGCCCTCATGAATATTACATTCTAACAGATTATATTCTAATATATATACACACTATATTTTTAAATGGATAGGTTATGAAGAGCTGATGGACCCTGCTGCTGCATAACAAATAGATTCTGATTTTTTAAAAAAAATTTTTTGAGGCACTGGTTATCCCTTAAAGGGGTAGGAAATGTTTCCGAGGATACCTCCACATGCACACCCCAGAAAAAGGAATGACCAAATCAAAGCAAACAAATACACCAAAAGTCACCCTTAGTCTGGAGCCCTGGCAGGGCAGAGAGAAGTCAGGCTGCCTTGAGAGCCATGTGGAGAGAACACTGCTATCGGGATTCTGAGACACGGGACATGTGTAAGAGTAAGGAGTCTCATCAGAGAGTCTTGAGCTGACACTCCCCACTCAAATAAGGCTGGAGTGGGCCTTGGCCACTGGCATCTAAAACTTTCCCAACTTCAGCCCGGCCAGCATGGCTCAGTTGTTGAATGTCAACCTATGAACCAGGAGGTCATGGTTCAATTCCTAGCAGGGCACATGGCTCGATCCCCAGTGTGGGGTGTGCAGGACGCAGCTGATTGATGATATTCTCTCTCATTATTGATGTTTCTATCTCTCATTTCCTCTCCCTTCCTCTCTGGAATCAACAACAACAAAAAATATTTTAAAGAATAAACAAAATAAAACTTTTCCATCTTCAGTTCTCAAGACTCTCAATATGATTAAGATCAAGCAATGGATACAAACAAAGAAACAATAAACACAAGATTTAGATTTCCAAAAACTGTAGACATTGGGATTATCAGGTTTAGAATCTAGAGCAGCTACATACTGGGCAATGGTAGGTTTAGACTTGTGAGCACACAAAACAGCGTTTATTCTTGTACTATTATTTATTAATCATTGGATTATTTTTCATATGAACAACTGTAAACATACTTTTCCCCACCCCTGTACTTATCAGTCATAAAGACAAACAAGCAACAAGAGACTATAAGGAGTGAGCAGGTGTTAAAAACTTGGAATATATTGTAATGGAAATGGTAATAGTATTCACCTCAAACAGTTGTAATGATTTAAATATAAACAGGCCTGTATACCATGTTGAGCACACTAGCTGGCAAAAATTAGCTTTCAGTAACTGTTAGATAACCTCACTGTGGATTCTGAACCTACCTCAAATCTCTGGAATCAGAACCTCCTGTTCCTGAGCTCATAAACGGATTTTTTCCTAAGACCTACATGTAATTCAGAGAATTGGCTGGACTTGGGAACTACTGACTCCAACATCATTTTGTCCAATCCACCCATCTCATAAATGTAAATGAAGAAAATGAGGCATTGGGAAAACAACTTGTCATAAGGCAAAGTGGTAAAAGGGCAAGGACCTGAGCCAGATCTCTCGACATACACAGCCCTACTGTAGATGGTTCATTATCAGAAAACGAGGTTTGAATAAAATAAAGAGTAGAATGTGAAGTTCAGTGATGGCTCAGAGCTAGGACATGAACAAGTCGATCAATCTATACACATATTAATTAAAGGTGAACCATTGGCACAGGACTGCATTTTATTGAGAGGAATTATGTTTACTTTGTTATCCAATTCAGAGCTTTGAGTTTCTGTGAGTAGCCTTAATGTTTGCCAAAGGTCTGTTTGACAAATAAAACCTACGTGAGATCCAATATCTTTTAATTACCCCTTGGATTTGCTCAGCACGTAGAATTTTCAGGGCATTGCCAGTGTTGCATTGTTGCATTTTGTCTTCCTGATGTCATAAGGAGCATATAATCAAGGTCACTGTAATTGGGGAAGCTAAGACCAGTTACCAGACATCACACAGTTCAGAGGCCTGATCCAGTGTTCTCTCCACACTTGGTGTGGGGCGTTAAATTAGTGAGAGCTTAGGAACTACAAATGATCTCAGTTTAAAGTCTAGTTCTACCCCTTGGCTAGCAGAGTAACCAGAGGCAGATCACATGGCCTCTCAGGGCCTTAGCAGCCTCAACTGTAAGGATGGGACACTGATAGTCCTAATGGAATAGCACTAGGATAATGTTTAAATGAGATAAGACATACAAAAAGCCTAGGCTAGTATCCACATATGAATACTCTCAATAATCAATTATTGCTATTATTAAACACTAGTGGCCTGGTGCATGAATTCATGCACATTGAAAGGAAATCAATTAGAAGAAATATTTTAATATTGCTATTCACCCTTTCTCTATAATAGTGTCAACCAAAATCACAATCAACAATGACAGATCGAAACACATGCATGCGATTGGCGCCAGAGAGAGCTTTATATGTATTGCACATGTGCGAGTCAACTTAGCCTTTTATATATATAGAATAAACTTGCTTAATTAGACCTGCTTTCTGATTTAGCTAAACTTTTTCCAGCCCAGTGAAGCACCCTAACTTCTCTTTCAGGTAATTGTCAGCAACACAGCAGTAAGTATCAACACAAAGCAGATTATTATTGTAGATCATGCAGGGAGAACAAAGGGTAAAATATTTAACTGCAGCAGTGTTTGACTATATTCTGCACAGTGAGAAAACCTGAATAATTTTCAAGGTCCACTGTTTCTTACTTTCAGTTGGGTCAAGTTACTAAGCTTTCTAAATCTCAATTTTCTGGCTAATGAAAAGAAAACAGGATTCCACTGAGTCTCCTTTCTACCTACTCCAGGACTTCTGTGAGGATCATATGAGATGAGGCATGGGAAAACACTCCACAGACATTTGGTTAAAGTGTAAATGTTTGCACCTGGCTATAAAGCAAGTTGTGTTCCTGGGCTGAAGAAACTCCAAGGAGGCTAGTCACAAGGGAGAAGAAGTCGGGTGTTGCTACGTAACGTCATTACCTGAGACCATTTCCGGGCTGGGCTGGGTGTGGGCCACATTTTGCACCATGGGGTCTTGGCAGCATTGGCTGCAATTAGGTGGGCTATTACTCCAGGGAGGTGGCAGGGCCTGTGTCCCACTTGGGGGAAGCTGAGTGTTGCTTTGTGGGCGCCAGGTCCATGGTGCTGTTTCTCTGTAAATAGCTGGTGTGCATCATGGCAGCTCCTGCATTGAGCGTCTGCCCCCTGGTGGTCAGTGCACATCATAGCGACCGGTCAGATGGGCGGAGGGACACTTAGCATATTAGCCTTTTATATGTATATAGATTATGACAATGAAAACAATGATTTAGCTGGTGCTAGAGAGATACTACAAATAGGAAGTGATAATAATGTAATTATGTTGAAGAAATTATGATTATGATACATTTCATGAAACTATATTGAATAGGCATGAAATATAGGTTAAAATACATTCTTAATTCACTGTAGCATTTTCAGAAACAGTGAAAAACTGGAAAGAACTTATAAATAAACTTTTACTTAAATGAGTTATGCTCCATCCATTTTTTAAGTTTCATAAATCATACAAAATGCTATAATAATTAAAATATCACGACAAAACTTGATTTTGCTTTGGCACACACCATCAAAATTTGTCTTTGTAAACATTCCCATCAACATGAGCAATGTGTGAGAATTCGTTGCTGAGGTAAAGGTAATAACATTCAACTGAAAGAGCATGCCTTGGAGGCTGTCCAGGAGAGTGAAAAGAACCGGAGTTATTGGATATGGCAAGGGAAGTGTTCCAAGATGAGTGAAGGAAAACTCAAAGGCCCAGAGAGAAAAGAGAGCATAGCACATTTAGGGCACTGAAGGAGGTCCAGTCTGATTACTGCAGAGAGCAAAAGGGGATTAACCAGGGTCAAGTCAGGTCAAGGACAGGTGACTGAGTTCTGACCATTGAAATGTGAGCTTAGGCCATGTAATTCTCCAGTACTTTCACTCTCTGCTCTGCAACCATGGAGGTTACATGTCAAATATGGGGACATCAGAAATAATCTACTGTCTGAAGTCTCTTTTTCATGAGGACTACTCAGAAAAGACATCTAACCTCCCTCAAACCTGTGATGTGAGCAAGGAACAAATCTTTACTGTTAAGGAACTGAGATTTAAAGATTGTTTGTTACAGCAACTAGCGTTACTTACCTTCACTAAACACACCAGGTCTTGGTAAAAGATCATTATCCGTCTCCATCACACCCTTGAGAAATGGTCAACACCTCCTCCATGCTAGGACCCCATTGAAAAGAATTCATCACAATTCTTTCCCATCCAATCTGATGCATTCACTGTCATTCTAATTATTATCATTCCCATTTTAAAATTCTATGTCATTGGTGAATGAAAGGAAGAGACCTGAGATTGATACATAGTTCAATCGATAAGTCTGAATCCAAAGTTTCCCTTGATTTACTGATACATGGTTAGTTTTTGCTTATCCAACATAAATCATCATGAATTATAACTTAATATCAATTTTTTTACCTCCTTGAAACTAGATTACATGTGTATTTTTCATTCCAGTAAGATGGTGCCAAAGCCTTTCAAGTATAATGCAAATCATTTAAATGCCTTTTTAAACCTAAATGTTCACAAACTGTGTATAAATTCATACATTATTTGGGGCATATTGAAGAAATATTCCCTCTAAAAATGAAAATCCTCAGGGCAAACTATGGATTAAAAACTTTACTCCTTTTTATGTTTATGTTTATATCTATTCTCTGATTTAATTTTACAATAACTCAGTTAGTATGAGCAAGTGTAAGAATGGAGACTGAAAACGGTTAATTGAGGTGGCTAAGGTGTATGGCTGAGGAAACATGGAGGTGGGACTGAACACGGGCATGTTCTTTTTTCACTATCACCAACAAAGGGACTTTTAAAAATTATGTATGTACACACACGTTATGGGAAATCTCCTATATGAAACCCAAGAATCTCAGCACTGTCATTTAATGTCTGTTTGACTGTTTTCCTTCTCTTGGGAAGGCAAGACCAAACATGGACTCCACATTTTTAAATGAGATAACAAATGAACCTACATAGTAGGATTGCTATCTAGATACATATTTGTTAATATTTACAATGTACTTAGAATACTTACTGGTATACAGTAAGATATATTTATTAACTAAAAACTGCCTGGCTTACGGGGGGTTATAAGCAGTTTTATAATCCTTTAGCTCCTCATCTACTATTGTTCTAAATATTTTTAAGATTTAATTACAATAAATTATGGCTGCATTAGGTTGCTAGGGCTACCATAACAAAGTACCACAAACTGAGTGACTTGAACAACAGAAATTTATTGCGTCATAGTTCTGGAAGCCAGAAGTCCAAGATAAAAGTGTTGGTGCGACCATGCTCCCTCCCAATCCTCTGCAAGCTTCTGGTTGCTCCTCAGTTTCTGCAGCACAAGCCAGTCCTCATACGGGGTTCTCCCTGAGTGCAAGTCTGTTTCTGTGTCAAAATTTTCCTTTTTTTTAAAATAAGGACGCCAGTGATGTTGGATTAAGGACCCTAATGGCCTCATTTTAACTTAATTACTTCTGTAAAGACACTATTTCCAAATAAGGTCACATTCTAAAATACTGGGACTCCAACAATACCACCTTTTTGGATGACACAATTCAACCCATAATAAGAACTTTCCTAAACAGTATGTTCCCCTGATTATGGCAGTGTGTTACCTGTGACATGTCAACTCTGATTCCAAGGTTCATTAATAAAGTACTCAGAAGCAGTAAATCTATCTACCCATCTAATATTGTACCCCCATCATACTTTATTCCTTTTCTAAAGTTTATTTTTGTCCCTAGCACTACCATACAATTTTACTACTTTTCCTTGTTTATGTCTATCTTGATATTAGGACATAAGATCCGTAAGTGTAGAGATTTCTATTTGTTCCTTGCTGTGTTTTCTACCATGTGAAATAGTACATTCCATATAGCAGACATTCTATAAATATTAATTGGATGATTAAGTAAATCTATATGAAGGTATTCATGCATAAGTATATAAATATTATTAACTAAAGAAAGAATTGACAAATGACATCTTTTATCTTTAGTTATTTAATTTCTTAATGAACCAACTATCCCTTTTCCTTTGAACATACTAAAATATCCTATATAATAAAGAGGTAATATGCAAATTGACCCTCACGCCCTCACAAGATGGCTTCCTACAACCAGGTTAGTGAGGGATGACCAAACGACTGGAAAGCAGGCTGTGTGGGGTGATCAGGCTGGCAGGGGGGTTAGTGAGGGACAACAAAATGATTGAAAAGCAGGCTGTGTGGGGCAACCAGGCTGGCAGGGGGGTTAGTGAGGGATGACCAAATGACTGAATAGCAGGCTGCGGGTGGGCGGCGGGGGGGAAGGCAGTTGGGAGGCGACCAGGCCAGCAGGTGTGGGCAGTTAGGGGCGACCAGGCAGGCAGGCAGGTAAGCAATTAGGAGCCAGCCGTCCAGGATTGTGAGAGGGATGTCCCACTGCCAGTTTAGGCCCAATCCCCAGTGCAGGCTGGGCTGAGGGGACCACCCCCCCCCCCGGCCATGCATGAGTTTCGTGCACCAGGCCTCTAGTATTAGAATAAGAAAATAGAAATTTTAAGAAAAGCTAGAAGATAGTAATCATCTAGTGGCCCAGTTACTTCTTTAGTAAAACAGGAATACTTTTTAAACTTTATTAATACAATAGTTTAGGTTGTAACCAAACAGCACAAAGTAGATCACTGATGTTTCTGTCTCTTACTCACTTTCCTTTCCTCTCTTAAATCAGTAAGAATATATTAAATAAATAAAAAGTTAAAAGCTGGTAAAAAAAAAAAAAAGCACGAAGTAGCAAGTTATCAGTACAGATAACTAATATGGACAAATCAAATACCAATTCATTTTTGTTGTCCTAAAATATTCTGATTTGTCTTATCTATAGTGACCTATACTGATGAAATCATTTTGATAATTCCCAGATTGCTATTGTGCTATAAACAATGATCTACATTCAGCTTCTAATAGTAGGCCAATTTAGAGACTCTGAAAGAACCTCTTCAAAAGAAAATAAAAATGTATATCCTACATAAAACATAATTTTATAGCATTGCTGGGTTGGAAATAGGTGAGAAAAATAATCAAGGGGTCCAAGCAAAAATAAAAGCAAATATATTGAGCTAAAATGTTTGATGTGAGCTATATGTGCAAACTTAAGATGGTGTCACTTGAGGGAAAATGCCAATATCAGCACTGAGGACTGGAGACTTAACCTTACATTAGCAGTAAAGAGAGGGAGCTGAACCTGGGGTGCTTGCATTATACCTGAGAATCTGGAAAGGGTAAAGTGGTCCCAGGTCTGCAATACTGCCAGGATCCCCATGGAAACACATGATCATTCTCTCCTATGAATACATATTTAATTTAGGCTCCTAGATTTCCTCAAAATAAATTAATGTTGAATATAAGATAACAATCACAAAATTTACAGGAAAACTAGCCACCAGGAATGAGAATCAGAAGAAATAAAAAAAAATAGATTTAGACCACCAAGGATATCAGATATTGGAGTTTCAGATTTGATATACAAAATACGGATGGGATGTTTACAGAAATAAATGGTGGCACCACAACCATGTATACAATAAGATACAATCAAAACTGACTCAGGAGGTTTAAAAAAGAGGAAAAATAGAAGTTTTTTAAATTAAAAATGTAATCGTTAAAATTTAAACAAAATGAAAGAGGAGATGGGTTGAACAGAGTATTAGATGTCACCAAAGAAAAATGGTAAACTAGAACTAGAAACAGACCTAAAAACATTGTAAAATGTCACACAGAGAGATAAAGAAGTGAAAAATATGTCAGAGAGGTCAAGTAATACAGAAGAAAGAATGTGAAAATCTAACATAAGTCTAAACAGAGGATCTGAAGGAAAGAATATAAAAAATGGAGGAAAAGTAATATCTATTGGGGTGGTGAACACATAATACAGTGTACAGATGAGGTATTGTATGAGTGGACACCTGAAACACCTGTATACTTTTGTTAACCAGTGTCACTCAAATTAACTCAATAAAGATGAAAAATAAGTAATATTTCAAGCACTAATGATTATGAATCTTCTTGAAATAACAGAAAATATGAATCCCCACTATCAAGCACAATTTTCACCAAGAAATAAAAGGAAATCCAGACCTAGATATTTGTAGTGAATCTGCAAAATACCCAGCTTTGACAAAGATTGTAAGAGTAGACAGAGAGAAAGATCACGTACAAAGATACATTGACAGCAGACAGCCATAATAGAAGCCAGAGACAATAAAATGGTGTTTTTCCATGGGCTGAGAGGTAATAACTGCCATTCTAGAATGGTGCTCTCAGAAAAGCTATATTTTGAAAAAATTATGACATAAACACAAATCAAGAGAGTTTCCTACACAAACTAACACAACAACTTTAAAAATGTATTATTGAATGGACATATTCCTAGAGAAATACAACCTTCCAAAACTCAATCAGAAAGATTCTAAAAATATCAATAGCCTGATAACTATGGATGAAATTGAAGCAGTCATCAAAAAGCTCCCAGCAAACAAAAGCCCGGGGCCAGATGGCTTCACAAGGGAGTTATACCAAACATTCAAGGAAGAACTAAAACCTATCCTCCTCAGACTATTCCAAAAAATTCAAGAGGAAGGGACACTTCCAAGCTCATTCTATGAAGCCAGCATCACTCTAATACCAAAACCAGATAAAGACAACAAAAGGAAAGAGAATTACAGGCCAATATCCCTCATGAACATAGATGCCAAAATCCTCAACAATATTCTAACAAATCGGATCTAGTAATACATCAGAAAGATCATACACCATGACCAAGTAGGATTTATCCCAGGGTTGCAAGGATGGTACAATATCCTCAAATCAATAAACGTGATACATCACATAAACAAATTGAGAGAAAAAAATCACATAATCATTTCAATTGACGCAGAAAAAGCATTTGACAAAATCCAACACCCCTTCTTGATAAAAACTCTCAGCAAGGTGGGAATAGAAGGATCATACCTCAACACAATAAAAGCCATATATGAAAAACACACAGCCAACATTATACTCAATGGACAAAACTAAAACCATTTCCCCTAAGAACAGGAACAAGACAGGGATGCCCACTCTCACCACTCCTGTTCAACATAGTACTGGAAGTACTAGCCATTGCAATCAGACAAGAAGAAGTAAAACTGTCCTTATTCGCAGATGACATGATAGTGTACATAGAAAACCCTAAAGACTCCATCCAAAAATTATTAGACTTAATAAATAAATTTGGCAATGTAGCAGGATACAAAATTAATGCCAAGAAATCTATGGCATTTTTTTACACCAATAGTGAACTTATAGAAAGAGAGACAAAAAAAGCAATCCCATTTACTATCACACCAAAAAAATTAAGATACCTAGGAATAAACTTAACTAAGGAGGTAAAAGACCTATATGTGAAAAACTACAGGATATTGAAAAAAGAGATAGAGGAAGACATAAACAGATGGACGAACATACCATGTTCATGGATTGGTAGAATCAACATCATCAAAATGTCCATACTACCCAAAGCAATCTACAGATTCAATACAATCCCCATTAAAATACCAACGGCATATTTCACAGACCTACAACGAACTTTCCAAAAATTCATCTGGAATAAAAAAGACCCCCGAATAGCTGGAGCAATCCTGAGAAAGAAGAACAAAGTAGGTGGGATCTCAATACCATATATCAAGCTGTATTACAAAGCCACTGTTCTTAAAACAGCCTGGTACTGGCACAAGAACAGACATATAGATCAATGGAATAGAATAGAGAACCCAGAAATCCACCCAAACCATTATGCCCAATTAATATTTGACAAAGGAGGAATGAACATACAATGGAGTCAAGACAGTCTCTTCAACATATGGTGTTGGGAAAATTGGACAGATACACTCAAAAAATTAAACTAGACCACCAACTTACACCATACACAAAAATAAACTCAAAATGGATAAAGGACTTAAACATAAGACGGGAAACCATAAAAATACTAGAGGAATCCACAGGCAGCAAAATCTCAGACATATGCCAAAGGAACTTCTTCACCAATACTGCTCCTAGGGCAATGGAAACTAAAGAGAAAATAAACAAATGGGACTACATCAAAATAAAAAGCTTCTGCACAGCAAAAGAAACCATCAACAAAACAACAAGAAAGCCCACTGCATGGGAGAACATATTTGCCAATGTCATCACCGATAAGGGTTTAATCTCCAACATTTACAGGGAACGCATACAACTTAATAAAAGGAAGATAAACAACCCAATAAAAAAATGGGCAAAGGACCTAAATAGACACTTTTCAAGGGAGGACAGAAGGAAGGCCAAGAGACATATGAAAACATGCTCAAAGTCACTAATTATCCGAGAGATGCAAATCAAAACAACAATGCGGTATCATCTCACACCTGTCAGAATGGCTATCATCAACAAATCAACGAACGACAACTGTTGGTAAGGATGTGGAGAAAAAGGAACTCTTTTGCACTGCTGGTGGGAATGCAGACTGGTGCAGCCACTGTGGAGAACAGTATGGAGTTTCCTTAAAAAACTAAAAATGGAACTCTCATTTGACCCAGTGACCCCACTTCTAGGAATATATCCCAAGAAACTAGAAACACCAATGAGAAAGGATATATGCACCCCTATGTTCATAACAGCACAATTCACCATAGCTAAGATTTGGAAACAGCCTAAGTGCCCATCAGCAGATGACTGGATTAGAAAACCTTGGTACATCTACACAATGGAATATTACGCTGCAGAAGAAGGAGTTCTTACCATTTGCAACAGCATGGATGGAACTGGAGAGCATTATGCTAAGTGAAATAAGCCAGTCAGAGAAAGATAAATAACACATGATCTCACTCATTTGTGGAATATAATGAACAACATAAACTGATGAACAGGGACCGATCCAGAGACAGAGAAGCCTCGATCAGACTGCCAGAACTCAGAGGGAAGGTAGGGGAGGGTGGGGGAAAGGAGGAGAGATCAACCAAAGGACTTGTATGCATGAATATAAGCCTAACCAATGGACATGAATACCAGGGGGGTGAGGGCATGAGTGGGGGGGGGGTTAAAGGAGGGATGAGGACACATATGTAATGCCTTAATCAATAAAGAAATTTTAAAAAATGTATTATTGATAAAAGAAGGAAAATGAACCCAAAAGGATAGTCTAGAATGAAAAAAAAATGATGACCAGAGAAAAATACAGATAAATATGAACAAATATTATCTATTTAATATTACATGAAAGAGTAATAACTATTGTAATATGCTACTTTTTGATAAGCATTCCAGATGATTTTTTAACTGAATGAGATTAAGAAATAATGCTGTTATTAAAAAAGGCTTATAAACCTTATAGAGATTAAAAAAATGGTAAATTATTATGAATGAAAATAGTATAGGGAAAAGTTAGGACATGTAAATTTCCAGTCACTGCTAGATTGCAATTCTTCACTTATTATAAAATAAATAGTAAATAAAGCAATAACCCCCAGAGCATCATTGGTTTCTTCCTGAGAAAAGTGTTGTGATTATTTCTGGTGAATAACAGTTTCAGTCATTTTCTTTTGGTAGAACATGCAGTCAATTCTCCATTCCAAGCCTCCTCAAGATCCAGTCTTATTCCACACCTTTATGTCCCTGCCAAAACCGCACCACTCTACTCTGAGCACATATTCTATGCTAACACAAACAAACAAGCAGAACAGAAACAGATTCATAGATGCAGAGAACATTTTTACAGTCGCCAGAGGGGTGGGAACTCGGGTATGAGTGAAAAGGGTGAACAGATTAAGAAGTACAAATTGGTAGTTACAGGATAGTCATGGTGATGTAAACTGGGACTATAGGGACTATAGTCAGTAATATTGTAATAATTACGTATGGTGTCAGATGGGTACTAGATTTATCAGGGTGATCACTTTGAAAGTTATAAAAATGTCTAATCACTGTATTGTACACCTGAAACTAATATAATGTACATCAACTGTAAGTGAAAATTTTTAAAAATACTATTTTAACTAAAAGAGAAAAACAGACCCTTAGCATAGGACCTTACATACAGTAGGATCTCAGTAAATATTTGTCGAATTAATAAATGCATGAATGAACAGATGAAATGGAAAACAACTCTGAAACAATAAAATTTCAGGAACAATTTGAGAGGCATCAATCACTTGCAATCTATATAAATTATGTATATACATTCATAATTATAAGATTCCATCTTTTTAAGCAACTAGAGACTATTTAGGATCTAATCTATTAAAGACTGTGCATCAGGGAAATTCCACATCTGGTAAGATCAAGGCCTATCATATACAAACTAGAGGCCCGATGCACGAAGATTCGTGCAAGAATGGACCTTCCTTCCCCTGGCTGCTGACAGCCCCTTCGCTCTGGCCGGAGCTGCCTTTCCGCTCTGGCCCGGAGCCACCTTTCTGCCTTCCCACACTGCCCAGAGGCCCGGACGGCTGGGGTGGTACAAATGCCTGCATCGTCACCATGGTGACAACACAAGAGTCCCGCAACGCCCCCGGCCGCTCGGTGCCTGCATATGCAAATTAACCTTCCATATTTGTTGGGTTAATTTGCATACTCACTCCTGATTGGTTGGTGGGCATCGCGAAGGTATGGTCAATTAGCATGTTACTCTTTTATTAGGTAGATTTTCCTGTCCTTTTCATGATTTGAAGAACATTTGCTTTAAAATCATTTAAAATGAGCCACAATATCTATACTGCCTGAAAACAGAACTTTGTAAGATGGTTAGGAAATCATTCCTTCAATCGTGTTCATCCATGTATAGACTCACATTTCTGAGAAATAATGTATAACCTCTCATCTACACCAATAATATCAATACTGGTACTGGAAGAAATAAAGTGTTATTGATGGTAATATTCATTTTTCTGTGTCAGTATCTTTCAGGACTATTGTAGTGGTAAAAGAATACACTTGGACAAATAGTGCTGTAGAGAAACATGATTGGCAGGCTCCCAAACACTTCTGACAGTGTTCTTACGATGGATTTCTACAATAACTAGATCTTATGAAATAATAGTGTCTTCATGGATGGTTCTAGCTCAAGAGAGACTCTGTATGTCCTTTTCACTTGGCTAGCGTTCAGAGAAATACATATTGTTCATGAGTTACCTGCTCTAGTAGGCAACATGACTGCATTGTTATAGAGGTATAAATAGGCTGAGATCGTACATGCAGGAACCTGAAGGTAAATGCTATTACTCATAAAGAGATTGAAGAATTTTCAGCCATAAACACACACACACGCACAGGTAGGTATAAAATTTACTTCCTAGCTGTTAACATTATTCTGACACATTTTTCATCCTACCTTTGGCAACTATCAATTAAACATGGTTTATCTTTATAATATTACTAATAACGATATGGACTTTCTTTAAAAAGATGTCATTATTTTAATGTATAGCAAAACATGACAGAAAATTCAGATCAATTGAGCTCTTTTCTTATATTAGAGGAAAAACTTAAAACTGGGAAAAGTCTGATAAAAATGCTTTCTGTGATTATTTCTCAGAAAAACTTCAGAAGTAGACATACATTAAAGCTTTAAAGTGATAATAATAGGAAGTCCAATATTTTATACTCATAATTTTCCACTTAATCAAGTCATTCATTATTTTTAAAATATATTTTATTATTCACCCTCCCTCCATTACCTGGTCCACTTCCCATTTATATTTCAGAACTCAAATGTCTCGAGGAGGCTTTCTTTGATTCTGAAATCCAACTAAGCTAAGGAATAGATTTGATTCCCAAATCTATTATAAATTCCCAAATAACCTATATTTTTTTCACTAGCCTTGAACTGTCACTAAAACCTATCTTCCCAATGAAATGATAAATTCTATCTTGACAGGAACCATATCATTTTGACTCATTACTTTTATGAATTTTAGTCTCAAAGTTTTTTTTTATATTTACTTATATACAGCAGGTACTCAATATTTGTCAAATGAATGCACCTGAATACATCATTTCATTCCATATGTATAGTTTAGATGTGTTTTATATTTTCACTTTTAATCTATTACCATAGCTCCCTGAAGATGAGGAGCATGCTGTATACCTGAGTGTTCTTAATAGTGCCTACCAAATAGTATGTATATTAAATAAAGGCAAATTACCATCATTCTCTTGTGTAAAACTTTTCACAGCAGAAGAAAGTATAAAAATATCTCTCCAAAGCACCCATTCTACTACATCTCACTGTTTCTTAGAAAATTCTTATTGATAGTTAACATACATACATATATATATATGTGATATATAAACATATATGCAAGCAAACCTTTCCATTAAAATTTTACTTTATTACCTATTATCCTATTTGCAAACCCAACTATTTTATTTACTGAGAGATAGTCTAATTTGCTCCCCAGAGTCACTTTCTAAGCCTCTGTACCATGCTCTGTGCCTCAGGAGGATGTATGAGCTACATTAACTGGCTCCCTTGCACTCTGGTTTCCAGTTGGGTTTGGCCACTGGCAGGTGATCAAAGTTGTAAAGAAGAGAAAGTGTGGCTTATTTATTCTTCTGGTTTGCATTGTACTGATCTGTAGTTTGCTGTGGTTGTGTCCTTCCAACCAAGGCCAGAGCTCCCGAAGTGGGCCCTCACAGTTAAACTCTCCCAAGCTACCAGTCCTTCGCTAGCTCCATAAAGTTTAGGAGTGTTTATGTTCTCCACCATTGCTGGTTCCCCAGGGCTTCACCATCCCTTGTTGTTTCTCTTACATTTGCCCAGAACTCTGTAAATACCCCTTATATCAAAAAGTATCTTCGATTAGTTCTATTGAGTATGCTGTCAAGTTCCTGCCACGCCCTTGACTGATACACTAACGTACATAAAGATCATCATGTAGTCCCCTCTTGGAGTAATGTGGAAGACAGAGCTCTGCACTGTCTGAAATAAAATAAAATAAATAAAACCTTGCATTCTTAAATATATGTGCCCTGACCAGGAATTCAACTGTGACCTCCTGGTTCATAGGTTGATGCTCAACCACTGAGCCATGCCGGCTGGGCAACCCTTGTGTTGATTCCAAGACTCTAAAAAATGGAATTGCTGTCACAACCTCTTGTTCTTCAGCTTAGAATTGGTCATTGGGATGTGTCCAGAAGTGAGTTTTCAAGTGGAGTTTCATGAATCTCTAGAGCAAGGCTTCTCAAACTTTTCTGGGAAACACATCAGTGGGGGATTTACAAGAATGCAGATTCTGACTCAGTAGGCCCCGCTGAGGCTTGTAATTCTCCATTTCTAACTAGCTTCTGAGATTCTGCATCTCTAACCAGCTGATGCTTCTGGTACTAAACCACACTTTAATATTAAATCCCTGGGGTCACAACGGCAATGCCTCCAAGTTGGTCTCAGAAGTATGGGGAAGGCTGAAAGGACTTCTCCCCTGAATCATTATATTAATGTTTGACATATTGTGGTTCCAAGTAAGATTTAATTCCCAGGGGAGGGGGTTAGTTTTATTTCTTTAAACATTTATAAACTACTAAAATACTAGCCTAATGCTTACTTCTCAGGTGAGTCAGTAGATAAGATGATTTATCCAAAGTCATAGTTGACAGAGACACAACTGAACTCTGGTCTCCTGACATCACTGCCGGTTTTCTTATATCTTTATTGCCTCTGATTTTTTTTTCCTTCTCTTCTTCCTAGCTCCATTTTTAAACATTACTTTGAAATTTATGAAAAAAATCTATTTAATATATATATTTTTATTGATTTCAGAGAAGAAGGGAGAGGGAGACAGAGAGAAACATCATTGATGAGAGAGAATCATTGATTGGATGTCTCTTGCATGCCCCACACTGGGGATCGATCCCACAACCTGGGCATATGCTCTGACCGGGAGTAAAGCCGTAACCTCCTGGTTCATAGGTTGACACTCAACCACTGAGCACACTGGCCGGGCTATTTATTTTTATATAGGTTCTTGAAATCCAGCACTTTAGGACCCAGATCTTAGGATATCTAGAACTTTTCCAGGGCATGGAGTGTAACATGGTGTCACCTTCTATAATCTTGTTGGAGGGCACTCTTAAAGTAACCATCATCTTATAAAGACAGATGATGTCTAGGTAATGTTTTCAAATGCAAAGGAAAAAATAGTATTATTTTTAAAATTTGACTGACAACTTTTTCTCTGTATTCTGGAATCTGTGGCCATAAGTATTTTAGCCTCAGGACTCCATTTTGTCTGTCATTCTGCTTATCTGATTCTCTAAAACTTACGCTTTTCTGAAAATGTAATACAGGAACAGAAAACATGTCCAAAGGGTTTCTTCCCATCTTTTCACATAGTGTATGTATTTTTACATTAGGAGAATGTACAAAACCCAAGAAACATTTATTACCAGACAAAATAATAGTTTGGATTGTCAGTATTTACTCATATTCATCTTCAGTTTAGTTATGCTCAGTGGATATCAAAATTGAAACCTTGTTCTGATCCAAAGCCCTGACGCAGTTGGTTTTATGCTTTTCATCTGGTAACTATCTGTGAGTCACAGCTCTTAATTGCTATTCCTTCAAAATATTTACATTATGTTTCTTGTATCTCATAAGCAGTGTTTATAAATTTGAGATTCACTTTTTAACCTGTGGTTAAAACAGAACATGAAAACAAGTTTGGATGTTTTTGCTCTTTTCCAATATCATTGTTATATCAGAACATATTTTCAATAAATGATGTTTTGTTTAATATCTTGCCACCCAGCAAAAGGTGTAATTTCCTTATACAAATGGGCCTAACAGGACTGGAGTGAAAGGGCTTTTTGTGCTGCACATGATAAGCTGTAGAGCATTATCAAGTATAGCATTTTAGCCCTGGCTGTTTTTGTATTTTTATTTTATTTTATTTTTTTTCGTTTTTCTCAGTTGTTAGACTCTAACCATTAGAGCGTCGGCCCGAGGACTGAAGAATCTTCGGTTCGTTCCCCCGTCAAGGGCATATACCTCAGTTGCAGGTTCCATCCCCCACTCCTGGTAGTGGAAGGCAACCAAGCAATGTGTCTCTCTCACAGTGATGTTTCTCTCTGTGTGTCTCTTCCACTCCCTTCCACTCTCTCTAAAAATCAATGGGAAAATATCCCCAGGTGAGTATATATATGAAACTTCCTGTGAAATAAGGAGAGAATTCAATCTTCAGATAGAAATGGCACACAATATATCAAGGGAAACGGTTAATAAACTTCAAGATTAAATGAAAAAATTCATCAGGTACTCAAGAAGTAATAAAGTAATGAAGTAAGTCTCTTCAAGGGATCAAAACTAGGCTAGTTTCAAACATCCCTATAAGAGCATTAGATGCCGGGGGGGGGGGGGGGAGTTCTTAGGGGAAAAAATATGATCCAAGGTTATTTTGCCCAGAGTAATTTACTTGACTTTTCATTATGGTATAAATAATTTTTAAAAACAATATATATATATATATATATATATATATATATATATATAATCTTCAGATTAGATAAAATGAAGATGATCATAGCACCCTGACCATAACTTAATTGTAAGAAATAAATAAGACCTTATATAAAGTGCCTAGCCCAAAGAAAATGCTTAATCAACAGTAGTCAGTGTGTGTTTTTATTATTTAGGACAACTAAGACCTGAACACACATAACTACAATACAAGGCAAAATAAACAAAGCTAAGAGAGCTCTGAGGACCCAAAGGAAAGAGAGCTTATTGTAGATGAGCCCCATTAGTGGAGGCTTTATGAAGAGGTGCTGTTTCATTCCAGGTGCCCTTAGTAAATTTCAGTGGTACAAAGAAAGATGATTTCCTGTTAATTAAAACTTATAATGGATGAGCCCTAAAATTTTTTGAAAATCCACTGTATTTTTTTTTTCTATTTCAAGCAAATGTTTCTATTTTTCATGAAATAAGAGGCTAAAGGAAGAATGGAGTAAACAATAAATAACAAGTTTTGAAAAACACTATAAGAAATAAACATTTTTTGAAAATGAGACATCCCACAGATTTATTAAATGGGGTAAGCAAGAATATGATAAGTGACTCGACAAAGTTACAGACTTTCAGCAGTATCTTTAACTCAGCTTGTATGAAGGTCGGCTCTAATCTAATTGCCAGAACAACAGCCACTGCCAATAGAGAACAGGAAACTGTGGCAAAATCTGTAGGTCCAATGATGTTTATTATGTAGACATTTAGAAATGGGCTGACGACATTACAGAGCTGTACAAGTCATAACAGGGAAGGCTGGTGAGGAATCTGGAACAAGTTTTCTTTTAGTTATTGATTGGATTTTATTTTCATGATTACGCAGAAGTATGTAAATGGATAAAATGTATGCCAATATAAGTAGGTCAAAGGCCATTTCATAAGCAGAAAAAATGAGTTTAAACAGCAAGTAGAGAATCAGTATATTTATATGAATGTGAAATAATTGATTTTTGAGAAACATACAGATATTGTTAAATGAGTATTGTTCTCTTCAAAATAGTACAAAGCACACAAACATGATACCCTTTCATTCATTCACTCACTCATTCAAGCAACATTTAATTGAATGCTCACCATGTCCCTGGCAGTGAACCAAGATACACATTTGTTATATTGCAAAGCTTAAAACCCATTTTTAAAAATTGTTAATGGTAGCATGGCTTCCTTTTGGGAGAGTGGATATAATTTTGGAAGCAACATAGTGATGCTGAGCTAAGCCTAGAATAACATGGTTGACTAACTTGAGTAATATAATTTTGGTTACAAACCAGATATGATTAAAAGCTACTAAAGTTGTTTACTCATGTCATTTGTACACTGGTTTTGACAGAAATTCCAAAAAAATCTTCAAAAATGCTTTTATAATATTACCATTAGTGAAAAAAATTACCTGTCAAGCGTCTACTATGAAAGATGCTTATTTAAATGTTTATTGAAAACACCATCTTATTGCTATATTATACCATGAATATATGGTTTACTTGTCTAATATGAAGTATTCTGTGCATTTGTTTCTGACTTTTAAAAATTTATAGGAGAAAAAGTTATATTTTGAACTTTATTTAGAATTCCAGGAAGTCAAAGTCTTCTAGGCCAAATGTATTTTACGAAGAGCTACCATTTTCTGGACAAATGCTAGCTACTAAATGATGAGCCTTGTAGAGAGTACAGAGCATTCTTAGTTTAACCCATTCTATAATTTTCTGAGTTAAAGACCACTCACAGGGATTAATACTTGACTCATCTCCCTGATGTGGAGACTGGCATATAAACTATCCAACAGAAACCTTCATAGAACTGTTTGAGGTCATTTACAAACTTTTAAAAGTCTTCTAGAGACTTATAATTTACAAATTTAGTTGAATACACAGGACACATATAATACATATATAAAAGAAGTAAATATACATATGTATATTTAAGTCTATACAAGCGCACATATGCTAATTGACAAATTCTAGAAAAAGAAGCATTACAGAAGTTCAAAGGTGGTAGCAATTAGTGGTTTATGGTTTTAGCTGTTATATTTGCAAGTTGGTAAAGAGCTATTATGGTAAATTTATTTGATTGAGTGCATTCTGAGGAATAAAGTAGAAAAACATGGGCCACAAAATGTAAATCATCTTTCCCCCAGCTCCAAAACTGCATTTTAAAACTTTGGCCAAATATCTGCAGCTATGTTTCAAATAATAAGGAAAAGGTGGCCCCTATTTAAGCCTTTCTTTTAAGAAGTAATTGATGTAAGCCAAAATCTTTCAAATAATTTCAATAAAAACAGAACTAGTAATCAATCTCCACTAGGTATATAACATTGGAGAAAATTTAGGGGGAAAAAGTCATAGTCAGGAAGACATGATATAGTAGTATAGGTGAGGAGACACCACTGTCTTTGTTTTTAACAGATTTATTAAAAATATTCACATATCATAAAATTTACCTCCTAAAAGTGTACAACTCAACAAACAAGTGTTGGTGAGGATGTGGAGAAAAGGGAACCCTAGTACACTGCTGATGGGAATGTAGACTGCTGCAGCCATTCCAAAAAACAGTATGAGTTTCCTCAAAAATTTAAAAATGGAATTGCCATTTTACCCAGTAATCCCACTCCTAGGAATATATCCCAAGAAATCAGAAACACCAATCAGAAAAGACATATGCACCCCTATGTTCATAGCAGCACAATTTACCATAGCTAAGATTTGGAAACAGTCTAAGTGCCCATCAGCAGATGAGTGGATTAAAAAACAGTGGTAAACTACACAATGGAATACTACTCTGCTGTAAAAAGGGGGAAATTACCCTTTGTGATAGCATGGATGGACCTGGAGAACATTCTGCTAAGTGAAATAAGCCAGTCAGAGAAAGATAAGCACCATATGTTTCACAAATATGTGGAATTTAATGAACAAACTGAACTACCAAGCAAATTAGAGGTAGACTCATAGAGAGCAGACAGTTCTGGTGGTGTGGGAGGTATTGGTGGGCTGGAGGGATTGACCAAAAGACAAAAAAAGAGAGAGAGAAGTCACAGACAACAGTGTGGTGATTTTGGTGGAGGGAGGGGGGTTAAGGAAGGTGGCAGAAGGCATAGAAGGGATAAATGGTGATGGAAAGTGTTTCCAAAATGTATGTAAGTTCTATGAAATGTTAATAATCAGTTTGGGAGACACTCGGTTGAAAAAGGAAACAGGATTCCTCAGAGCCTTTAACATTCTAATAAATATATATCATGAATCTCTAAGAGGAGAATAAATTACATAGTACATTCTAGCTTATTTAATTACAAAAGACTCTTCTTTGGCATGCCTCTTGGAGCGGAAAAGATATTAAAAAAGGGAGAAGAAAATAAAGAAAAAGATTGAGTGACTATTTTTCTTCCCTAATTTATCTTATCTTGCTTAGCAACATCCCTGAACCAGGATCCTCCACGCTCCACCAGAGCCCTTCCTGTTTGGTGGGGTAGCCTGTTTGATGACTTCGGTCTCCCAGGGCATTATGTTCTGAGTCATGGGCAGGAAAGACAAGGTTCATGGAAATACTTTCCACGTGGAGGACTGCTACAATTCACGGGTGTTGACATCTCATTAATTGAACATGCTCCTTCTTGGTGTGCCTTTACTCATGTAGTTTTCCCACCTGGAAGGCCAAACCTTTCCACTTTGTTTTCCAAAGGCTTAAAAAATATATTTAATAGTAAAATAGAAATGTCTAAAAGTTATGAAATGTTCATTATATATTTAGAACTGTGCAACATACTTTAAGGCTGTATGTTATATTGAATTAATTTCTAAAAGTTTATTAACATTTTGAGATCTTTAAAAAAAATAACACAACCACTAGTGTATACATTACCCAGAATTTACAGATGTTTAAGATAGCAGGTTTTTTTCACTTGCAAATAAAAAATAAAATATTATAGTAAAAAATAAATAGTGTACAATTTAATGGATTTTACAGTGATTTCAGAGTTGTGCAATCATCATCCTATATAATAAAAGGCTAATATGAAAATTGTCCCTTCGACCAGGGAATTTGACCAGGGGGTGGGGACGGCCAGCCAACCGCCCAAGGCCCCTCCCCCCGGCCACCCGGCCCAATCGACCTGATTGGGTGGGCCGGCCAGACCCCACCTGTGCACGAATTCATGCACCAGGCCTCTAGTCACAAAATAATTTTAGAATTTTCACCTCCTCCCCAAAAAAAATCCCTCATACTTATTAGCACGCAAACCCTATCCCTCTCTCCCTCCTCCTCAGCCCTAGGCAACTCTAATCTACTTCTTGTCTCCATAAATTTGTCTCTTCAAGGCATTTCATATAAATGGAGTGATATATCATGTTTTCTTCAAGAGCTGTTTCTAAAAAAGTTATCTTTATTATTGAAAGTATTTACAGATGTCCCTTTTTTGTTATTGTTTTTTTTCCCAATAAACCCCTTTCACCCCACACCCACTCCTTCCAACCCTTCAACACACTATTGTCTGTGTCCATGGGCTATGCATATATGCATATAAGTTCCCTAGTTAATCTTTCACCTATACCACCCCCACTCCCACATTCCATCTGAAATTCATTAGTTGGTTCCATGGTTCTATGTCTCTAGCTCTATTTTGTTCATCAGTTTATTTTAATCATTAGATTTCACATCTGAGTGAAATCATGTGATACTTATCTTTCTCTGTTTGGTTCATTTTGTTTAGCATAAGACTCCCATGCTGTTGCAAATGGTAAGAGTTCCTTCTTTTTTACTGCTACATAATATTCCATTATTTGAATGGTCCACAGCTTTTTTTATCCACTCATCTACTGATGGGCACTAGGGCTGTTTCCAAAACTTATCTATTATAAATTTTGCTGCTATGAAAATAGGGGTGCTTGTATTCTTTCTGATTGGTATTTCCAGTTAATTAGGATATATTCCTAGAAGTGGAATCACTGGGTCAAATGGGAGTTTCATTTTTAATTTTTTGAGCAAACTCCACACTGTTTTCCAGAGTGGCTGCACCAGTCTGCATTCCCACCAGCAGTGTATCATGGTTCTCTTTTCTCTACATCCTCACCAACACTTGTCATTGGTTGATTTGTTGATGGTAGCCATTCTGACCAGTGTGAGGTGATATCTCATTGTCTTTTTAATTTTAAGCTCTCTAATGATTGGTGACTTTTAGCATCTTTTCATGTGTCTCTTGGATTTCTGTATGTCCAGTTTGGAGAAGTGTCTATTAAGGTCCTTTGCCCATTTTTCAATTGATTGTTTACCTTCCTATTGTTAAGTTGTATGAGTTCCCTATAAATTTTTGAAATTTACCCTTTATTGAATGTATCATTTGCAAATATGCTCTCCCATGCAGTGGGCTCTCTTTTCACTTTTTTGATGGTTTCTTTTGCTGTGCAGAAGCTTTTTATTTTGATGTCGTCCCATTTGTTTATTTTCTCCTTTATTTCCTTTTCCCTAGGAGATGTATCGGTAAATATATTGCTATAAGAGATGTCTGAGACTTTGCTGCCTATGGTTTCTCCTAAGATTTTTATTGTTTTGTGATGTACATATAGATCATTTACCCATTTTGAGTTTATTCTTATGTATGGTGTAAGTTGGTGGTCTAGTTTCACTTTTTTGCATGTATCTGTCCAATTTTCCCAACACCATTTATTGAAGAGACTGTCTTGATTCAATTGTATTCTCCTGCCTTCTTTGTCCAATATTAATTGACTATAAAGGAATGGGTTTATTTCTGGGGTCTCAGTTCTGTTCCATTGATTTATATGCTTGTTCTTATGCCAGTACCAGGCTGTTTTGAGTACAGTGGTTTTGTAGTAAAAGGATATTTGGTATTGTGATTCCTCCAACTGTGTTCTTCTTTCTCAAGATTGCTGCAGCTATTCGGGGTCTTTTGGGTTCCATATAAGTATTTAAAGTGTTTGTTCTAGGGCTATGAAATATGTCATTAGCATTTTAATAGAGATTTCATTTAATCTATTGATTGCCTTGGGTAGTATGAAAATTTTAATGATGTTGATTATACAATCCATGAACACAGTATATTCTTCCACTTGTTTATATCTTCCTCTGTCTCTTATTTAAAGGACCTGTAGTTTTCTGAGTATAAGTCTTTTACCTCCTTGGTTAAGTATATTCCTAAGTATCTTAATTTTTTCTAATAACATGTTATTAGCAAATAATGACAGTTTCACTTCCTTCTTTCCAATTTGGATTTTTTTTATTTCTTGTTTGATTGCTATATCTAGGTCTTCCAGTACTATCTATCTATCTATATAAAAGTCTAAGCGACGAGACTACCAAACGGCCAAACGACTGAACAATCTATTGACTGGTAGCTATGATGCGCACTGACCATCAGGGGGCAGATGCTCAATGCAAGAGCTGCCCCCTGATGATCAGTGCGCTCCCACAGCAGAAACGCTGCTCAGCTGACTGATCCATCCTGGCGGCCCACCAGCCAGGGTGGCAGCCACTCACTCCCTCAGTAGTCCTGCAGGTCCAATCTCTAGAGAATGGGCCAGGCACCAACTGACCTGCGTGGCCGGCACAATCCTGACAGCACCGCCAGCCTCCTAGAAGTTGGCCTAGGACACTGCGGCCGCTTCCCCTTCCTAGATGCTCTGCAAGGAAGAAACAATATAAAAGTGGTCGCCAGGTGACTCCCAAGAACTGGCACGAACATCAGCAGGACAGATCCAGATCCCAGTCCAGCAAGGGTGTTCCACCACCCGCCAGAGGGCCGATTGTGTCCCAGTCCCCCCCCCAACCCCACTCAGGACGGGCGCCAGATGCAGGGCAAACAGCTGATGCGCCGCTGTGGTGGCACGAGCTTCTTCCAATCGCGATTGCCTAGGCACAAGCCTGCGGTAAGCACAGTGGGGCAGGGATGAGTGGGAGCGGCAGTCAGGAGCAGCAGTTGGTGTTGGACTGTGGGTTTCTGCTCGATCCCTGCAGGCTACCCCAAGGCAGTGGTCGGCAAACTCATTAGTCAACAGAGCCAAATATCAACAGTACAACGATTGAAATTTCTTTTGAGAGCCAAATTTTTTAAACTTAAACTTCTTCTAATGCCACTTCTTCAAAATAGACTCGCCCAGGCTGTGGTATTTTGTGGAAGAGCCACAATCAAGGGGCCAAAGAGCTGCATGTGGCTCGCGAGCCGCGGTTTGCCGACCATTGCCCCAAGGGAACCTACCTGTGCACGAATTCATGCTCCGGGCCTCTAGTGTTAAATAAGAGTGGTGAAAGCAGACATCCCTGTCTTATTCCTGTTCTTAGGCGAAATGGTTTTAGTTTTTGCACACTATGTATGATGTTGACTGCAGTTTTGTCATACATGGCTTTTATTAGGTTGAGGTATGATCTCTCTATTCCCACTTTGCTAACAGTTTTTATCAAAAAAGTGTGTTGGATTTTGTTGAATGCTTTTTCTGCATCAATTGATATGATCATGTGATTTTTGTCTTCCAATTTGTTTATGTGATGTAACACAGTTATTGATTTGGGAATATTGTACCAGCCTTGCATCACCAGAAAAAATCCCATTTGGTTGTGATGTTTTTAATGTATTGCTGGATTCGATTTGCTAATATTCTGTAGAGGATTTTAGCATCTATGATCATCAGGGATATTAGCCTATAATTCTCTTCCTTTGTAGCCTCTTTATCTGGTTTTGGAATTAGAATAATCCTCTTAGACTTTTTGCAATAGTTTGAGGAGCACAGGTGTTAGTTCTTCTTTGAATGTTTGGTATAACTCCCCGGTGAAGCCATCCAGACCATGGCTTTTGTTTGCTGGGAGTTTTTTTTTTATTATTACTGCTTCAATTTCATCAGTTGTTATTGGCCTATTCAGGTTTTCTAATTCTTCCTGATGGAGTTTTGGAAGCTTGTATTTTTCTAGGAATATGTCCATTTTGTCCAGGTTGTCCACCTTGTTAGCTTATAGTTGTTCATACAATTTTTTTTAATTTCTTTATTGATTAAGATGTTACATATGTGTCCTTATTCTCCCATTGTCCCCCCTAATCCCACACTCATGCCCTCACCCCCCCTGTTGTCTGTGTCCATTGGTTAGGCTTATATGCATGCATACAAGTCCCTTGGTTGATCTCTCCCTCTTACCCCCACCCTTCCCTACCATCCCTCTGAGGTTTGATGGTCTGATCAATGTTTCTCTGTCTCTGGATCTGTTTTTGTTCATCAATTTATGTTGTTCATTATATTCCATAAATGAATGAGATCATGTGATATTTATTTTTCTCTGACTGGCTTATTTCACTTAACATAATGCTCTCCAGTTCCATCCATGCTATTGCAAATGGTAAGAACTCCTTTTTTTTTTTTTTTTTTTTTTTTTTACCACAGCATAGTATTCCATTATGTAGAAGTACCACAGTTTTTTAATCCACTCATCTGCTGATGGGCACTTGGGCTGTTTCCAAATCTTAGCTATGGTGAATTGTGCTGCTATGAACATCGGGGTGAATATATCCTTTCTGATTGGTGTTTCTAGTTTCTTGGGATATATTCCTAGAAGTGGGATCACTGGGTCAAATGGGAGTCATGTTTCCTTATCCATTCAGCTAATTTATGTATTTTGATTGAAGCATTTAAGCCCTTAACACTTAAGGTTATTACTAATAGGTATTTATTTGTTGTCATTCTTACTCTTTATGCCTCTGTTCTTCTCTTCTCTCTATTTCTTCTTCTTTCTCCATTCCCTTTAGCATTTCTTGAATGCTGGTTTAGTGGTAATAAACTCTTTTCACATTTTTTTTTGTCTGCATAGCTCTTTATTTCACCTTCAATTTTGAATGACAGCCTTGCTGGATAAAGTAGTCTTGGGTTCAGTCCCTTGGTTTTCATTACTTTGTGTACTTCATGCCACTCCCTTCTGTCCTGAAGTGTTTCTATTGAGAAATCATATGACAGTCTAATGGGAGCTCACTTGTAGGTAATTTTCTGTCTCTCTCTTGTAGCCTTTAAGATTCTTTCTTCGTCTTTAATGTTTTCCTTTTTAATTATTATGTGCCTAAGTGTGGGTCCTTTAGGGTTCATCTTGGCTGGCACTCTCTGTGTTCCCTGAACTTGAATGATTTTTTCCCTTCAACTGATTAGGGAAATTTTCTGCCTTTATTTCTTCAAACAGGTTCTCTATTCCTTACTAGGAATCTTCTCCTTCTGGTACCCCTCTGATGTGATTGTAGTTTCCTTTCATATTATCCCAAATCTCCCTTAAACTCACTTCCTGCTTTTTAATTTTTTTTTTGCCTTTTTTTTTTTTTTTTTTGCTCTGAATGGGTGTTTTTTCCTACCTTATCTTCTAACCCACTGATTCGTTCCTCAGCTTCTTCTTGTCCACTGTAGAATCCTTCCAGGGTGTTTTTTATATCAGCTATGCCATTCCCCATTTAATCACTTATAATTCTCATTAAGTTCCTTATAATTCTCAGTAAGTTGCTTGTAGTTTTCATTAAGTTGCTTGTAGTTCTCACTGAATTGTTTGAGCATCCTTATTACCATTACTCTGAATTCTTTATCTGACAAATTGCTTGCCTCCATTTCATTTAGTTCCTTTTCTGGCAGTTCCTTCTTTTCTTTCATTTGGGGGTTCTTTGTCTCCCCATTTTCACTGTCCCTTTTTATTTGCTTCTATGTATTAGATCAAACTGCTATGACTCCCAGGCTTTGTGGGATGGTCTTACATAGTAAGTGTTTTGTGGGACCGAATGGTGCAGTCTCTTAGATGTCCTAAGCTGGGTGCTCTAGAAAAGTCTCCTGCTTGAGTTATTTGGGTTCTCCTGTTGTATTTGGGTCTTGAATGTTGTCTTGTTTGTGGACTGAATCTCCTCTCAGGCTGGCTATGTGGCTTACCCCGACCACATCATGCAAGCCAAGCTGTTGTGGAGGTGTGGTCTCCAGGTGTTTTCTGGCCATCCTTGATATGTCTTCTCCTTAGCTGGACCTCAGTTGGTAATTCCAGGTGAGTGTTCTCCAATTTAGTTGTATTTCCAATCTGGTCCTGGGAGGAATTGAATTACCTCAGGACCTTTTTCAAAAACAATTGACCATAAATGTAAGGGTTATTTCTGGACTCTCAATTTTATTCCATTGGTCTATATACCTATCCTTACACCAAAACAATACTGTCTTGATTATTGGAACACTGCAAATGTTTTGAAATCAGGAGGTCTGAGTCCTTCACATTTTAAGAGTGTTTTGGGTCTTGGAGTCCCTTGCATTCCCATGTCTTTAGGATAAACTTGCTAATTTCTTTAAAATAAAATAACACTGAAATTTTTATAGGGCTTACATTGAATTTGAATATCACTTTGGGTAGTATTACCATTTTAACAATACTGAGTTTTGCAATTTATGAATGTCTTTTTGTTATTTAGATCTTTAATTTCTTTCAAAATATTTCATAGTTTCTGTGTGCCAATCTTGCATTTCTTTAGTTATATTTCTTTCCTAAAAATTTTACTTATTTTGATGCTGTTATAAGTGGAATTATTTTCTTAATTTCATTTTTGGATTGTTCATTGATAATGTAGAGAAATGCAATTGATTTTTGCATAGTGATCTTATATCTTACAACTTTTATAACATTCATTAGTTGTAATACTTTTTGTGTAATTTTTAGTGTTTTTCTATGGAGAACATCATATTATTTGAGAATACAGATAGTTATACTTTTTCTTTTCCAGTTTGAATGCCTTTTTTATCTTTTTCTTAGATTATTTCCTTGATTAGTACCTCCAGTATAATGTTGAAAAAGTGACAGTAAACATGTGTATTGTTCCTGAAATTAAGAGGGAAGCATGCATTCGTTTACCATTAGTTTTGATGTTAACTGGGGTTTATGCAAGATTGCTTTTAGTGTGTTAAGGAAGTTTGCTTCTCTAGCTTACTGTTTTTATCGTGAAAGGATGTTGGTCTGTCAAATGATTTTTCTGCATTTATAAAGATTTTTGTCTTTTATTCCTTTAATAAGGTACACTACACTTTGTTTCAGATATTAAACAAACCTTGCATTCCTGATATAAATTTTACTTGGTCATGTTGTATAAATATTTGTATATGTTGCTGCACTCAGTTTACTAGTATTTTGTTAAGGATTTGATATTATACTCATAAGGAACACTGGTCTGTGGCTTTATTTTCTTATGATGTTTTTGTCTGGTTTTGGTACCAAGGTACAGGCCTCATAGGATATTTCAGAAGTTTTCCTTCCTCTTCTATTTTTCTGAAGAGCTTATGAGGGCTGGTATGAATTCTTTTTTAAATGGTTGGTAGAATTCACCAGTGAAGTCTGGAAATTGCTTTGTTTTACCATTTTTTTATAAAAGTAATATGATAAACAGAAACACAGAAAATAGAGAAAACCTATGTGTTTTTCTCCTGGTTTTACTATTAAGAAGGTATGTAACTTTTGATAATCTCATTTTTATGCCTGTAATTTAGAGGTAAAACCATCCATTCTGTCTATTTTCAAGGATTACTTTTTAAGAATAAGTGAAATAATGAGTGTAAAAGCTTTTTATAACCAGAAAATGCCATTCTAGTCTACCCTATTATGTTTAGTATTTCTTGGCCCCACTATGTAAAATTGTGTCTGCAGCTAGTCCAAATTTCCATTAAGTATCTGAGAAGCATGCCTGGCACCTTCAGCCATGTCTCTGGGGCAAGTATCCTGGCAACTGCAGTGCTGTTCACACTGTACTAAAATGAGTACCTGCGGCAATGTGTTATCCAGCTCCTTTTTCTTCCATTACTCTTTCTTCTAAACCCTCCACTGCCAAAAGTAGAAGTCAGAGCTCTGCCAATTTCCCTACTTGACAATTAAATTCTTTATGAGAAAATCAGTCATCATCTGGACATTCTATTCACTTAAACTAAACAGTGAAGACTAATCCCCACAGTGCTTTCCACCAGCAAAGAAAACAAGCCCATCTCCAAATAATGGGTGTGCTTTTCCTAAAATTGACTACTTACTACCTATAAAATTCATTAAAGGAACTGCTACACATCTTCCTAAATGTCCAAACCTAGTGTTCAGTGAATTAATGTACTTATTTCTCCAACCTTGAGAATTACATAAGATTAGCCACCATGGATTCTCATACCTTACTCTCTTTTGGAAGGACACAAAAAACAGATTAAGATCATTTTGTGTGAGAAGCAATTTGTGCAGTTGAAACAATTTGGCAGAATTCTATAGTAAAGGACTCAGGGCACTATAATGGTGACAATTATCACATACATAGTATATTCTAAGCACAACTCCTGTGAGTTATTCCAGTTAATCCTGTAGACAACCCTATAAAATAAGTACCATTATAATCATCTTTGTGATATAAATTAGAAAACTGAAAGTAGGAGAAACCAAGATGGCGGCATAGGTAAACACCTAAACTGCTGCCTGACACAACAATTTCAAAACTACAACAAAAAGACAAAACGGACATCATCCAGAACCACAGGAAGGCTGGCTGAGTGGAATTTCTCCAACTAGAAGGAAAGAGAAAAGCACACTGAGACTCAGAGGAGCTGAAGGAGGCAGAGTTACTGAGACGCATGCGCGAAGAGGACTGGCAACTGAGTGCGCGGATGGCTTTCTCAAGCGGGAGGGAGACAAAAGCTCCCGACTGCACTGAACTCCAGTTTCAGGTGAGACTCTGGGGACCCAGACACATACTGGGTGAACGTGGACTGTCAGGAAAGAGAAAAGCACACTGAGAGTCAGAAAGTGCGAAAGGCAGAGGTACCAAGGCGCGCGCGGAGAGGGCAGGCAACTGAGTACACAGCTGGCTTTCTAAAGGAGGAGGGAGACAAAAGCTCCCAACTGCACTGAACTCCAGATCCAGGAGAGACTATGGGGACCAAGACTCATTTGGGGAGAAAATGGACTGTCTGGCAGTTGCAGAACTCAAGGGTGGCTTTCTCTCAGAGGCGCTTGCAGCGATTACCACGGGACATTGAGACACAGGGGCCTATTAGGGCAGGGCTGACGGGAACCAATGCTGTCTGCTCTGCCATGAGACTCCACCCCATCCAAACTGAGCACAGAGGCTTTTGCAAGTCCTGTCTCATAAGGTTGTCTCCAGCACAGAAGTTCTCCCAGTATAGACACAGCTGATCCTCACAGCCAATTGGCCTGAAGGTTAATTCTTCCCAGTGATACCAAAAACTATCAAGGCTTAACTATAAGAAGACTGTGCACCCAGCCCACAAAGGGGTGCAACAAGAGTATCTACCTCAGGTAACTGGGGAGGCTGAGCCACTGGGCCCAATATGACAACCAGCACACAAAGCCACTCTATCAACACAGGGAAGCAGCCAAAATGCAGAGATAAAGAAACAGATCACAAATGAAAGAAATGGAGGAAAGCAAACGACTGGATATAGAGTTCAAAACCATGGTTATAAGATTTATCAAGAATTTTCTAGAAAAGGCCGATAAATTTAGCAAGACACTCGAGGATATGAAAGATATGAAAAAGGACCAACTAGAAATTAAGCATACACTGACTGAAATAAAAAATATTGTACAGAGATCTAACAGCAGACTAGAGGATCACAAGAATCAAGTCAAAGATTTGAAATACAAAGAAGCAAAAAACACTCAACCGGAAAAGCAAAAAGGAAAAAAAAAAATCCAAAAATATGAAGATAGTGTAAGGAGCCTCTGGGACAACTTCAAGCGTACCAACATCTGAATTATGGGGGTACCAGAAGAAGAGAGAGAGCAAGATACTGAAAACCTATTTGAAGAAATAATGACCAAAAACTTCCCCCACCTGGTGAAAGAAATAGACTTACAAGTCCAGGAAGCGCAGAGAACCCCAAACAAAAGGAATCCAAAGAGGACCACACCAAGACACATCATAATTAAAGTGCCAAGAGCAAAAGAGAAAGAGAGAATATTAAAAGCAGAAAGAGAAAAACAGTTAGTTACCTACAAGGGAGCACCCATAGGACTGTCAGCTGATTTCTCAACAGAAACTATGCAGGCCAGATGGGAGTGGCAAGGAATATTCAAAGTGATGAATAGCAAGAACCTACAACCTTTCTACCCAGCAAAGCTATCATTCAGAATTGAAGGGCAGATAAAGAGCTTCACAGATAAGAAAAAGCTAAAGGAGTTCATCACCACCAAACCAGTATTATATGAAATGCTAAAAGGTATTCTTAAAGAAGAGGAAGAAGAGCCCTAACCGGTTTGGCTCAGTGGATAGAGCGTCAGCCTGTGGACTCAAGGGTCCCAGGTTCAATTCCGGTCAAGGGCATGTACCTTGGTTGTGGGCACATCCCCAGTGGGGAGTGTGCAGGAGGCAGCTGATCGATGTTTCTCTCTCGTCCATGTTTCTAACTCTCTATCTCTCTCCCTTCCTCTCTGTAAAAAAATCAATAAAATATATTAAAAAAATAAAATATAAAGAAATAAAAGTGAAACAATTCTTTTTAAAAAAAGAAGAGGAAGAAGAAGAAAAAGGTAAAGATAAAAATTATGAATAACAAATACATGTCTATCAACAAGTGAATCTAAAAATCAAGTGAATAAAAAATCTGATGAACAGAATAAACTGGTGAATATAATAGAATCAGGGGCATAGAAAGGGAGTGGACTGACAATTCTCAGGGGGAAAGTGGTGTGGGGAGTGCTGAAAGAGACTGGACAAAAATCGTACACCTATGGATGAGGACAGTGGGGGGGAGTAAGGGCAGAGGATGGGGTGGGAACCGGGTGGAGGGGAGCTATGGGGGAAAAAAGAGGAACAACTGTAATAATCTGAACAATGAAGATTTATTAAATTAAAAAAAACTGAAAGTAAAGGAGATTAAGGAACATATCTAATAGTAAGGACACATGTTCAAGAAGTAGAGCCAGAATTTTAACCTAAATCTGTCTGAAATTAGAATGAGTTCTAAGTGTCTATTATGACTGGTCCCCTAAAGACTGAAGACCAGAAGCACTAGAATTTATAAGACAAAGATGAAATGCAGGTTGATGGGACCATTACTCAGTTAATGATCATTGTTGTCCAATGTTATTCTAGTCCTAGATCTAGGACATAGCTAGCAAAATCATTGTGCAAAGTCCATACACACACTTCTTGAGGTCAAAATTTAAATCTAGACATCCCAGGCCCTTTTACTTACAGAATAGTCTTTTGTAAAGAAACCTGTCATCTGCATAGATAATTGCCATGTACATTGCAAATAGCTCATTTAAAAATGATCTATTGAGGAGGGAATAATGGCGGCGGAATAGACAGACGTGTTCCGAGCCTTGTCCCGGAGCAGAAAGAAAGAACAGCTGAGGGTCGCACAAGGAGTGTTTGTTGGCTGGTGGGAGACAGCTGAATTCCAGAAGGAGGTGGGGGACTGCTAAATGGGGTTCCCCTGACCTGGCAGCACCAACTGCGGCTGGGTCCCCTCCCGGAGCTGCGGGCTTGGACGCGGAGTCTGCGCCATCTTGATCCGGAAAGTGGAGCTTATCGGAAGCCTGAGAATCCACAACTTCGGCACCCAATGAACAACTGCGAGCCCCAGAACAACGCTCCCCAATTGGCGCAAACACACGGGTTCAGAGGAGCTCTACACTCCACCACGGAAAGGTCAGATTTCGCCTGGGATAAGGTGAGGTCTCTGGTCCCGGCGGGAGAGAGGAACGCGCGTTTTACGGGAGCTGGAGGACCAGGGAAGTCTGAGCCTAGAAAAATCCGTGGCTGTAGGGGCTGGCGTGATCTTTGATTGTGGAAAGGGGTCCTCAGAGCTGCTAAGAGAAGGGCACTCTAAAAAGCAACCCATTTTGATCTGAAGTGCAGGGACACCCTAAGAATTTCAGGCAGTCCAGACTTACGCCCAGCCCTGCGCTCCCTGGGTGCCTGGGCTTACGCGCAGTCCAGGAGTTCGCACAACTGGGCTTTTTCCTCTTGAAATCCTTGCTTCTGATTGCTAAGCCCAATACATAGGATCACCCAGTTGGGGACACCCTGGGAGACTGCAGGGGAAAGTTGTTTTTCTGGAACCTGGGGATCGGAGCAGGGAGTGACCATCAGAGAGTCAGCTCTGAGGCAGCCCACTCCCACAAACCGGTAGTGAGTGCCACAGGGAAAGAAGGCTCTGACACTGCCCAGAGAGGCCATAGATAGACCCGGAAGTCAATCCAGAAACACTGCCACCCAGGGGCTGAATCACAAATTGACTCTTGTGTAATCAAAAATAAAGGAATACGAGAAATTAAGACACACCGCCTGCTTAAAATCAGTACTGGCTTACAACACTGAAGAGCAGTGGATCGCAGGGAACTGCAATACTGTCTGGACTGAGAAACAGGCGTGCCAAACAGAAAAACAGAGGAAGTGAATGACCTTCACCACTTCACATTTTATTTTTACCTTTTATTTTTTTATTTATTTTTATTTTTTTTATTTTCATTTTTTGCATCTTTCAATCAAGAAACTTTTTTTTTCTTTTTTCATCACTTGATTTTACCTTTATAATTATTACATTTTTATTTTCAATCCGTATTATTACTACTGCTATTTTATCTTTTTTTTTTTTTTAAGTGTCATTTTATTTTCTCTTCATTTTATTTTGGGATTAGGGTTCTACATTCTATTTTTATCTTTCCTTTGGCATCGTTTTACTCTATCTCAACTCTACCTTTAGGCCATCACTCTCTTCCTAACCTCCCCCTTTTCAGTGTCCTGTTTATCTTACCCTTTTACTGCTTTAGATTTTCCCTATTCTTTCTGTTTACCCCTTGTTAAAATTTCACCCTACTTACATATCTAATCTCCAATCCCCTGCTCCAAGTCCACATAAACCTCTCCCTTCACTGTCTGAGCTATCCATAAACTTGTCCTTCTCTCTGTCCTTTTGTTGTTGTTTGCTTGAATGTAGATTATATCTAATTTTTATGCTTTTTTGTGAGATTGTTTTGCTTATTCTTCTTTTGTTTATTTTTTTGTTTGTTTTGTGCTTCAGCTTTCCCTTGCCTCACTCCATATTAGTTGGTGTTGTAGTTTGTACTAATCCCCAGGCACTTGTTGCTGGCATTTGCTGGGATTAGTGATTGTTCTATTGGAGTTTTATCCCCAATATATACAGTCTGTTCCCCTTTCTCTCTTAGTCACTTTCTTGTCTCTCTTACTTTTTTTTTCTTTACTTTCCCTTTTCCCAATTTCATTTTCACACTCCTTTTTTTCTTTTTTTCTTTCTTTCTTTCTTTTTTCCTCTTCTTCTTTCTCTCCTATCACCTAATTTGCCTTTCTCTGGTGGTCACCTTTATTGGAGGTTATTAATATCATGAATACATTCCTGTTCAGTGCCTTGTGAGTTGTACCTGGTAGTGCTGTAGTTTGTGCCTTTAAATCAACCCAGGAGAGAGAGAACTACATAACCAGACACCCAGAGAAGAGAGACCATGGGGAGACAAAGAAGCAGCCCGCATATGAAAGAAAAGCAGGCATCACCAGAAAAGGAAGTAAACGAAATGGAGGCAAGCAACCTTCCAGAAAAAGAATTCAGAGAAATGGTCATAAGGTGGCTGAAAAGAATGGAAGACAAATTCGACAATATGAGCAAGAACCAAGAGGAAATGAAGAAGAACCAAGAAGAAATGAAAAATGACATCGCTGCTGTAAAGAACTCAATAGAAAGCATCAAGAGTAGACTAGAAGAAGCAGAGGACCGCATCAGTGAGCTAGAAGACAAGATGGAAAAAAATACCCAAGTAGAGCAACTTCTAGAAAAAAAAATTAAAAGGCAGGAGGAGAGTCTAAGGGAACTTTGGGACAACACGAAACAAAACAACATCCGCATAATAGGGGTTCCAGAAGGAAAGGAAGCTGAGCAAGGAATAGAAAACCTCTTTGAAGAAATAATGACAGAAAATTTCCCTGATATAGGGAAGAAAAAACCCACACAAATCCAAGAAGCTCACAGAGTCCCAAGCAAAATGAACCCCAAAAGACCGACGCCAAGGCACATTATAATTAAATTGGCAAACACCAACGACAAAGTAAGAATCTTAAAATCAGCAAGAGAGAGACAGAAAGTTACATACAAAAGAACCCCCATCAGACTAGCAACTGATTTCTCAACAGAAACTCATCAGGCCAGAAGGGAATGGAATGAAATATACAAAGTCATGCAAAGGAAGGGTCTGAATCCAAGAATACTGTACCCAGCAAGGCTGTCAATCAAAATTGAAGGTGAAATCAGGAGCTTCACAGACAAAAAAGGACTAAGGGAGTTTATTACCACCAAAACAGCAATGCAAGAAATGCTAAAGGGTCTGCTGTAAAAAAAAAAAAAAGAAAGAAAGAAAGAAAGAAACAGGAAGCGAAGAAGTAACACAGGGGTAAAGAATAGGAATGGCGACAAATAAGTACCTATCAATAATAACTTTAAATGTAAATGGATTAAATGCCCCAATCAAAAGACATAGAGTAACGGATTGGATAAGAAAACACGACCCATATATCTGCTGTCTACAAGAAACCCACCTCAGAAAAAAAGACGCACACAGACTGAGGGTAAAGGGATGGAAAAAGGTTTTCCAGGCAAATGGAACTGAAAAAAAGCTGGGGTAGCAATACTTATTTCTGACAAATTAGACCTCAAACTGAAGGACATAACAAGAGATAAGGAAGGCCATTTCATAATACTAAAGGGAGCAATCCAACAAGAAGAAATAACTCTGGTAAACATATATGCACCCAATACAGGAGCACCCAAATACATAAAAAAACTCCTGGAGGATATCAAGGGAGAGATTGACAGCAATACAATCATAGTAGGAGACTTTAATACCCCACTATCACCATTGGACAAATCCTCTAAACAAAACATCAGCAAAGAAACATCAATCCTAAATGACTCACTAGACCAGATGGAATTAATTGACATCTTCAGAACATTTCACACCAAAGCCACAGAATATACATTCTTCTCAAGTGCACATGGGTCATTTTCAAAGATAGACCATATGTTGGGACATAGGCAAAGTCTCTTCAAATTCAAGAAGATAGAAATCATATCAAGCATCTTCTCAGACCACAGTGGCATAAAACTGGAAATCAACTACAATAAAAACAACCCAAAGAAATCAAACACATGGAGACTAAACAGCATGCTATTATACCATGACTGGGTTACCAGAGAGATCAAAGAAGAAATAAAAAACATCATGACAACAAATGACAATGAAAACACTACAATCCAAAATCTATGGGACACAGCAAAAGCAGTCTTGAGAGGGAAGTTCATAGCTCTACAAGCCTACTGCAAAAAACAAGAAACAGGGGTAATAAATTACCTAACCCAACAACTCAAAGAGTTAGAAAAAGAGCAACAAGAAAAGCCCAGTGTAAGCAGAAGGAAGGAAATAATAAAGATCAGAGCACAGATAAACAACATAGAGACCAAAGAAACAATACAAAAGATCAACAAAACCAAGAGCTGGTTCTTTGAAAGGATAAACAAGATTGATGAACCTCTAGCCAGGCTCACCAAGAAGCAAAGAGAGAGGACCCAAATAAACAAGATCAGAAATGAAAGAGGTGAAATAACAACAGATCCCGCCGAAATACAAAGGATTGTTAAAAAATACTACGAACAACTCTATTCCAACAAACTGGACAACCTGGAGGAAATGGACATATTCATAGAAAAATATAACCTTCCAAAACTCAATCAGGAAGAATCTAAACAGCTCAACATGCCAGTAACTATGGAAGAAATTGAAGCAGTCATCAAAGAGCTTCCGGCAAACAAAAGCCCGGGGCCAGACGGCTTCACAGGAGAGTTCTACCAAACATTCAAGGAAGAACTAAAACCTATCCTCCTCAGACTATTCCAAAAAATTCAAGAGGAAGGAACACTTCCAAGCTCCTTCTATGAAGCCAGCATCACCCTAATACCAAAACCAGATAAAGACAACACAATGAAGGAGAATTACAGGCCTATATCCCTCATGAATGTAGATGCCAAAATCCTCAATAAAATTCTAGCAAATAGGATCCAGCAGTACATCAGAAAGATCATACACCATGACCAAGTAGGGTTTATCCCAGGAATGCAAGGATGGTTCAATATCCGCAAATCAATAAATGTGATACATCACATAAACAAATTGAGAGATAAAAATCACATAGTCATATCAATTGATGCAGAAAAAGCATTTGACAAAATCCAACACCCTTTCTTGATAAAAACTCTCAACAAGGTGGTAATAGAAGGATCATACCTCAACATAATAAAAGCTATATATGATAAACCCACAGCTAACATCATACTCAATGGGCAAAAACTAAAACCATTTCCCCTAAGAACAGGAACAAGACAGAGATGCCCACTCTCACCACTCCTGTTTGACATAGTACTGGAAGTATTAGCCACTGCAATTAGACAAGAAGAAGAAATAAAAGGCATCCAAATTGGAAAAGAAGAAGTAAAGCTGTCCTTATTTGCAGATGACATGATATTGTACATAAAAAACCCGAAAGACTCCATCAAAAAACTAACAGACTTAATAAATGAATTTGGCAATGTAGCAGGATACAAAATTAACACCAAGAAATCTATGGCATTTCTATACACCAACAGTGAACTTACAGAAAGAGAGACTAAAAAAGCAATCCCATTTTCCATCGCACCAAAAAAATTAAGATACTTAGGAATAAACCTAACCAAGGACGTAAAAGACCTATATGCGGAAAACTACAGGACACTGAAAAAAGAGATAGAGGAAGATGTAAACAGATGGAAGAACATACCATGTTCATGGATTGGTAGAATCAACATCATCAAAATGTCCATACTACCCAAAGCAATCTATAGATTCAATGCACTCCCCATTAAAATACCAACGGCGTATTTCACAGACCTAAAAAGAACTCTCCAAAAATTCATCTGGAATAAAAAAAGACCCCGAATAGCCACAGCAATCCTGAGAAAGAAGAATAAAGTAGGAGGGATCTCAATACCAGATTTCAAGCTGTATTACAAAGCCACTGTCCTCAAAACAGCCTGGTACTGGCACAAGAACAGACATATAGATCAATGGAACAGAATAGAGAATCCAGATATCGACCCAAACCAATATGCGCACTTAATATTTGACAAAGGAGGCATGAGCATACAATGGAGTCAAGACAGTCTCTTTAATAAATGGTATTGGGAAAATTGGACAGATACATGCAAAAAAATGAAAGTAGATCACCAACTTACACCATACACAAAAATAAACTCAAAATGGATACAGGACTTAAATATAAGACGGGAAACCATAAAAATACTAGAGGAATCCACAGGCAGCAAAATCTCAGACATATGCCCAAAGAACTTTTTCACTGATACTGCCCCTAGGGCAATGGAAGCCAAAGAGAAAATAAGCAAATGGGACTACATCAAAATAAAAAGCTTTTTCACAGCAAAAGAAACCATCAACAAAACAACAAGAAACCCCACTGTATGGGAGAACATATTTGCAAATGTTATCACTGATAAAGGTTTAATCTCCAACATCTACAGGCAGCTTATACAACTTAATAAAAGGAAGATAAATGATCCAATAAAAAAATGGGCAACAGACCTAAATAGAATCTTTTTGAAAGAAGACAGAAGGAAGGCCAAGAGACACATGAACACATGCTCAAAGTCACTAATCATCAGAGAGATGCAAATCAAAACGACAATGCGATACTATCTCACACCTGTCAGAATGGCTATCATCAACAAATCAACAAACGACAAGTGTTGGTGAGGATGCGGAGAAAAAGGAACCCTCGTGCACTGCTGGTGGGAATGCAGACTGGTGCAGCCACTGTGGAGAACAGTATGGAGTTTCCTCAAAACACTGAAAATGGAACTCCCATTTGACCCAGTAATCCCACTCCTGGGAATATATCCTAAGAAACTAGAAACACCAATCAGAAAGGATATATGCACCCCTATGTTCATAGCAGCACAATTTACCATAGCTAAGATTTGGAAACAGCCTAAGTGCCCGTCAGCAGATGACTGGATCAGAAAACTATGGTACATCTACACAATGGAATACTATGCTGCCAAAAAAAGAAGGAATTACTACCATTTGTAGGCACCTGGATGGAATTAGAGAACATTATGCTAAGTGAAATAAGCCAGTCAATGAAAGAAAAATACCACATGATCTCACTCATTTGGGGATAATGAAAAACATTTATAAACTGATGAACAAAAAGATAGATACAGAGGCAGTAAAGCATCAAACAGACTGTCAAATTACAGCAGTAAGGTTAGGGAGAGGTGGGGGAAATAAGAGATCAACTGAAAGACTTATATGCATGTATATAAGAGTAACCAACGGATGCAAAACATTGGGGGGTGAGGCATGTATGGGAGTGGGGTGGGGGTGGGGCAATGGTAAGATATGTACACATATAATACCTTAATAAAAAAAATAATAAAAAAATAAAAATATAAAAATAAATAAAAATGATCTATTGAAACCACAGCCACTCAGTGGAGGACTTTTTGACCACATATAAGCATAAGTAATTTAGGAAATCTGAAAAGTCTATATTACAATTAGTGCTGGCCTCTTTCTGTCATAATTTTTCAGGACTGTACTTCATTGTCATAATACTTTACTACTGACATTATGTAAAATTATTTAACTAATTCAAATTATAATGAAAGGTAAGATTGCAGTAACTGTAAATGTGTTTACATTGAAAATTAAATTATCAGACACCTAATTGTGAACCACGGTTGTTCTAAATTGGTAGCTTTAAATCCAAATTAAGAACAATGTAGGGGCCATGTGGGTACTGTAAATACATGGGGGAACACTTTGTAGAGTATATGATGTCTCATGATTATGCTGTACACCTGAAACTAATCTATAATAATAAAAGCATAATATGCTAATTAGACCAGACAGCCAAATGACCTTCCGGACATCCTTCCGGATGACCTTCTGGATGAAGCCAGGGCTGCGAGGGCCGAGGCAAGCCGCCATGGCTGTGAGAGCTGAGCCCCTTGCACAAATTTTGTGCATCAGGCTTCTAGTACAAAATAATACTGAATGCAGTACAATAGTCAATGCAAAACTGTAATTGAAAAATAAAACTCAAAAAGAAACAAACAAAAAAACACCAAAGTGAGTCAGTCACTATTGGTCTACAGGGAAAAATACGTAAATAAATCTAAATTAAGTCTTGTTTTAAAGCTTTTTAAAAATAGGAATATTTAAACTTCCCTAAAGAATAGCAATTTATCACCAATAGATAATAGACACTGTCCCATATTTAACTTGAGCTAGCGATGCATGCTTACTTAATTCATATAACTGTTGTACCTGAAGCTCATACATATCTATCCCTCCCCCATTAAAAATTAATTACAAGATAAAACATAATTCCAATAAAATTTAATTAATTGAATTAATTATTAAATACATAAAGTGTACAAAGCATCTATTATGAAAAAGGCAGGGTCAAAAAATTTGGACCTGCATTTTAAAAATGAAATAAGATTAACTGAAAAATAACAATATTAAAATAAAACTAGGTAGAGAGTAATATAATTTAGATCAGATGGGAAAAGTTTTATCTGATTCAGGATACATAAGCTATACAAATAATGTGCTAATGCAGCGATTTTCAACCTTTTTCCTCTCATAGGACACATACGCTAATTACTAAAATTCTGCAGCACACCAAAAATATACTATATCTTTTGCTTATCTGACAAAAAATAGGTATAATTTTTATCCACTCACTACCAGATGGCTATTGTTGTGTTGGTTGTTGTCATTTTTTTTATGTGACAATCTAAGGGAAAAGAGGTCAGTGCCCTGACTATCACGTATTGCATGTTGTGAAAATTCTTGCAGCACACTGATTGAAAATAGCTGTGCTAATGCATGTAAAGTGCTCAAAAAAGCTTTTAATGAAAGTAGCTATTATTACTATCCAACATGTCTAGATTTTGTGAATTACTTAAGTTCATGTCTTTAAATACCAAAATATGCTTCATTTTTAACATTGTGGGTTAAAATGAGCTTATCATATGCACATACACTGCTCTGTTATTTTATGCAGATCACCCTGATCCTAAAAGTTTCTCAAAACTTAATGTAATATTATCAACACTGACTTTTGTACTGCAATGTAATACAATAATGCTTTTAGAGAAAAATAGAAGACAGCTAACTCAGCACTTTATATATCTCTATAAAGTACATATTTTGATGTTCATACTTCTTAGAGTTCCTACCTTCTAAATTATAGGTTGTTTCCTGTATAGCTCCATAGACATCAGGCTTGTTACACTTTCTGTTATTAGAAACAACTCTCCCCATTTTGCACATTTTCCCACATTGTATCTAATCTGCCATGGATGGAGAAAGTATGCATGAAGAGACTGTATAGAATTCGTGGGAGACATGGATTCTGTGACTTCTATTTGGGCATCTCAGAGGTTATTGCCCTTTTTCATACTTGGCTGAGTCAAGAAAGTATTGTCTATACTTTCACCGACTGTTATAATGGTTGAATTTACCCACAAAAATTAAAATCTTGTGTTGCTGTCACTGGATGTATAATGCCATCATGAATAGCTTCAAAATATCTATGCCGTCCCTCATTTCAGCTTGACCCCAGTCCAAGGGATAGATCACAGATCAGAAAAGGAAAGCGCCACCTTTCCTACTATAAAGACAGATTTAAGGAGAAGAAAGAGAAGAGAAGTAGGAGGGGAAGAAAGGAGAGAGGGAAGAGGAAGAGGAGGGAGAGGAGAGGGTGATGAAGAAGAATTTGCTTTGCTTGTAAAGGGAAAGGAAGCAGCTGCCTTCTCTTTCCCTCTTGAAAGGGTCTCTTTGCAGGGAAAAACCTGGACTTGAGTCCTTTCTCTACCTAGAATGAAAATGGACCTCTGCAAGGAGGAGCTAAGCCCAGTCTCGTCTTACGTGAAAAGATTTCTCCAGGTGTGTGGACCTCATCACCCCTTGAAACATAAACATATGCCTCTAGAGTTAACCTAGGAACCTATTTTGAGAAGTACCAAAGGAAATAGGACTTTTATTGTATTTTCCTCTACTTAGCTGTATAACTTGTGAGAGATGTCATTCTGACTTCCTGGTTTTGAGGGCTACCTACACGCATGTACTCTTCTGTAGTGTTCACTCAGTAATTAAGCAGTGTTCTTTTTTCCCTATAGTGATGTGAATGGGTGTCTCTTTGTTGGTAGCTTTTGCTTCCCCATACACTTGCCATTTGTCAGCAATAAGCCCATAAATTCTCAATTCTAGAACAATTCCCTCCCCAAAGCACCAAACTTCAGATATAAGTTTGGGCTAAGTCATCCAGAGTGGTCATAGCTATTGTTAGCAAGATCGGGCATGCTTTTACATCCCTGACTCTGATGGCAGAGAAGTGTGTGGAAGGACAGGATTTAAAATTGGAGTTTCCTTTTATATGTTGCATAGTCAAGATTAAAATTTGGTAATTGCATTTTTCTTAAACAAACAAGCTATTAAAAATGAAATGCTCAAAATCGAATATGAGAAAATCACTGCAGTTAAAAAAAAAACACGTTTTCTTTGCTCTATCTCATTTTCCTGTTTTAGTCTCTTAACAACGCTTATCATCATCTAAAATTAGCTTTTATCCTACTTTTTAAAATTGAAGTCTAATTTGCATATAGTCAAAATCAGCATTTGTAGTGTACAGGGAAGATTTTTTTTATTCCAAATTTTCTGTAAAATAAAACTGACTAACAATGAAAAGAAGAAAATTTATAAAAGCAAGTGTTAAGTATGTTCTTTGGGTTTCCTCCTCATTAAGCACTGGAGACAAATTTGTGCTTAAAGACAGAATAAACTAAAATTGAGGAATTACGCACTTGGCCTTTTCTTCCTCCTGAAAGGAAGCAAGCTGTTGTGATAGTGTGCACAGATGTCCTTAAGTGAACTGAGAAGGCAAGACAGAGCGAGCATCGGTCACCCCACACAACCCATCCCTTTTTCAAAAGAGGTATTGTTAATAGTGGAAAGTATGTATGGTGTGGCTTGAGGTCAGAGATGTGTGTTGGAATCACACATCTGCTACTTACTGACCTCAGACAAATTACTTAGCATCTCATTTGTAAAATGAAAATAATACTATTACACTTCGATGTAATTGTTATAAGCATTAAATAAAGTATAGAGAATAAAGGTAGTACATTAGTTTCTGCTACAAGCAAGGAGATTAAGTGGTAGTTGATATTGTTATTGTTGTAATCATTATCATAGTTATTGTTTAGCCACGTCTCAAATAGATTCATCTCCCTTCCCTCGGAACAGCTCTTGAATTTCATGTAAATCTTGGTGAAGAAATAGCCTTTTCTACTGTGAAAACTGGAGGAAGCAGTACCTCACTGAAGGCATGAAGAAAATAGCTAAGACTTTTGTTTGTGTCATTGGAAATACACAGAAAAAAGTAATGATTGCTTTCTCCCTTAGGAAGTTAATGTCTACAGTTTTATAGTCTACAGTTTTTCTAGAGTGACTGGAAATTCTGTTCCAATTCTTTCCTTGACCAAAAATTTGGATAAGGAAAGGAACAGAGGTAGAAATTCTCTGGGTAACTTCCTGAGGGTTTGACGTGAGAGAATGCAGGCATGGAAGGGGCTTTGTAAACTGCTCTGATCAAACAGATCTCTGACTGCACTTTCAGAAACATTATACTGATTAAAGAAACTTGATCAGTATAAACTGTTCTTTGTTTCTATGCTTCTCTCTCTTTCTTTCTTAGATTTCTAGAGAATTTTTTTGAAAATACTATATTCTGTAAACTAAGGGGCTAGGGTTTCCCCAACATTGGGGCATTTGTGAATTATGTGTGACCAGGGACTGAGGTGGATGTGGCTGACCCTGACTATGTCGGCCCACAGTCCCTGCCTGGGCCTCAAAGACAAATTTATAGTTAAAGAGCTATGTAACAAGAAGAAAAGAGAGGGATGTAAAATATAACCCTAAACTTGATTCTTTTTACCTACGATTAAAAAAACACACAACTCTTAAGGTGATTATCACACAAATATTACTTATTTCCCTTGGTAGAAAGCAAACTACATGAAGCAATAACCTTTGTCTCATTCATGTTGGTTTCCTCCACCACACTGATTATAGCACCTTATATACAGCAAATGCTCAGCATCTATGGCTCAAGGCTTACAGCATTTGTTTGTACTCTTATTAGCACTTATAAGGAGGTAGTATGCGTGGTGCCCAAAAGCCTGGATCAGGAAAATCTAGGCTGTAGTTCTGCCTCTGGCACTGTTGACCCTATCTGGGCCTCCAACTAAAAAGCTGAACTGGATTATCTCTAATTCAACTTTGAGCTCTAAAATGAAAGGAAAGAAGGGAGAGAGAGGGAGAGGGAGAGGGAGGAGAGAGAGAGAGAGAGAGAGAGAAGAGAAAGAAAGGATGAAAGGGTATTTCTCCTATCAGAAAAAAAATAAATCAAAGAAAATTCCCTAAGGAATCATACTTGTCGTTTAATGATTTTAATATAGGGCTTCAGAGAATGTGGAAATCGCTGTTACTATTTAACTAAAGACAAATTTTGATGAGTTGACAAGAATTTGGAGAAAAAATGAAATTTTCCATGCCCAGCTATATACAGAAAGAGAATGTGGATGAGTGACTGAAAATTACCAGTTTCCAATGTCATTCTGCAGTTGGTCCTGCTAGGTTGTGTTAGCACAGGTGTACCTTTTCTTTTACTTGGCCTGGGGTAATAATGACATTTTTCTCTTTATTTGCAGAATCGGGAGCATCCATGGGGCTCCAAGTCTTTATGATTACTAAGAGCCAAATCACTCAATTAAAATGCATAGTATCAGTGGTGTGCACTTCAGTGGTTTAGAATTGCTATCTATTTCTCTATGGAAGAACACAGGGGACAGTCTTTTCTGAAATGCAGATAATAAGAATCTTATCTTTCAGTAACAACCTCCAGCAATCAATTAAGTTGCTACTACCTGATAGGAGTAAAACCTTTTTCAATACATGAAATTCATTTTCAAAGATAGCACAGATCATATCTATCCTCTAAATTTCCATAAGCCATAAATACTGCCTTCCCTTGAGTTTAATTGTTAGCAAAGCTTTCTTTAAACTACTCCCCATGCACCTCAACATATAACTAATACTGAGTTCACCCAAATAAATAACTTAGTTAATTTTCAAAAGGGGCTACTGCTACTGGGCTACTCCTTTAGAAAGCTAAAATGTCTGCCAATTCTCAGAAATAGGCAATTACATCTATGTTTATGTTAGTTGCTTTTCGATAATAATGTGTGATTTATTTCTGAAACATCATCCAAAGGATACTATGTGGTAAACACTATATAGGCAAATTAATGAAGCATACACATATGAATTAGCCTGCTGTCACAACCTCAATCTTATTTTCTACCTTTCTACACTGTGGTGTGAAGACAGCATGTCTTGTTTTAAAACACTCTAATGCACTATTTTTTCCAAATGAAGTCCATCCACAAATATATTGTGTTATAGGATACATGGTGAAGGTTTTACAGTAGTTCAAACAGAAAAAAACGGCACCAGAATTGGCATCAGATACATGGTAGTAAAACCTATAGTATAGCTAATAAAGTTAATCTATTAGTTTGGCCACCGTTTTAAATAATTTAATTGGAAAAAAACAACTATGACTTTGGCTAAATTGTTAGATTTTTCTAAATCCTCTTGTTAAATAGACAAGCTTTGCATGACACTTTTTAGTCCTTCTTATCTGATTACAAATAGTTAAATGCCAAAGAAGTATATTTCAGATTTTCATGAAATTTTATTAAATCATTAAATAAGCTAATGGTTTCTGGTAGATTGGAAAATCTCAAAGAAGTTGCTTATTTTTATCCAAGGGTTCAATGGGCATGTTATTTTTATCAGTGGTGCATGGACAAGGTAAGAGATATTACTAAGAAGAAATAAAGCACTAACTTAAAAATTAAAAAAATAAACTTATAGTATAACAGGTGCTATTTAGCTTCAGAAAAACATTATTTTCACATTTTAAAATTGAACTTGATCAGTTTTATGGAATTTTGCCATTTAATTTTTTATATATTTTATTACATCATTTATGCATGATAATTCTAGACATTATTATGTTTGTACATAACTAAGGTTAAAATAAAATAATTTAAGTCAACACTTGGATCAACAACTTGTTTTGGTTTTGTTGTTGCTATTGTTTTTTTTCCTTTGAGTTTGTTTTACTACTCAAGTTTGAAGGGGTTGACAGTCATTTTAACGGGTGCCCATAAATTTCAGGAAAAGATTCTAGATCTATCATGAACTAGCTCTGGCCAGCACCCCCAGCTCTCTCTCTCTTTCCTGACATTGACTCTGCATTCTTAACACATCTACTATCTAAATTCCCAGAAAGCTTCTTGTTCTCTCACAGCTCCATGTCATTTGATGCTCCCTCATTCTTCCGGCTTGTTTTTAATTAATAAATTAATTTTTGGTTTTGGCTTAGGATACTGCTACACATCCAATTGTATCCAGACTTAAATTTGGTGCTATGATAAGCATTTCCAGGTAGGCCCATTCTTCTTCCTTTCTCCTAGGACTAAAGGTATCCTTTTTTCAATGTTCTGTATTGTATTGATATTTTACCTGGCTTATCACTCTCATTTATCCATAAACTCTTTTATTTTCCTTATTATAGTTACATCCTTCTTATTAATTATTAGTCATATCATTACATTACTATAAAGCTACAGCAGCTATCTTTTATGATGTAAAAAGAGCTATGCTAAATGTTTTACATACTGTATCACTGAATTCTCACACCACCACCATTATCCCCACTTACTAATGAAGAAATTGAGGTATCCGTAAGCTCTTTGCAACCAAAGATTATGTCTATATTTCCACTAGCTTAGTCCGTGATACATAGTGAGCAATCAATAAACATATTTAAATGAGTGAATAGTGAGATAAAGAATATCTAAGGACATAAAGTCATGTAAACCCAGAGAAATTGTATCCTACAGCATTGAAATATCTTGAAAATGTCATTATTAATCCACCCTCAATAATCTTTATAGACCCTGAGAAGCTGAAGCAATCCTGAGAAAGAAGAACAAAGTAGGAGGGATCTCAATACCAGATTTCAAGCTGTATTACAAAGCCACTGTTCTCAAAATAGCCTGGTACTGGCACAAGAACAGACATATAAACCAATGGAATAGAATAGAGAACCCAGAAATAGACACAAACCACTATGCCCAATTAATATTCGACAAAGGAGACATGAACATACAATGGAGTCAAGATAGTCTCTTCAATAAATGGTGTTGGGAAAATTGGACAGATACATGCAAAAAAATGAAACTAGATCACCAACTTACACCATACACAAAAATAAACTCAAAATGGATAAAGGACTTAAACATAAGACGGGAAACCATAAAAATATTAGAGGAATCCACAAGCAGCAAAATCTCAGACATATGCCAAAACAATATATTCACCAATACAGCTCCTAGGGCAATGGAAACTAAAGAGAAAATAAACAAATGGGACTACATCAAAATAAAAAGCTTCTGCACAGCAAAAGAAACCATCAACAAAACAACAAGAAACCCCACTGTATGGGAGAACATATTTGCCAATGTTATCACCGATAAGGTTTAATCTCTAACATTTACAGGAAACGCATACAACTTAATAAAAGGAAGATAAACAACCAATAAAAAAATGGGCAATGGATCTAAATAGACACTTTTTGAAAGAGATCATAAGGAAGGCCAAGAGACATATGAAAACATGCTCAAAGTCACTAATCATCAGAGAGATGCAAATCAAAACAACAATGCGGTATCATCTCACACCTGTCAGAATGGCTATCATCAACAAATCAACAAACCACAGTGCTAGAGAAGATGCAGAGAAAAAGAAACCCTCGTGCACTGCTAGTAGGAATGCAGACTGGTGCAGCCACTGTGGAGAACAGTATGGCATTTCCTCAAAAAACTAAAAATGGAATTCCCATTTGATCCAGTAATCCCACTTCTAGGAATATATCCCAAGAAACTAGAAACACCAATCAGAAAGGATATATTCACCCCTATGTTCATAGCAGCACAATTCACCATAGCTAAGATTTGGAAACAGCCCAAGTGCCCATCAGCAGATGAGTGGATTATAAAACTGTGGTACATCAACACAATGGAATACTACGCTGCTATAAAAAAGAAGGAATTCTTACCATTTGCAACAGCATGGATGGAACTGGAGAGCATTATGCTAAGCAAAATAAGCTAGTCAGAGAAAGATAAGTAACACATGATCTCACTCATTTGTGGAATATAATGAACAACATAAACTGATGAACAAAAACAGATCCAGAGACAGAGAACCATCGATCAGATCATCAAACCTCAGAGGGAAGGTAGGGGATGGTGGGGGTAAGAGGGAGAGATCAACCAAGGGACTTGTATGCATGCATATAAGCCTAACCAATGGACACAGACAACAAGGGGGTGAGGGCATGAGTGGGTGGGTAGCAATAGGGGTATAAGGACACATATGTAATCACATATGTAATACCTTAATCAATAAAGAAAAAAAAATAATCTTTGTAGAATCATAAAGAACCAAAACATTGTTAGAAGGATTAAGGTGAGTACATGCTAGTCTACTTTCAAAAAAGGGTCCAAGTGAATTCTGGATATTAACACATCTAGATGTATTAATTTCTAGAGCTGCTGCAACAAAGTATCACGAACTGGTGGTTTAAAACAATAGAAATGTATTCTCTTACAGTTTTGGAGGCTTGAAGCCCTAAATCAAGGTGCTAACAGGGCCATGCTCTCTCCAAAGGCTCAGGGGAAAAGCTGTCCCATGCCTGTCTTTTATCTTCTGTTGTTGCTGGCATCCCTATGCTTGTAGACACATCACTAAGTCTCTGCCTCCATCGTCATATGTCATTCTTCCTGTGCGACTGTACCTGTTCTTTTCCTCTTAAAAGGACACCAGTCAATTGAATTAGGGCTCACCTTAACCACCTCATCTTAACTTGACTGCATCTCTAAAGATGCTATTTCCAAATAAGGTCACATTCACAAAGAAAACGAAATGGAGACTTCTGGGACAAAGATTCACTAAGAAAAGATGCCAAATAAATACCATTTCCATTTACATTAAGGTTGTTACACTGTTTGATCTGGATAACGTCAAAGACATAGTGAACTTGATTTAGAAATGCATTTAACACAGTCATTATGAATTGGGAGTATCGGAAAATATTTGCTGGTTTAGGTAAATTCAGGAATGATTAGCCAAATCCCAAAGAATAGCAATTGAATATTTGGATATTATCAACTTCGATGGGTGGTCTATGGTGCTATGCTGTAGGATGCTATAAACATACTATGAAATTCTATATTTCAGCACAAGTTTATATTAAAGTATGGTTATCTAACTTGCACATGATTGAAAAACATAATGGGTTAGTTGGGGGCTGGGTGAGAAGGGTGAAGGCATTAAGAAAAAAAAGAAAGAGAAAGGGAGAGAGGAAGGGAGGGAGGAAGGAAGACTCATGGACACAGATAACAGTAGAGGGATTGCCAGAGGGAAGAGGGGTAGAGGGAGGTAGAAAAGCCTATAGGGGGAATAAATGGTGATGGAAGGAGACCTGACTTAGAGTGGTAAACACCCAATACAATATACAGATTATGTATTTTAGAATTGTACACCTGAAACCTATATTTTATTAACCAATGTCATCCCAATAAAAATAATTAATCACATAAAAATATAAGGGGTTGACATTGTAGAAAAGCAGTATGGATATTTAAGCATCTCTACAGATAATGATGCTAGACCTATATTAAATTTAAATTAATTAAATTGAACAAAGAAGTATGTAAAATCTTGTTCCTAGGTTTAAAAAGTCATGGGCACAATAACAAGAATGGGCAGGATCATCCAGTAATGGATCATATAAAAGCAACTTATGGGGTTTAAAGTCAATGTATGCCAATAATACAAGGTAATTAACAGTGAGAAAAATAAAAAATGTCAATACAATCATAAGTGGCACCTAGACCTCTCATAGAATCAAGAAGGTCAGAACATTGCTCCACACAGGATAGGCTACTTATTCACAGAACTAGCCCAATTCTGAGGCTGGAGTGTTGCCAGAAGAGCAGGATGAATCGGTTAAATGACTGGAACTTTTAAGTTTGGAGATGAGAAGGTAAAAAAGAAATACCTTTAAATATCTGAAACATGGTCATGTGAAAGAACAATTAGACTAATTTTAAGTAATGTAGTTTAAAAATTTGGAGGCAAATCTCAGCAAAATATATAGGCAACAATATTTGGCAATAAGCACTCTTCACAATTTTAATTGCTGCTTTGTGAACTCTGGAGGTGATCATGCTGTCCAGAAGACCAATTTAAGTCTCAGGTCCTCAGATTGACACATATACACATAGCCTGTATTAGTAGTCTTTACCAATAGTGCAGTTTCATCTGGCATGTTCTTTATTGTCTAAGCTTCATGTTCAAAGCTTGGCTCAAATACTACTCCTCAAAATGACCTTTCCAGCTGCTGCCACCTGTGTTAGCTCTCCTACTCCAGTGCTCCTTTACCTCAAACATAAACATTTTATCCTCTACTACAAGGTACTGCAGTGGACTGTTCACTACCTTCCTCCCACATTTGAGTGTGAGCTTCCAGGGAGGTAGAAGGGGTATCTTGATTTTAACCTTCCCTGATACATGGCAAGATGTCTGCTAATTAACAGGTCTTCGAAAATATTTGCTGAAAAAATTTTGTAGAGTACATTCCTCTACTAAGTAGGATATTGTATTGGCTAACCATTAATAGCTCTTTGAAATCTAATAGACTGTAGCCTTTGTGCATACAGTAAAATTAAATATAAAACCAATTAATACAGAAATAGCAGGTATAAGTGTTGAGGAATAAAATCATCAAACATACGAGGCCTGATGTTAATTAAAAGGTATTCTAATTATCGAACCAAAAAGAAAAATTTGCCCGGATGTGGTGGCTCAGTGGATTGAGCGTCATCCCAGGGACCAAAGGTCCTGGGTTTGATTCCCAGTCAGGGCACATACCTGGGTTGCGGGCTCAATCAGGAGGCAACCAATCAATGAGTCTCTCTCATCATTGACATTTCTTTCTCTCTCCCCCTCTCCCTTCCTTTCTGAAATCAATAAAACTATTTTTAAAAGATTTAATCTTCCCTCCCTCTGTCTATTGTGTTGTTAAAGATCTTCAAAGGAGGTAGTGTTAGTTCTTAAATATTTCTTCAGTGTCATCTGTGTTAAAAATTTAAGGATTGAAGCTATTATTGGCATAAAATTTTCAGCAAACCAAAAGAAACTTGGCTCTTATTAAGAGTTAATAACAGGATTACTCCCTCTGCCTCTTTGTTGTATGGGATGATGAGAATGGAAAACTATTAAAAGAAAGAAAACTTGAAATCAGACCTTTCTGCTGATGGAGGCCATGGAGTAAGCATCATTGGAGTCTCTCCTCCCACAGTCATCATCTCTATGAGTTCCCAAGAGCCCAAACAGCTGTGGAAGCTCTTTATGGGAAGTTTGAGCTTTAAAATGAGCGAGGAGAGTCTGAGGAGCCATGTTGATCAATGGGTTCTCTCAGGCTCTCCTGATGAGAAATCCAAACACCAAGCACTCCAGAGGCTTTGGGTTTGTCCCGATGCCACTGAGGAGGGCATTTATTTTATCCTCATGGATGCAGCCATGAATGCAGGGCTGCACAAGGTGGGTAGAACCAGAAAAGGCTGTCTTAAAAGAAGATTCTCAAAGACCTGGTGGCCATTTAACTGTGAAAAGGATACTTGTCAGTGGTATTAAAGAAAACACTGAAGAACGTCACCTAAGAGATTATTTGGAACAGTATGGGAAAGTGGAAGTGATTGAAAGCATGGCCGATGGAGGTAGTAGTAAACCAGAGGCTTTGCTTTTATAACTTCTGATGACCATGACTCTGTAGACAAGACTGTTATTCAGAAACACCATACTGTGAATGGCCACAACTGTGAAGTGAGGAGAGGCCTATCTAAGCAAGAGATGGCTAGTACTTCATCTAGCCAAAGAGGTCAAAGTGATTCCGGAAACGAGGTGATCATGGAGGTGGTTTTTGTAGGAATGACAACTTTGATCACGGAGGAAACTTCAGTGGTTGAGATGGCTTTGATGGCAGCTGTGGTGGCGGTGGATATGTTGGCGATTGGATGGCTGTAATGGATTTGGTAATGATAAAAACAATGTTCAAGGTGGTAGAACCTCCAATTATTTTGGCAATTACAATTATTAATCTTCAAATTTTGGGCCCATGAAAGGAGGAAACTTTGGAGGCAGAAGCTCTGGCCTCTATGGTGATGGAAGCCAATACTTTGCCAAACCACAAAACCAAGGTGGCTGTGGCGGTTCCAGCAGCAGTAGCTATGGCAGTGGCAGAAGGTTTTAATTACTGCCCAGAAACAAAGCCTAGCAGGAGAGGAGAGCCAGAGAAGTGACAGGGAAGCTACAGATTGCAATAGATTTGTGAACTCAGCCAAGCACAGTGGCGGCAGGGCCTTGCTGCTACAAAGAAGACATGTGTTAGACAAGACTCGTGAATGGGTGAAATCCTCCAGGACTGTATTTGGGACCAATTATATCACAGGTTATTTCCGTTTCTCTTCTCTGGAAAGTGCAAAGCATTCCAACAAACGGTTTCAATGTAGATTTTTTTTTTTTTTGCATGGATGGTCTTGATTGCTAGATGTAATAGTGTGATCATGGTGCTGAATAAGTGTGCTTTTTAAAACATATTTTTATGGATTTCAGAGAGGAAGGGAGAGATGGAAACATCAATGATGAGAGTGAATCATTAATTGGCTGCCTCCTGCACTCCCCCTACTGGGGATCAAGCCTGCAACCCTGGCCTGTGCCCTTGACCAGGATCCAACCAGGGACCCTTCAGTCCACAAGCTGACACTCTATCCATCTTTTACAAATTAAAAATATAAAAGAAATAAAACTTGGCAGAATATTGTAATATTTGATCTTAAAAAATTTTTAAATATATTTTATTGATTTTTTACAAAGAGGAAGGGAGAGGGATAGAGAGTTAGAAACATCAATGAGAGAGAAACATTGATCAGCTGCCTCTTGCACATCCCCTACTGGGGATGTGCCCGCAACCAAGGTACATGCCTTTGACCGGAATTGAACCTGGGACCCTTGAGTCTGCAAGCGGACGCTCTATCCACTGAGCCAAACCGGTTAGGACTTAAAAATTTTGTTAAAGTTTCTAAGCAGAGACTGGATAAGAATTGGGTCTGATACCTATAATTTACTGGATATCATGTGTCAAAAAAATCTTTTAAGTGCCTTATAGCAAAACTGTCTCAATATTCTTTATAACTACCCCAGGATTTACATTGCTACTGAAATATGGGTGTGATCCATAATGGCAATAGATAAATTGGAGTCAACCACGTGTCCATTCCTCTAATTATGTAAACAGGAAAAATATGAGAAAGGATTCAGCAACCAGGTTTCAACCTTCATTAAGATGATGAAATTCTCTTTTCCAAAATACATTTATTGGTTCTAATACTAATAATATCACATTTTCAGGGAGTTTTATGCCCCTGCAAATTATCGGGAAGTCCAAAGTCCAGCTTACACCTGTTGAGAGTACAAGGTGAAGAAACTGAGGGAGAAGGTCAACATTTCAGAGAAGGACTTTGAAGAGACCATGGAGCCCAAGCAAGATTCTGGGTGTTATATGTGTATTATATTAGAGTGGACTCTTGATTGAAATTGATAGATGCACAACTAAAATCAGCATAAATAATGAAGAAAATATACTGCCTTATAAACCAAAATGCTAGGAAACTTTTCAGCTTCAGCCGTAGTTGGATTTAAGGTTCAAATAACTTAACCAGGATTAAGACACTCTTAGTTTTAATAGCTTTGCTTTCCTCTGCATTGGCTTCATTACAACAGAAATTTTCTCTAATGCCAACTTTCAAGCGCCTCAGACTTAGATCCTACCAGTTTCACCAGCCTGGTAGTCGGCACCTCATGCCAGTAGTTTTAGCAAAAGTCACAGGCCTAACCTGCATTAACTCAAGCAAGGTGAAAAGCCAACTATATAACTCATTACTCTGACACTAATTGGCCATCAAGAGTGGGGTTAGAGGAAGGACAAAACTCATGGATTGTAATAGGGAAAGGATGTAAGGGGCTATTACCAGCAGAAACAAAGGATAGATGCTAGATAAGCAAAGACAATAAATATCTATTATACACGCAGCCCTTTCCCTTATGATGCCAGGGCACATATTGCATCTCACACTGACTTTATATCTAATTAAGACTCCATAGCCTAGAAACAATCCAAAACCACCACCAAAGACATTCTATTGCAATTAGAAAAGGTAACTCCTTCTAACCCAATTAACTGTTGACCCTTTCCAGGTAAAAGCAAGAAAAGCTACAGTTAAGATGTATTAAAAGTAAATATTCAATCTGATATGAGTGCCTTCCACCTAGGAAGAAGGCATCAATATCACAAAGATAAGAATTAATGAAGAAAGTTTAAAACAGTTTTTAAAAAGTCATTTATCATTCAAAGGAGATTTCTCTAGAGAAAAAGAAGAGCCTCTTCAGGATAGCCACGAAATACAGTTCTTAAGGAAGAATGAGAGATGATGACAAAGCAAGGAAGAAACACTGATTGACAGCCAGGTCAGAGCCCTGCTTTGCAGATTACCATGGTCATGAAAGACAATCAAGACTTGGATCCAAATAGAGATATCAAGTTACTGCTTTGTGAGATATTAATAATTGTCACTCTAAATAAATTATTTAATCAAAAAATCTATAGAAGAATATTACGTATCTATATATCTAAAAAAAAAACTATGCAAGATATACCCAATTATGCATTTAAACTTTACTCAAACTTTGCCTTCAAAATTTCTACCAAGCTCTCCTACAAATCCTGCACGACTAATCTCTTATAAATACCATTTCACAACACTAGCCACTTCTTAAAAACTTGGAATGGTTCTCTGGTATTAACTGCATTAAATCTAAATCTCCTATCCTAAACTGTAAAGCCCTCGGTAACTCATACCTGCCTTCTAGCAATTCCATTTGCTGCACTCCGTAACATGCACTCTACATTTTCTTTTGATCTTTTTATTGTTAAGTTTATACCCTGCATGCTTTTTTTCTATCTCCAAAACTTAGCTCATGCTGATTCCCCACTGTGGTAGAAAGAATAATGACCCTAACAAAGGTTTCCATGTCCTAATCTCCAGAAACTGTAAACATATTACCTTTCATGGCAAGAAGGACTTTGCAGATAGAGTTAAGGATTTTAAGATGGGGATATTATTCTGGATTATCCAGTTGGGCCCAATATAATCACAGGGTCCTTATAAAAGGAAGTCAGGAGGATCTCAAGATGGAAGCTAATGCCGGACATTGGGGCGTCATTTAACGCCGGTGAGTCTTGATCCGGCATCTAGAAGGGTTCAGCAATCTGGAGAAAGGCTGTGCGTAGATTAAGTAAGAGTCCAAAGACGAAAGATCATTTTGAAAGACATTGGGGGTCAGAGGAGCTTTAGCTAAAGGAGCTAAATTCTCCTTGTCTCAGGATCCTTGCTTTTTGTTAACACAATTTGTCCTAAGGCAAGGTGGAGATAATACACTTCAAAGGGTAGGGTTTCATACAGAAGCATTGTCAGATTGGAGAATAGCCTATGGCTGTTCAGGTGTTTGGCCAACAGGAAGCAATAACATGTAGATTAAGATGCCCTGAGCTGTCTGGCAGCAAACAATCATCCTATTCAGGTTTGGGGGAAATGTCTTTAGCCACTCCAACAGGTGATAACATATGTGACTCAGCCCTTGTTGAGTCCCCAAGTTCCATCAACCTTTTGATGAAACTCTTGCAATTATGACATGCTGGAACTGGCTTCCCGTTGTAGTGTGCACACAGAAGAGTCACCAAAAGGCCACAAGCCAAGGAATACAAGGAGTCTCTAGGAGTTAGAAAAGGCAAGGAAACGGAATCACTCCTGGAACTTCCTGGAGGAATGCAGCTCTACCAATACTTTCATTTTAAGCTCCATAACACTCATTTCAGACTTCTGATCTCCAGAACTGTAAGGTGATAACTTTGTATTCTTTTAAGACTAAACTTATGATAATTTGTTAAAATGTCAGTCAGAAAGTAATGCACCCAACCAACACCACCTTCAATAAATAATCATTTTCAACACTATATTCTCTTTGAAGCTTTCTCTGACGTGTCCCTTTAATGGAAATGTCCAATATCAAGGTTTTAATACAGAATGGTCTTTCCTTTTTAGTGTGTTGCCTTGAGTAAACTCTAACCTTCTTGAGAGAAGGGATCATTAGGGCTAGTGCTTCACGTTCTCAACTGTAGTTATGCACTAGGTATACAATGCATGCTTGTTGATTTTGTCATATTTGTAATCATCAAGCAAACATTCATTGAGGAATGATTCATACAAAGTAATCTGCCAGCACCATGGAACTCAGCAAAGGGAACAACTACAGTCCTTGTCCTCTAGAACAACATCTTGGGAGTGATAAAACATATACTCAACTAAGTGAAAGAAATTCAAAAGCAGGCTATGTAAAACTACAGAGTAAAAGAAGAAGAGGTTTAAGGAGTTAGATATGGAAGAGTTTATTTTGTGGGGAGATTCAAAAATATCTCATGGTGGAAGTGGCATGTTGCCTGGCTTATCTTTAGCATGTCTATGTTTGATGTCATTCCTTCTTTCTCCTTCCCTCACATTGATCATCTTTCTCAGGAAACTATCTCATGTTTTCACTTGGCTGGAGGATTGCCTCAGTGAGACAAGGATAGGTCTAAAACAACCTGTCATTCTGAAATGGCTCTGATCCTTCTTCTCTCCCTCTTCTCTCAATTCTGTTTCCTCTGCCATAGCCTAACACCTATATTTACATTAGAATTACTAACTACCATTTTCTTTTTTTTTCTTTTAATATATTTTATTGATTTTTTACAGAGAGGAAGGGAGAGGGATAGAGAGTTAGAAACATCGATGAGAGAGAAACATCGATCAGCTGCCTCCTGCACACCCCCTACTGGGGACGTGCCCGCAACCAAGGTACATGCCCTTGACTGGAATTGAACCTGAGACCTTTCAGTCTGCAGGCTGACGCTCTATCCATTGAGCCAAACCAGTTTCGGCACTATCATTTTCATTAGCATATTCCACTTTTCACTAGAGAGGATCCTATTCTCTCTCCTTAGTCCCTCCCTTGAGCGATGAATGAAAGTTTTAAAAGCACTTATGGAACACTGACCCCTTTATTGAGAAACTGTCTTTATGTTAAGGTGGATCTCAATGCTGCCATATCAATTAACCAAATTTTAAAAATTCATCTATTATTAAACTAGATTGCATGAAAATAAAAAGTGATATGATGTTTCATAGTATTATTCAAACTTTCTTCTTCAAAATGTACTATCCTATATAATAAAAGCCTAATATGCAAATTTCCTCTCTGGCGGTTGTTCAACCGGGAGTTCGACCACTCGCTATGATGTGTGCTGACCACCAGGGGGCGGCACAGAACATGGCAGGCATTGGCGACGTGGCGTTGGCAGAGGTTGGCAGTGGAGGTGCTGCTGGCCCTGATGGGCCCTGGCCAGAGCGGGACTGTGGTCGGATGGTGGAGCAGGTGAGCAGGCAGCGCCAGGCCAAGGCGGGTGCAAGCAGGGGCCTGATTGCCTCACAGACAGCGACCAGCAGCAGCATCGGGGGGGTGGGGCTGCCACCTGGCTCTCAGGCACTGAGGGAGCAGGGCGGGGGGCCTGGCCCTGATCAATGGCCCTGCAGGTGGGATGGTGGTGCAGGTGAGGGGGTGGTGCCAGGCCACAGTAGGGTGTCAGGTGGGGTTGCGGAGCTGCGAGGCTGGGGGCGTGAGCTGGAGCCCGATCCCCGCAGGCCACCCTGAGGGACCCCACACATGCACAAATTCATGCATCGGGCCTCTAGTTTCATATAATAGGGACTCAGTTGCCAAACATTTTTGGAAAGAGTGGATTAAACAGTTTTAGATTACTTCACTACAGACCTTCTCAGAGCCTATACTACACTAGAGTGTGTTGTGAATCCACAAGGCAGATTTAGAATGCAAAATTTCAAAAAGTTACTTTACCACAAAATCCTACTTTTGTTGTTATTGTTTGTTAGTCGTTTGTTTCCTTACACTCATCGAAAGAATTTTAGAAGAACTTTGGGAAATGCCAATACAGAGGAGAGAAAAGGGTGAAAAAGGCTCTGAAATCTTAGCTTTAGTACCAGCTCTTCCATTAACTAGTTGTGTAAGGCCTCTGTAGACTGTGATCATTTCCCCATTTATAACTGAAGACGCAAATTAGATCATCTCTGAGGTTCCTTCCAGCTCTATCATTCTATGAGTCTATTTTCCATGAATTAATCTAATTGTCCACTGTTTCAGATTGTGTTCAGGCAATAAACAACTAATACTTTCACTTCCTATTACTCTTGATTCTAGAAAAGGCACCTCCCTTTTAAATTTCAGAAATCTTACTATAAATTTAACTTTATATATATTTAAAGCAGTGACATGTGTATGTAAACATTAGCTACTTCATAAAGGTTAAAAGGATGAATGAATTATAAGTGATCTAATTAATGGTCATAAAATTGAAGTAGTCCTCAAAAGCAGGCCATACATCAATCTATTGCTGACTTCATGAATTATCATGTTAATTTTTTTACATAAAGTACACTAAGATCCAGAACAATTATACAACTTACTTGCTCAGGTTCACAAAGCGCAGGATTATTAAGTTTGCTTTATAATGTTGTATTCTTATTAAAAATTTATTACACCAAAAGGAATAAGTATTTCCTTTTCCTATTCTGGTGTGGCTCAGTGGTTGAGCATTGACCTGTGAACCTTCTGGTCATGATTCCATTCCCGGTCAGGCACATGCCTGGGTTGCGGGCTCCATCCCCAGTAGGGAGCGTGCAGGAGGTCACCAATCAATGATTCTCTCTCATCATTGATGTTTCTATCTCTCTCTTCCTCTCCATTCCTCTCTGAAATCAATAAAAAATATACTTATTTTAAAAAAGGAATAAGACTATAAATACCCATTTACCCATCATCCATCTAAAGAAGTAAAATATTGCCAATATGGTTGCAGCCACATAGGTCCTCTCCCAGACTACATTCTTCCTCTCTCCTCAGAGATAATCTACACTACTTTCAGAAATAGGAAAAAAAAAAACACAAAGAAATAAACAAGAAAAGCTCTAAAGCACATAAAATGGCAATCAATTTTACAGAATTGTTCAGAATAATTTCTGAAATATCAAGTTATTGATTTAAATATTCTTTGCATGAACACATATTTTGTTTTATAGGATTTTTGGAATATTAATCACTTATGGGGTTATGTTATTTATTGTTATACTTGTGTCCCGGTGCATGGATTCATGCATATTGAAAGGAAATTAAGTAGAAGAAATATTTTAATATCGCTATTCGCCCTTTCTCTATAATAGAAGTGTCAACAAAATTCACGATTGACAATGACAGATCGAAACACATATGTGCGATTGGCTCCAGCTTTATGTGTATTGCACAAGTGTGAGTCAACTTAGCCTTTTATATATATAGATAACTTATGTGAAAATGAATAGGAATTATCCAAACATTATGACAATGTATGAGAAGAGCAGCCATCAGGAGCTCCTTGATAACATCCCAGACTTGGCCTGCTCTGTCTGTGGGAAGGGTCTAGCATGACTGCTCACTCTCCCCACTGGAAGCTTTTGCTAAGCACCTTTATCTCCCTCCCTCCCTGCCTTCCAGCCTTCCTGCCTCCCTCCCACCCTCCCTCTCTGCCTCCTTCCCTTCTTTCCTTCCTTCCTTATTTCTTCTTTTCTCATACATGTAATAGCTGATGTTGTGCCAAAAGGAAATAAAAAAGGACTCAGCTATCTACACTCAATTTCAGTATATATCTGGAGGTGGGAGGTTAATAATTGCATCAGTGTCCTCCAAGTGGCCAAAGTATTTACTCAAGGTTATTACATAATTCCTGGAGATGTAGTGAGTGGAAAAGGATTTGCATTGTTCAAAATGGAATTTTGCATGAATCAAATTATTCAGATGATTGCTAACTGTGTACTTTTCCCCAATAATTCTAGTTTCCAAAGTGTTCTTGTAGGAATGAATAGTCATTTTATAACAAATGGATTAAAATGAGGTGGGGTTGGGGAGGAAGAGAAATAACTGTTAGAATAATCACTAAATCAGTGTTTCCCAATGAGTAGGTTAAGATAAAATGTGTTATAAGATTTAAAATATCTAGTGAAAACGGATACAAAGTATTTCTATAGGACTTTATAAATCTAATCCACAAAAGAAACTATCTGGACCTAGGGCTGAGCGTGAATGTTCATTCTCATTTCATGATATCTACAATATCCCACTGTCATTTCACAGAAAATTACACATCAAACATATCCATTTTTGCCATTGAAATTTACCCCAAAAAATAAAATTTGTTGCTAGAGGAAAAAAAAATATATGCTTACTAAAAAATATATAAGAATGTAATTAACTTACATGTTATGTGATGTTAATATTTTATTCATTCTGACCCGCAAACTATAAAACCGATCCATGCCAAAAGTGTCACAATTCTACATTCAATTGTTCAAATTCTCAGCAGAGAAAGGCATAAAAACTCAATAGCTGAGGGTCATCATTTAGTTAACTGACAGACTTTTCAATATTTTTGTCATCTTCTCTGTATTTGGATAAAGAAAAAATGATGTTTGTCTTTCATATTATACATATTAAAGGTACCCAGAGAAAGTGAATGATTGAAGGGGATTAAAGTGACACTACCTAACAATTTAAATTCATTCTGATCTGTGCCTGCATTACCATTCAGTGGCTGGGTGGGTAAAGGTGAGCCTGCAAAGTAAACCAAGAAGGAGCAGACAAGTCTTTGGGAAAAAAAAAAAGAAAGTAAAGTTACAGAAACCAAGGAGAGAATGTGCTTCAAGACGTAGAGAGGATTTAATAATAGTTAATGTTACTGAACAGAGAAGTGGAGATTATTAATATTAATGAAAAGCTATATTACTAGTTCCTACAACACATAACTTTATTAAAATCAAATAAACTTCATGCCAGATGATCTTGTTTTAGTCCTTGATTAGTAATCAGTTTAGTTCTTACCAGATAAGAGTTTAAAATTTAAACAATGTCATTTGAGTTTTTAACTAAGAATTCCAAAAGAGGAGGTTCAACTCCTGGCCCACTCAGTGACTCAACAGCTTTCTTCTCCTTTGCTATTTTTAAATTTTAAATTTATTTTTTACTGTTGACAGTATTATAGATGTCCCTCATACCCACTTTTCACCCCGTCTTCCCAGTCCCCACCCTAGCACGGCCTTCACTACATTATTGGTATCTTCAGAAAGTTTGCTTCCACAGATAATAGGCTAAATCATACTTTGTGTTCTTCGGAAGGACCACAGGTGAAGACATTATAGACACTGTCCTCCAGAGCAATATATGACATTAGCTCAAAACACCACGATATGAGTCAGTTGTTGAAAGCATTTGCTTCATTTTGTGTTTATGGTAATATTTATGAGGGTAATGTTTTTACAAAGTAATATTACAGTAAAACAAAGATAGTTGAATTCTCTTATTATTTTATACAGGGAATATGTCAAAAAGCAACTAATATGTAGATTACTTCTGTGCGTTGCAGTTGGAAGGAGTGATGGGTAAGTTTATCTATAGTACTTATGTTACTGAGCAACACCAAACAATCGATGTGTCTGTTGGAAGGAAACAGTCACAGCAATGGGAAAATGGGAGGCTCTGACCATGGCCAAGATATCACTGCTCAGGTGAGTGAGAGGAAAAAATGGATTCTTGAATGCCACATTTTCAAATGAAAAGAATGTCATACCCACTAGGATACATTCATTCAAACTAAAATATAAATTATTTCTACTTATCCTCTATTCTCAAAAATCCATGCCATTATTCCCTTCTATTAATAGCCTAATAGTATGGGTCAATAAATACTAATCCCAACATCAAACTATATAATTCCATTTTTCCAGTAATGAAATGGGGATAGTACCTTTATCCTATATACCTTATAAATGCTATGTAGATTATACAAGATTGACGTAGGTGGTGTGAATGTACTTTGTAAAAAATTTAAACCTCTATATATTTGCAATTCATTATAATCCTCACATGTATTATACACTAAGCCAACTACCTAAACATAATCATTTTGAAACATGCTCATACTTATAAAATGTTATTGTTGCCCACAAATGTGTGCTGATTGTGTGTTTCAAATGCAAGAATTTCTAAGAGCATGCCAACTTCACACACAGACATACCACATATTCTCTAGATAGAAGGGGCTAACTACAGGCATGGCAAGCACTGTTAGTTCTCAAGCTGACTCCCTTCCTCCTGATAAGAGTCGTCATGGTTAACTGGGCATATTTCTGTCTAGAACAGATAATATTTTATAGCCTCTCTTGCAGCCAACTGAGGATCTTAGGCTAAATTCTGGTCAATAGGATATAACTTGAAATATCATGTTAAATGTGTCCCTAGAGAAAAGTGTTCTTAAGTAACAAGTATCTGATTTTTCCATCCCTTTCTCCTCCCTGAGAGCTGGAATGTGTATATGCAGCTGGGATGTAAGCAGACATCCTGGACCATGAAGGAGCACCTAGATGATGGGAAAGTTGGAGCAAAAAGATAAGAGGTATTTGGTTCCTGACACACAAATATCAACTCTAGGTGGCCTACACAATTTTCTCACATGAAAGGTGAATAATAAAAATAAATAAATAAATTTAAAAACCTGTCACTTGGGGTCTTTAGTTATTCACAACCTCATCCTATCTATATACTATAGACTATATACTATGTACCTTGTGGGCTTATGTTATCTATATTTATATGTACAATTATTTATAAATACAAGCATAAATATATACAAATATTTGTACGTAATGTACACATATATTTGTACACACTTAATCTGATATAAAACAAAAACAGGACGAGGGCCATTCAATTGCCCAGTAGAACAGACACTTCAAATGTGAAATGCCCCTAAAGGTCTATAGTATTATCCTCTTCATTATAATCTCCATCATGCCAATAAAATAGGCATTAGAAATTCTAACTCTAAATCTGATCCATCACATCCTTCCTAAGGGAGCTCCTTTAGTTCTCTTATGCATGCATCCTGTCCTCCAGATTCACTTCGGCTCTCAGCCTTGCACAGACAGGCATCTTTCTCTTCATCTTTCTTTAGAGCCTCACTCAAGGCCCTAAAACCTACCTTGCTGATGGCTAACTATCCTTCAAAATTTAGTTCAAATCTTACTTCCATGACACGCCTCCATAGTCATTCCCCTGTTGCCTTTGTTTGGTTAGCTCCTTCAAGCTCCCTTAGGATTTTGTACATGTATTTATTCTTTCAACAAAAATGTAAGTATCTACTGAGTGGCAGGCACTACTGATCTCTATAATAACCATCAAGTATGTATAATTGATCTTTAGTCTTACCCACAGTCCTAGAGAACAAGCATAAATAAGACGTTTTTCAATTTCTTTCACCCTCCATACCATGTACGAATGTTCAGTAATTGGTTAATTATTGGGAGTCTGCTCTACTCACTGTTCAACTTGAAGACGCATTCAGCACTCTGTTGTCATGGTTCCTAGACTTCATTTATTTTATTGACCTTCCTCTCTCCATTTACACAGCCTCAGTTTAAACAGTGTCATCCAGAGACAAAGATACCTTAAATCTCAAAAATCTGAAACTTATTCATAAAACTTTTCCCAGGCCTCTCAGCTACTAAACCTACACTTAAGTGTCAAGTCCCTTGACTTCATACTTCACTTCTTTTCATACCCAACTTGTACCCCATGTTAAACATTTCAATGAGTCTCACTTGCACCATTAATTCCCTCATTCCCCTCATTTTTATGGTTATGTCACACATACCCAAGCATTCCTCCTAGTTCGAATTAATTATTTGCTTGTAATGCTGGGTGCTACTTTGAGATTAAAAAAAGGTGCCTTTAACAGCAATGAGGACATTTTGGTTAAGTGGCAGATGTCAAAAATTAAGTAGGCCATTTCCTCTCTAAGATATTCTAAGATATTAACATTCGGTAAAAGCCATAGAATTAGGTTTCTCAAACTAAAAGTAATTCCAGCTTTATATTCCCTTACTAGAGCCCCGATGCACGAAATTCATGCAAGAGCCTTGGCCCTGGCCCCGGCTCCCGCCTGCCGCCGCCATGGCCATGGGGGTGAGGGGATGGGGGTGGGGTCTGCCACCTCTGCTGTGGCCCCTGACTGCCATGGCTTTGTCTGGAAGGAAGGACGTCCATCCAGTCTAATTAGCATATTATTATTTTATTATTATAGATTCCACTGGAGATTATCAACCACTGCAATGTATAATGTTATCTTCTTTGGCCAGTAGAGCTGGAGTCCTAACTGGCTTTATCAGCTTCTGAGGGTTATTACCACAATGATTCTGGATAAACTGCTTTAAAAAGTTGCCTGAGAAGGTCTCTCTTTGAAGAAAAAAGTAATGAATGCTCTTAGGGTAAGTTGTCTGAAAAAGCATTTTAAAGATGCTGAAAACTAAAACTGGTTCTGAGTGCTACCATTGTGGTTCTGTGTTTGAGTGTCAACCTATGAATCAGGAGGGCATGGTTTGATTCCTGATCAGAGCACATGCTGGGGTTGCAGGCTGGATCCCCAGTGTGGGGCATGCAGGAGGCAGCCAATCAATGATTCTCTCATTATTGATGTTTCTCTCTCTCTCTCTCTCTTCTTCCTTCCTCTCCAAAATCAATAAAACTATATATTTTTAAAAACTGATTCTGAGTGAGTAAACTATTTTTATTTCACAGGCTTTGAAAGAGAAATTCATCACATGTTAACTGCAGAAAGTTGGAAAAGAACAATTGTTTTAATTTCCATTACCTTTTGCTTTCCTTTAAGGGCTGTACTTTTATAGCCAAAAAGTGTTTGTATCACAATAAGTATAATGATTTAGTAAATATCTCATTTATTTCTGGTTGCTGGGTAGCATAGTTACAGCAATTGTTTGCTTGTCCCATAAGGATAGTTAGAAAAGGTCATTAGTTATATTCTCTTTGATCATTGGAAAAGCTATTGATTTCCTTTCCAATTAGGCATCTCAATATATCCTCCCACTTTGGTCCATTCCCTACATTAGAACAACCAATTCTTTTAAGATTTATTAAAAACAAGATGATCAGGGTGAAGGAAAAAAAACCAAAATAGATCAACAACACTGTAAGAATGCCTTTGGTGGGCTTATTAATAGAATAGACAAAACTGAGGAAAGAATATCTATTCTTGAGGATAGCTCAAAAGAAGTTTCCAATAATAAAAAAGCAAAGAGGGGAAAAAGCACCAAGAAACAAAAACCCAGATTATCCAAGAACTGAGAGACAGTTACAAAACCATAACATACATGAAACAGGAATGTCAGAAGAAGAGAAAAAGGAACAGAAATAAAGATTTGAAATAATAATGGCTGAAAATGTACACCAAACCACAAATCCAGGAAGCTCAGAGAACACAAAGCAGAATTAATTTTAAAAAATAAAATAAAACTACTCCTAATTGTATAATATTCAAACTGTAGAAAAACAAAGATAAAGAAAAAAATCCTGAAATAAGTCAGAGGGAGCAAAGATAAGAACTAGATTCCTCTCTATATAATTGCAATAAAATAGTTGTATCCATTTCCTTAAATACAGAATAACTGTGAATGAATATTTCTAGGAAAACCTTTTGATAATCTGATGGATCTTAAAAAGTAATAAAGAGTAATCACATACCATATTTTGCATATTAGTAATTCAGGGGTTTGATGTCCTACGTTAAGAACCTATGATATATGTAGTCAATGTATGACATCTTGTAACTACTATAGTTTTTTAAATAAAAATAATTTTTCATCTATTAGCCATAATTTCATGGCTCATTTCAGCAAAAAACCTAAGAAGAAAATATTTATATTGCAATGAACACATAATCTCTATAGTAAATCAGAAGACCTTTGGTAATCCTAGAATATGCTTTTTTTTAAATTTTGAAAATATCTATATCTCCAGTTTTTCTGCATTGTCTCTCACAGATATCTATATAAATGCTAGTACATTTTAAGAAAATGTACAAAACTTTTCATCGGTTAAAAAAAATCATTGTATTCTTACCTTTAATCAAAACACTGTGCAAGGCCTGACTGGCGTGGCTCCGTGGTTGAGTGTGAACCTGTGAAACGGGGGGTCATGGTTCGATTCCCAGTCAGAGCACATGCCTGGGTTGCAGGCTTGATCCCTAGTAGGGGGCATGCAGAGGCAGCCAATCAATGATTCTCCCTCATAATTGACTTTCCTCTCTCTCTCTCTCCCTCTCTCTTTGTCTCTCTCTCTCTCTCCCTTTCTGAAATCAATTAAAAATTTTTTAAAAAACAAAGACACTGTGCAAGTAATATCCTCCCAAAAGTTACTGTAATTCTTCTAAAGGAGAAAACTGGAAATTTTAATTAAAGACTATAAGTATTCCCAGTGCTGCGGGATTTAGAAACGTTTCAAAGAAAAGAGTTGCACTTTCAAGATCAAACAGAAGGGAGAGCTAAGAAGAAAGAGCATGGCCTCTCTTCTCCTTGGAAATCTTAGACTAGAACTTTTGTACTTTTAAATGTGGTCCTCAGATCTCCAGGAGTTTTACAAATCATATCAGGGGATCCATAAGTAAAAACTGCTTTCAAAATAATCCAAGATATTATTTGCTTTTTCGCTGTGTTGACATTTTCACAGATACTACAAAATCAATGGTGGATAAAACTGCTGGTGCCTAAACATGGAGTTACAGTAGTGGCCCCAAACTGTACCAGGTGGCCAGCAGCACCAGTTTTCCATTATAATCGTGAAAGCATTTACATGTATCTTGAATATGAAGCTATGTCCTGCACGGGTAGTTCAGATATAAAAAATCTAACCCAACTTCAAGCATGTGTCCAATAACTTACTCTGTCCACAAATTCTAATTTTTTTAAGTATAGATTCCAGAGGATAAAAAATAAATTTGTATAATATTAAATAGATGCAACCAAGGACCCAAACACAGGAGAGCGCTGAATAAATATTATTTAACACTTATTATAGCCACTGAATTATAAAAAAGTTTTCATTACCAATTTCCAAGTCTTTCCACAACCAGCCAACTTCATTTTATTAGTTCTTTAATGCTGTCTGGCCATATCAAATTTTCTCAGTTCAATGGCATTGCCTCCCTAGCTTGACTCAATCTAATTTTGACTGTATCTGAATTCTCTAGGGAAAAAATGATATGAAATTCCTTTGTATTACATTTCAACTTTACATTACCTATTATGGCATTATATTGCATCAAAACATAAGAGCAAGGCAACCAGTAACTTACAGAATTTTCCTTGAAGGCCAGTAAATTTCAGTTTACCACACCAAAGAAAGATTTCCTTCTATAACTTTCCCACAGTCAATTTGGACTAAATCAGAACCAAACTTCTCTTTCAGACAAAGCCTTGAATCTTTGGTCAGGGTTCATTTAAAGCCATCGTGATTCTCAGGCCCTGGAGGACTCTGCATCGAACCCCAGAAAGGCAAGCCAGGTTTTCATGACTTACCTATCTGGTTTAAAATTGCTAATTTTCAGTCAAATGGAGAGTCATGATTTTTTATTATGATTTATATTTTGAGCAGTTGTAGGTTCACAGAAAAATCTAGTGGAAGGTACAGATATTTCCCATATACCCCATACTCCCACATATACATAGCTTCCCTCATTCTTAACATCCCCATCAAGATGGTACATTTGTTAAAATGGATGAACTTACATTGGCATATCATAATTACCTAAAATCCATATTTACATTACTGTTAACCTATGACGTTGTACATTCCATAAGTATTGACAAATGCCTAATGACATGTAGCCACCTTTATAGTATCATACAGAGTAGTTTCACTGCCTTAAAAATCCTCTGTGTTCCACCTACTCATCCCGCCCACCCTCCTCCCTAACCCCTGTCAAACACTGATCTTTGTACTATCTCTTTAGTTTGGCCTTTTCCAGTATATATATATATTTGGAATGACACAGTATGCAGTCATTTCACTTTGGATTCTTTCATTTAATAATATACTGTTAAGGTTCCTCCATGTCATGTCATGGATTGATAACTCATTTCTCTTTACCACTGAATAGTATTCCACTATCTGAATGTACCAGTTTATTTATTTATCCATTCATCTACAGGAGAACATCTCGTTTGTTTCCAAAATTTGGCATTTATAAATAAAGCTGCTTTTGTGTGGACATAAGTTTTTAAATCCTTTGGGTAAATAAATATCAAGGAACCTGACTGCTGTATCAGCCATATATAGTAATGTTACGTTTAATTTTGTAAGCAACAACCCGGCTGTCTTCCAAAGAGGTGGTACCATTTTGTATTCCTACCAACAATAAATGGGAATAAGATTTTTTAAAATAAAAATCCTGAGTGCCTATTGTTATGTAAATAGCAAAGGAGACAAAGGAATTGCCAAGGAGAAGAAGGTACTAGAAAATGACCAAGGGCTTTCTGTGAAATATATTACATGTCTTCTGATTTACCATCAAACTGCAGCATGGTTACAACTGTGTAAAAATGTCTACAATTGTTTACAAGCCTTCTTGTAAGAATACTCACAACATAATAGCCCATAAGTCCCAGAAAATAACATAAAGATGACATAGCTAATGTAGAACATTTTGCTTTAGGTTAAGAAACATTTTCTAATCCAGCCTCTAAGCCCTTTTTTATATCACAAACTATGGCTGACTAAAGGAAATAGAAGTAACCAGGATTATTCTTTTTCACACAAAAAGAAAACTATTAACTCTCTGATAGCTATCATAACTTAACCTCAGATTATTTCTAAGCAACCAAACTTATTTGATAGCAGACACAAGCCTGAGCTACTGAAGTTAAAAGACTTGTGAAAAAATAAAAAGCTAACTAAACTATTCTGCAAGTGACCTACACATCCTCAGAACAAAGCAGTGGCCAATTTTCTGCAATGCATTTGAGCTCAGCAGGACTTTACCTGTATCTTGTCCAGTATAAATAATATCCTGAAAGTGTTTATCACATTAAGTTTTCATTGCTTTCCTTTCTCCAATGACAATGGCAGTGTTTGTGTTCCTACAATGTTGTCTCAATATTCCATTATGTTGACTCCGTATTTACAATGTGTAATCATTGATAATAAGTTTGTAAAAATAGATCTGAGAAAACAATGAATTGCTATGACATATCTCCCTGAGGGGGAAAAAAAATGCATGCTATAAGAAATAATATAAATGATTAACCAAAGAGCTTAAATGCATATATGCATTGCCCATGGACTCAGACAAAAGGGTGTGGTGAAGGCCTAGGTGTGGGTGAGGCAGGAATCAGGTGGAGAAGGGCAATGAGGAGAAAAGTGAGGGACATCTGTAATACTCTCAACAATAAAAGTTGTTTTTTTTTAAGAAAAAGAAAATAATATAAGTGAAATTTTACAATTCCCTAGGTGGCTTTGATTCTTGAACTGGCCCTACTCAGAAAAAAATAAACATATTAAGATGTACAGGCAATACTGAGAGGACTTAGAAATAAGGGAGGCAGTTAGGGTAGGGTCCATTGCAAAGGAATGCCTACGTGACGGGCGGAGCCAGCTACAAACCACCAGAACGTTTATCTTACAAGAGCAGCAGAATGTTACAAGAGAAGGGGGAGAACATAGGAGGGCACAGGGGTGAGCTTTGAAACTTTGAAACTGATACCTGGCAGGGAAAGGGGAAATCGGCCAATTAGGAAAAAACATGAGGGGACATAAAATGAGGAAGAGTCCAATTAGAAAGTAGCATGTACAGACAACGAAGCTGCTAGCATTTATACACCCTTAGAAAAAGAGACTCACTGGTTACCCATTTGGGTACCCCTCCCTAGGCGAGAGTTTGTATATCCTATCTAATAAAAGAGTAATATGCAAATTAACAGTCACCCCGCTACACCCACAAGCCACGCCCACAAGCCACACCCACCAGCCAATCAGGAGCGAATATGCAAATAAACCCAATCAAGATGGCTACGGCCACAGAGAGCAGGAGGGAGGCTTGGGTTTCCCTGGCAATGGAGGAAGCCAAGCTTTCCTCCTGTCCTTGCCAGCCTAGGCCTCCACTCAAGGCTACAAAGTTTCAATGATAGAAGATACATAAACCCAAACAGAAATGGCAGCAGCCACGGAGCCGGAAAGAGGCAGGAGGCTAGGGTTGCCCCCAGCGATGGAGGAAGCCAAGCTTTCTGCACACCCTGGCTGGCCCAGGCCTCGCTTAAGGCTACAAAGTTTCAATTACAGAAGATACATAAATCCCAATAGAAATGGCTGCCACCACAGAGCAAGCAGAAGGCTTGGCTCCGCTCCAGGCTACAAAGTTTCAATTGTAGAAGATAAATAAACCCCAGATACCAGGGCCTCTGCTTGGGTTGCCAGGGGGCATGGCCAGCCTGCAAACCACCACAGGCCCCTCGCCCAGACCGCCCCACGCCCCAAGGGAACCCCCACCCTGATCCGGGACACCCTTTAGGGCAAACCAGCTGACCCCCACCCGTGCACCAGGCCTCTATCCTATCTAATAAAAGAGTAATATGCAGATTGACCATCACTCCAACACACAAGATAGCTGCCCCCATGTGGTCAAAGATCCTGCCCCCATGTGGACACAAGATGGCCAGCACAAGATGGCCACCACAAGATGGCCAGCAGGGGAGGGCAGTTGGGAGGGACCAGGCCTGCAGGGGAGGGCAGTTAGGGGTGACCAGGCCTACAGGGGAGGGCAGTTGGGGGGGACCCAGGCCTGCAGGGGAGAGCAGTTGGGGGAGACAAGGCCTGCAGGGGAGGGCAGTTAGGGGTGACCAGGCCTTCAGGGGAGGGCAGTTAGGAGTGACCAGGTCGGCAGGGGAGGGCAGTTAGGGGCAAACAGGCTGGCAGTGGAGCAGTTAGGCATCAATCAGGCTGGCAGGGGAGTGGTTAGGGAGTGATCAGGCTGGCAGGCAGAAGTGGTTAGGAGCAATCAGGAAGGCAGGCAGGTGAGCAGTTGGGAGCCGGCAGTCCTGGATTGTAAGAGGGATGTCCCAGATTGGAGAGGGTGCAGGCTGGGCTGAGGGACACACACCCCCGTGCACAAATTTCTTGCACCGGGCCTCTAGTGCTTGTAATAAATTTCCATGCTTTTGCTTAAAATATTCTAGTCCAGCCAAAACCGGTTTGGCTCAGTGGATAGAGCGTCGGCCTGCGGACTGAAGGGTCCCGGGTTCGATTCCGGTCAAGGGCATGTACCTTGGTTGCGGGCACATCCCCAGTGGGAGGTGTGCAGGAGGCAGCTGATCGATGTTTCTCTCTCATCGATGTTTCTGGCTCTCTATCCCTCTCCCTTCCTCTCTGTAAAATATCAATAAAATATATTTAAAAAAAAAATATTCTAGTCCACAAATTTTATTCTTCAAACTTCATAGGACAAGAACCCAGAATAAGAACTCCAATTTGCCGTTTGGATGACAATATTATTTTACATTTCAGAAGTCCAGCTTCCTAAGTGTCAAGGTGACCTAACTGAATTAGACAGCAAAATAATTTCATATCCTGAGTGTCAAAAAAGACAGGAAATGGTGCACAAAACGCAACCATGATGTCAGGCACTGAGATGGCTAGAAACAGCAGTTGCCATTTCATATAGCTCAGGAGACAGCAAACTTGGAAAGATACAGCCCAAGGCTCATTACGTGATTAATGCCTAAACACCTAAAACAAAACTGTTATAAAATGACTTCTAATAGAAAGCTGACTCATAATTCTCTGATACACATTAATGAACTTGGCAATCACTCTGATGTCAGACTTAGTGTCTTAGCTCAAGCTGCACTAACAAAATACCACAGACAGACATTCTCATAGCTATGGAGACTAGAAGTCCAGGATCAGGGAGCTGGCAGGGCCAGGCTCTGGATACACCCACTGTGTGGCTTGCAGAGGGCCCCTCCTCTCTGTGCTCACCCACAGAGACAAAGCTACAGAAAACTGAAGTCTAGCATACATCACTGGCAGAAAAGAAGTCCAAATAAGCCAAGCCCATCTGCCTGCGACTATTTTAGCTATAGCTAAGATACAGATACGGTGATCTTTATGCAAATAAGTTTATCCACACGATTTCAAAAAGACATATATAGGGTTTCAAATCCTTCTGACACAATGCTATAACTGAAAATTATACAATACAATAAGGGAACATTTACAAGCATTATAACAGTAACCTTAGTGTTAATATAATAACAACCATCTAAGTGTTAGGTCATATGCAACAATTTGTCCTGAAAATGCGGTGAAAATTATTCAAGCTTTGACACTAAGAGCATCATCAAAGAGACATTAGGCAAATGATACTAGGGCTTCCTTGTTAAAATCTCAGGAGGAAACACAGACACTACCAGGTGTAATCTCCATCACTTAAGGCCTTTCCGAGGCATGCACTAAGCACTGAAGAGGCTCAATTGTTCTCAAATTAAGCTAAAAATTCAGTGGAATCCTAACCAAAATTCTAGCTGAATATTTTAAAGAATTCAACAAACTAATACTCACATTTATCCACAAATAACTATATTTAAACGGATATAAAATACAGAGCACAATAATATTTATGTAAATGGGAAACACAGAAAAAAGCCCTCCAGGATTTTACAAGGACACACGCATATATAAAACAGAACACTGACCATGGAATGTGGAGTACGGGAGTGGGCAACAGGGAAAAAGGATAAACGTTAAATAACCAAATGAAGAAAGAAAAGAAGGGCTTGGCCCAGAATGAGGACAGTAAAGTGATATAAAGTAAGGATGCAAAAATTTCATTAACTTAATATCTTATTTAGAGAACATTTTAAAAATAAAAAAGTGAATAAAATAATATTCTTTTTGATAAAAGGGTATTCCTACCAGCATTACTTATTGACCGTGAGCATATAAACAGGTGCGCCCAGTTCATTATGCACAGAGACAACCAGTGCTGACCCATAAGACTAATTTGGCATCTATTTTGTATCTAAAAATATTTAAATTAAGATTAGGTGAGAGCCACCTTAAGACACGCCAGTGAATGATTCATAATCATATTTTCAAACAAAAGTGCAAGAGGATGAAGAAATTATTTTAGGAATTGCGACTGTACTGTAAAATTACTAAAAAATAAAAGAAGAAAATTAGGACAAAGAAACAGAGAAAGGTCTCAGCTATATTTTAAATGTGTAGAATAGTAAAGAGTTAAGAAAGGGACAATTTCCTAATGACAATTACAGAAAAGCCATCAAATAACAGAATTTTTATTATGTGGAAAGTACTAACTAATGTTACATGATAAATTCCATGCATTATTGTTTTTTAATAAAACGTTCTCTTTTGAGATGATTGCAGAATAACATGCAGTTGTAAGAAATAGAAATCTCATTATGCCTTTTCCCCAGTTTCCCTATGATAACATCTTGACAAAACATAGTACAATTACATAAACTAAATACTGATGTTAATATAATCCACCACCACTCTTGTTCTGAATTTCCCACTTATACTAAATTGTGTGTGTGTTCTAAGCAGTTTTATCACACGTGCAGTTGTGTGTATCCACCACACAAGGTGCAGGGTGGCTCCATCCCCACAAGGATTCCTGTGTTGACCCTTTATGTCCACACTCAGGTCCCTGCCTGCCCCGCCCCCATCCTTAACTCAGGGCAACTACTAACCCGTTGATTTTGCTCTCATTTCAAAAGTATATATAAATGGAATCATATAGCATTTTGTAATTTTTTATTGTCTTTTTCACTCAGCATAATTCTCCGGAGAGTCATTCAAGTTCGACATGTATCAACAGCTCTGTCCTTTTTATTGCTGAGTAGTGCTCTGTGATAAGGATATACTACAGGTTGTTTCACTTTCCACCCATTAAAACACATCTAGATTGTTTCCAGTTTTTAGCTATTATAAATAAAGCTTCCATGAAAATCCCTGTATAAGTTTTTTTAAGAACAGGAGTTCTCATTTCCCTGGGTCATCTGGTAATGCATGCATCATAAGGGCACTGTTATTCCTGCTATTGGGAAAGTAAACTGGTAAAAATTCTTTGAAAATACAATCCATATGTATGAAGAACCTAAAATATACTCATACCTTTTGAGTCATCAAGTCTACCCAGGTAATAATTAGAAATGCAGGCATGAATTTAAGTTTAAAAGTTATTCACCAAAATCATATTTATAATAAAAAAAATGGAAATAGCCCCAATTCCATCAATATAAGAATGATTACATAATTATGATACATTATTATTATAAAAATCTACAAAGACATACTTGATGTTTTGAAATAGTTTTAGTGGCATGAGAAAAAATTCAAATATTAATTTTAAATTTAAAGTATAATTTGAAACTACATGTAGAATAACCCCAATTATATTTTTAAATACATATAAAAGGCTAGAAAGAAATACAACATCATTATGATAACTTTCTCTGGGCTATGTGATTCAAAATAGTTCTTGTATATACTATTTTATTAAATATTATATATAATTATATCCTATCTAATAAAAGAGTAATATGCAAATTGACCGTCATGCTAACACACAAGATGGCTGCCCACATGTGGTCAAAGATGGCCGCCCCCATGTGGACACAAAATGGCCACCACAAGATGGCCAGCAGGGGAGGGCAGTTGGGAGGGACCAGGCCTGCAAGGGAGGGCAGTTGTGGGTGATCAGGCCAGCAGGGGAGGGCAGTTGGGAGGGACCAGGCCAGCAGGGGAGGGCAGTTAGGGGTGACCAGGCCAGCAGGGGAGGGCAGTTGGGAGGGACCAGGCCTACAAGGGAAGGCAGTTGGGGGCGATCAAGCCTGCGGGGGATGGCAGTTAGGGGTGACCAGGCCGGCAGAGGAGGGAAGTTGGGGGCGACCGGGCCTGCAGAAAAGGGCAGTTGGGGGGGGATAAGGCCTGCAGGAGAGGGCAGTTAGGGGTGACCAGGCCTGCAGGGGAGGGCAGTTTGGGGGAAACCAGGCCTACAGGGGAGGGCAGTTGGGGGGGGTGGGAATCAGACCAGCAGGGGAGAGCAGTTAGGAGCAATGAGGCTGGCAGGGGAGAGCAGTTAGGGGTGACCAGGTCAGCAGGGGAGGGCAGTTGGGGGTGACCAGGCCAGCAGGGAAGGGCAGTTAGGGGTGACCAGGCCAGCAGGGGAGGGCAGTTAGGGGCAATCGGGCTGGCAGGGGAGTGGTTAGGGGGTGATCATGCTGGAAGGCAGAAGCAGTTAGGGGCAATCAGGAAGGCAGGCAGGTGAGCAGGCGAGCAGTTGGGAGCCAGCAGTCCTGGATTGTGAGAGGGATGTCCAACTGCCTGCCTTCCTGATTCCCAGTAGGATCAGGCCTAAATGGGCAGTCGGACATCTCTCGATGGGTCCCAGATTGGAGAGGGTGCTGGCTGGGCTGAGGGACACACAACCCTGTGCACGAATTTCGTGCACCAGGCCTCTAGTTTATATATATTAAGTCTCCTACAAAGAGCAAGAAGAACTTTTTGTAAACAGAAACAAAAAGGGTCATAAATTATTTTAAGGTTTTTAAATTGAAAACTAGTTATAACAGGGTACATCTTTGGGAAAGCTACTGGTTAGTTCTGGCTGAAGATGGCCATCCATGACTGAATTCATGACCATTAATTGTAGATAATAATCATTTGCGACAACATGGATAGGCCTTGAGAACATTATGCTAAATGAAATAAACCAGACAGAAAAAGCTAAGAACCATATTATTTCACTCATATGTGGTATATAAAACTGAACCTTATGAACACAAACACCAGAGTAGTGGTTGCTAAAGGGAAAGGGATGTAAGAAGGAGGTCCTAATATGAGGTGACAGGAGAGTATCTGACTTTGGGTGGTGGGCACACGGGTGCAATATAGAGATCTTATAACATAGGAACCCACACATGAAACCTATATGTTCATGTTGACTAATGTCACCCCAATTTAATAAATAATTTTAAAAAAACCAATTCCCACTTCTTTCCTGTCACAGGACTAGATTCCATTTCTTAGTTTCCCTTGCAGTTAGTGTGACCACAAAATGTGAATGGAAATTAGGTATACTGCTCCTAGCTCCTCACAACAGCCCATGCCTTTATCCCCTTACTAGAGGCCCAGTGCACGAATTCGTGCACCAGTGGGGTCCCTTGGCCTGGCCTGCGGGGTCAGGGGGTCCCGGATTGCGAGAGGGTGCAGGCCAGGCTGAGGGACCCCACTGGTGCATGATCAGGGCCAGGGAGGGATGTAAGAGGTTGGCCAGCCGAGGAGGGACCATGGGAGGGCTCCAGGGCATGTATGGCCCATCTCGCTCAGTCCCCATCAGCCAACAGCAAGCTAACCTACTGGTCAGGGCATATGCTCCCTGGTGGTCAGTGCACATCATAGTGAGCGGTTGAGTGGCCTTAGGATATCATTAGCATATTACACTTTGATTGGTTGAACAGCCAACTGGTCGACTGGACACTTAGCATATTGGGCTTTTATTATATAGGATATAGGCTGAAATGGAAGGCCAGATAAGCCGGGTATCAGCCAGGACTCTCAATGACTAGGTAAAGCAGAGCTCCCTCCTCCTGATGTGGAACATTTGACAGTAACTGCTAGCTGAGGAAGACTTTAACTTTCCTTGAGCTATTACATATTGGTGATATTTTATGGCAGAATTTCCTTAAGTAATGTAATGACTCCAAGGGAAGAGGACTTGCACCAAAGCCAGTCAGCTGGATATCTGATGAGTACAGAGAAAGTCATCTAATTGTGTCCTTGGTCGGCTATGAACACAGATTTCCTCCATGACATCTACTATTAAGACATATGCAGACACAGATGCCTGGCACATAGGTCAAGCTCAATAAGTATTTGTTAAAGGAAAGAAGAAAGGGAGGGAGGGAAGGAGGAATGGAGGTAGGAGGGAAGGAATAAAGGAAGAAAAAGGCACTTTAAGAGGAAAAACAAACACTCAAGAAAAATGGATAACATACTGAATACAAACTGCACAATTTTAAAAATGTTTACCCAGGGCTATCCTCAATATATGTACTAAAGATAAAATACATTAAAAATGTTTTAAGTTCTCACAATGGCCACTTCTACTGACCTCAAGACAACCAAGCCCAAAGTAAAAGTAAATATTTTACTTTCCAGGAAAATGGGAAACAAGCTTTCTGAAAGCCACTGATCATATTAAACCCTGTTTTAACCACTTTGTTTAAACTCCTCCAAACACTAACCATCAGTCATATCATTGTACTGAAGGTCCTTCTTCTTCCTCTTCCTTCTCTGAGAAGACAGCAATTATAAAGAAATATACAATAAACAGAAGCAGCACAGGATTTAAACAATCCTCAGATTTGATAGCCATCCCTTCAATGTCCACATATTGGTTTTGCATGTAAATTAAAATTTGCAAGTCCCAAGGGACATAGGCCTAAGCATTTCACAAATGATACCAAGTTGTGTGGACAGCATCTAATATTTTTGTTCATCATCTAGAAGAAAAGACCTTATTTTTTTTGTGAAAACTTGACCTATGCTTTGAAAATATTTTTAAGTGTTCATTTTAAAGCAAGCTATTGAAAGCTATGCACAATGAAATACATAAAATTAGCTTGAGAATTTAGAGGTTTGTAAAATAAAATTTTAAGTCACACAGTCATTTCCATTGTTTTGGATGGCAAAATAACCAAATATTTTACTATTTCTAGTACTTTAATTAATCACTTGCATTAGACTGGTTGCTCTCATTATTGAATCTAGATAAATTATTTAAAAGAACTGATATGTTGGAGAGAAACCAAGATGGCGGCACAGGTAAACAGCTGAACTGCTGCCTTGCACAACAATTTCAAAACTACAACTAAAGACAAAACGGTCATCATCTAGAACCAAAGGAAGGCTGGCTGAGTAAAAATTTTACAACTAGAAGGAAAGAGAAAAGCACACTGAGACTTGGCGGAGAGGACTGGCAACTGAGTACGCGGCTGGCTTTCTCAATCGGGAGGGAAACAAAAGGTCCCAACTGCTCTGAACTCCAGTTCCGGGTGAGACTCTGGGGACCCAGACTCATACAGGGAGAAACTGGACTGTCTGGCAGAAGGCGAAACTCAAGAGTGCCTTTCTCTCAGAGGTGCTTGCAGCGATTACCACGGGACACTGAAAACCAGCAGCTTCTTAGGGAAGGGCTGACGGGAAGGCATTGCTGTTTGCTCCACCCTGAGATCCACCCCCATGAAGCCATTGCTGATTGCTCTGCCCTGAGACTCAGCCCCATCCAAGCTGAGGGCAGAGGCTTTTGCATATGAAAGGCCTGGTCCTTTGAATTTTAAACTTACCTAACAAACTGCAGCTGAGTCAGTGAGACACAGAACATCCAAAAGAAGGCCCAAGGCTCTGCCCAGCACAATAGTTCTCCCATAGTAGACACAGCTGATCCTCACAACCAATTGGCCTGGAGGTCAATTCCCCCCATTGATACCAACAACAATCAAGGCTTAACTACAACAAGACTGTGCACACAGCACACAAAGTGGTGAACCAAGAGTGTCCACCTCAGGTAACTGGGGAGGCTGAGCTGCTGGGCCCTATAGAACACCTACCACACAAAGCCACTCTATCAACTCAGGGAAGCAACCAAAATGCAGAGACAAAGAAACAGGTCACAAATGAAAGAAATGGAGGAAAGCAAACAACTGGAGATAGAGTTCAAAACCACAGTTATAATGTTTTTCAAGAATTTTCTAGAAAAGGCCAATAAATTTAGCGAGACTCTCGAGGATATGAAAAAGGACCAACTAGCAATTAAGCATACACTGACTGAAAGAAAAAATAATATACAGAGATCCAACAGCAGACAAGAGAATCGCAAGAATCAATTCAAAGATTTGAAATACAAAGAAGCAAAAACACCCAACCGGAAAAGAAAAAAGAATCCAAAAATATGAAGATAGTGTAAGGAGCCTCTGGGACAACTTCAAGTGTACCAACATCTGAATTATGGGGGTGCCAGAAGAAGAGAGAGTGCAGATACTAAAAACCTATTTGAAGAAATCATGACCAAAAACTTCCCCCACCTGGTGAAAGAAATAGACTTACAAGACCAGGAAGCGCAGAGAACCCCAAACAAAAGGAATCCAAAGAGGACCACACCAAGACACATCATAATTAAAATGCCAAGAGCAAAAGACAAAGAGAGAATATTAAAAGCAGAAAGAGAAAAACAGTTAGTTACCTACAAGGGAGCACCCATACGACTGTCAGCTGATTTCTCAACAGAAACTATGCAGGCCAGACAGGAGTGGCAAGAAATATTCAAAGTGATGAATAGCAAGAACCTACAACCAAGATTACTCTACCCAGCAAAGCTATCATTCAGAGTTGAAGGGCAGATAAAGAGCTTCACAGATAAGAAAAAGCTAAAGGAGTTCATCACCACCAAACCAGTATTATATAAAATGCTGAAGGGGAAGAAGAAGAAGAAGAAGAAGAAGAAGGAGGAGGAGGAGGAGGAGGAGGAGGAGGAGGAGGAGGAGGAGGAGGAGGAGGAGGAGGAGGAGGGGGAGAAGGTAAAGATAAAAATTATGAACAACAAATACATATCTATCAACAAGTGAATCTAAAAATCAAGTGAATAAAAAAATCTTGACAAACAGAATAAACTGGTGAATATAATAGAATCAGGGGCATAGAAAGGGAGTGGACTGACAATTCTCGGGGGAAAGGGGTGTGGGGTGCGGGAAGAGACTGGACAAAAATTGTACACCTATGGATGAGAACAGTGTGGGGGATTAAAGGCAGAGGGTGGGGTGGGAACCAGGTGGAGGGGAGCTATGGGGGAAAAAAGAGGAACAATTGTAATAATCTGAACAATAAAGATTTTTTTTTAAAAAAAGCAAAATAATAAAATAAAAGAACTGATATGTTAATTGTTAAGAATTAATCTGAGTAGAAATCCAAAACTGTAGGAAATTTGTATTTCACAGTCACTTGCCTATCTTGTTTAGTTACTCCCCCAGCAACTAGCTGATGGAAAAAATAATAGTGAATACTACTCTGTTTACATATGGAAAACACTTATTGGAGGGATTTGCCTAATCTTGGAAACCATGTTAGCACCTGAAAGTCACCTGACAGTTTTATTTACACCCTATAGCTCAAATTAACTCACAGGTTCTTATAAATTCATATCTAAATTCCACATCAATTCCCACCTTTTTTAAAAATAAGCTCTCACTGCAAATCCATCCTCAAAAACAGTTGAAATGTTCTCAAAACAATTCCCACACAACTTAGAATCCTTAAAAAAAATACTTTAAAATATTTGTTAATGGTTCATGACTCTTCCCAGCTTTTTGAAACATATCTGTGGAGAAAAGGCCAAAATCCCATTTAAACCCAAGTTTTTCTCTCTGACTCAGATATTCTCTGTGTTTAAAAAAATATTCTCTCCCAAACCACATAAATAAGAGAACAGTGTAAATTTCTAATCTAGAGTATTTTCCACTCACAAACTAAATTTTCCTCTTCAACTGCAGTGGGGTCAACTTTGAATCTGTGATTCTCTGTATTTAATCATAATGAAGGCTTGGGAAGTAACTCAGCACAGTCCAGCCAGTGGATAGACTAAGTGATTTCTCTAGGATACTAAAACAATGTAGATAAATATCAACCCAAAAAAGAAAAAGCACAATATAAAAAAGAAAACTGTTGACTATACCTTTAATAATACCTGTTTTTTCTCTGTTTGACTAATGTTATGTCTACATAGCATTAGAACAACCAGCTGAGCAGTTGTTCAAACCAACTAGGAGTGTGATCTGCCTGCCTCCAACCTACACTGATTTCTACCACGAATTTCTCATAACAACCACATATTTTCGCATCATGTAGACACAGTCTATTTGCATTTGGCAAACACTTTCTGGAGAGATTTGCCAAACCTAGAAAATCATGTTAGCATTCTATACACAGTTACAAATGCAAATTGATGTTTTGCTTATGTAATGAGATAGTTTTTTAATAAAAACATACCTAAAAGTAACGAAATGTTTCAATATGATTTGTCTAACCCACAAAACACACACACACACACACACACCACAAAGTAAAACTGTTTAAAATATAAATACAACAGACAGGTGTAAACTTAATGTGCTATGTAAATTTATGGGCATGATTTGCTTCATCTCAAAATTATTTAAATTAAAATATTAAAGCTTATTCTAAAACTAGGGGCCCGGTGCACGAAATTATGAAATTCATGCACGGGAGTATTTGTCCCTCAGCCCAACCTGCACCCTCTCCAATCTGGGACCCCTCGAGGGATGTCCAACTGCCCACTTAGGCCTGATCCCGGTAGGATCGGGCCTAAACAGGCAGTTGGACATCCCTCTCACAATCCAGGACTGCTGGCTCCCAACTGCTCGCCTGCCTGCCTTCCTGATTGCCTCTAACCGCTTCTGCCTGCCAGCCTGATCACGCCCTAACAACTCCCCTGCCAGCCTGATTGATGCCTAACTGCTCCCCTGCCAGCCTGATTGCCCCTAACTGCCAACCCCTGTAGGCCTGGTCACCCCTAACTGCCCTCCCCTGCAGGCATTGTTACCTCTAACTGCCCTCCCCCGCAGGCTTGATTGCCCCCAACTGCCCTCCCTTGCAGGCCTGGTCCCTCCTAACTGCCCTCCCCTGCTGGCTATCTTGTGGTGGCCATCTTGTGTCCACATGGAGGCAGTCATTTTTGACCACATAGGGGCAGCCATCTTGTGTGTTGGAGTGACGGTCAATTTTCATATTATTCTTTTATTAGATAGGATTAGGTAGGATAGAGGCCTGGTGCACAGGTGGGGGCCAGCTGGTTTGCCCTGAAGGGTGTCCCGGATCAGGGTGGGGGTTCCCTTGGGGCATAGGGCGGCCTGGGCAAGGGGCCTGTAGTGGTTTGCAGGCTGGCCACGCCTCACAGCGACCCAAGTGGAGGCCCTGGTATCTGGGGTTTACTTATCTTCTATAATTGAAACTTTGTAGCCTTGAGCGGAGCCAAGCCTCCTGCTCGCTCTGTGACTGCAGCCATTTTTGTTGGGAATTATTTATCTTCTATAATTGAAACTTTGTAGCCTTAAGCGGAGGCCACGGCAGGCCACGGCAGGTGGAAAGCTTGGCTTCCTCCATTGCCAGGGAAACCCAAGCCTCCTGCTGGCTCCGTGGCTGCAGCCATCTTGGTTGGGTTTATTTGCATACTCGCTCCTGATTGGCTGGTGGGCGTGGCTTGTGGGTATAGCGGAGGTATGGTCAATTTGCGTATTACTCTTTTATTAGATAGGATTCCAAACAGACTTCCTATAGAGGAAAATACACTATCCTTGAGGACCAAAATATCCTGAGCCACAATGTGGAAAGAGTACTAAGCCTGATTCAGTACATCGTGTATCACTTGGGCAAAGACTAGGACTTGAGGAGTGCTAATGTTTGTCAAATTGTGGAATGGTATCAGATAAAGGTAAAAGACAAAAAGCTATTAGCAGGGGAAACAGGCAATCACAGTACAGCAAATATTACACATTGTGATAATGTGATGACAGCCAAGTTGTCTTTTCATATAGGAAAGTCATTTCTCTGTTTGATTTTTGAGATATTTTAAGAATATTATTCATCATACCATGTCCAGTAAGTGCAAATGCAATGACAATATTAAAAATGCTAATCAGACAAGAAATAATTACAAGGAAAACTAAATAAAGATAACATTTTAAAAACTTAAACTCTAAGAAAATTAAGAATATTGCATGGATGTTCAGAATTTTCCAATAGTAAAAAGTATTTCGAAAGATAAAGTCACAAGGCAACATTCAGGTTTAGTACTGGGTGCAAAGAGCTTGCAAGTTGTCCTTCTCTCTTCTAACAAGAAAAATGCTGAACAAACTAAAAATCAACAACCTCTCTGGAATCAAAGAAGAAGAAAGTATAGTAAAATATTTGGTGTTGAAAGTAAAAAAACAACAACACATCAACTTAGAATTCCATATCCAGTGAGACTTTAAACATAAAGGAGAAATAAACTCTCAGACAAACAAAAACTGAAGAAATTCATTGCCTGCAGGAAAATGTTAAAAAGTTCTCCAGGAAAAAGAAAAATTATATAGATCAGAAACTTGGATCTATATAAAGAGCATCAGAGAAAGACCAAGGTAAAATAAAATCTTTTATTTTTCTTATTCTTAATTGACCTAATAAGTAACTTTGTTCAAAATAATGATGTGTGTTGTGTGATTATAGCAAGTGGAAAGTTAAATGCGTGAGAATGATATTATGGGAACAGGGACGAAGGAATTGGATTTACGCGGCTATAAATTACCTGCACTACCCACAAAGCAGTGTAACTATAAGTGAACCTGGATTAGATATAAAGCTATATTGAAAATCTAAGGCAACCACTAATATTAAGTCATAACAGAATGAAAAGTACCATGTTTACATAATCGATAATTTATCAGTGAGAAACAAATAACTTTTGAGAACGTGGCCAGAACTTTGCATATTTGCTGGCTTAATGTTAATCCTGGGTAAAGCAAAAGCTTATGCAAGAACAAAAAGGAAACATTGTGATGTCTTTGCAAATTATAAATGACAACAGCTGTTACATCAATCCTGTTTATTATCCATTTAGTTATACAGGAAGAAATACTTGTCTAGCAAAAAACAAACATTAAAAGTTTCTTTGTTGAGAATTTACCAGTCTACATATGTAAATAATTGATATAATTTACTTTCTCTAATCCTCATCGTTAACATGGAGATGACTACACCTGTCTTATTCGGCTGTTGTGTTCAATGTGTGTAAATCAAAGCTGTCAGTCCTGCACCTGAATCATAGCGCAGGCTTTCAGTTATTCACCGTTGTTTTCACGGAAGTGATTTTGAAATGTCATTCATGCTCCTGCTTATATAATACTAGATAAATTAGTTCATTCCTAAACTCAGAAACAAGTAAAAGTAAATAATATACATTTACAGCTATGTATATTATATCAGTAAAAACAAACAACAACAAAAAACCCTGAGTGGTAACACCTAACCCAGAATGATCATTTCTTAGCGGGGGGAGTAGTACAGAATCAGAAGGAGAGGCAAGACAGTAGAGTAGATTCTGGGAGCTGCCCAGGAGAAAACAGAAAATGTTTAGATTGTTGCATTACAGAGTAGATTCAAAGGTTATTATTTTAACCTAATGCTTCATGGCTTGTATTTATATACTAGTGGCCCGGTGCATGAAATTCATGCACGAGGGGTGTGTGTGTGTGGGGGGGGTTCCCTCAGCCTAGCCTGCACCCTCTTCAATTGGACATCCCTCTCAATCTGGGACCGCTGGCTCCTAACTGCTCACCTGCCTACCTGCCTGATTGCCCTTAACTGCCTCTGCCTGCCTGCCTGATTGCCCCAAACCCCTCTGCCTGCCTGCCTGCCTGATCGCCCCTGACTGCCTCTGTCTGCCTGCCTGATCACCCCTAACTACCCTCTCCTGCCGGCCTGATCTCACCCCTAACTGCCCTTTCCTGCCAGCCTGGTTGCCCCCAACTACCCTCCCCTGCTGGCCTGATCTTGCCCCCAACTGCCCTCCTCTGCAGGACTGGTTGCTCCCAATTGCCCTCACCTGCTGGCCTGATCTTGCCCCCAATGGCCCTCCCCTGCCAGTCTGATCTCGCCCCCAACGATCCTCCCCTGTCAGCCTGATCTCACCCCCAAATGCCTCTGCCTGCCTGATCATCCCTAACTGCCTTCCCCTGCCGGCCTGATCTTGCCCCCAACAGTCCTCCCCTGCTGGCCTGATCTCACCCCCAGCTGCCTTCCCCTGCAGGCCCAGTTGACCCAACTGCCCTCCCCTGCAGGCCTGATCTCGCCCCCAACTGCCCGCCTCTGCTGGCCAATTTGGTTCTGATTGGTCAGTTTCTATTCCAATCAGTGACAAAAGCTCTGCCTCCTACACAGCCATTGGTTCTTCACAGCACCCATATTTGGTTCTGACTGGTTGGTTCCTATGCCAATCAGCATCAAAAGCTCCTCCTTGTAGACAGCCATTGTTTCTTCACAGCACCCGCATTTGGTTCTGATTTCTTCGGTTCCTATGCCAGTCAGCATCAAAAGCTCTGCCTCCTAGTCAGCCATTGGTTCTTCATAGCACCCACATTTGGTTCTGATTGGTCAGTTCCGATGTCAACCAACATCAAAAGCTCTGCCTCCTAGGCAGCCATTTGCTCCTCATAGCACCCAGATTCTGTTCTGATTGGTCGATTCCTATGCCAGTCAGTGTCTCTGGGCCTATCAACAGGGCCTGATTAGAAAGGTGGGCTGATCAGCAGCCCCAGTGGAGGCCTGGAGAGAAATGGAGGCACGACTGCTGGACAGCCTGGGAGAGAAAGAGAGAGGCAAGTGCTGAAGAAAAGCTGGCACAGAGGCAACAGATCAGTCCCTGCTTCTCTCTTCAGGCCTCTCTCTGGCCCTGATTTGCAGCCCCCTCAGCAGTCAGAGCTGGGGCACCTCGCCTGCAGCAGAAACCCAGCGCTGACTGCAGGACTGACTTTCAGTTGATCAAACCTTGGTTGTGACCAGTCGTTACGACCCAGGGTTTTTATATATTAGGATAGATTGTTATTTGTTTGTATAAAATAACCCTTTATAAAAGATTATTTAATAAAAAGATCAAAATCAAACTTGAAATGGTGTTTGTGTTTAGGGAAAATCTGTTCCTCAGATCAGACATATGTCATACCAATATCTTTACAGATTCAGCTCCTACGACAATGGAAACTAAGGAGAAAATAAACAAATGGGACTACATCAAAATAAAAAGCTTCTGCACAGCAAAAGAAACCATCAACAAAACAACAAGAGAGCCCACTGCATGGGAGAACATATTTGCCAATGCTATATCTGATAAGGGCCTAATCTTCAAAATTTATAGGGAACTTCTGCAACTTAACAAAAGGAAGATAAACAATCCAATCAAAAAATGGGCAAAAGACCTAAATAGACAGTTTTCAAAAGAGGACATACAGAAGGCCAAGAGACATATGAAAACACACTCAAAGTCACTAATCATCCGAGAGATGCAAATCAAAACAACAATGAGGTACCACCTCACACCTGTCAGAATGGCTATCATCAACAAATCAACAAACCACAAATGCTGGCAAGGATGCAGAGAAAAAGGAACCCTCGTGCACTGCTGGTGGGAATGCAGACTGGTGCAGCCACTGTGGAAAACAGTATGGAGTTTCCTCAAAAAGTTAAAAATGGAATTTCCATTTGACCCAGTAATCCCACTTCTAGGAATATATCCCAAGAAATCAGAAACACCAATCAGAAAGGATATATGCACCCCTATGTTCATAGCAGCAGAATTTACAATAGCTAAGACTTGGAAATAGCCTAATTGTCCATCAGCAGATGAGTGGATTAGAAAACTGTGCTACATCTACACAATGGAATACTACACTGCTGTAAAAAAGGAATTCTTACCATTTGCAACAGCATGGATGGAACTGGACAGCATTATGCTAAGCAAAATATGCCAGTTGGAGAAAGATAAATATCACATGATCTCACTCATTTGTGGAATATAATGAACAACATAAACTGATGAACAAAAATAGAATCAGAGACAAAGAAGTACTGAACAGACTGTCCAACCTATGAGGGAAGGCGGGAGTGAGGGGATAAGAGATCAACCAAAGGAGCATATGAGCATAATCAATGGACACAGACAGTAGGGTGGTAAGGGCATGTGCTGGGGGTGGGAGTGGCCAGGGAGAGGTCAATAGAGGAAAAAGGAGACTCGTGTAATACTTTAAACAATAAAGAATTTAAACTTTAAAAAGAGAGAGAGAGAAAAGAAGATTTTGGCCATTCTGGCCTAAAATTCATACTAAAACCATACAATGTGTTTTCAAGCTGGGGCAAATGTTACAAATTTAATCCAGTTAATTCCCACTTGTAGGCAAAGGGCAAATCTCACACAAGTAAAAGAAATGAAAATGATAAGGACACATATGTAATACCTTAATCAATAAAGAAAAAAAAATAAAATAATTAAGAATAAATAAAAAATATGCAACTGCCCCCCCCAAAAAAGAAATGAAAATGAAAATTCTAAAACAATTCTTCAGTTTAAAGACAATGTATGAATAATTGTTAAGATTTATTAAATTTTTAGACTGACTCTTTGAATTCCAAATTAACAACCATTTGGAGAAGCTAGAAGGAACAGATTATAAGCAATTCACAATCTATTATTTTACAAATACTTTTAAGATACAAACATCTAAATTGTTATATGCCTGGAATATATTAGTGATCTATAATTTATGAATGAATAAATACAGGAAAAATGAATGAATGAAAAATGAATTGCTATAAAATAATAGATATGGACTTTTCAAATGACTTTTGATTACTGTTTCTTTTTTATTTACTACTTAGTGTTTCCTTTAAGTGAAGTCTTCCTTAAATAATAGAGTGTGTGGGTGAGAGAGAGAGAGAGAAAATCCATTTCATCATATTTTACTAGTAGAATCTTATTCTATGAAATTATACTTTCATCTTTTCTAGAACTTCTGGTTTCTACTTTTCTAAATTCAGGGTAATTATCTAACTCTACCCAGTGTTCCCTTTCTTGGCTATTATGAATTCTAGGATTTGATCATGTTCTCTCAAGATTCCTATCACTTTTATTTCCACCACCAACCATCCTTGCTAGAAAGAACTATGTCCAGAGAAGTCATTTATCATTTTTCATAATTTTACATATGTTCTATAAAGATTAAATTTTCATCAAAGCAAGTAAAATATGCCTGTCACGTGTTCTGCTTTCAGTAAACTGCCAACAGACCGTCCACTGACATCTGTAAAAGTGAGGTCACTACATACAGGGTGGGCAAAAGTAGATTTACAGTTGTGAGCATGCAAAAGTTTATTCTTGTATTATTATTTCTTAATTATCATATTATTTTCCATGCAAGTGACTGTAAACTCACTTTTGCCCACCCTGGTATATCTTAGCTTTGTGTTGAACAATTTCTGTTTGGAAAGCATCTGTCACATCTCTGGACATCTTCTGTTTAGGGTATTATACTCCCATTAAACCATCACCTTAATTTATCTCTCTTTTAAACTGTACTTGTAATGCCTTCATGTTTCGATTGATTGGTTTACACAGGGATTTACTTCTTTGTTAATCTTTGGTTTCTCTCAGATCTGTTGTCTAAAACAAAGTATACTTTTCCACTAAGTCACAATGCTGCAAAGTATTAGTGATGCTACCCATGGGACTAAAATATACTAAATTTTCTATTTCAATTTATTACCCATAAATGTGTATCAGTATATATTGATCAGAGGCTATAACATTTGTTTTTAACTCTTCTGAGCTGCTTTTTTTCTGTTAGTTACTATACAAAGGCTTTTCTTTTTATGCCTTCTGACATCTTGTTTTCCAAACTTGTCTAAGCTGCATTTTAATTGCCACCTTAATTTTGGTTAGCCTGGCCAGCATAGCTCAGTGGTTGAGTGTCAATCTATGAGCCAGGAGTTCACGGTTCGATTCCCAGTCAGGGCACATGCATGGTTTCAGGCTCGAATCCGAGTGTGGGGCATGCAGAAGGCAGCCAATCTGTCAATATTTCTCTCTCATCATTGATGTTTCTGTCTCTCCCTCTCCCTTCCTCTCTGAAATCAATAAAAATATATTTTTTAAAAAGACTTTTTGGTTAGGTAACTGAGTAGGCTACTAAATAGGTTCTTTGGCATCTTTGTGAGCTGTACTCTGTTCCTTCCTAGAATAGCATCCCCTGACACCTACATTGCCTAGAACACAATCCTGGTATTCATCACCATGGATTATACCTGACTCTTCTCACATTTCTTCCTTTTTCTTAGGGATTGACCTTCGGTTGGCACAAGCAGTTTTCAATGTATTTGGGATCCTATTCTCTATAATCATTATTTGGTTCCCTTGAATTATTAGAAATAATCAGCAATCAAGGTGTTGATGGATCTCACTAGGAACATGCACTTCTTAATCTTCCAAGCCAGGGCTGTACTTGGCTACTTCCATGTACAAAAAGAAATCAAATGCCTTTGTTAGTACCTCTTCCTTTGAGAATTTGGAAAAGAATCCCTTACAAATGTTAATGCTTGTTAATCCTTCCATGATTCTTTGAGTGAGGACTCCAGTACTAAGGTCATAAGAACTGTCTCTATAGTTTACTGTCTTAGAAAAATTACTTTAGTCAGTTGAGCTCCAATTTCCTTATTTGTCAAGAAAAAAATTCAAAACCTCATAGCATTGTTGTAAAAATTAAATGAGTCACAATTTGTATAGCTACCATCTCTTGACCCATAGGACACACTTAGTACATGTTGAGTGAATTAAGACTCGGTGGGGGTGGGGAAATCCTTTAATAAGATTTCATTCCCTCCATTCCTTTCCTTTTAATTTAGGCCACACCCTTCCACTTACCTGCCTCTTGTTACAATGTTTATTCAATCACAGGTATGGCGATTATCTTGGGCAAGAAGTAATGGCACACACTTTGGCTGATCATTCATAAACCTTCCTTAGTGAGCACTCCCACAGTGCCTCAGGCTAAACTCAGTCTTTGTGGGTCCCTGAAAGTTGCTTGTTTGTTGCACTTGTTCACCACAGGACAGCTGAACTTGTGTGGATACCAGCTTTCTGTCAGGCTTGCTGCTCCTACATGCACATGTTAGTGATCATTTTCACAGCCAAGTGCCGGTGGGGACTACTAGGCAAATGTGAACCTCAGAAAGCTGGCCCGTGCTTCCTCATCACTTCTGTCCTGCCAGCTGGCCGGGCTCCTATTCTGTTGACTTCTAACTGACAAGTCTCTATTTTCTCCTGAACATCTTTCTTAGAACAACAAACGTGCAGCACACTTATTTTTTAAAGTTTAAGAATCTTAGTTATTCTAAAGGTCAAAAACCATCATGTAAAAAAAAAACACAAACAATTTAATAAAGGTGAGACAAAAAGTAGAACTACCATTTCTAGTTAGCTATGCACTTATTTATTTAGGGCAATGGCTTGTAAGAATAATTTAATGCTTGTAAACACTAGTCCTCAAACACCTTTTAGCCTGCTTTTCTTGACCAAGTAATAGTTTAAAACAAAAGTAAACCATTCAAAATAAATCTTTTTTTTCTTGACCAAAACAGTTTTATTAGCCCAAGAATTATTTTAGCCATCTATTCATTTTCATTCACAAGTAAAGGTTGGGATTATATTTTACTTCTATTGGAAAACTAGGTACACTGAATTAAAGGGGGTGAAAAGTGGGGAAATTGTAGATCAGGAGCAAGTCAATGTCAGCAGGGCTCTGAGCTGCAACCAATGAGCTGAAAAAGGATTAGGGGCAGATTTCATTCACTCATTCATTTTCATTTGATAAAATTTATTGGGTATTTATTCCACACCTGATATTTGCCTTTGTACAGGCATTAAAAAGAGAACTATGATGTGGCTCATCACTCAGTGAAATGACACTGGACAAATTATACAAAAATAGATGCAATGATGTTTATACTCTGTTGTGTAAAAAAAAATTTAAGGAGTATAATCAAGTATGACAGGGACTCTGTTAGAACACTGAGGGGATTTAAAGATGGGCAGTTGTTTGGTGGTTTTGCTTGAGAAAGTCAAGAGAAACTTCATAGGCAGTGGGTACTACTGAATATTGGAAAATAGCTAGCAATTCATCATTATATAGGTGAGTGAGGTACAGCATAATCCAATGTAGTTTCCTTGTTTATATCTTTTCTTGAAATGTCATAGACAATAGAAACAAACATCAAAAGCTCAGACACTAACTTCTAGATTTAAAAATAATAAAAATCACCCTGGTCAGTTGGTTGGGCATCATCCCATGCCCCAAAAGGTCATCAGTTTGATTTGTGGTCAGGGCACAAACCCAGGTTGCAGGTTCTATCCCTGGTTGGGGTGCTATCAGGAGGCAGCAGATCCATGTTTCTCTCTCAGACCTCTCTCTCTCTCTCTCTCTCTCTCTCTCTCTCTCTCTCTCTCTCTCTCTCTCTCTGTCTCTATCTCTATTTCTATCTCTGTCTCTCTCCCTCCCCTTCCTCTCTCTATAAAATCAATAAAAACTTACTTAAATAATAATCAAAGAGTATGTAACCAGAGAATATAAAGAAAGGGGCTCATTTATTGTTTAGTAGTGATAATTTTATGGGCCTTTTCTGAAGAGAACTAAAAACACTTGTGAAGCTGATCACTAATATAATTATAAAAAAAGAGCTTTAACCTGTCAATCATGATAACAATCACATAAATGCATTTACTGAATTCACTTTAAAATACTTATAAATACTTAAAATAGAGAAAATAGGTTATCCCAGTAGAAAAATAAAAAATATTTAGTAATGCTGTTTTATGTGCTTTAGCAGAAGTATTGCAATTATGATGCATTATTGTTAATAATTACCTCTGAAAGCATATGTAAATATAAGTGAAGATTCTTATCACAGTGAAAATGGAAAGTACTATAAAAATACCAACCATCATTGTTAAAATATTCACATTAGCATCATATCATGTGTTTTTTGTCAAGATTTCCCTACTGCCGAAACCGGTTTGGCTCAGTGGATAGAGCGTCGGCCTGTGGACTGAAAGGTCCCGGGTTCGATTCCGGTCAAGGGCATGTACCTTGGTTGCAGGCACATCCCCAGTGGGAGGTGTGCAGGAGGCAGCTGATCGATGTTTCTCTCTCATCGATGTTTCTAGCTCTCTATCCCTCTCCCTTCCTCTCTGTGAAATATCAATAAAATATATTTTTTTAAAAAAAAAAAAAAAAAAAAAAAGATTTCCCTACTGTATTTTCCTCCATATCCCTTCCATTTTTTAAGACATTCTAAATCATTCTTACAGAATAGCTAATACACTAAAGAATCAGACTTCAAAAATATTTGAATAATTGGAGCAATAAGCTAAAACTCAATTGATGAGATTTAACAGTGATAAATAATTTACACAAAGACAAAATTCAAAGGCAAATGGAAGAAATGATTTAAAACAGTTTACTTCAAAGTGATCTGGGCCTGGTAACTGACTCCAAATGCAACATGAACCCAATGCACAATGTTTCAAAAAAACACACCTTGCATCAAGCACTCCCAATCCTTCCTGGCCAGACCACATCCAGATTATGGCATTCACTTCAGGACCTAGTGACAAGTGAGAGCCTGTCCACTGGAGGGCAAACTGCATGGTGCAGTCTCTGAAAACCACGTCACATGAGCAATTGAGACACTAGCAATTCCTTGTCTCCAAAAGCAAATTTAGATTTACAAACAGCTGCCTTCATGCTCTTCCAACAGATAATTTGAGAATAGGTCAGATTGTCCACAGTTACCCAGGACTAGAGGAGACACACAGGACAGATCAACCCAGAATTAGGCTAGAGCAAAATTAATTAGCATGCAGAAAGGCAGACTAATAGTTATATTTTTTTCACTGGAAATAAGTGAAAAAGTCATTAAATCACATTCCACCAAACAAAATTTATAATGTATCAGTGTGGGTGAAGTATAAATTTATTAGCCCCCATTAGAAGTGTAAATAAGATTGCTCTTTCAGGGCAATTTTAATTTATTAAAAGACACTGAACCATGTTTAGTGGTTTAAATATCGCCAGTTGTTTGGCTCTTGTATAGTCATTAAAGCAAGTCCTGTAAGCTGTTTCTGGTTAACACTTTGTTAACAATTCAAGTGAGTAGAAGTTATTGGTTTTTTTCACAATACTGAATAAAGTTGACTGTAAAAAAATTATATTTATTTTTAAAAATCTGTTTCATGAGTTTCCCTCATTCCGATTGTCCTTGTTGCAATTACTCTCAAATGATGGTACTTCAGTGCTTCACTAACTCCTGAAAGCAATGAAATTCTAGTAACAAAAAGCAATGGAACCAAAGAACTTATACGCATATATGCATAATCCATGGACACAGACAATAGGGTGGTGAAGGCCTAGGGTGGGGGGCAGAAGTGGGTTAGCAGGGGTCAATGGGGAAAAAAGGAGGACATATTGAATACTTACAACAATAAAGATTTTTTTTTTAAAGCAATGGAACCTCTGCTTTCTCTGAAACGTTTATCCTATTTAAAATCCTAGGATGAGCCTAGTTCAGATTTTTCTTTTCATATTTTATAATCCATGCATATATGCAATATGTTGTAAAACCAATGAAAGGTATAAGCCTTTAAGGTTATGCACTCTGCCTTAGTCTACGTGCCATGCAATGCAATTATGTGACACCATGGGAAAGGCAAGAAGCAGGGCATGAAAGTCACCTATTTTTACATCTTGTTTCTGGATTTCTCATCATTATTTTCATGTTTACAGGACTCAATTTCCCATATCCAGAAATGTTCCAAGACCAGAACATGAAGCATGATTTCTGTTCCTACTGGACGTGACCAGAAAAATCTATCAGCTGTTTCCACACTTCCAGCCAACTGGAACATTCTAAGATGTCCTGTCCTCATATTCCCAGGGATCCATGCCAGAAATGTGATCAAGACAAAATGTGACCCAAAAAGGGCTTCAGAGATGACTAAAAGACTAAAACAATTCTGGTGGAAAACTGCCCCCTTTTTATTAAGACTATGCTTTAAATAAATCTTTTAGGCCTCTTCCTTGACCAATATGATCATATAATTCTCCTATTTCCAATTTCCTTCTCCAATTCCCTCTACAAAGAACCAATGATTCACTCTTTGATGGTCCCACAAAACAATACTCATATTTCAATCTTCTTATCTGTAAAATGGGACTAGTCATTTGACCACACAAGGCTGTTGGAATAAGTAAATGAGACTGTATAAAGAATTTAGTCCAAGGCCTTGCTCATACTAAGCACTTGATAAACAGTAGCTAAGCAAACAAGTAAAGAAACATACACAATATAGTGAGTGATAAGAGATTCCTTGAAGGTTGAAAGTGTCTTATATTCATATGTATACTTTCAATATGCTTGTAATGAAACATGGTCAATACATGGTCTTGAACTGAACCATGACTGAATAGATGTAGGTAATGACAAAGGAAGAAGGGAAACAAAGGTTTGGAAGTCAAAATGCGAAATGCCCATTGTAGAAACATGCTAGAAAATGAAGGGGAATTATAATACGAATGAATTACTTATGTAATGGGCAATGATTGTAATTGAACTAATAATCATAAATGAGGACCCATTATGAGAAAATTACTTCATTAGGATTTTATTTGTAATCCTTTTTATTTATGTCAGGCAAATTGTAATGACAGAGAAGTGCTGTCTAAGCAACGAAATTATTTTATATTAACAGAGAAAGTTTAAATATAACCCTGGATTAATGAAAATTAATTTTATATATCTAGTAATACATCATAATTAAACAATACTTTACGAAGTGCTGTCACATGTACCTCAGACCTTAACAACAAAATAGAATGAATTACAGAATCACTCAGTGATTTCCTTAGCAAACATTTCCTGAGTGCAACGGTAAAATGCTGAGGGTAGAGTAATAAAGAAAATTTGCCATATCTGACTGAAAAATTAAGGATAAAACAAGACACAGAGGCTGGGTCATGCATGTGAGGAGACCAGGTGAACTCCCAGAACTTCTTCTGAAGGCCCAGAAAGTTATGCAGAGTCACATCCCCGTAAACATGCCATAGTCATTCAGAGAGTACAAAGAGGTACTATTCATGACATATTGTGGGGACTTTTTTTTTTTAGTATATGGAATATTGGCAATGCTTAGAAAGTCACACTATAGAACAGTGGTTCTCTTTTTAAAAATGTCTGACTAAAGCTAAGGAGACCATGTAAGAAAATCAAACACATTTTTAGAGTGTCCAATGATCCCTTATCAGGGATAGAAAATTGGAGTCCTTTTTCTCATATAAAGACCAAATTATTCATTCTCTTCTGTGATTTAGTAGTGTGGATTCAAGTCGATATGTTCTATCTATAGGAATAAAGCTTCAGTAGTGAAGTTCTAGAAATCCATGTACTACATTGTGTCTACAGTTAAAGATATTGCATTGTATGCCTAAAAATCTGTTAGAAGGTAGATCTTAGGTTGTTATTGCCACAATAAAATAAAAGTTTAAAAAAAGTGTCTACTTACAAATAGAAAAACTGGCAAACTGACATGTCAAATCTATGAAATACATAGTCCCATCAAATCCAAAGGATTAGAGAGAAACTGAAAACAGAACCTGTAAATAATTTATTATACATTATTTCTTTCTGTAAATTATTGGAGAATAAGGACTATAACTTCACAAAAATTTAGATCCTTTTGAGTTATATAGAATGTAATCATGATGTAAAATAATACATATATTATTTAACAGAATAAACAACTTGTAATATGGAAAAAGTCCCTAAAGCCACAGAACAGAGTAGAATGGTAATTAAATCACTGAAAATAAGTTGTTATAATTAGTCTCATAAAGATATTAAGATTAGAAGAATTTATAACCTACCAAGGAAATGCATCAAAGTACCACAGAATCCTTTCAATTTTTAGAAGAACGTCTTTTCAACTCTTATTAATTAAAATTCTAGTATTAAAGCTATTCTTTTTATTGCATTCATAGGAACATCCAAGTTAGAAATTGCATCCAAATTAGAAAATATGGAAATGCAAGGAACTGTAAATCATAGTATAGGTCTTTCATATATGTCGATGGAGACAGATTTCCCTCATACCTTTCCTAAAGTGGAAGGAAGGATTCTGAAGGAAGGATTTTGAATGGTCAACAGTCATTCACTCATAATTTTAAGATGTGTGAATTTCAAGTCTCAATCCTTTTAAGGAGTCATACATGTTACCTAATCATTCTCAATAGTAACCATCAACAGCACCACAGATAAGTCTGCCCTGATAGTAATACAGTTCTTGACCTCTCCTTCAAAGAGAAAGCGTTGGGGATCAACTTTTTTCCTCTACTATCTCCTGCAATAAGATAGATTCTTGACTCCTCTGAATCTTCACGAAAAACACACACTGGCTCTAGTTAAATGAAAAGTGAAAATAAACCAAAACTACTAAGTGATTCAAACATAAATAATTTTATTCTTTTCAGAAAAATAAAATGTGGCAAACTCTACTCATTCCGTCACAAAATAAGAAAATACTATTAAACATGATCAAGGGTTCTCATTATATTTCTCAACTATGGTAAAAAATAGATCTATCTACTAAGAGATCAGAGTTTTAATCACCTATATACTAGAAATGTGAACATTGGCTTTATATTTTCAATTACTAATGTAAGCCAGAATAAAACTCATCAAAAACTCATATAGTAATGACTTGTTTGCAATTTCAGGATTTCCTAAAGGTCCAATTTCATAAATGCTGAAAAGGATAAATAATAACTTTCTTATAAAATACCCCTATAAATTGCAGATATTTTAAAGGAAGATTTTACTATGTTTATTCACAAAAGATCACAGAAATCAAGTTTTCATTGTATTATGGGGAATGAAAATTGGCTGCTACACTTGGAAAATCCAAAAATATGGGTAACATCTCAAAGATACTTTATTGAGTTGAATTTTGATGAGGATTTTGGCATCTATGCTCATCAAAGATATTGGCCTGTAATTCTCTTTCTTTGTAATGTCTTTATCTGGTTTTGGGATTAGGGTAATGCTGGCTTCATAGAAAGAGCTTGGAAGTGCTCCTTCCTCTTGAATTTTTTTGAATAGTTTGAGGAGGATAGGTTTTAGTTCTTGGAATATTTGGTAAAACTCCACTGTGAAGCTGTCCGGACCAGGGTTTTTATTTGCTGGAAGTTTTTTTTATCACTGCTCCAATTTCATTGGTAGTTATCAGCCTATTCAGGTATTTTATTCTTCCTGATTGAGTTTTGGAAGATTGTATTTTTCTAAGAAAATGTCCATTTTGTCTAGGTTGTCCAGTTTTTTAGAGTAGAGTTATTTGTAGTATTTCTTTTACAATCCTTTATATGTCTGTGGGGTTGGTTGTTACTTCACCTCTTTCATTTCTGATTTTGTTTATTTGAGTCCTCTCTCTTTGTTTCTTGGTGAGCCTAGCTAGAGGTTCATCAATCTTGTTTTTCCTTTCAAAGAACCAGCTCTTGGTTTTGTTGATCTTTTGTACTGTTTTTATGGTCTCCATGTCATTTATTTCCACTCTAATCTTTATTATTTCCTTCCTTCTGCTTAGGCTCTTCTTGTTGCTCTCTTTCTAATTCTTTAAGTTTCAGGGTTGGATCCAGCATTATATTAGAAAGATCATACACCATGACCAAGTGGGATTTATTCTGGTGACCCAAGGCTGCTACAATATCCTCAAATCAATAAATGTGATACATCACATAAACAAATTGAGAGAGAAAAATCACATCATATCAATTAATGCAGAAAAAACACTTGACAAAATCCAACACCCTTTCTTGATAAAAACTCTCAGCAAAGTGGAAGTAGAAGGATCATACCTCAACATAATAAAACTCTTATATAACAAATTACAGACAACATCACACTCATTGGGCAAAAACTAAAACCATTTCCCCTAAGAACAGAAATAAAACAGGGATGCCCACTCTCACCACTCCTGTTCGATATAGTACTGAAAGTGACAGCCATAGAGATCAGACAAAAAGAAGAAATAAAAGGCATCCACATTGTTAAAGAAAAAGTAAAACTGTCATTATTCGCAGATGACGTGATATTGTACATAGAAAACCCTAAACACTCCATCAAAAAACTATTAGACTTAATAAATGAATTTGGCAATGTAGCAGGATATAAAATTAACACCCAGAAATCTATGGCTTTTTTTATATACCCACAATGAATGCACAGGAAGAGAAACTTAAAAAAAAAAACACAAAAATCCCATTTACCACTGCAACAAAAAAAATTAAGATACCCAGGAATAAACTTAAGTAAGGAGTTAAGTAAAAGTAAAAGACCTGTACTTGGAAAGCTACAGGATGTTGAAAAAAGAAATAGAGGAAGACATAAACAAATGGAAGAATATACCATGCTCATGGATTGGTAGAATCAACATCATTAAAATGTCCATACTACCTAAAGCAATCTATAAATTTAAATCAATCCTCATTAAAATACCAATGGCATATTTCACAGACCTAGAAAAAACTCTCCAAAAATAAATATGAAATAAGAAAAGACCCCAAATAGCCACAGACATATGTCGTAGCAATATCTTTACAGATTCAGCTCCTAGGACAATAGAAACTAAGGAGAAAATAAACAAATAGAACTACATCAAAATAAAAAGCTTCTGCACAGCAAAAGAAAGAATGAACAAAACAACAAGAGAGCCCACTGCAAGGAAGAACATATTTGCCAATGTTATATCCGATGAGGGCCTCATTTCCAAAATTTATAGGGAATTCATACAACTTAACAAAAGGAAGATAAACAATCCAATCAAAAAATGGGCAAAGGAACCAAATGGACCCCTTTCAAAAGAGGACATAGAGAAGGCCAAGAGACATATGAAAACATGCTCGAAGTCATTAATCATCCGAGAGATGCAAATCAAAATGACAATGAGGTACCATCTCACACCTGTCAGAACGGCTATCATCAACAAATGAACAAACCACAAGTGCTGGTGAGGATGTGGAGAAAGAGGAACCCTTGTGCACTGCTGGTGGGAATGCAGACTGGTGCAGCCACTGTGAAGAACAGTATGGAGTTTCCTCTAAAGATTAAAAATGGAACTCCCATTTGACCCAGTAATCCCACTTCTAGGAATATATCCCAAGAAACAAAAAACACCAATCAGAAAGGATATATGCACTCTTATGTTCATAGCAGCACAATTTACAATAGCTAAGATTTGGAAACAGCCTAAGTGCCCATCAGCAGATAAGTGGATTAAAAAACAGTGGTACATCTACTCAATGGAATACTATGCTGTGGTAAAAAAGAAGGAACTCTTACTATTTGCAACAGCATGGATGGAGCTGAAGAGCATTATGCTAAGCAAAATAAGCCTGTTGGAGAACAATAAATATCACATGATCTCACTCATTTGTGGAATATAATGATCATAAACTGGTGAACTAAAGTGGATCCAGAGACATATAAGCATCTAACAGACCTTCTAACCTCAAAGGGAAGCCAGGGGTGGAGGGAGGAGTAGGAGGGGAAGAGATCAACCAAAGAATTTGTATGCTTGCATATAAGCATTACCCATGGACATAGACAGTACAGGGGTGAAGGTATGTGTGTTGGGGGGAGGGGGTGGGTAAGAACAACAGGGGAGAGGTCAATGGGGGAAAAAGAAGACATATGTAATACTTTAAACAATAAAGAATCCTATATAATAAAAGCCTAATATGCTAAGTGTCCAACCATTCATTCAACCATTCAATCAGTTGTAATGACACGCACTGATCACCAGGGGGCAGACGCTCTGACTGATAGGTTAGCTTGCTGCTGGGGGTCCAGCTGATCGGGACTAAGTGAGACATGCCCTGGGGCTATCCTGCAGTCCTTCCCCGGCCAGCCAACCTCCCACAGTCCCTCCTGAACTGGTGGGCCAGCCTCAATCGGCCCCAATCGGAACTGGGCGAGAAGGCTCAATCAGCCCAATCAGGACTGGGCAAGACAGGCCGGACACACCCTGGAGCCCTCCCACGGTCCCTCTACAGGCCCAATAGTGCACCGGTGCGGTACCTCGGCCTGGCCTGTGCCCTCTTGCAATCCGGGACCCCTCAGGGGATGTCGGAGAGCCAGTTTGGCCCACTTACCGCAGGCCAAGCCAAGGGACCCCACCAGTGCACGAATCCATGCACCAGGCTTCTAGTTAAGTAATAAGAAAAGATACTTTATTGAGTTGAATTTTGAAAGGTAGCATGCACTAAGTTGTAGAAGAATTCCTAAACAGAATTATAACTTTTATAAATCTCTATTCCACAAATTCATTAGTATTTTAAATTATATCCCTTGTGAAAATAAAGTGGTATAGACATTTTTCCTCATAATAGCATAAAAAGTTTATGAATACTACTTACTCCCTAAAAATAGTATTATAAAAATAATATGATCACATTATTTACTTTTGAAGATATTTGGATTCCCTCTATGAATCTTCAATAAAATATTTCTAAGAGGCTTTCATTCAATATTTTTTGAACCCCAAGTATTGTATAGCTCACTAACTCAAAAGGCAACTCTTAATTTTCCATATATCTAATAGTTGGAAAGTTGCTCTTAATTCTAAACCAAATCTACTTCCTTATAAATCTAGTCTTTGATCCGATTTTTGCCTTCTGAAACAAACTAAATAATATCCCTCTTCTATTTTATTAGTATTCAAATAATTGATGGCAGTTTCCATTCTTATAAATATTTTCATGCAAGGTACTTAAAACAGTACCTGGAATATTGAAAGATCTGTGTGTGTATATATTAATACATACACATATATACAGAATAGGCAAAAATAAGTTTACAATTGTGAGTACATGAAACATAAGAGTTTATTCTTGTATCATTTATTATTATATTATTTTCCATATGAACAATTTATAAACCTACTTTTGCAAGCCCTATGTGTTTGTGTGTGTGCGTGCACATGTACATAGAAATGCTTTTTAAATATTAAACCACATTAAGAATAAATGATATTAAAATATAACAAATGGATTAGGACTTAATCAAAACTAAAGATTAGAGATAAAGAAAACAACCCACAGAATGTTAGATAAGTTTGGTGGTAAAGCTGAAAGAAGTAGTAAACATCTGTGGAAGTCAGGAAAATGTGATAGTTATTTGTGCCAAGAAAATGAGAGAGGACAGGACAAGCCCACTGGCCATGAGGTTGGCAAGAAAAACAACTTTTTTTAAATTGCTCCAAGTCACTCAGCTAGCAAAAAACAGAGACTTTGAACTTGGGGAGTTCTGCTCCAGAGATATATTCTGAATCACACACAACACTGCCTGTCAACACTGCTGTGCTTGTTCGGAAGAGATGCCAAACCAAGACACATGTGAAGCTAATTGTTTCAATCAGAATCATAACAGACACCATCACAAAACCCACTTTAAAAAGGAAAGCTTAATTTATGATTTTAAAATTGCTATTGCAAGCAAGAATTGTGACCTCAATTCTGGTACCCACATACCAAATCTAAGAATCTGAAGAGTAAACACATAATTTGATAAAAGGAGAAAAAGGAATCTATTGTATTATGTTGCCATGCCTCTGATACCTTTTTCTGTCCTGAATATACTTCAGGAAGTCACAGGCCGTTACTATGACCACCTAAGCCATCTTCCCAACACACTGAAAACAGAGTAGCAGTAATATCTGCAGACCTGATGAATATAGGGTTACGGTTGCTAAGATAACTGCTGCATGTACTCTTAGGTGATGCATCTTGCAGTGTTGTCATAACAACACTGACATGTCAATGTTTTTCTAATGTTCTTGGAGGGCTCAATTGGCCCATATAGTATTATTGTTGCTCAGAGAAAAAAAAAAAAAAAAAAAGGAAGTCTAAAGGTACATATGGGCCTTGTGGTTCAGCTGCAATTGCGGGGTTACTGTATGACCACATAGAAAAATATATACCCAGAAATACACCTGTAATTTCAATCTAAGCTACCAATACAAAACATAAAGTTCAGCATTAAGAGGAGATATGAAACATGTAAACAGTATTGACTGATAAAGTCTAAATTTACATCAGAAGTTTCTGAACAGAAATTTCTTCATAAATATTTTTACAGGAGAGTAAATTGAAGAGAATAAAAAACTACTGCATAGGAAGTAACGAAGGTGGGGGTACTAGCTGTGCTAAAATACGGTGGACTGCTAATGAGTAATCAGAGAAAATACACCAAAAATAGCTAAATGCACTACTAAAATAAATCTAAAAAAATGTTAAACACTAAATTGGCACATATTACTTTATTAGAAAAACAAAGTTTTAAAAATTTAATTTTTTACAATTATATGACTAATGAGATTTGGGGGGAAAAGTAAAAATAGGTACACCAAAATGTCATTAGACATTTCAGGGTTATTAATAATAAACATAGACGTTTTTCTTATTTTCTGCACTTTACAAAAAATAAAAATTATTTTATGATAAAAAAAATCAAAAGGAATAACAGATTGAAAAAATATAAAATATGTTAATAAAATTTGCAGTGGCTACAAAAAGATATAGTTTCATTTAAAAAAAGGAAGAGGGTAGGGGAGGCAGAAGCTGAGTGGAGGGGGAAATGGGGAGGTGGAGACATCTGTAACAGTGTCAACACTAAGTATATTGAAAAAAAGGAAGAAAAAAAGAAGAAATTAAACTAGTGTGCAAAGACACAAAATGTGTCACATGGCATCATGGAGCAACCACTTTAGGAATCCTTTCAGCATTAGGATATGAGAGAAATATATGAGCCTTATATATGTTTTAAAAAGATCACATGCCATTTTTTTCATTGAGGTATTCTCTGCCCAATCAATCTCTTCAACCCCTGAGACCAATCACTCTCTATTATAACAACACTAGTGGCCCGGTGCACAAAATTCGTGCAAGGGAGGTGGGGGTGTCTCTCAGCCTGGCCTGCATCCTCTCCAATCTGAGACCCCTGTGGGATCGGGCCTAAACTGGCAGTCGGACAACCCCCTCACAATCCGAGACTGCTGGCTCCTAACCGCTCACCTGCCTGCCTGCCTGCTTAATCACCCCTAACCACTCTGCCTGCAGGCCTGATTGCCCCCAACTGCACCCCCCTGCTGGCCTGCTCGCCCCCAACTGCCCCCCGCACCAGCCTGATCATCCCCAACTGCCCTCCCCTCCTGGCCTGATCACCCCTAACCACCTCTGCCTCGGCCCCGCCACCATGGCTTTGTCCAGAAGGACTTCTGGAAGGTCTCATGGTCTAATTAGCATATTACCCTTTTATTAATATAGATAGGATATGACATACTGCCATAACTATAACATATGTACCAGTATTACTCTATGAGAATACATACTTCATGCGATAGGAAGGCATCTAATACATTACATTGTATATGTTGTAAGTAGTAGGAAATACTGTATTCATAGCAATAATATACACCCTGTGACTTCCCTTCCTGATTTGGGAATGTTTCCCCAGTTCTTTGAACGTTTCCTGGCCCCTAATGTATTTTTTTTTTTTTTTTTGTCATTCAGTGTAACTTTATTTACTGTTTATTGCACATGATTTGAGGTCTTTAATTTCTAACCACCAAAAATTCAAAGGACTATTTTTTCCATGAAGTTTAACATTAACATCAGTGAATTCATGTATTCATGTGTTTTTATTGTAAACATCTGAATTATTCACATTGTCATAGATCCTGAACTCATAAGCATGGACCATGCACAGGCTGGCAGCAAGCCAGGAAGCCACTCTGCAAGCAAACAAATACTCTGCATAAGGAGAAAAGTCATAGCACAACATTTAATGTCCAACTTGAGTCACCTCAGAATGTTATATATATTGACTTCTTAATTCATATAGTATCGGGAACTCAAATGCTTGGCTGGTGACGGGGTTGACCTGGTTTCAGGAGGATTATTCCTGAAATAATTAAGGAAAGGGGGGCTCAATCTTTTCTTGGTTGCTTGCTCCTCCCCAGCACCTTCATCTTTCTTCTCATCCACAGCTTCTTGGGCATCTTCTCCTTCACCCTCACCTTCACCTCCTCCTCTTCCTCCTTTGCATCCTCAAATTCTTCCTTAGCACCTTCTTCTTCTTCCTCTCCTTCTTCTTCCTCAGCCACTTCCTTCTCCTTCTCCTCCTCTTCAGCTTCTCCTTCAGAGGGGGGTTCATCCTTAGCTTTCTCGGCTTTTACAGCCTCAATGGTCTCCTTCACCTCTATCTGCTCCTCCTGGACGTGGCTGGTGTATTAAGAAGGGAAGGAGTGAGCAGACATCAAGTAGGAGCTGTAAACCACCGTAGGCAGATCAACCAAAGATCTGGGAACTCTGGGAGTAGCCGCTGGCTATGCTTCCCACGCTGGAGAAACTGAGCTGGGTCTCCTCACCTCCCAAGAGTTTCCTGTAAGCTGCAATGTCAATGTCCAAAGCCACATTGAGGAGGTCCTGGTATTCTTTTAAATATCATGCCATTTCACTCTTTGTAGTTCTCAACTCATTTTCTAATTTGTTGATTGTGTCCTGCATAGCACTAACATCGGAGTTCTGCTTATCCTCCAGCTCTCACAGCAGCTTTCTCAGAGCTTAGTTCATGCCCTGGCATGCTTTGATCTCCAAGCTCTTGGCCTTGAGCAGGCGGTGGCTTTCAGACACCTCCTCCTTGGCGGCACGCACCCTGTAGGTGTTCTTGGCAGTGCTCTCGGTCAGCATGGTGAAGCAGCTCTTGTACCATTCTTCTGCATTCTGCATGTTCTTGGCAGCCAGCTTCTCGTACTGGGCGCGGATGTCCTTGAGCACAGCAGAGAGGTCGGACTTGGAGAACATGTCCATCTCCACGGAGATCTAAGCGTACTGGATCTGTGCCTGCATCGGTGATCTCCTCTTCATGCATCTTCTTCAGAAAGGTGATTTAGTCCATCAGGCTGTCGATGCGCTTTTCAAGCTCAGTGCCAGCAAGAGCCGCCTCATTTGCACCTTTGTGCGCCTCCATCAGCCAGCCCTCTGCGTCATCATGGTTCAGCACCTCTTCCTGGTAGCAAGCCTGCAGGTTGCTCCCAGTCCCTTTCAGGCCCTGGTGCCTGCTAACTGCCCACTGCTCTCTCCTTGCCAGGGATGGGGCGTGGTGGGGCGGGGCACAGGCATCCCATTTTCATTAAAATGTTCAATCCGGGCCTGCTCCACCAGTGTCCGCAGGCGGCCCGGGGGCAGACAGTGATCCCGGAGACCCTGGCCACCCCCACCTATCCAAGTCCCCGATGGCGGCCTGGACCCCACGGGTGGTGTCCGGTGCTGCCCACCAGGCCTGCCCGGATACCGATGGCTGCCTGGACCCCGCGGGTGGTGTCAGGCACGGCCTGCCCAGACCCCGATGGCAGCCTGGACCTTGCAGGTGGTGTCAGGCGATGCCCGCCTGGCCTGCCCGGTCCCCCATAGTGGACTGGACCTCACGGGCGACGTCAGTCACAGTCCGCCTGGCCTGCCGGTCCGGATGGCAGCCTGGACCCTGCGGGTGGCGTCAGGCACTGCCCGCCCAGCCTGCCCAGATACTGATCGCGGCCTTGACCCAGCGGGCGGTGTCAGGCGCAGCCCAGCCAGCCTGGACCCTATGTGTGGCCTCAGGCGTAGCCCGACCCTCTTGCATATGCAAATTTACCCTCCATCTTTGTTGGCTTAATTTGCATATCACTCCTGATTGGCTGTGGGCATAGCAGAGGTACAGTCAATTAACATTTTTCTCTTTTATTAGTGTGGATGTTCTATGTCCTTCATAGAAATAGAGAGAAATAACAATACAATTAACAACTAACTTCTCATTATAAATATTAGAGGCCAAAAAAAGCAAATTATATATTTAAATTGCTGGGGGGGGGGGAGAATACTGTCAACAATAATTCTATATCTAGAAAAACTATAGAAAATTAAGGTGAAATAAAAACATTCCCAGATGAACAGAGTAATGGAACTTTTGGCTAGTAAATGAACTGTACAAAGCATACTACAGGAACTCCCTCAGATTGAAAGAAATACATGAATACATGTGAAGAAATAAAAATACTGGTAATAGCTAATATGTGGATAAATATACAAGAATGTATGCATATACTTTAATATATTGTTCTTTCTTTTCCTAATTCTTTTTTAAAAACCCATATATCATATAATTGAAATTATATATTTTATATATATAATTATTACAACAATTATTATATATAATTGGGGGGAAATGTCCTTATGTAAGGATTAACAAACAAAACCAAAAATAGATTTAACAAAAAATGCAAGGCCTCTAACACTGAAAACTGTAAAACATTTTTGACAAAAGTTAAAGAAGATCTAAATGAATTGAGAGAAGTATCTTCATGGAATGAAAGACTCATTATTGTTAAAATGCCTATTCTTTCTAAATTGATCTATAGATTTAGCACAATCCTTATCAAAATTCTGGAAGCTTTTTCAGAAATTGGCAAATTGATTAAAATATTTATGTGGAAATGTACAGGGGGGTGAAGGCATGAATGGAGGGGATGGGAGGGTAATGGGGGAATAAGGACACATATGTAACACCTTAATCAATAAAAAAAATATAAAAAATAATAATATTTATGTGGAAATGTAAAGAACCTAGAATAGTTAAAACAAATTTTGAAAAAGATCAAACTTGAAGCACTTAACACATCCAATTGCAAAGCTTAACTTTGATACAGTAACCAAAAAACTGAATTATCAGCATAAAGTTAGATATTTTTAAAAATAGAAAAGAATAGAAAGGCTAGAGGAAATTTTGTGGTTATTAATTTTTGACAAAGTTGCAAAGGCAATACAATAGTAAAATGGTAGTTTTTCTCAATAAAATGTACTGAGACAGTTGGATGTCTGTATGCAAACAAACAGTGAAAACTTAGCTCCTCATGGCATACACAAAATATGTCTCAAAATGGATCACAGACTTAAATTTAAGAGCTAAAATTATAAAATTTCTAGAAAAAAAATAAAGGAGAAAATGTCCATAGTCTTGAGTTACAAACATTTATTAGATATCATACCAAAAGTATGATCCATAAAAGAAAATATTGGTACCATTAAAATTATCCTTCAAAATACAGTACCTTTTTAATTCAATGTAATCCATAATGTATATATTTTTATTTATTTTTTAAATGTTTTCCAAAGTTTTGAACTACTCTTAGTTTAAATAAATTTCTTTATTTATTTCAGAGAGGTAAGGAGAGGGAGAGAGATAGAAACATCAATGATGAGAGAGAATCATTGATCAGCTGCCTCCTGCACGCACCCTACTGGGGACTGAGCCTGCAACCCGGGCATGTGCCCTTGGCTGAAATCGAACCCGGGACCCTTCAGTCCGCAGGACAATGCTCTATCCACTGATCCAAACTGGCTAGGGCTGTATATATTTTTACAGTACAATTCAGTTCTGGCCAGGTGGCTCAGTTGATAGGAGCATCATCCCATACACCACAAAGTTGCCCATCTGATTCCTGGTTAGGGCACATACCTAGGTTGTGGTTTTGATCCCCAGTGGGGATGTGTATGGGAGGCAACTGATCAATGTTTCATACAGTTATGTTCTCTCTCCCCCGCCCCTCTTTAAAACCAGTAAACATATCCTTGGGTGAGGATTTTTTTAAAAAGCTATAATTCAAAAGTAAAAAGACAAACAACACAATTAAATATGAGTAAAACATTTGGCTAGAACATTTAATCAGAGAAATTATACCAATGGCTACTAAGCACAAGAAAAGATGCTTAAATCATTAGACATTGAGGAAATGTAAATTAAAACTCAAGATTCCACTTTGTACCCACTAGGATGGGTATGACCAAAAAAGGTGACAATATCCAGTGTTAGTGAGGATGTGAAGAAACTTGAACCCTCATATGTTGCTGGTCAAATGTGAAATGGCATAGCCTCCTTCTTAAACAGTGTGGCAATTTCTCATAAAAGTTAAACATACACTTACCGTATAACACAGAAATCCCTGTCATAATAATCTACCCAAGAGGAATGGAAATGTATTCAACACAAACTCCTGTATGCAAATGTTCATTGGAACATTACTGGTAATAGCCAAAATATGAAAAGAATTCAGTGTCCATCATCTGATGAATGGGTAAAAAATATAATGGTATATCTATGCAATGGAATACTGTTCAGTACTAAAAATGATCAAATTGCTCCTAAGTGCAATCACATGAATAAACCTCAAAAACATTATTTTTTAAAAAGACTACATATTATATGATTGCATTTATAGGAAACGTCTAGAAAAGGCAAATCTATAAAATGACAGTAGGACAGTGGTTGTCTGGGGTTGCGAGTAGAAGCAGGGATTAACTGCAAATAGGTACAGAAGCCTTTGGGTGGTAATAAGGTGTTCTAAAATTGCATTGTTGTGATAGTTGCCCAGTTATATACATTTATTAAAAATTATTTCACTTAATACTTACAAAAATGTTAATGTGGATGAAGAGAACACCATTAACAGGTCTTTGGTTTTTAATTTATTGATACTTAAGTTACCACCTAAATGATTCTAAGTTGAAAGGGAAGAATTAAGGAAGATTGTAAACAATTTTTAACTAAGGGGCTAATTTCCACCCACATCAGAACATACAACACGATCCTATATAATAAAAGGCTAATATGCAAATCGACCAAACAGCAGAACGACCGGTCACTATGATGTGCACTGACCACCAGGGGGCATATGTCAATGCAGGAGCTGCCCCCTGGTGGTCAGTGCGCTCCCACAGGGGGAGCGCCGCTCAACCAGAAGCCGGGCTCATGGCTGGTGAGCACAGCGGTGGTGGCGGGAGCCTCTCCTGCCTCCACAGCAGCACTAAGGATGTCCAACTGATGGCTTAGGTGGGAGTGGGCCTAAGCCATCAGTTGGACATTCCCCGAGGGCTCCCGGACTGCAAGAGGGAGCAGGCTGGGCTGAAGGACCCCCCCGACTGCACAAATTTCGTGCACCAAGCCTCTAGTAACTAAATGATACCTAGTCTTCTCCCTTTTAAATTCAGGGCTGCAATATTTCCTGCTAACAAAAATAAAAACATGGCAAAATGTGCACTTTAAGCATAAGGATCATTCTAAGAAATTTATAATTCCCTATATAATTATCTACCTATCCTCTGACATAGAGAATACAATAACTGTACAGTAACATAGCACTACACAGTAATGCTAACATTATAGGCATAAAAAAATCGAGAGAGAGCCAGGATGAACCGCAGGAATAAATACATCAGAACCTCAATTTGTCTAGCCTACTTTAAAAGGTAGTTTATGGTCAGGGAGCAGTTCTAAGGGAAAATGAACAACACAAAAATTAATAGATCCCATTTATAATTGCAAGAGCTAAAAAATTCCAGATAATTTTAATGATGTTATGTCTATGTTCTATAATGCTAATTTTAAAGAGAGTTCTGTCACGTTGTCCATCACTAAAAATATTGTTCAATATTTAAAATTTTCTAAAGAAAATTATGATCCAAACAGAGAAGAAAAGCTCACATTTCCCCAAGTTAAATTAAAGTTGAAGTCAAAGAATCTATTCTTGACAGCCCGATGAAATTTGTCTTTCAACAGTGTCATTATGGCATGGTAAGATGAATAAATATATTTTAAACTTTTCAATCATCATGTCAGAAAGCATGGGGCATGCGTCTGGAAAAGATTAAAAAGCATTTTGAAAATTGATTTGACCACAGATATCAGAGGTTAATTCTTCCCTTATTCTTTGAAAATTATTTCCCAGCATTTGTTTCACAGCTTCTAATTAATAAAACAAATATGAGGATATTTCTGGGGATAGAAAAAGAAATGTGTTGTGATGCTCTTCTTCAGTTCCAAACCTGAGAACTACAGGAAGATGGGTAACGATGCCATTGCTCTGTCCTAGAGATGATGTACTTCAAGTGCTGGACTCCTTCCACAGTGTTATTAAAGTTCTTTGAAGCGTTGCTACTAAGAAAAAAACGTCAAAAGAGCTCACATTCTTATTGTTTCTCAAAATCCATCGCTGTTTCAGATTGTGCCTAAGATAACAAGTCCATTTTATTTTAAAAGCCACTGGCAAGGCCAAGTGCTGTAACAAAGGAGCATGAAAGAGGTTAGTAGACACAGGTAATAGAAACTTGGTTCCACACTGAAAAGGAGACTAGGAATTTTAAAGCAATGATAGTCTACACAGAAAGCAGATCCAGAGTTCCTACAGCATAAGTGACAAGGGGGTCTTCCAGTCTAATAAGAAGACAAGCCCTGGCCTGTTGCTCATTTGATTAGAGCATCCTCCCCAGATGCCAAGGTTGCAGGTGTGATTCCCCAGTCAGAGCACATATAAGAAGCAACTAATGAATGCATATGTAAGTGGAACAACAACTAATGGATATCTCTCTCCCTCTCTCTCTCTCTCTCTCTCAAATCAATTTTTAAAAAAGACAAGAAGCAGGGCCCAAGTCATATATTGTGAAGATGTTAGGTATGCTTGCTATTTCTCTAAAATTATTAAACATGCTGACCACCTCCAGTGGCAAGAAATGAAGCAAAACTGGATAGGAAGAATGTACAAGTAAAACAATAATACTAATCATGGTAGAAGTGAAAATAATGAACATTTATTTAACAATTAACCTAGAGCCGAAGATTTAATAAGAACTTTACATGGAGTGTGTCATTTAATCCTCAAAAATAACTTTCTGAGTTATTTGACAGCGTAAGCTGCCAGAGAATTATTTTAACTTAGCCTTGATAACAGAATGGTTGAAAAGTCAGATTCCCCTCTGCCTCTCTAAAAATGCATCTGAATTCATTGAATTACAGGAATGATAGAAAGCTTCATGATCAATTGAATTCATATAAATTTATATATTGCTAAGAATGACTTCTAACAAGTAAAAATATTAATGATTAGTCTAGGTTCCTTAATTTCCAAATGAATCAATTTGAGGCTCAGAGATTATGAGACTTACTAAAAATCATGATTGTCAGAGATACCTCTCTCTCAGTCTGTGGCCACTTGCCCCACACATCATGACTCCACAATGCAGAGAAGGAGACTATGTGCCATTCCTCTAACTCATAACAGTCCTACTACAAACTCAGTCTCTTACATACAAAAAAAAACAAACCTGCTTTGGAGTCAATGAGTTAGGTTTATGTGACCAAATGTTAATACCTAAACTGCATTTTGGACTGCAAAGAATTTCTTCTTAAACTACCACAATGCCTCAAAAGATCTATGTGATAAACTTCCAAATTCTAAGAACAATAATAGATTAGAATGACCTGAAAGATAGACAGCACAATAACATGGATTCCCAATTCAGTCTTAATTCCCAATGCTGAATCTGTATTTTAAAATAATGAACTTCCCTGGCTGGTTTCTCTCAGTGGTCAGAGTGTGGGCCTACACACTGAAGGATCAGTGGTTCAATTCCTGGTCAAAGGCACATACCTGGCTTGCAGGTTGGACCCAGGCCCTGGTCAGGCAGGTTCAGGAGGCAACCAATTGATATGTCTATCTCACATTAATGTTTCTTTTCTTTCTCTTCCTCTCTCCCTTCTTCTCTCTCTAAAAATCAATGGAAAAAATATCCTTGGGTAAAACTTAACAACAAATTTTTTTTTAAATAATAAAACAATTAACCAACTGATTCATATTTAATGCCTGATGTCTGAAAAGAGAAGATGATAAAAAAAGGAAGTTGAGCTTAAAGAAAAGCAAAAACATAGGAATGCCATATGGAAAACAATAAAATTGAGAAAGAAGAATATGTGAGGCATGAATGATCACTTAGAGAAGATGTAGAGGGAACCAAAATAAAATGGAAATCAAAGCTTGTACAAGCCATCTGGAAGAGTTCATTTTACCTCAAAATTCTATTTAATTAAAACCTGGCCACAATTACTGCCATCAGTTGCCTGTCGGTGACATTCTTGGTAACCAACCCTTATCCCATCTAATAAAATAGTAATATGCAAATTGACCATCACTCTAATACACAACATGGCTGCCCCCATGTGGTCAAAGATGGCTGCCCCCATGTGGACACAAGATGGCCGCCACAAGATGGCCAGCAGGGGAGGGCAGTTGGGAGGGACCAGGCCTGCAAGGGAGGGCAGTTAGAGGCAAACAGGCTGGCAGGGGAGCAGTTAGGCATCAATCAGTCTGGCAGAGGAGTGGTTAGGGGGTGATCAGGCTGGCAGGCAGAAGCGGTTAGGGGCAATGAGGAAGGCAGGCAGGCGAGCAGTTGGGAACCAGCAGTCCTGGATTGTGAGAGGGATGTCCCAGGTTGGAGAGGGTGCAGGCTGGGCTGAGGGACACATACCCCCGTGCACGAATTTCATGCACCAGGACTCTAGTGTCTTTATAACTCTTTAAAACTACAATGGTGATTTTCTGTTTCATCAGTATCTCATCAAATTGCTCACAAGCATGCTCCACCCCTCACCATGCAATTAACCACTGACTAACAATAAAAAATGACAAAGATCATGGTTTAGCTAAAGCATTTATAGTTCAATTTGCAAATAATTTACTGTCATTTGGCTTCATGTTTTTGTTGGTTTGTTTTGTTGTTTTTTGACAACAGGGTTGGTGGTTCATAGGTATTAAAATGAATAGTCAAAATATTCAAATTACTATGAAAGCCTTCACTGTTAGAGAAAGAAATAAATTCTAAATTATTTTTTAAAAGCACTTTCTTATCAAAGCCCACTAAAGAATTAGAAACATGAAACAATATGAAGCTATTATGGGGAAAATAATGTATATCAAGGTCAAATTTATCAACAGAATCATAATTTTTAACCCTGGTTTTTCTCTTCTTTCCATGTTTTAAGTAACTACAAATTTGGAATTTGGCAACATAATAATTTAAAAATGTTATCTATCTAGTTAAGACTCCATGTCACAACTTTATCAACTATGGTTTCCGTTTGGGCCAACTATAGCCTCACAAATAATCCATCCTAGTAAACTTAGGTAAAAAGCAGAAATGCAAATGTAGGATAGCCAGACTGTTATTCTTATTCTAACTGAAAATCCTGCCTATTGCTTTATTTTTAAACCGCCACTAACATGTTTAAATTATAATTGCATCTTCTCAATAAGCACAGTCCCTTATTATTGGAACTGGCAGGGGGCCTTGACATTTGAGTCATCATTTCATTATGTCTATTTCTTACCCTGGTATACAAATTAAATAGAAATACCAGCCAGATGAATTATGAATGTGGGGGGGAATCTGAAGCAGTAACTTTAAATTGAGTTAATTTTTCTCAAGTCTACCAAAAAATATAAAGCAATTAACATTGCTAATAATACATTCTACTGTGGGCACATTTCAAAAATATTAACTTCCATTCTAAAAGCCAAATATGCTACAAATCCTCCTAGCCAAATATTGTACTTCTTTAAGACAGAACCAACAGCTTTAATATTCCCTATGGTACAAAGCAACAATTCCAGTTTTAACACAACTACAAATAGGGACAAAAATACAAATTTAACTGTCTTCCAATCTAAAGATTCAAAATGGATAGCAATTATTGAATATATATATTGCACATGTGAAAAATATTATTTAAAACATCATGTGTAATCAAATATGAATAATATAGTTCATTCAGACTAAAATATCCAAAAGTGTACTAAAATGGAATCTTCAGGCTTTCCTTAGATGTTTTCTAGTCTCTGAACTTATATGATGAAAATACGACTGGATGATTTTTCCTACATCACCTGATTCAGTTATACTAAATGGATGTGCATCCTTCCATCTTTCTCTAATATTTTGTTTAAAAATTTTCCATTGATTTTCAAAATTATAAAAATGAATCAATTATAAAACTAATGTTGATTAAAATCCTCAAAAATATCTGACTCTGCCTTCAGAAAGCCATTTCCTTTTTTTTATTGCAGGCACTCTAGAATATGAGTAGATTATTCATTCACTGAGTTTTTAATTGTTTCTGCAACTCTGCTTTCGGCCCGGAGCAACCAATTCATTTCTGAAAGCCAACAGCTTTCCCAAAATGCTTGGGAACAAGCCTAACACATCTTTACTTATCTTGATACAAAATATTGAAAAGAATCTCTATTGAAAACTAAATGTACATTCGAATGTCTACTCTGATGATTAGCATTAGTTTTCCTTTTAATTACTGAAAGGAAAATTTAAAGTAGTCATAGCTGATTTTTCTTTATATCTTATTATTTATTTTAATGTTGACTTTTTCTAAAAAAATATTTACCTGAGGAAATATATTTGTCTAAACTCAACTACTTGAGATGGACTTCTGTTGTCTTTTCATATTTATTTATAATTTATAATCCAGATGTTCCAAAAAGGGCTTCAAAAAAATTCACAATAAACATTCCTAGGTCTACTGTTCCAAGGAAATGAGTCTTTATTTCAATATTAAAATTTAATTGAAACTCTGAGATAGTTGCTTCATTTCCAACTTTTAGAAAATACATTATTCTGCATGTTAGGACAAAACTAAAATGTAAAACAGATGTATCTAGATTATGAAATTTAGAACAGAACATATTCAAAGTGTAGCTAATTCCTGACCTATATTTATTTAAGGATAAGGCAAGCAAGTCCCACAATGCTGAAACCAGGGTTACCTTTTCTTTCATAATTTGTCTTCAATCAGTGGAAATATTCATGGGTTTACAATACCAGATTTTTAATGAACCCTATCATTTTTATAATTACTATGGCTCATATTAATAAATGTCTTATTTTTATATGTTGAAATAAATTAATGGAAGAGGCAAACACTATGCAAAATGGCTGGGAATAGGGCCAAATCTTATTACATACATCCAGGGACCAGTAATTTTCTAAATGGCACTTTAAGCTCTCTTGCCTAAATAATTACAAGTACAGCCAGCATGTAATTTACTGAAATAATTATGCACTCTTCTAGTTCCCATCACCCATCTCAAGTTCATGGCCACTTACCTTGTCTTCATTTTCCGTGCCAGAAGCGTCAGGCTTGGTCCTAATCACAAATGGGGTGGACAGTCGCAGCAGGACCCTTTCAAAGGTGGCAGTAACCTTTGGAGAAACGATCTCGAAGCAGTCCTCAAACTTGAGCACTTTGTGAGTGTCGCATCGAAGCTGCTTCCTCAGGCCTTCCCCCAGCTGAAGGACTGACATGTGGGGGTCAAACATCAAGTGGAAAGGAAAGGCTCTGCAGAAGGTGTTGATGCTAATTCTGAGGTCCTCGGGAACTTGGGAGGTTCCCTGTGGAAGGTTCGAGATATTAGTACTTTCACATTCTTTGATAAGAAAAGTGAGACAGCTACAGTTGCCTGGGTTTGAGCCATCAGAGCATAACTCATTTGCAACCTGTTCCACTTCCACATCCAGCCGATAGATCTTCTTTCCTGCGGCCTTAATCATCCCCAGCATCGCAAAGCCCACAATCTGGTGAGGGTGGAAGTAGTGGAGCATGAGAGTACCTTCAGGGAGCTCTTTGCATAGGAATGATGGTGACTCTAGTGTGGCCTGTTTTCCAAAAGAAGTTCTAATGTGTTCCAACAAAGCATCGAAGCCATTAAAAAAGTCCTGCAACGTGCCACCTACAGCTCGAAGGACTCTCTCGTTCTCATCAAAGCATATATTAAAGAACTCCTCACCAAATCTTTCTTGAATTTCCTCAAACTTCAATCCTAGAGGTAAATGGGAAATAAATGTTAGTGAAGAATAATATAAACAACTAAATTTAAAGCTTTTAAATACTTATCAAATGACATAGCTAGAGAGTGAAACATGAGAGGTACACAAATCTCCCAAATAGGTTAACTCATTCATCTTAAGTCAGAGAAAGTACATTTCATCTTCTGGATGGTTCTAAAATGTTAATGAGCATAAACTATTTCATTTGTTTTTAAACAGATTTTATTTTTAGAGTAGATTTAAATTCAAAGCAAAATTGAGCAGAATGTAAAGATATTTTCTATTCACCCCTCACCCCCTCTACACACAAGCCCCCCTGCCACTATCAACATGGTGCACTGCAGCAGCACATTCATTACAATCAATGAACGTACATTGACACAACATTATCACCCAAAGTCCAGAGTTTACATTAGGGTTCACTCTTGGTATTGTATTCCTTGGGTTATGACAAATGTGTAATGACATGTGTCCACCATTAAAGTCTCATCCAGAGTAGTTGATGAGACTTTAAATTCTCTGTTTCACCTATCCATTTCTCTCTCCCCCAACACATGGAGCAATAACTTTTTAATTCTGCTGCCTAAAAATTCTGTTTCACCTATCCATTTCTCCCTCCCCCAACACATGGAGCAATAACTTTTTAATTCTGCTGCTAATCTAACTTTTCTTTTCAACACCCTACTCCATTTGCTGTAATTAGCACAAATAATGCCTTTTCCTTAATGATTTCCCTCATTGTTAAAGGATCTTTATGGAGATAACTATAAGATTGTCTCTATATTATGTCCATCCAATATGCCATCTTACATATCAAAATTCATTTGTTAAGTGGTAAATATCAACCAGAAAGGGCACCTGTGTATGAGGAAATGTGTCAGGTTATCTAGGGAAAACAGAGGACTTAAGTTAGCAATCTCAGGGGAAGTCCTATAGGTCCCCAGGGAGAGACAAAAACAAGAAATTTAAAATGGCAGCACTGTGGAATGGTTTGCATTCTTTCACCTGTAACAAAGGTAAGAACAGCAAAGAGTGGAGTAGGAATCTGAGCAGATAGAGTTAAAGGTCTTTGTTAAGTTTTCTAAGTTCATATTTATTCCTAGATGCTATGGCAAAAAGAACTCTACCTTAGAGTAACGCAATTATAATGAAAAATTCATACACACACACACAAAATGTATTATGTAGTAATTAGAAACAGAGGCACATGTGATCAAGTAGATTCATCCTTCAGGATGATCTGAGGAAAAATAAGGAGGGAATTTATGGTCCAAAGAGGAGTACATATAAAAGAGTTGAATCTGTATGCTAAAGAAAGCTTTGCCCTGGTCAGTGTGGCTTAGTTGGTTGGGTCTTGTGCATCAAAAGGTTGCTGGTTCAATTCCTAGTCAGTACACATGCCCCCGTGGTGGGCTTGATCCCCAGTAGGGGGCGTACAGAAGGTAGCCAATTGATGTTGCACTCTCACAACGATGTTTCTCTTTCTCTCTCCCTCTCCCTTCCTCTGTCTCTAAAAATCAATAAAAATAGTTTTTTTTACAAGAAGAAAGCTTCTATTATACTCACTTTATGCCTTCTCTTTTAACTTTGGCTGCGTGGGGAAACAGGAATTTAGCACCCCAAAATATGTTTGTCATGAGTTTATTTTGGGCTGATTCTTTTTAAGAAACAAAGGACTCAGGAAGGGCTTTTTACCTCCCCCTTAACTGCCTAAGAGAATTTAGATAAACAGCCTAGTCTAGAAAGAGCTTTCACCAGAGAATTTACAAAGAATATAAGTTAGGTGTGATAGGGATTAGAGACCAAAGTCCCCTCTGTATCCCAATGTCTACTCATGGCCCAGTAAACAGATGTTTATCCATCTCCATGTGAACTGCCTTCCTCCCCTCTGAAGTAGCAGACTCCTACACCTCTTCTTAGTTCATAATGGCTTATATGCCCCAATTGCTGACCATCTGTGGGCCCCATGTTCCTATGGAGCCCCAGTACATACATAATTAAATTTGTTCTTCTTCTGTAAATCTGTCTCATGTCAATTTAATTCTTAGACCAGCCAGAAGAACCTAGAAGCATAGAGGATTTTTCCCCTTCCCAACAGCTAAAATCAATACATGTAGTTTATCTATATCTATATAAATAATAGAGAAATATGTTAATTAACTGGGACGCTGTAATGGGTTGACCGGACAGGAAGAGGTTGTGTGCGCAGCATCAGGGGTGGGGCGGCAGGGGCCTCTGCGTGCCTGTGCTGGGGGAGGGCCTGATCAGCAGTGGCCGTGGCTGCTTCAAGGGCTTAAGAGGGAGGCAGGGCCAGACCGGCAGTGGCCACAGCTGTTGCGTGGCCCGGAGAGCAAGGCAGGGCCCAACCAGCAGCGGCTGCGGCTGCTGCGGGGCCTGGGGAGGAAGGCAGGGCTGGACTGGCGACTCGAGGGTAGGTGGTGCCAAGCGATTTTGAATCTCACACTGGGCTCCTAGTACTATATAAAAGCCTACGTGACCGGAACACCAGAACAACCAGAACGACCGATTGCTATGATGCGCACTGACCACCAGGGGGCAGATGCTCAATTCAAGAGCTGTCCCCTGGTGGTCAATGCACTCCCACAGCCAACCTCCTGCAGCCAGCCAACCTCTCACAGCCAGCCAACCTCCCACGATCCCTCTCCCCATCAAGCAGACCCCAGCCAGCAGCTGGCAGGAAGGCCCTGGCTGGCAACTGGAAGCCAGCAGGAAGGCCCAGACTGGCAGCTTGAGGCTGGAAGGAAGGCCCGGCCAGCAGCCGGTTGCTGGCAGGAAGGCGGGGCTGGTCCGGGGAAGGGGCTGCGGGAGGGAAAGCCCCAACCGGCAACCAGAAGGAAAGCCCCAGCCAACAGCCAGAAGGCCCCAATCGGCCCTGATCACCACCAGGCCTAGGGACCCCACCTGTGCACGAAGTTCATGCACGGGGCCTCTAGTGTATTAATATCCCCTTGCCTAGCCTACTCCATTGTATAAAAAGGTCCTGGAAATTAGGCAGGACTTTAGTAGTGCCCTGCTGGAGTGCAGAGCAGAATAGGTTGTCTATGGCTTGGTTTTTCTGTCCCACCTACCATGTTTTAAGGAGTGAGGGAATAACACAGTTAACAAATAGAGTAAAAAACCATCAAATATTTTTTTGAGAGCTTTCTATAGAGTCTAAAACTTTGGTAGCCAAGCTAAGTGGCCAGTTTGACAAAGAAGTTCTTACAATAAATGTGAAATTAAAAGAAGTAAAAAATCTAAGTGAAAAAGTTTCTTTATTAGGAAGCATTTCACATTAATTTTAGTTTCATAAAATTGATATTCAAAGCTAGCTGAGAAAGTCATCTATTAAAATAAAAACATCAGTCACCACTCATGTAATATTGTCACTTTACAAGATTGCCCTTCAACATATGTTACATTCACTAACAATAATACCAGCCAAAATTGATAAGAATAATATTTATCTGTCCAGTTTGCCAGTGTGGGAGAAAACAAGATAGATGACATGCACTGCAGTTTGGCTCCTGATCCAACTGCTCCATTGAAACTGCCTTTATAATTACTTAAACTAGTACATACTGTTTTGTCCTTTCTTATTTAACCTTGTTGTTTTTCCTTTAATTTGATTTTACTGATCATCTCTTCCTCATAAATCTCCCTTCTCTCTTGGCTTATAAAACCACACTATCCTGATTTGATTACTATCTGCCTGAAAATTCCTTCACTAAAACTTCTTCCTATGCCAAATCTTTTACATCACCATCACTAAAAATTCTAATACCAATTAAATTAATGTCCTTCAACAATAATGTTCTTTGTCACTATTAAAAAGTTTAATTATGGCCCAGCCAGTCTGGTTCAGTGGTTGAATATCGCCATTCTATTCCAGGTCAGGGCACATACCCAGGTTGCAGGTTCAGTTCCTGGTTGGGGTGCATGCAGGAGGTAGCAAACCTATGTTTGTTTCCCTCTCACATATCTCTCTCTCTCAAATCAATTTTTAAAAATTAAAAAGAAAAATAAACTCACAAGTTCTGGTCAAGATTGGCAGTGTAGGTAAACATGGTAATCACCACTTCCCACAACCACATCAAAATTACAACTAAAATATACAGAACAACTATCATTCAGAACCACCTGAAATTTAGCTGAATGCAAGTCCTACAACTAGGGAATTAAAAAAGAAGCACATTAAGACTGGTAGAAGGGGCAGAGACCCAGGGGAGAATCTCGAACCAGTTAGTCCCACACCCACATGTAGTAGTTTAAAATTGAGAGGGATATCATGGCTGTGGGGTTTCCCTAACGAGTGAGGGGTCACAGCCCCACACCAAGCCACCCAGCCAAGGGGTCCAGTATAGGGAAGAGACGTCCCCACAACTTCTGGCTGTAAAAACCAGCAGGGATTGTGGTTGAGTGACACAAAGGCTGCAGGCCTCAGGCAGCTCCCTCTTAAAAGGCCTTACTCAGACATACTCCCTCTGATCCCCAGTGCTGGGGCAGCAGCTTGAAAGGAACCTGGTATATTTGGGGAGGAACTAACTTACTTGAAATCAGGATGAGAATGGAGAGGAAGCTTTCTCCCAGAGAGAAGTGCTGGCAGAGGTCATTGTTTCTTTGCAGAGCCATCCCTACCACAGAGCTGGCATGTGGGGCACTATATCTGAATATTAATCAATCTGACTGACACTTTTGCCCCACCTTGGTGATTTCCTGAGACCCCACTCCTCCCTACTTGCAGGCTCATCCAAGCCATTTCCAGAAGCTCTTCTATACAACTGGCCTCTCTTGTCTCACGCTTTGTACTTTACTAAAATCTCTCAAACAAGCAGCATCTGGCCTTAGCATGCCCAAGGCCCAGCACTAGTGGCAGCACACCTTGGTTCATAGCTTGGCCTCTCCTGGGAACCTCCAAGCCCAATATAAGTAGCAGCCATCTGCAGATTGCTTTGTACCTTATGCTGGTGGCCCTGGGCAGGGAAAAGGAAGGCTCCAGAACCAAGGCACCTGGTGGACACAACCCTACCACCTCCACGAGTGACACACTCAAGGGGCAAACTCAGTGAACAACAAAACCCCACTGAAGCAAGTCCTGCTCCATAAGATCAGCTCCTGCACAGCAGCTCTTCTGCTGTAGTCTCAGCCAATCCCCACAATCATCCCTCCCACTGATGCCAATATCAAACAAGTGTCAACTACAATAGGACAGTGCACACAGCTCACAAAGAAGCATACCTGGAGTGCCCAACTAGGTGACTGAGAAGATTGAGCCACTGGGCCCTACAAGACACCAACTACACAAGGCCACTCTACCAAGTCCAGGAGACATAGAAGAGCTACCTAATACATAGAAGTAAACACAGGGAAACAACCAAATGCAGAGACAAAGAAACATGTCACAAATAAGAGAATATAAGAAATCTCTAATAAAAGAAATACATGAAATAGAAGCAAGAAAACTACCAGATACAGAGTTTAAAACAATGATTATACGGATGCTCAAGGAACTTACTGAGAACTTCAAGGAACTTAAAATACCAACAACATAAAAAGGACCAGTCAGAAATGAAGAATACACTAACTGAAATAAAGAATAATTTACAGGGCCCTAACCGGTTTGGCTCAGTGGATAGAGCGTTAGCCTGCAGACTGAAAGGTCCCAGGTTCGATTCCGGTCAAGGGCATGTACCTTGGTTGCGGGCACATACCCAGTAGGGAGTGTGCAGGAGGCAGCTAATCGATGTTTCTCTCTCATCGATGTTTCTAACTCTCTATCCCTCTCCCTTCTTCTCTGTAAAAAATCAATAAAATATATTTAAAAAAAAAAGAATAATTTACAGGGATCTAATAGTACAGAACACTGAGAATCAAATAAAGACTTTGAAATATAAGGAGGCAGGAAACACCCAATCAGAATAGCAAAAAGAACCCAAAAATATAAAGATAGTGTAAGGAGCCTCTGGGTCAACTTCAAGTGAACCAAAATTCGCATCATGGGAATGTCAGAAGGAGAAGAAAGAGAGCAAGAAACGGAACACCCATTTGAAAAACCAATGACAGAAAACTTCCATTACCTGCTGAAAGAAACAGACATTCAAGTCCAGAAATCACAGAGAATCCCAAACAAGACAAACCCAAAGAGTCCTACACCAAAACACATCATAATTAAAATGCCAAAGGTTAAAGACAAAGAGAGAATCTTAAAAGTGGTAAGAATAAAGCAACTAGTTACCTACAAAGGAGCACCATATGACTGTCAGTTGATTTCTCAACAGAAATTTTGCAGGCCAGAAGAGAGTGGCAAGAAATATTCAAAGTGATGAAAAGCACAGGCCTACAACCAAGATTATTCTACTCAGCAAAGCTATCATTTAGAACTGAAGGTCAGATATAGAACGTCCAAGACAAGAAAAAGTTAAATGAGTTCATCGCCACCAAACCAGTATTACATGAAATATTAAATAGTCTTCTTTAAGAAGGAGAAGAAAAAAATAAGATAAAGAATATGAAGAATAGCCCAGCTGGCATGGCTCAGTGGATGAGCATTCACCTATGAACCAGAAGGTCATGGTTCAATTCCTGGTCAGACACATGTGTGGGTTGTGGGCTTGATCCCCAATAGGGGGCATGCAGGAGGCAGCCAATCAATGATGCTTTCTCATCACTGATGTTTCTATCTCTCTCTCCCTCTCCCTTCCTCTCAGAAATCAATAAAAATATACTTTAAAAGTAATTTTTTAAAAAAGAATAAGAGGAGAAACCAAGATGGCGGCATAGGTAAACACCTAAACTGCTGCCTCACATAACAATATCAAAACTACAACTAAAAGACAAAACGGACACCATCCAGAACCACAGGAAAGCTGGCTCAGTGGAAATTCTACAACTAGAAGAAAAGAGAAAAGCACATTGAGACTCAGAGGAGCTATAAAAGGCTGAGGTACGGAGACTTGCATGCGGAGAGGATGGGCAGCTGTGTGCATGGGCGGCTGAGTGCGCAGCTGGCTTTCTAAAGCGGGAGGGAGAAGGAAGCTCCCGACTGCACTGAACTCCAGTCTCAGGCGAGACACTGGGAAACCAGACTCATTCTGGGGGAATCTGGACTGTCAGGAAAAGAGAAAGCACACTGAGACTCGGGAGCTGTGGAAGGCAGAGGTCAGGAGGCACGTGCGCGCAGAGAGGACTGACTGCTGAATGCATGGGCAGCTGAGTGTGCGGCTGGCTTTCTAAAGCGGGAGGGAGAAGGAAACTCCTGACTGCACTGAACTCCAGTCTCGGGCGAGACGCTGGGAAACCAGACTCATTTGGGGGGAATCTGGACTGTCAGGAAAAGAGAAAGCACACTGAGACTCGGGAGCTGCGGAAGGCAGAGGTCTAGAGGCGCGCGTGTGCAGAGAGGACTGACTGCTGAATGCATGGGAGGCTGAGTGCGCAGCTGGCTTTCTAAAGCGGGAGGGAGACAGAAGCTCCCAACTGTGCTGAACTCCAGTTCCGGGCAACTTTCTGGGAACCCCAACTCATTCAGGGAGAAACTGGACTGTCTGGCAGCGGGCAAAACTCGAGGGCAGCTTTCTCTCAGAGGTGCTTGCAACAATTACCGAGGGACACTAAGACCCAGGGGCTTCATAGGGTAGGGCTGACAGGAAACCAAGGCTGCCTGCTCTGCCCTGAAACTCCGCCCCATCCAAGCTGAGCCCAGAGGCTTTTGCAATTTTGCAAGTCTTGTCTCATAAGAGTGTCTCCAGCACAGAAGTTCTCCCAGCGTAGACACAGCTGATCCTCACAGCCAATTGGCCTGGAGGTCAATTCCTCCCAGTGATACCAACAACAATGAAGACTTAACTACAACAGGCTGAGCACACAGTCCACAAAGGGGTGCACCAAGAGTGTCCACCTCAGGTAACTGGGGAGGCTGAGCCACTGGGCCCTATAGGACATCTACCACACAAAGCTATTCTATCAACTCGGGGAAGCAACGAAAATGCAAAGACAAAGAAACAGGTCACAAATGAAAGAAACGGAGAAAAGCAAACAACTGGATATAGAGTTCAAAACCACGGTTATGAGGTTTTTCAAGAATTTCCTAGAAAAGGCCAATAAATTTAGCGAGACCCTCGAGGATATGAAAAAGGACCAACTAGAAATTAAGCATACACTGACTGAAATAAAAAATATTATACAGAGACCTAACAGCAGACTAGAGGACCGCAAGAATCAAGTCAAAGAGTTGAAATACAAAGAAGCAAAAAACAGCCAGAAAAGCAAAAAGAAAAAAGAATCCAAAAATTTGAAGATAGAGTAAGGAGCCTCTGGGACAACCTCAAGCGTACCAACATCAGAATTATGGGGGTGCCAGAAGAAGAGCGAGAGCAAGATACTGAAAACCTATTTGAAGAAATAATGACAGAAAACTCCCCCTACCTGGTGAAAGAAATAGATTTACAAGTCCAGGAAGCACAGAGAACCCCAAACAAAAGGAATCCAAAGAGGACCACACCAAGACATATCATAATTAAAATGCCAAGAGCAAAAGACAAAGAGAGAATATTAAAAGCAGCAAGAGAAAAACAGTTAGTTAGCTACAAGGGAGCACCCATACGATTGTCAGCTGATTTCTCAACAGAAACTATGCAGGCTAGACGGGAGTGGCAAGAAATATTCAAAGTGATGAATAGCAAGAACCTATACCCAAGATTACTCTACCCAGCAAAGCTATCATTCAGAATTGAAGGTCAGATAAAGAGCTTCACAGATAAGAAAAAGCTACAGGAGTTCATCACCGCCAAACCAGTATTATATGAAATGCTGAAAGGTATTCTTTAAGAAGAGGAAGAAGAAGAAAAAGGTAAAGATAAAAATTATGAACAATAAATACATGTCTATCAACAAGTGAATCTAAAAATCAAGTGAATAAAAAATCTGATGAAGAGAATAAACTGGTGAATATAATAGAATCAGAGGCATAGAAAGGGAGTGGACTGACAATTCTCAGGGGGAAAGGGGTGTGGGAGGTGCGGGAAGAGACAAAAAGCGTACACCTATGGATGAGGATAGTGTGGGGGAGGTAAGTGCAGAGGGTGGAGTGGGAACCAGGTGGAGGGGAGCTATGGGGGAAAAAAAGAGGAACAACTGTAATAATCTGAACAATAAAGATTTATTAAATTAAAAAATATATATATAACAAAGGTAACAAGAGACAAAGATAGACATGTCATAATGATAAAGGGGGCACTACACCAGGAAGACATAACACTTCTTAATCTATATGCACCCATTAGGAAGCACCGAAATATACAAAGCAACCACTAACAGAACTAAAGGGAGAAACAGACAACAATACAGTCATAGTTGGGGACCTTAATACTCCAGTGACAATGCTAGATAGATCATCCAAACAGAAAATTAGCAAAGAAATATTAGCTTTAAATAACAATCAGACCAAATGCACATAATTGACATTTGCAGAGCCTGTCATCGTAGAACATCAGTGCACATTCTCAAAAATAGAACATTTGTTGGGTCACAAAATATTCTCAACAAATTTAAGATGAGTGGCATAGATCAACCAACGGACTTATATGCATGCATATAAGCCTAATCAATGGACACAGACAACAGGAGGGTAAGGGCATGAATGGGGGGGCTGGGGGGTAATGGGGAAAAAGGAAAAAGAAAGAGAAAGAAAGAAGAAAGAAAGAAAGAAAGAAAGAAAGAAAGAAAGAAAGAAAGAAGGAAGGAAGGAAGGAAGGAAGGAAGGAAGGAAGGAAGGAAGGAAGGAAGGAAGGAAGGAAGGAAGGAAGGAAGGAAGGAAAGATAAAAAATAAAAACGTGCCAACTCCTTTCTAAAAAAAAAAAAATGATTGGCATTAAATCAAGCACATTCTCTGACCACAATGCTTTGAAATTATAAATCAACTGCAAAAAAAAAAGTAAAACACACACACACACACACACACAAATATGTGGAGATTAAACAACAGACTACTGAAAAATAACTGGGTCAAAAAAGAAAAAGAAAAGAATAAGCATAAAAAGGCAGTAAATACATATGAATCTAAAAATCAAATAATAATCAATAAGCAAACAAGCAGAACAGAATCAGGCTCATAGATATAGAGAACATTTTGATGGCTGACATATAGGAGAGGTGTTGGGGTGGATGGTTGAAAAAGGAGAAGAGATTTAGAAGTATAAATTAGTCATAGCCCATAGTCACAGACACTAGACAAGTGAAGGCCTGGAATGGAGTGGGGGATGGGTAGTGGGGGACAAAAGAGAGAGAAATGGGGGAAATCTTCAATAAAATAACAATAAATTTTTAAAAAACTAAACTCAGAATAAATAAAATTTCTTACAACCTGACTATATTTGCTGAACTACAAAATTCCATGTGCCACAGGAAATAGTCCATGGATTGCTTCTACATTTTGAAGAGTTGTATCTTAAGGGCTTAGGGTCTGTATACACAGAAAAAAATATAATTTCTTCTAACTTGCATTTTTCATAACATTAAAAATGCCCTCACAGTTATTAAGTAAAGAACATAGGTATAAATATAATACAATAAGTTTATGTGCTTATGTTCTACTTCCAATAACAAAATCGCAAAAAATCTTCCAAAAAAATGACAAATCAATTCACCTGAGGCAACAAAAATTACGCTGTGAGTCCAGCACTCTCAATTAAAAATCCTGCTGCCTTAAAAAGCATTTCTAGACTTTAAGGCACGAGAATTGCTAGTTCTCAAATAACACCAAGGCCTACTAGAATGTAAAAATGACTTGTATCAATAAAGAAAAACTGAATTATTTTTAATACTACATTCAAATGCTATACATGGTAATTCTATATAAACCACAATATTCAGTTAACTATTAATTTTTTGGTTCTTACAATTATTAAACTGTACAAGATCAGAAAAGGAAAAATTCTTAGAATTTGAAAAATTAAAACTAGGGAAAGATCCTTCAACTTTTGCCTATATGTTATGAATCGGTAGCCAAGACTTCCATTTTATCTCAAACTGTAGAAAGTACAGAGAAAGTAGTTCAGCTCAGACAACTAGTGCAGTTCTCACTCCCAAGGTTCCACCTACGACTGATGTAAACCCCCTACTTATAGTAAGTCACTTGAAACATATAGACAGTGCTTACCTCCTATTTCACAAGACACTATGACAGCCTGACATTTAGGTCTATAAGAAAACACTTCTTCAAGAGGAAAGCTTATAACAAAACTACTTTTATTAACAGGTTAGAAGTCAGAATTTTAAGTTATCGTTAATCTACCTCCTTAAAAAAAAAATGAATAGCCTAACTTCTGATATCCGTCAACTGTAAATGAAACAGTCTGTTCATTCATGACATGAAACTTTTGTCCCTCATCTGCTATCCATCTGACTTCCCACTGCGCACTTTTTGAGGTCAAGGACCTTATCCCATTGATGTCTGCATACCTGTCACCAGCATAATGCCTGGCAGATAGAGACTAAGACTTCATTCAGAGAAACTAAACATTCATCCAAGTATTTTTGAATAACTAAAATCAAGTCTTTAAAGCTACAGTTGTGCCACATCTAAGGATACCAAGATACTATATGCATTCTTTTCTCACATGGGCCCCTACAGATAATTAAATTACAGTGTGAATGGGCTATAACGGTGTCATATTGAGTACCTATGGAGTGATATCAAAAAGAATGCCTGGCCCTGGCCAGTGTTGTTCAGTTGTTTGGAGCATCGTCCCATACACAGAAAGATGGCAGGTTCAATCCATCAAGGCACATACCCAGGTTGCGGGTTCAATCCCTAGTCAGGGCATTTATGGGTGGCAACTGATAGATGTTTCTCTCTCACATCAATGCCTCTCTCTCTTATCAATAAAAAACATGTCTTCCAGTAAGGAGTTTAAATAAAAAGAATATCTGACTCTTTCCTCAGGGAGATAATGTTTGAGGGGAAACTTGAAGAAAAAGTGGTTGTTCAAAGGCCATCAAGAAAGGAACATGCAGATCTATATATATAAAAGCCTAAGAGACGGTTACAACCAAACGACCAGAATGACCCCTCACAATGATGCACACTGACCACCAGGGGGCAGACACTCAATGCAGGACCTGCCCCCTGGTGGTTAGTGCGCTCCCACAGCCAACCTGCCACAGCATGCAGCCAGTCAACCTCCTGCGGTCCCTCCCCGCAGCAGGCAGGCCCTGGTCACCCGATCAGGGCCTGCTGCCAACCTCCCTCAGTCCCTCCTCTTCCCTCCCCTCGCCCCCCCCCCCCTTGCCGCCAGCCAACCTCCCATGGTCCCTCCCCCCCCAGCCAACCTCCCATGGTCCCTCCCCATGGCTGGCCCCGCCAGGCTAGCCAGGCTGAGGGACCCCACCCATGCACGAAGTCATGCACTGAGCCTTTAGTAGACAATAATGAAATTTGGATTAACCAGAAAGGTGGAAGAGCCTGCCATGGTCAGGTAAGGGCATGTGGTAGGTGGATAATGGCTGGGGAGCAGGGATGGGGGTGGGGTGGGGGGTGGGGTATTGGGGTGAGAATGAGTTGTTAATTAATCAGCAATGGAAAAGATGGACTCAGCTGCCAAGACCAGAGTCAAAGACAGCAGCCAAAGGAATGTTACAATGTCTTAAAAGAAGATTATACAGACTGAACTAGGCTGTCCCAATAAAAATGGAAAAACAAGTACCCAAGCAATGTGCCAAATTTTCCACAGATCACTTTATTTAATAATTTGAAATTCCTATCAAGTAGATATTTTTAATTGTCCTCATTTTACGGTGAGAAATGTTAAGAAATTTGACCAAGTTTGCACAAACATAGGTAGCATAATACTGTCTCAAAGTGAAGTCTGGCTAATATGAAATCTTGTGTGATAAGCACAGTATCAAAAGAGTAAAACATCTGCATGGGATGAAAAATGCATGTCTTGCTTATTGTAATATCATCAATGCCTGGCTTTCTGTGTGACAGTTAATAGGTGGCCAATAAGTATTGTCTGGATATTAAGTTAAAGTACTACTGAAGTCAACAGAGAGAATTTATGAGAAGCAGGGGACAGTTATCAAATGCCACAGCAAGATCAAGTAAGATAAGAACAAAAAAACTGTAAATCGGATTTGTCAGAACTTTGGGGATCTTTGACAGAGCAATTTTAATGGAGGGGTGAGGGTAGTATAATGATTTGAGGAGTGAGATGGCAAAGTAAAGAAACTGAAATACTAATTTTTTAGCTGAATCCATAGCATTATGGGAAGGCTAAAATTACTTGTAACAAATCCGACCTGTGTTTGGAAATGGAAATACTGACTTCATTGAGAACTAAGTCAATATAGAGAGATATGGCACCAAAGATATAGTGCTAACTGGGGAGATCTATTAATAAAAGAGGCAAATTAGTGTCTTTTTTTGGTCCAGAGATAATACTTATCATCCAACAAGGGCATCAGTCTCCACTAACATGGGAAAATAGCAAAGAAAGAGCTGTACCTTCAAGTTGCTTAAACTTCAATCAAGGAGCTGAATACCTACCAACTACTCACTTCTGTGAGCTGTAGACACTTCATAATTATTTCTTATTAATTACTTAAGCATCATCAATCTAATATCTAAGTAATGTAACTATATCTCAAGTTCAAACTGTGAAGAGATTTCAATATTTTAAGGAGATGGTTATGTTGTTAGAGAAACAATTATTTTTTCCACCTTTATGGGGATATGATTGACATATAACACTGTGTGACTTTAAGGTGTACAATGTGTTAATGTGATATTCATATATTGCAAAATTATATCACCACTTGTGTTAGCAAACACCTTCATCGCATCACATAATTACCATCTCGTTTTTGTGGTGAGAACTTTTAAGATATACTCTCTTAACTTGCAAGTGTATGATACATTATTGTTAACTATAATCACAGTGCCCTGCCTTAGATCCCCAGAACTTATTCATCTTCTGCCTAGAAGTTTGTACCCTTTGACCAACATCTCCCAATATGCCCCCAGCTACCCAGCCCCTGATAACCACTACTCGACTCTCTGTTTCTATGAGTTTGTTTTTTTCAGATTCCACATATAAGTGACAGCATACAGGATTTGTCAAGAAACATTTTAGGCATTTGCCAACTACCTTTGATATATTATTCTAGCGTCATGCCAGTCTACAAAGAAATGTATAAAGTTGATCTCTGCCTCCCAGAGGAGATTTAAGAATAAATAAATATTATATATTATATAATTATATATTTATATAAAATACAAAGGGAACAGGTTAAAAAGAAATTCCACTAACAAATTGTAATTTTAAAGGAAGCTGTTCTGAATCTGATGTGTTAATACAGTCTCATTTGAATCTTGGAGAGGTAAGGTAAAACCTTGAAGTTTCAGAGTAGTTTATAGTTCAATAAGTAGTAGTTTCAGGATAATAATGAAAATAAAAATCCTCATCAATTTTGCTCTTAATCTATAAAGGGTTGAACAGGGATTTTCTACTATATTAGAGCATATAATTCCCCTCCTATGGCTGGCTGCATTTGTGGCATTTCTGTCCCGCTCCAAAAAAGAAGACAGCATATGTCATATACCTATTTCTAAATGTAGGTGAACTAAAATTGATTGTCCTTCATAGTTTTTAAAATTTGATTGGATGCTTAAGATAATGATACATATTCAGATATAAAAAAAGATAGGATTTTAATAGTTTTGATCTAACAGAGAATTTGCTAAGCATAGTAATAGGGAAGACCCTCTAATATATTTAAGATTAATCTTTGAATACCCAAAGGAATAGGTATTATTAAAAGCATAGTTAAGTGCTTCAGGCACAAAAATATTTGTAATGCTTAAGTTTATAATCTGTATATTTTGAAGATATACTAAGGTATGCTTTAAAATATACGTAGGATATAAATTTCAATAGTGAGAAACATGGCATAATGGAGATGAAGCCAAGCCCTGAGTACTGTGGGATACCTTTTTTCACCCAAGAATTACTAGGTGTACCAGTTAATAATGCGGATTTTGTAATCAAAGAAAACATGGTAATTTCAAGAGAAACATCAAAAGTGCTATATTCAAAGTAATGTCCGTCGCTAGCTACACATTTTCCCCATCTTTCAGTAATTTGTGCACACCGTCTCAATAGAATTTTTCTTGTTTTGAGGCAAACCATTCAGAAACCCAATTTTCCACTTCTTCGTATGTTTTGAAGTGCTGCTCAGAAAGTGCGTGTGCAGAACAAGTGGTAGTCTGAAGGAGCAAGGTCTGGTGAATACAGCGGATGGGTTAATACTTCCCAGGCAAGATCTTTTAACGTGTCTTTAACCGGTTTTGAAGTGTGTTATGAAGCGTTATTATGAAGCAAAATTACTTTGCCGTGTTTTCTGGCCCATTCTGGTCATTTTATGATCAAAGCGTGGTTCAAATTGATTATTGGTTGTCCGTAGCGATCAGCATTAACCGTTTCACCTGGTTTTAGAAGCTCATAATACACCACACCTTCCTGATCCCACCAAACGCAGAGCATTGTCTTCTTTCCAAAGCAATTTGGCCTTGCAGTCGATGTTGATGGTTGACCTGGATCAATCCATGATTTTGTGCGTGTGGGATTCTCAAAATAAATCCACATTTCATTGCCAGTCACAATTCCATGCAAAAAAAGACTTCCTTTCGTGCCGTTGAAGCAACATTTTACTGATGACTTTTTGGTTTTCCATTTGTCTTTCGCTCAAGTTGATGTGGCACCCATTTTCCTTCCTTTAAAATCTTCCCCATTGCTTGTAAGTGATCGGAAATTGTTTGCTGAGCAACGTTTAATCTTACTGCAAGTTGTTTTTGAGTTTGACACGCATCTTCATCCAATAATGCTTGTAATTATTGGTCTTCAAACTTTTTCAGTTGACCTGGACATTCTTTGATTTTCACATCGAAATCATCACTTTTAAACCAGCATTCACAAATATCTTGAGATGGAACATGCTCACCATAAGCTTCCTGAAGTATACAATAACTTTCAGCAGCGCTTTTCTTCAAAATAAAGTAATGCATTAAAACTTCCTGCAGATGCTCTTTTTTTGGCACGAAATTCAACACTTTTAAGCATAAAAATATCTATGATGTTAACAACCGCAAATTTGACATATTAAGTTTTGAAGCTTGCTGTCAATACAACAAAATAACATACATATCAAATCACATATATATCAACATATGTGTAACTCCAATTATTGAAAAAAAAACGCATTATTAACTGGTACATATAAGTAGATTCAATAGCTTTTCTGTATATTAGCAGTAAAGATCGAGAGATAGAAATGGGGAAATATTCAACATAGCAACAAAAGCTTTAAAGTCATAGCGAAACATTTAATAAGTAAGGCATAATAAATTAAGAAAACTATTAAATCTTAACACAGAAAACAGAGTGAACACATTTCCATATTTTGTTGCATCTTAAAATATTCCATATACAGAATTCCATATTTTAAGATGCAAAGACCTTATGTCATCCTATATAATAAAGAGATAATATGGTAAATAGAATGGATGGCGAAATGACCTTAGGAACAACCAGTGAGCAGAGGGCAGGACCAGTGAGCCTGCACTGCAAGGCCAGCCAAGGCGGTCAAAGCGCCCCCCAATCCACAGAGGCCGCAGAAGAGGCGGTGGCGCAGGTCTGGTCCCAGTCCCAGCGCTGCCCCTTCCTCAGAATTGGAGGGAAAGGCGGCAGCACAGGCATGGTTTCAGCACTGCCCCTTCCACAGAGGCAGCAGGAGAGGGGGCTGGGTGGTCCCAGCGCCTCCACAGAGGCTGGACGGGGCGCAACTACAGTGCCACAACCTCCCATAGCCCCTCCCCCAGCTGGCCTGGCCCCCCAATCAGCGCCCCCCACCAGTGGGCAGGGGGGCGGGGCCAGGGCTAAGGAGCAGTGAGCCCAGCTTCTGGTTGAGCAGCACTCCTCTCCCCCACTCTCTTTGCCAGAAGCCGGGCTCATGGCTGGCGAGCGCAGTGGCAGTGGCAGGAGCCTCTCCTGCCTCTGCTGCAGGCAGGCGGTAAGGAGCAAGGGACCCCAGACTACCAGAGCCCTGGACTGCAAGAGGGATGTCTGAGTGCCAGCTTAGGCCCGATCCCCCAGGGAGTGGGCCTAAGCTGGCAGATGGACATCCCCTGAGGGCTCCCGGGCTGCCAGAGGGTGCAGGCCAGGCTGAGGGACCCCCCACCCCAGTGCAGGAATTTTGTGCACTGGGCCTCTAGTAAAAATATCAATTCTACCAAAATTAATAGTCTCAGTAAGTCTTATCCATACAGTAATTTTTAATTTGCATGGAAGAATAATAACCCCAACTGTTTGATTAGGAAGACTACTAGGGAGGAACCAAATATTACAATAAATGTAACACAATATAGTTAAAATTTTTATTTCCATATGAACAAAGATTATTGAGTCATAGTCATCATAGAGAACAAGTAAATTTGTGCATTTAAGTTTTAATATATCACAAAATTGTATTTTAATTCAATGGAGGAAGAATGGTTTATTTAATAACTGGCACTAACTAACCATCTGGAAAACAATAAAATTAAATCCCATCTCACAACAACAACAAAATTCTAGATCAATTAAAAGCTTAAAATGCAAAAAAAAAAAAAAAAAAAAAAAAAAAAAAAAAAAACTGAACAATAAATAGTTTAGAAAAATCTAGGAGTATATGTATGCCTGAACCAAAACTGGCAAATAAAAGACATAAAGATATATTTGCTTTTTTATGATATACTAGAGGCTCGGTGCATGAAATTCATGCACGGGGGCGAGGGAGTGTCCCTCAGCCCAGACTGCACCCTCTCCAATATGGGACCCCTCGAGGGATGTCCGACTGCCCATTTAGGCCTGGTTGCCCCCAACTTCCCTCCTCTGCTGGCCTGGTCACCCCTAACTGCCCTCCCCTGCAGGATTGATTGCCCACAACTGCCCTCCCTTGCAGGCCTAGTCCCTCCCAACTGCCCTCCCCTGCCGGCCATCTTGTGGTGGCCATCTTATGTCTACATGGGGGCAGGATCTTTGACCACATAGGGGCAGCCATCTTGTGTGTTGGAGTGATGGTCAGTTTGCATATTACTCTTTTATTAGATAGGATAACTAAGTTAAAACTGTCAGAACAATATACAGAATATAATTTTATTTTAGTAAAAGTGTGTGTGTGTGTGTGATGCACTCCAGTGACATTGTGCTATTCTTTCTATCCCAAATACCACTTTGTTGTTTTAGGCCATTATGATCAATAGTCTAGAATTATTTCAAAAGCCTCCTAACTAATTAATCTTCTTTCCAATCTCTCTGCAATACATTCTCTACAAACCCATTCAAAATCATAAATCCTATCGTATAAATTCCTCTACTTAATGCCCTCTAATGAGTATCCATTGCCCTAAGAAAAGAGCCCAAACTCAGCAGAGCTTGATACACCATTTGCTTGTGGGCCCATCTTATCTCTCCCAGTTGCCCCACTTCACATCTCTGCACAAGCCATGATGAACCACTTGGAGTTTTCTGAACATGCTCAACTACCTCTTTCACTTACAGGCTTCTGTACATACTAGTTTTGTGTTGGTTTGGTTTTTGTTTTTTTTTTTTAATGGAATTCTGTTCTCCCACCTACCCTACTTAGCTAGTTACCTGCTTAGACTCATGCAGATCATTCCTTGACACTCCAAGACTGAGACAGATGCCTCTGCTCTTTTGGCTTTCAAAGCATTTTGTGATTACTTCCACCTTAGCATTTATCAGACAATAGCCGCTGGCTTCTTCACCCACTCAAACAGACACAGCCTCTTTGAAGACAGAAGTTCACCACTTAAGTCATTTCTTTATTTTTAAAAATATGAGAACACTTGCTCTGCATCAGTCTCAGTGCTGAGATAGGTGAAAGATAGAAAATACAGTAAATGTGCACATAATCCCACAACTGGTCCAGAAAACACATGATGGCAAGTGTGATGATACAGTGGAGAATGCTATGAGAGCATGTAATAGGGTCTAATGTAATCTATATCAAAGGGTTTCCTTTTAAAAAGTGACATATCTGAAATATAAGTAAAAGCCAACTAGGCAGTAAGGAGACAGGAGAGGAAAGAAAACCATTCCAGACCAAAGGAACATTATGCAAAGGTCTTGAAAGAGAAACTAACATGGTACACTTGAGAAGCTAAATGAAGACAACTGTCACCCTAATACCTGGCACAGTGAAGTTTTTGAATGAATAGATAAAATAATAAATCAATTAATGAATGAACAAATAAATACAGCTGTGTGTCTAACATATGTCCATGTATTATACATAAAAATATATATATAATATATATGTCATATGATATATATTATATAATATGTAGATATATATACTCACATAGTATGTATATGTGTAGGTTTGCCATTGCTGCTTTTTGTACACTTCAGTACTTGCCAGTAGGCCTTTTTATATATGCAGAGAAAATTGTGCTAAATAACATTTAGTAGGTGTGAATGCTAAGTATTTGATGAATTCTTGTTTCTTTGCCAACAAATATCCAGATGTGAGAACTAACAAATCAAGAGACTTGAGAACCCTAAAGATTCCATCAAAAAACTACTAAAACTGATAAATGAATTCAATAAAGTAGCAGGATACAAAATAAATATCCAGAAATCAGTTGCATTTTTATACACCAATAATGAACTATCAGAAAGAGAAACTAAGAAAATAATCTCATTTACGATTACATCAAAAAATAAGACTCCTAGGAATAAATTTAACCAAAGATGTAAAAGACCTATACTTGAAAAATTATAAGACGCTGAAGAAAGAAACTGGAGAAAATACAAATAAGTGGAAGCCTATACCATGTTCATGGATAGGAAGAATTAACACATTACAGGCGGGTCACGAGCATTCTCATGTTTTCATATTACACAGTGTTTTACATAAATGTTAAAGGCACGCCTTAAAATTAAATATCCATTGCATTATGAAGTTATTTATTACATGTTCTTACAAGCTAATATCTTTTTAACGTATATTTTGTAAAATGTTTTTTGTACTCTTTCAATAGAAACTTATCTGGCCACTGGGTAAAGCTAGCAATAAAACTACTGGTGCGCAATGTGTTAACATATTTCAAATGTCCATACTACTCAAAGCAATCTATAGATTCAATACAATTCCTATCAAGATAGCAATGTCCTATTTCACAGAAATAGAACAAATATTCCAACAATTTATATTGAACCACAAAAGACTCCAAATAGCCACAGCAATCTTAAGAAATCACATTACCTGATATCAAACTGTACCACAGGCCACAGTCATCATGATAGTGGCATAAAAACAGACATAGATCATGGAACAGAATAGAGAGCCCAGAAATAAGCCACATCTTTATGGTCAATTAATATCTAACAAAGGAGGCAAGAGCATACAATGGAGTCAAGATAAGTCTCTTCAATAAACCGTGTTGGAAAAATTGAACAGATTCATGCAAAAAAAAAAAAAAAAAGTGAATGTAGGCCACCTGCTTATACCATACATAAAAATAAACTCAAAATGGATTAGAGACTTAAATGTTAGACTCAAAACCATAACAATACTATAAGAAAACATAAGCAGTAAAATCTCAGACATAGATTTTAGCAATATTATTTCTGACATATCTCCTCAGACAAGGGAAACAAAAGAAAAAATAAACAAATGGGACTATATCGCCCAGTGGTCGGCAAACTCATTAGTCAACAGAACCAAATATCAACAGTACAACGATTGAAATTTCTTTTGAGAGCCAAATTTTTTAAACTTAAACTTCTTCTAACGCCACTTCTTCAAAATAGACTCACCCAGGCCGTGGTATTTTGTGGAAAAGCCACACTCAAGGGGCCAAAGAGCCGCTTGTGGCTCGCGAGCCGCAGTTTGCCGACCATGGCCCTAACCGGTTTGGCTCAGTGGATAGAGCGTCGGCCTGCAGACTGAAAGGTCCCAGGTTCGATTCCGGTCAAGGGCATGTACCTTGGTTGCGGGCACATCCCCAGTGGGAGGTGTGCAGGAGGCAGCTGATTGGTGTTTCTCTCTCATCAATGTTTCTAACTCTCTATCCTTCTTCCTTCCTCTCTGTAAAAAATCAATAAAATATATTTAAAAATAAATAAATAAAAATAAATAAAATGGGACTACATCAAACTAAAAAGTTTTTGCACAGCGAAGGAAACCATCAACAAAATGAAAAGTCAACCCACTGAATGGGAGAACATATTCACTGACACATCTAATAAGGGGTTAATATTCAAAATTTGTTTAAAAACAACTTGTACAATTCAATACCAAAACACAAACAATCCAATTTAAAAAATGGGCAAAGAACCTGAACAGACACTTCTCCAAACAGGACATTCAGTGGCCAATAGTATACATATTAAAAGATGCTCAATGTCCACTAATCATCAGAGAAATGCAAAATGAAACCACAATTAGGTATCATCTCACACCCTCAGAATGGCTATCAACAATAAATCAACGAAGTGTTGGTGAGGATGTGGAGAAAAGGGAACCCTAGTGCACCGTTGGTGGGAATACAGACTGGTGCAGACACTATTAAACGTAGTATGGAGTTGCCTCAACAAATTAAAAATTTAACTGTCTTGTGACCCAGTGATTCCATGTCAGGGGATATCCAAAGAAACCTGAAACACTAATTCAAAAGAATATGTGTACCCCTATGTTCATAGCAGAGTTATTTACAATAGCCAAGATTGGGAAACAACCCAAGTGCCATCAGTAGATGAGTGGATAAAAAAGCTGTGGTAGCTGGTGTGGCTCAGTGGATAGAGTGTCGGCCTGTGGACTGAAGGGTCCCAGGTTTGATTCTGGTCAAGGGCACATGCCGGTTTACAGGTTCAACCCCCAGTAGGGGCATGCAGGAGGCAGCCAATGAATGATTCTCTCTCATCATTGATGCTTCTATCTCTCCCTCTCCCTTCCTCTCTGAAATCAATAAAAATACATATATTTTTTTAAAAGCTGTGGTACATTTACACAATGGGATATTACTCAGCTGTAATCTCACCCTTTGTAACAGCTGGATGGACCTAGAGAGCATTATGCTAGTGAAATAAGCCAGTCAGAGAAAGACAAGTAACATATGATTTTATTCATATGTGAAATCTAATGAACAAAATAAACCAACAAACAAAATAGAAACAGACTCAGAGGTAGAGGACAGACTGACAGCTGTAAGAGGGGAGTGCGGTATGGGCTGGGTTAAAAAGGTAAAGGGATTGCCAGGCCAGCATGGCTCAGGGGTTGAGCATCAACCTATGAACCAGGAGGTCACAGTTCAGTTTGATTTCCTGTCAGGGCACATGCACGAGTTGCAGGCTCCATCCCCAGTGTGGGACACACAGGAGGCAGCTGATCCATGATTCTCTCTCATCATTGATGTTTTTTTCTCTCTCTCTTCCTCTCCCCTCCTCTCTGAAATCAATAAAAATATATATTTTTTAAAAGGTAAACTGATTAAGCAAAAAAGAAAAAACCTCAGGCAATGTGATAACCAGAGGGGAAGGGGGGTGGGGTGGTAGAAAAGGGAACAGGGGGTAAATGGTGATGGAAGGGGAGTTGACTTAGGGTGGTGAACACACAATACAATATACAGACAGTGTATTATAGAATTGTACATCTGAAACCTATATAATTTTATTAACCAATGTCACTCCAATAAATTCTATTTTAAAAAGGGACTAACAAGAAAAAAATGGACAGACTCAAGTAGCACACATATAATCAGGCAGCTTGATCAGGGCTCTGTGCTGTGCTTGCTGTCAGAAGCTGGCCACACGTCAGGTGACTAAGAGCTGATCACAGTGCCCAGCCAGCCTTCCTTCCCCAGCACCCTGGCAAGTTGCTATGGAAGACACTAAGCCAACAGCCCAACAGCAGTGTGGTGCAGATTCAAAGAACGCACAGATATGAGCTAATTACAAAGAGGAGCTGCAGGTGCACCAGCCTCAGCCGTGCCCACACCTGGCCCCTGCTTCTGAAATGCAATCTGCCATAGTATGAAAATATGGCAGTGGCTCACGGGCTTTCAGTCTCCCTACAGAGATGTAGGCTCAGCATTTCTCTTACATGCACCTTTTGTCAGTCTTTTACCTGATAGATAAGAGGGGAGGGAAGGGAATTACTACACAAATAAACAAATGAATTCTGGCTTCTGCTGTTGATGACCAGTCCTATTCAAATTGGAGGCCACAAAAATGGCTACAGGAGAGCATAATTTCCACAAGGATGAATCCTCAGGGTTTACTCAGAGCTGTTAATCACTGATAATGACTCTTTAATCATTGCGCTTTTTATAGTGGCTAAATTGTGATTCCCACTCCTCAACTGCTCCAACCCAGTCTTGGGAGCTATGCCTCTAATCCAATTTGTTCAGAGGATTAAATTTTGGAATAAAAATTGTGTTGTGGCAAAGAAATTAAAACGATGAAATCTGAAATTTTATAAAACTTTCCTATTGCATTAGGTGATAAATAATTGGCCAAAGACCTAAAATACAGGTGTAGGTAAAAGTAGGTTTACAGTTGTGAGTACCACTGTGCCATTGTGACACTCTTTTGAGTTAATAAAGCTATTGTAATAATCATGCCTTTTTTCATACAAACAACTGTAAACCTACTTTTGCCCATCCCTGTATGTGGTTCATTAGTCAAATAGCGTCAGACTTCATGTGTGACAGAAATTAGTGCAGCATCATGCATCTATGATGTATTTCAGTAGCATCTGATGGCATTTACAACATTCACAAGCATCCGTCTGAATACTTTTATACTTCTGGAGGATGACAGCACGTGACTGCATGTTTATTTAAGAGAGAAATGCATTTCACATGTCAAGACTTGAAGTCCACTGGAACTTCACTGGTAACTCAGCTCCACTTCCCTGAAACCAGAGTGGCCTCATCGGCAGTTATCCACACTCTGCTTTCACACCACCTGAGATGAGGAACTGAAGCTTGCTCTTCCAATACTGACACCTCTAGTGATCACATGGTTCCTCCCTCCTTCCATCAGGGCAAGCCCTAGTCCTACAACTTTAGTCAGTTCATTCTATTATATGCTCCATGATGATTTGAACAAATCTACCTGCTCTCCTCACAGGACATTCTTTAAAGTTCCTGGAAAAAAGCTCCATGTTCTCCTTTGTCTTCTCATCTTATGTTTTCAAAGAACTAATTCAAAATGCATTAAAGGGAGCTCTAAAGAACAATTTTATAGAGATATAAAAAAACATGGGTACATTAGAAAGTAGATAGACAGTGTGTGTGATTTAGGACAAATTGTGATTTGGAAGGAAACAAGAAAGCAGTAGAGCTATAGGAGATCTGTTTCAGCTAAGAGGAGATCATGTGAGATGTGGTTATGCCCGGGTTTCAGTCTCTTGTGTGTATGTGTTCTAACTTGGGAAAATAGATGTCGGTATTTATTCCCATCACTAGAGAGTACATTTGAAGCTCCTATTTTCTAGTCTCCTATTTGATTTATTTATCATGCTCATTCACATTTTTCACACCAAGCTCCTTTGATCATAGATATCTACATTAGATAGATGATAGATAGATAGATAGATAGATAGATAGATAGATAGATAGATGATAGATAGATGATAGATAGATAGATAATTATGTTGAGCTGGGTAGGGAAGCAATTTAATACTGTGAAAAAAAGTACCAATGGCACATGTAGGAATTGAACGCATAACCACCTGCCTCTTGCTTCATGGTAAGGCCACTCTAGGAATTGCTGAAGCTAGCATCTCAGGTACAGCCACTATTTGCATGTGTTAATGTCTCACAGGCTGTGTCTGTCATACCACACCCTGACATATTCTGCATATAGGACACAAGAGAAAGCCTGAGACATGCAAGAATTAATAAAATAGTAATATTTTAAAATTGGGAGAGAAGGAGACACTATACACCTGAGTTCTCCCATTATTGCAAGGGACACTGGCTTCCTGGTTTATTTGGTGAAAGGGTTATGTTCTTATGAATTCTTTCACTTTTGTAACACATCTGTGTTCATTTTTTTGTTGTTAATTTTCTGTTGTTGTTGTTGTTGTTGTCATTGTTAATCCTCACCTGAGGATATTTTTTCCATTGCTTTTCAGAGAGAGGGGGGAGAGAGGGAGAGAGAAAGAGAGAAACATCCATGTGAGACAGACACACTGACTGGTTGCCTCCCTAACACATCCCAAACAGGGATGGGAAGCAAATCTGCAATCAAGGTATATGGCCTTGACCAGAAATTGAATCCAAGACCCTCAGTGTGTGGACCGATACTCTAACCATTAAGCACACAGACCGGGGCTGTATTGTCATTATTTTTGTGTCTCCTAGCTTTTGTAAATCTCACACGTTTCAGAGTTGGTTCATAATGCATTCATATACACAGAAACACTTTGTGTTGGCTTTTTTGCTTTTGTGTAGTATTTCATCTCTAGTGTATGCTGGGAGTGTATGAAACTGTCAGCTCTAGGCTGCGTCTTGCTCTGGAAATTGCCTTCAGCTGAAGAGAGTTGCCTGGCCCAATGTCCTGTCCCCTCCCCCAGGCAGCCTCCATCCAAAGATGGTGATATTGGGAGGTGGTGAGGCTTCCTTGCCTTGGTGGGGGCGATTCTGAAGATCAGCTGAGACCGTTGTGACTGCATCGCACAGCAGTTCAACTTCTCCCTCTCCCGTTCTACTTTCTTCACATCCTCAAGGGGAAACAGTCATGTAAAACGATTAAACTGCAAACACATGCTACCTTTTGTGGAAAAGGATGACTCAAGAGGTGGAGCTACAAACCACAAAGGATCTGTCTCAAGCCTTCAAAGTTAACTGGTTCTCCTGGTTGGGTCATTGGTCCTGAGGACACTGTCCAATAGCATTCCTGAGCACAGATCTCAATCTCAGAGTGTTTCCTGGGGAACCAGAGCTATGACAACATCATAAATATTTCCTCGTTGAAACAGCTGCTTAATGTTCTTGTAAGCAGATTTATCACGTTTTAATTGACCATTTCCTTATAGTTGGACTGTTGGTTGTTGCCAATGTTTTGTCAGTATAAAGAGCACTCAGTAAACACCAAGCCATTATTTGATGTTTCTTCTTCCTGTTTTGAATTATTCCTTTTTAAAAAAATCTGAAGTATGGGCCATTACTAAGATAAAGCTATGAAGGTCCTCAGTCTATTAAGGCTTTATAGATTATTGTAAACATAGGTCCAATAGTAAGATACACTATCAGGATACTAAGGAATTGGGACAGATTATTTTATGTATTATGGTATCTTTGACTCAAGACTCAGATTAGGATGTTTGAGAGGCCTGGAGAGAACAGAATAGTCTATAATTAACTTTGTAAATAATTCTACAGTATGTGGCTGAAAAACTCAGAACCTACATAATGTCAGCACCCTTTATAAAAGAAATATTTGTTGAGTATATGTATGAATGAATAAATGAATATTAACGTTGCTTTAAATTCTAACTTAAACTCAAGGGTGTTCGTTAATGTAGAAAGTTAGATAATGCAGAAAATATGGACTGGATAGTGAGAAGCCCTTGGCATTAAATTCTTAAATTGTTCCCACTCCAAAGCAAAGTGACGGCGACAGTGATAGCACATGTGAGCATATGTCAGGTCCTCTTGTATGTAGAAGTCAGAAGAGGGATTGACGAGGAAGAGTTACATTTGAATAAAATTAAATTATAGCTAATAAAAGTACTCAGAATCAACTAGAGCACAATAAATAAAGTTTGTTATTATCATACCAAAACACACACCACAAATTTATGGAGAGGGTGCCAGGACTAAAAGGTATTAGTGAAAATCCACATCTTTACATTTGGGGCAGAAGAGGAAGGAGGACGTTAAGTTGGATATGGTACATCTAGTGAAAAGCACTGGAAGATCCAGGAATAAGATTATTTTCCTGTTCTCCTCTCTTAAAATGACACAGCAAGAATCATTTCTCAAGGCCCTGGCCAGTGTGGTTCAGTGGGTTGGAGTATTGTCCCGTGCACCAAAAGGTCACCAGTTCCATTCCCAGTCAGGGCACAAATGCAGGTTGTAGGTTCAATCCCTGGTCGGGGTGCGTACAGGAGGCAACCAATCGATATTTCTCACATCGATGTTTCTCTTCTCTCTCTCCCTTCATCTCTCTCTAAAATCAATAAAAAATTATTTTTTTAAAAGAATCATTTCTCAAATCAGGCTGGTCTCAATCATGCCTTGTGAGCAAACCTTGCTCATTCCAACTTGTGTCCTGTCGCTCATATTCCCTCCCCTGGAATCCCCAAAAGAGAGCAGCCCCCACTGGGCAGGCATAAGCAAAGGGAACAAAGAGGAGGACATGCCTCTTAGAGAGGAGAGGAAGGAAAGAATGCAGATGCGGGAGAAAAAAAACCGCACCAAATACTTTATTCTTGTACATATCTTAATATGTAAGCTTAGGGCTACCTGACCCAGAAGAGATTTAAAACATAACTGTCTGAATTTGGAGCTCTTCCTTTTCCCATAAACTTTTATCACTTTCCCGCCACTCTTTGACTCCTAAAGAAAACAAAAGGTTATATGGTAGATCTTCCTTAATATTTGAAAGCAAACAGAAGTGCATTACCCAAAAGGTCAACCAATTCCAGTCCTTGACAGGAAAAGATGTTACAAAGCTGTAAGATCTTAAACTCACACTATATGAAAGATGCCACATTCTTTTTAAAGTACTTCTTTAGTGTGGACCAGAAAAGAGTCCTAATTACATTTTTTTTAAATGCTGGCTTTTCTCAGCCCATTCCCAAGCCTTGCCAAAACATTGCAGCTATTTCCTTTCTAGCTTCCAGAAGGATGTCAAAGGTCAACATAGTTTGTTTTTTCTATCCCACTAACAGTGATATGGCTGGCCTGGTGCCCTAGAAGGCAAATAGACATTTGAGATTATTTTTTTAGCCTGTGACTATGGTAAGTAATTTTGTTCTAAGTGCAAATCTCACAGTGTGGGCAATCTTCTTTATAAACAACTAGAGGCTCAGTGCACAAAATTCATATATGAGTAGGGTCCCTAGGACTGGCCAGCAATCAGGGCCAATCTGTGGGGTGACCAGAAGGCTGATCAGGGCCCCCAGTGGCACCAGCCTTGGCTGGCCTGGGGCCTGTGAGCTAGGGGCAGCTCCTGTGTTGAGCATCTGCCCCCTGGTCAGTGCACATCATAGCAACCGGTTGTTCTGCCATTCAGTCTATTTGCATATTAGGCTTTTATTATATAGGATGAGTCAATAAACTTGAATTCTGCTGTCTTCAGATCCTGCACTCCAGTAAAACTTACTACTAACATCCCTGTTTCACTAATCAGATCTAGCCAGACTTCACATAAATACGATAAGAATGAGCCAATACAGTCAAGCTCCTAAGTGGTAATGCCAAGATTTATCACATCCCATAAGTATATCATATCTGTCTAACATTTAAACATTGCAAAAGCAGAGACCTTGGTTTGTGAATATCATCATTACTCGGATTTTTGCCTCCCGTTAGCAACTAGATTCATCCCATCCTTTAATTAAAGATTTTTTCCCCAAATGATCAGGATTGTGAGGCCCATGACAGCATGAAAGTGTGTATGTGAGAGTTTGCAGGGGTTGAGGGGGTGGGACAGCGAAGTTAACAAGACCTGAGAGAGCGAACCTGAGATGACATTTATCTGCCTCTTATGTTTGCTTATGATCCTAAACTGAAGTTTGAAATTTGAGGATAACTCACTTAAAACCCATTATTTCTATACAACAATTAAGGTTTTAAGAATGTGATAATGTGTGTCTAAAATGAAAATCATTTCTTAAATGATACTTTGTCTATTCCAACAAGAGGGGACATGAATTATCTAGCATGTGCTTGATGCTCTGACCTATTATTAATTATAAGTCTGGGCAATAGTAATAATCTTAAGAAATATAGTTACTGTCACATGGTTTTCCATCATCTTCTGAACAGTTCACTTTAAACTCCTATTAGCTCAATTTACAAATTAAACAGCTACTTGGTGTAGTGCCCTGCTTCAGGTGAAGAGTCTATGTAACTACCTGCTATACAGAGATGCAGAAAGCACTGCTACTAAATATAGAAACACTCTTACAGCACGCTGCAATATCACCTAATGACTGATGACAGACTGTGAAAAATAATTTACCCTGGGTATTTAAAATGTCAGGGAAGCAATAAAAAAATCAGAGCGGGCAGAAGAGATGATGTCAATGATTGATGAGGCTTTTGATTTCAGGAAGAGTATTTGGGAAATACAGAAATATCATAACATAAAAGGATTACAAGAAGAAAGGAAGATGTTGTAGTGTGGATGTCACTCACTATAGGATTAAGAAAATAGGTAACTTAAGCAGTAAGAGCAGGAAGCTGTTTTACTTTTTTATTGTCTTAAAATGTGTGCTCTCATTCTTGAACAACATTTTTTTATGTGCAAAAGAGTAATGTGATCTGGAACATAGGGGAACTAGTCATCTATTCTGATATCAATGCCCTGTGATATTAGAAAAGCACAGTGGGACTATGTTCACAGACACTATTCTAATTTCATCTTCAAGGCACATATCCCTAAATCAGATTAGAAGACCACAAAACTTGAGGAAAATAAACGCCATAGATGGACTCCAATCAACACTGATTATATAGAATTTGGTGCCCTCATGGACAATATTAGAAAAGCAAAAGACATACAAGTATAAAAATAGACTACAAGCTCTTAAACTCATTTATGTTTGTTAGTTTAGTTTTGATTTTTTTTTATTGTGGCTAAAACCAAGTAGAAATAGAAATTCACTTTGGATTTATGATCTTTTTAAGTATAATTTTATTCAGCAATTTTTAGAAATGTTTTACTTTGAAATAACTTCACACTTAGAAGAAAGTTGCAGTAATAGTACTTAAAAACACTCTCTCTCTCTCTCTCTCTCTCTAGCCCTGGCCAGTGTGCCTCAGTTGGTTGGGAGTCTTCCTGGGCACTGAACGATTGCCAGTTCAATTCCTGGTCAGGGCAAACGCTCAGGTTGAAAGCTCAGTGCCTGGTAGGGGGCATGCAGGAGGCAGTGGATCAATGTTTTGCTCTCACAATGATGTTTCTCTCTCTCCATCTCCCTTCTTCTCTCTCTAAAAATTAATAAAAATATTTATTAAATAAAAATCAAATAATCTTTCTCTCTCTCCCACACAAACATACAAGCACACACACACAGAATTTGAGAGGGCGTAGTAGAAATCACGCCCCTTTACTCCTAAATACTTCAGTGTATTCCTGCAGAGAATAAGAATGCTCCCTGACATTCCCACAGTACAGTTATAAAGATGAGGAAATTTAACATTATTACAATGCTGTTATCTAACCCACAGTTTACATTCAAATTTTGCTGATTGTCCCAAAAGCCCAGGATCCAATAAGGGTCATCCGCTTTATTTGTTTGTCTTATGTCTTTTGTTTTCCTTCCTCTAGAATAGTTCTCAGTTTCTTGTATTTCAAACAATATTTCTTGGGTACTCCGCCTTGTGGCTGTGTTTACAAAGGCTTCAACATGGCCCCTAACCAGCAGGTACCACACACACATACACACACACACACACACACTTTTTTTAAGAAACAGGGATGCGCCAAAACCTGTTTGGCTCAGTGCATAGAGCGTCGGCCTGCGGACTGAAGGGTCCCGGGTTCGATTCCGGTCAAGGGCATGTACCTTGGTTGCGGGCACATCCCCAGTGGGAGGTGTGCAGGAGGCAGCTGATCGATGTTTCTCTCTCATCGATGTTTCTAGCTCTCTATCCCTCTCCCTTCCTCTCTATAAAAAGTAAATAAAATATATTTGAAAAAAAAAAAGAAAGAAACAGGATGGAAGATGTGTTACAATTACCATTTACTTTCAGAAACAGAAAAATACAACATGGTAAAAAGAACTATCCTCCTTTTCTATAGTTGGAAAAGCTAAAATCAAATCCAACCTCAATCATTTATTAGCTAAAGTGATCTTGAGTAACTCACACTTTGGGCCTCAATTATTTCATCTGTACAGTGAGATAATAACAGTTAACTACAGAGTTTAAAAAGGTACAAAATAATATATGTGAAAGTTTTCTTTTTATAAATAGTAAAGCACTGTATTCATTATATATCTAGATGAATATGTGTACAGGGGTGAGCAAAAGTAGGTTTACAGTTGTTCGCATGGAAAAAGGCATGCAGGTTATGATCATAAAATACAAGAATAAGCTCTGTTTCATGTACTCACTACTGTAAACCTACTTTTGCCCACCCTGTATATGTATGTATGTGTCTACTGATGTACTTATGTATATAGATGTATATGTAGTATGTGTATATGGAGACAGGAGAATGAGAATGAGACTGAGAGAAAGCTTAAGTATGCATCTGATTTGCAGATATTTCTTATGATAGGCTCTTTTCCCTCTCACTGCATAAAAGAGTTCTGAATCCCCAACTTCTCGGTTTATGAGGGGTGGTGCCCACTCCTCTTAGGATGGCTGTCTTCAGTGGCCATACACAAGCACCCTTCCATTCTGTCCGCTAGGTAGAGAAGTTCTCTTCTTCATGCCCTGTGACCTTCGCATGAGCTTCAAGGCTGACAGTGACAGAAGAGCAGAGTTCACATCTGCCATACTCACTGTCAAATCTCTGGTGCCAGCACAGGCCTGGTACCCAGAGGGTACTCCACAAACATTTGTGAAATGGACTAACACAATAGGACTTTGTCCAACCCCAGCATCACTGCCTCCTTCTTGAGGCAACTGCTACTCAGACATCCGTGGGAAAACCAGAACTCTCATCAACCTCCTCCATATTGGGTGAACGCCATGTAAAAAAGAGTTCATCCCTAAAGTTTTGAATCCAGAAATACCATTGAAACAATGTAAGCACTATAGTCATGCAGAAATCCTATTAGAATTGCTTAAATGAATTAAAAATGAGTATCATTAACATAATTATTTAAGCCCTTCCCACTCTCTTTTGTATTCCATTCCATTCCATTTCTTCATAGTACATATCACTCTGACGCTATCCTTTTTGTTATCTCTGTGGATTTTTTGTTGTCTGCCTTCCCACTTTCTGTCTGCTTTTCTCTCTGCTAACCCCTAGAACAGTACCTAAAAAAGTAGATACTTAAAAAAATATTTGTATTTATGGAATAAAATACTTAAAAGTGTTTCTTTGATAAGGCAAACATTCTCTACACACATCTCTGTACTAATAAACCTTTCCCTATAGTAATTCAACAATAAAATTTAGCCCAGTTAAAGCCCCAATAATCATTTAGAACTTTAAGGAAGTTTTCAAGATTTGCAACGTGTTAGAATCTCTTGATTACTGAACCTGCCACCTAAAAAATTCAGCTCAAATATGGCCTGAAAGCAAAGAATAATGACAAATTAAGAGAAGTGAACCTCTAAATGCTTGGCAGATCTGCATTGTTCCTTTTTATTCATATGCAGGATTGAGAATCAAAATAATGAAAAATAAAAGGTACGAAAACAAACCAAAAAAAAAGGAAAAAATAAAGAGGTAAATAAAAAACAGTCCGAAGTACTAGAAGTGAATGAAGAGGTGAAAGAAGTATCAGAATATTGTAGGAAATACATGAAATCTGGAGAAACAGAATGGAAAACGGAAAAATGATGGTGATCTGGGGTGCTTTCAGTCAAAATGTTCCTGGGCACTAACCACTCAGTGGAGTAACTCATGAGAATGCGGATCATTTACCACTGCTCTGCCTGTTGTCGGCTGAAATCCCTCTTGACTTCCTCTGTAAAGACCCTATGACAACTCCGCTTTATGAAAGCTCACAGGCAAGTATAAACTTCCCTTCTCCACAGCAGCTGCAAACTCACTCTATTTCTCACTTTATCCTCCCCACCCCCAGGCTAAATTTGTCCTCTGGTGATTAATAGGATTTCTGGGCCTAACAGTGGAGAGAAAAAAAAGCCTGCATTGGACCAAAACTACATGTGACTCACTATTTCTAACATTCGTTGAACAATCTACCACAAATCAGTGAAAGTTAATGACATAGGATGGAAAAAGGGAGGGATCATCCCAGAACTAAATATGCCCACTTATGCAGAGACAGGAGAAAAATCAGGGGGGAAAAAAGATACCATAAATGTATGGTTTAGAAGGTGGCAGTCTAAATCATGAGTCCTCAGCATCAAGATTTAGCAAAGATATAAAGAAAGGCCAAAAAGGAAAAAAAGTATGACTAGAGCACAGGGTATCTAGCAGGAGGTGTTAGTCTGAGTCAGGAAGATAAAGGACTTTGAATGGAAGCAGGGCCCCACTTCCTGTTTAGAATTCAGATGCAGAACTAAAAGTCCTGAACAGAAGTGGAATAAGTAAAAAAGAACTGAGTAATGTACAGGCAGCAACCCTCCTCAGAAATAAGACAAATAATTCAGGCTCTAGAACCTCAAGTTCCAATAAATGTAACTTGGTACCGAATTCCCTAGGAATTAAACTAGAACTTCTTTAGCAGGAGTTTAGGTGGCAGGTCATGGCTGTACAAGTCATATCACAATTACCTGGAAAGCTTATTCTTAAAAACAAAAATTCCTGCTACTCAACCTAAACATATATCTGGATATAGTGTCTACAGGCCTCGGTTTTTTGGTTTTTGGTGTTTTGGTTTTTTTTTAATGTCTCTAAACAATCCTACTTTACAATCACTAGTAGAATCCACTGTTCTATGGTCTGGAGTAGAGATCATTTCTTCTGGGATTAAGATTCAAATCAATAATGCAAAACAAATCTCTCTAGAAGAGCAAAAGCATAAATTCATCCATGTTAAAATAAAAATTGATGTTTTTCAGAGTTGGCTTTTCCTCTCCTTTTCTTTGTCTAGCTCTAGACAAGATTCAATCCTGGCCAGTATGTATGAGTCAGAAATTACTTCAGCATCCTTGCTTATGAAATTCACATCTTGTTTTTTCCTCAAATGACTACTACATATGTCCCACTGGTTTGTTACCAACACTCCCCTAACTTCAAATGAAATTGTCCCTCATACCATGCATGATTTACCTCTTCTGTGGGGACTCACAGCTGGGTCTTCTGACTCCCTTCTCTATGGAAGGGAAGCCTGATCCTTCTAGGCTCAACTATTCTCTCCCATCCACCTGCACCATAACAGTGGTGGATAGCAATGTGCAAGCTGCCCACACAGATACAATAAAAATCACAGATATCACAGGGAAAAATTCTAATGAGTATTTTGAAATCTACATCATCTTTCTTCACACAAGAAAATTACTATCTCTCATCTTAAAGTTAAGACTAGACTTTGTAGAAATACAGGGGAAAAAAAAGTGGGCATTATCTGTTATTAGGCCAGAAATTGGAAATTTGGCCTCAATCATACAACATCTGAACACCTAACTACATACTATTATTGGTAATAAAAATAGGAAAGGAGAATTCTGAAACACCTAGAAAAATCATACACAATACATAACCGTCCATAGCTCTCTGCATAGAAAAGAAAACATATGGGAATATTTCATATGGGGTTCATGAAAAACAAATCAAGAGAGATCAGTATATTTACTTTTGAAAAATAGACTGCCAATGAGATAATAAAGGGAATGTACCATATATAAAAGCCTTAATTTGAAAAGCATCTTTATTGGAAAACATAAATTTCTACTCACCAAATTAATTAAATAGACTGTGATAGAAATGCTGTCAAAAACACTTTAAATTGACTGGAGATCTGAACCCAAGGCTAATAAGAAAGACAACACATCTAGCATAAAACCTAGGATGTTTGAACTTAACTGTAACCTTACTTAAAATTTTCATTATTGTGCAGGACATATAAATAGCACATTATTAAAATTATAGTTGAGTCAAAATTAGATTTATGCATAAAAAAAATTAAATCCACAGGCAAGAAATGATTAATTTAATGAATAACAGTCATCAAATATAAAGGAAAAAGTGAGGGGAGAAGGAAGGTGGTGTGATCACTTGAGCTAAAAGATTCAAAAACTAAAAAAAGTATTTAAGTTAAAAAGCAAATGTGCCAAATCACTATGAATTTATTCTATGAGATGGCAACAGAAATGAGCTATGAGTTTGACATATGAAATTACATGGACCCACTATCATTTCACATAGTAAGAATAAGCTTCTTTTTAACTCAGAGAAAAAAAACAAGATAATAACTGTTCTTTGGTAATAGATTTGGTCGAGGGTTCAATGAGTCATGCAGCAGACCCTTCCATCAGATTCAGTCTGTCTGCCTTCCCCACCAGCTAATTGTGTGACTCGACACAAGCAGCTTGACCTATCTGTGCTTCCATTTCTTCTCTTCTAAGTCAGACATAATTTTCCCCAGAATTCTGCTGATACTAAAAAGAAGTGATATGATCTCCTGATAAAAGAGCAATAATAGATTTTTAAGAGCCTTGAGAAACCTGTTATGAGAGTTTTAGTTAAGTGAGTTGGCTCACTGGCCACCAATAGTGTTGAAAGGAATTAAACCATGGCAAGCTGAGGGCTAGGAAAGAATAATGATATTAGCAAAGACTGCTCATGGTGTCTTATACTTTAAACATCTTCAACAAATAGGATTACAAGTCATATCACTTTGAAGTGATACCCAAATTCCTAAGAGATTTTATTTCCCACTGTATAAAGCTGACTAACTCCAATCTGAGAACTTATTATTTTACCAAATCAAAGAGAAATATTCTACTTATCAGTACCATGAATTATTTATGCTAAAAATCTCACTATGAATTTTTAAGCAGTGTATAAATTCAGTCATAAAATCTTGAAAAATCACCCAGAATGGAAAACAGAAAAACAATATTCTTATAGTTTGCATATATTGAAATTTTAAGGTGGTAGCAAGTGCTATTTTTGTTTATTAAAAGGGAAAACACACATCTATTAGAATGACTAAAATCCAAAATCTGATGGCACCAATTTCTGGAGAGGAAGAAGAGAATGGTATAGCCATTTTGGAATACACTTCTATCATTTCTTTTCTTTTTCTTTCTTTTTTTGTTTTTTGTTTGTTTATTGGTTTTTTAAAGAAAGGAAGAGGAAGAGAGAGAGGGAGAGAAACATTGATGTATGAGTGCAACATCCACTGGGTGCCTCCTACAAGCCCCCTGTCTCTAAACTGAAAATGATCCAAATTACAATGAAATTGTACTCTCAATACCAATGAGATACAGTCGTAAACATTTTTGTGACTACTGGTCACATACAAAAAGTTTCCCAGGTATATTTGAAATAGTAATGAGCTAAGTAAAATGCAATATCATGACAATTATCATAATTGAGAGAAATAGAGAGACTTGTATAATTAGCTTTAGAGTGGTCATGTAAAGTCAATCACATTCCAACAACTCTGGAAGGTATCATGAAGTAGTGAAAATAATGTGGGGTTTACCTTGGCCAGGTAGTTCAGTTGTTTAAAGCGTCATCCCTACATGCCAAGGTTGGGGTTTGATCCCCAGTCAGGGCACATATAAGAATCAATTAATACATAAGTGGAACAATCTTCTCTCTAAAATCAATCAATTAAAAAATTTTACATTTTTTAATTTTTTCTTTTTTTAAATCCTCACTTGAGGATATTTTTCCATAGATTTTTTAGAGGGGATGAAGAGAGGGGGAGAAACAGAGAGAGAGAAACATCAATGTGAGAGAGACACATCAATTGGCTGCCTCCTCCTGCATGCACCTTGATCCAGCAACAATCTAGCCTCCAAAACAGCATGCTATTAAACCATGACTGGGTTACCAGAGAGATCAAGGAAGAAATAAAAAACATCATGGCAACAAATGAGAATGAAAACACTACAATCCAACATCTATGGGACACAGCGAAAGCAGTCTTGAGAGGGAAGTTCATAGTTCCACAAGCCTACTGCAAAAAACAAGAAACAGGGGTAATAAATTACCTAACCCAACAACTCAAAGAGTTAGAAAAAGAGCAACAAGAAAAGCCCAGTGTAAGCAGAAGGAAGGAAATAATAAAGATCAGAGCAGAGATAAACGACATAGAGACCAAAGAAACAATACAAAAGATCAACAAAACCAAGAGCTGGTTCTTTAAAAGGATAAACAAGATTGATGAACCTCTAGCCAGGCTCACCAAGAAGCAAAGAGAGAGGACCCAAATAAATAAAATCAGAAATGAAAGAGGTGAAATAACAACAGATCCCGCCAAAATACAAAGGATTGTTAAAAAATACTACGAACAACTCTATTCCAACAAACTGGACAACCTTGAGGAAATGGACATATTCCTAGAAAAATATAACCTTCCAAAACTCAATCAGGAAGAATCTAAACAGCTCAACATGCCAGTAACTATGGAAGAAAATGAAGCAGTCATCAAAGAGCTTCCGGCAAACAAAAGCCCGGGGCCAGACGGCTTCACAGGGGAATTTTACCAAACATTCAAGGAAGAACTAAAACCTATCCTCCTCAGACTATTCCAAAAAATTCAAGAGGAAGGAACACTTCCAAGCTCCTTCTATGAAGCCAGCATCACCCTAATACCAAAACCAGATAAAGACAACACAATGAAGGAGAATTACAGGCCAATATCCCTCATGAATGTAGATGCCAAAATCCTCAACAAAATTCTAGCAAATCGGATCCAGCAGTACATCAGAAAGATCATACACCATGACCAAGTAGGGTTTATCCCAGGAATGCAAGGATGGTACAATATCCGAAAATCAATAAATGTGATACATCACATAAACAAATTGAGAGATAAAAATCACATAGTCATATCAATTGATGCAGAAAAAGCATTTGACAAAATCCAACACCCTTTCTTGATAAAAACTCTCAACAAGGTGGGAATAGAAGGATCATACCTCAACATAATAAAAGCTATATATGATAAACCCACAGCTAACATCATACTCAATGGGCAAAAACTAAAACCATTTCCCCTAAGAACAGGAACAAGACAAGGATGCCCACTCTCACCACTCCTGTTTGACATAGTACTGGAAGTATTAGCCATTGCAATTAGACAAGAAGAAGAAATAAAAGGCATCCAAATTGGAAAAGAAGTAAAAGCTGTCCTTATTTGCAGATGACATGATATTGTACATAAAAAACCCGAAAGACTCCATCAAAAAACTAACAGACTTAATAAATGAATTCGGCAATGTAGCAGGATACAAAATTAACGCCAAGAAATCTATGGCATTTCTATACACCAACAGTGAACTTACAGAAAGAGAGACTAAAAAAGCAATCCCATTTTCCATCACACCAAAAAAATTAAGATACTTAGGAATAAACCTAACCAAGGACGTAAAAGACCTATATGCGGAAAACTACAGGACACTGAAAAAAGAGATAGAGGAAGATGTAAACAGATGGAAGAACATACCATGTTCATGGATTGGTAGAATCAACATCATCAAAATGTCCATACTACCCAAAGCAATCTATAGATTCAATGCACTCCCCATTAAAATACCAACAGCATATTTCACAGACCTAGAAAGAACTCTCCAAAAATTCATCTGGAATAAAAAAAGACCCCAAATAGCCACAGCAATCCTGAGAAAGAAGAATAAAGTAGGAGGGATCTCAATACCAGATTTCAAGCTGTATTACAAAGCCACTGTCCTCAAAACAGCCTGGTACTGGCACAAGAACAGACATATAGATCAATGGAATAGAATAGAGAATCCAGATATCGACCCAAACCAATATGCGCAATTAATATTTGACAAAGGAGGCATGAGCATACAATGGAGTCAAGACAGTCTCTTCAATAAATGGTGTTGGGAAAATTGGACAGATACATGCAAAAAAATGAAACTAGATCACCAACTTACACCATACACAAAAATAAACTCAAAATGGATACAGGACTTAAATATAAGACGGGAAACCATAAAAATACTAGAGGAATCCACAGGCAGCAAAATCTCAGACATATGCCAAAAGAACTTTTTCAGTGATACTGCCCCTAGGGCAATGGAAGCCAAAGAGAAAATAAACAAATGGGACTACATCAAAATAAGAAGCTTTTGCACAGCAAAAGAAACCATCAACAAAACAACAAGAAACCCCACTGTATGGGAGAACATATTTGCAAATGTTATCACTGATAAAGGTTTAATTTCCAACATCTACAGGCAGCTTATACAACTTAATAAAAGGAAAATAAATGATCCAATAAAAAAATGGGCAACGGACCTAAATAGAATCTTTTCGAAAGAAGACAGAAGGAAGGCCAAGAGACACATGAAAACATGCTCTAAGTCACTAATCATCAGAGAGATGCAAATCAAAACGACAATGCGATACCATCTCACACCTGTCAGAATGGCTATCATCAACAAATCAACAAACGACAAGTGTTGGCGAGGATGCAGAGAAAAAGGAACCCTCGTGCACTGCTGGTGGGAATGCAGACTGGTGCAGCCACTGTGGAGAACAGTATGGAGTTTCCTCAAAAAACTGAAAATGGAACTCCCATTTGACCCAGTAATCCCACTCCTAGGAATATATCCTAAGAAACCAGAAACACCAATCAGAAAGGATATATGCACCCCTATGTTCATAGCAGCACAATTTACAATAGCTAAGATTTGGAAACAGCCTAGGTGCCCGTCAGCAGATGACTGGATCAGAAAACTATGGTACATCTACACAATGGAATACTATGCTGCCATAAAAAAGAAGGAATTACTATCATTTGTAGACACCTGGATGGAATTAGAGAACATTATGCTAAGTGAAATAAGCCAGTCAATGAAAGAAAAATACCACATGATCTCACTCATTTAGGGATAATGAAAAACATTATAAACTGATGAACAAAAAGATAGTTACAGAGGCAGTAAAGCATCAAACAGACTGTCTAATTACAGCGGTAAGGTTAGGGAGAGGTGGGGGAAATAAGAGATCAACTGAAGGACTTGTATGCATGCATATAAGAGTAACCAACGGATGCAAAACATTGGGGGGTGAGGGCATGTATGGGAGTGGGGTGAGGGGGGGGAGGGCAATGGTAAGATATGTACACATATAATACCTTAATAAAAATTTGAAAAAAAAAAAAAGAATCTAGCCTCCAACTGAGGTACATGCCCTTGACTGGACTCTAACCCTTCAGTCCCAAGGCCAACGCTCTATCCACTGAGCCAAATCGGGTAGTGCTCAATAAAAAAAATTTTTAAGGAAGGCGGGGTTTGGTATCAGACTGATGTGGATTTAATTCCTGCTTTTTGTGGCTTGTCATCACTGACAATGGAACTTAACAAGTTCATGGCTCTCAGCATCAGTTTCCTCATCTAAAAAACTGAGCAACATTGACCTCCCAGGTATAGTGTAAACATTCTTCTGTGAATATTCAATAGTAAGAGCAAACACTTATGAAATATTGTTATGTATCAGGCTTCATTATATATAAATACTTTATATAAATTATTTAATTTTCCAAACAACTTTAGGAGGTATGGAATTATATTATCCCCATTTTACAGATTAGGAATATGAAGTGTGAAAGATTACATAACTCATTCCAGTTCACACAATTAATAAGCGGTGGAGCTTTGCTTTCAGCACAAGTAGTCTGCTCCAAACCACTATATTGTAATACCATTATTAAATCAGTTAATAAATCAGGGGCCTTCCAACCACCTTAACTCCAATTCATCTCATTAAACTATGGACCCTATCTACTTTTAATGAAAGAGAAAAAATGATCACTTACCAACTTACAGTAACAAAAACTATACTGGCAGAATTTATTTATTGCTATCGATCTTAATTCAACAATAAAGCCAGGGAATGGTTATTACACCAACTAGTCCTTCAAGATGTTAAATATGTTAAACATATTCCAGCTCACTAAAAGACTATATGATTAAGAGTCATTCTAAGAAAACCCCAAGGTAATCTTAACCCTAAGTAAGGCTGGCTAATTCTTCAGTTTTATGGCCAATTAAAAGGCTATAGATGCACATTCAAAATCACAATAAAACCAAAAAGTACATACAAGTTAACATGTAAGCAACAAACTATTGCTTATAAAAACAAATAATGTAAAGCTTCATATCAGCTCATGGTTCTAGAATCTGTGGAACTTTGTGGAGAGCTCTGATTTCATAGTATTTCAGAGTTCTTGGGGCCAGGAAAATACTATGAGGTAGAAGCCCCGATGGTCATCTCCTCCCTTCTCCTCACCTTCCCAACAAATAATCCCATGACAACATTACTTGGATTCTGACTTTACACATGATAAGTCTTTGGAGACAACAAAGCCCCACTCTAACAGAAGACCTGTGAAACAGACAACTTGAATGAATACTCCCTCACAATCCATGTCCTTCCTGATTATTTTGAGAAAACACACTTAACAAGGGCAGTATAAGGCTATGCTTTGTTAATCCTTAGTAAATAACTGATACCTATTAAAATATCAAACCTTAGTTTGCTACATTTCATCAGCAAATAAATTACCTAGAGCTCTCATTTCTATCCTAGTGTGGAATGCTTTTAACTACACCATCTCCTCCAACTCATAGCTCTTGATGCTATATACCAAAACACCCACCACCCCTTTAATGGCATTACAACGGAAATAGTCATCACCCTTGATCATTTTAAATTGCATTATGGCAAAGGGAGCTATGCATTTTATCATCCTTCTCCCTTAGCTCTGTCCCCACAATATTACCTAAGTCCACACCACAGGACCAGGTGGCATCACGTGGTATAGACACTTTCATGCTTTATCATAGAGGCTTCATTGTACCACTCAACCATTACATTTCCCAAGAAAATGCTCAATGCTGCGACTCACAGGCACGAACATACATTTTTACCACTTAACTGGAGCTAAAAATGGACTTTGTAGATTATGGCTAGGAAAGGTTTACATTTTTCAGACAAACCAAAATTAGAGGATCATTTTGGTATGCAAGAGACATATACCAAATAAAGCAATCAATTTAACACTAAAGCCTTTATCAGGGAGGGCATAGTTCACAACCATCTTTCCTTGTACAGCCTTTTCCCAGAGTTTAAAGCTTCGTTAGACTGCTACACTGCATTATCCCAGCAACTGCCAGAGCACCAAAATGAGGCGAATAGATGACAGGGAGCAGTCTGTACTTAATATCCCTAATTTGTAAATGATGAGACAGAAATAGCAATAACTGGTTTCTAAGCCAACAAAAGAGAAATAAATGGTGAAAATCTTGCTGATTGGAAAAAGTCCTTTCCCATTAGCAGCAGGCATGAACTGCTCTGTAATGTGCATGCGCTTTTTCGGGGAGCCCTGGGGAAGCCGTGACTGAGCAAACACAGGACAGAGGCATCACTGGCCTTCTGTAGCAAGCTCACTCCCTCTCTTCAGGAGCCTCTTTCTTATTCCATGCCAACCACTAGATTCAAAGTCCAACCTGAAGAGCCAATTAATAATCAAACTATCTACAGAAGTATAGTAAATCGATAGATATGGTCCCTCTGAAAAGAGTAAAATTTGCTACTCTGATCATATTTTCTGACATATGACTTTAAAGCTTTTTCCTTAATAGGTAAAATATAAATAACATAGAAATGAGTGAGCAAACACATTTCTAGTCTCTAACATTTCTAGGTTAAGAAGGTGAGAAAAGTATGTATTTCCCAATCCCACCAATGTTCTAGCCACTTTCCCCAAAGGTAATGAATATAAATCATAGGGTTGGAAAACTGCCTGCTGGCATCCACAAAAAAGGTTTCCAAGCATCAAAATTTCTCCTAAACTGGTTGAAACTATTTCTCCATACCAAACTCCCACCCTCAAAAAAAAAAAAAAAAAAACAACTTCCTTTCTTGTGTAGTGGTTTTCTGTCCAGTGAGTTAATCAACTCTTGTATCCTCATAAATGATTATACAAGAGAATTTAAATGTAATTTTTTTAAAAGATAAAATCTAAGCAAACCAAAATAAATCATAGTTCAATGACTTGTTAAAAACAAAAGTCTCATTGAGCCCTGGCTGGGTGGCTCAGCTGGTTAGAGCATTGTCCCAATATGCTAAATTATGGGTTCAAACCCCAGACACATATAAGAAGCAACCAATGATTGCATAAACAAAGTGGAACAACAAAATGATCTATATGTATAAAAGCCTAAGTGACCACTCAACCAGTAGACTGGTTGCTATGACACACACTGACCACCAGGGGCAGACGCACAATGTAGGATCAGCCCCTGGTGGTCAGTGCACTCCCACGGCCAACCTCCTGCGGTCCCTCCCTCCCTACTGGCCAACCTCCACAGCCCCTCCCCCTGGCCGGCTGGCCAACTTCCCATGGCCATCCCCCGCCCCCTGCTGGCCAGCCCCGATCAGGACTGGGCAAGATGCTCTGATGGGCCCCAACTGCCGGCCAGGCCAAGGGACCCCTCCCGTGCACGATTTCATGCACCAGGCCTCTAGTATATTTATATTTTGTTTCTCTCTCTCAAATCAATTTTTTTAAAATGGGGAGGAAAGCACAAAGCTTTCATTGAATATGACCAGTAAAGCTGTTATCTTTGTCCTCAGAGAGTCAATATTTCAAGAGTTATGAAAGGACATTATTCAAAAGAGAACAGCTACCTCATAGGTCCATAAATACCTGTTAGATCCAGGCCAGCATCTGGTCAACAAGTGGCAGGCATTTAGTTTTACTCTTCAGAAATTTAAATTTTACAAGATCAGATCTTTCACATTTTAGGAACAACCCATGATTAGATGGGGAAAGTGGGGGGAAAGTGGAGGGGGAAAGTGTTTCTTTTCTAGAACAAATGTAGTATTTACGGAAATCCAAAACCTGATATACAGTCATCTTCTAAATTATAAGTACCTACCTTAAATCTACTCATTCCCTAATATCATCAGGTAGCACACTACCTGTTGCTCTTTCACTACTTACCCTGTATCTCATGGCTACTGTTGAAGGGCAACTAAGCTGCTCTGGGCCACAGGGTCACCAAATTGTCTGACCTAGAGTTTCTTTGTGGACTTGAGCACACTTGCTTGCAAGTCATGGTTCAGATGCCATTAGTACTCCTTATATGTTTATTATCTTGAACACCTCATACTCTCTCTAAACCACTGATTCTCAAGGTAGGGAGCAAAGGGGAAGGAGATGTGAAGTTCAAGGAAATGTTTATAAATGGATAAGAGCAACTTTCCAAAATACTATGCCCTGGCTGGTTTAGCTCAGTGGATAGAGCATTTGCCTGCAGACAGAAGGGTCCCAGGTTTGATTCCGGTCAAGGGCACATGCCTGGGTTGTGGGCTCAATCCCCTGTGGGGGGAGTGCAGGAGGCAGCCGATCCATGATTCTCTCATCATTGATGTTTCTATATCTCTCTCCATCTCCTTTCCTCTCTGAAATAAACAAAAATATATTTAAAAAAAAATACTAAACATCCCTCAGCCAAGAATCTGATAAATCCTTCTTAGTGGGGCATCATCTCAACCACCCCTTGAAAATCACAATGTGTCCAGAGAAAAAGATGGTAATGATGGGAGAGTCCTTGAAAATACAAAATCAGAAAACTGTGAATAGCTCCTGGGTAATTTCCATCTCCCTCCTCCTTTATTCTCATCCTTCATCTGCTCCGACAATAGGATTTACTTGGGGTACAACACTCCCACAGTTGTGCTAAGATTGAGGTAAGTATATATTTGGCCTTCATTTTCACTGTCTTGCAGCTATTATAGACAAACCACATACACATCTATGTGCCTCCCCTCACAAAATCTCCATGTTCTTAGTGTAATATTTTGTGTTTACAAAGTTACTTAGGATGAAAACGTAGTCATAGATTCTGGAGTCCCAGCTTGAGTGTAAAAGCCATTATCTATCTCTAGGAGTCAGATATATTTAGAAAAATCTGGGTTGAAGTCACCTGGGATCTGTTTGTGAAAGGGACTCAGAAGTCTCCAGAGAAAGCACTTACTCTAAAGGGAGAGAAAATCGGGCAAACAACTTTGCCCCAGTCTCCATCGCCTGACTCTGAGGGAAATGTGATTCTGAGCTCCCCCTGGAGTCAGTCACTAAGATTTCTTGTCCCTGCCACCACTGCATGGATTCCTCTCAGTCATAAGGAAAAAGGAGAATTCAAAAAAATTTGAAAGAGGTTATTTTTCACTAAAAACCTCTGTAAGACATTAGGGCAAGATGGTATCTACTTTGCATATCATACAACATAGTTCTCACACACCAGGAATATCACATATTATAGTGTGATAGTATGGTTCGTTATGGTACCTTGATGCTGAGTGCATGATTAAGTGCAGTTTACAGCAGCACCCCTTAGTCATTTGGGGAGCACCCCAAAATAGCACCTCGGTCATAAATACTAGTATCTTTAAGATGGACACACACACGGCCACACAGGGCACACAGACCTCAGGAGATGACCTGCCTCACTGCCTCTGAGTCCACTGTGAGTACCTATGACCTATCCTCCAGCCACAACCAGAGCCTCCCAGAAACAGTGGAGTAATCATAACAGAAATAATAGCATATGGGTTTGAGAGGACAGAAAGATCCTCAATTTTAGTTGAGGGTAAACATACTTAGAAAAGTTTCCCTGGAATGTATTTTTATTATAATGTTTTTCAATCTCCAGGCAAATGCCACATATAATTTCCACTTAAACATCTTCAGGAGTATTGAAATTAAATCACTTGATGGCAAGGTCTCAATCTGCCATAACCTCAATCTACCGAACTTTTCATTAGTAGAAAATAAAACATTTACACCTTTATTTTTCCTGTTCTCCTCATTCATTCTCTCTTAACCATATAAACATATAGTTAATATACCGAGTATATTAGCAGTGCACTGAAGAATTCCCGAGATGTCCTCGATTTCCTCTTTGCTGGAATGGTCCGCATAGGAGCATCTGTTAGAGATATTGTGGAAATTCTTTTCTGCATCCCTATAACTAAGAAGAAAACAAAATCAGCATATGGAGAAAAATGTCAAAGCATCTGTGAATGCACTCATATACATACACACCAATGCACGTGGTCTATGCTCTCAGCATAATCACATTTTAAAATAACTGAACCTTTAAGACATAATTTATGACATTACCCACCATTAACATCAGCATTAGTAGAGTGGACCTAGAACTGAAGACAATCATTAATAAGGAAGCTATGTTTGGAAAAAAATAATAAATGAGGAAAACCAGAAGGTAGATTAGCTTTATGTAACTAATGTTTCCTTATGTGAGTGTTTCATAGCTGCTGGTAATCGTTTCTATACAGAACTTGCCTAGAAAAAGAATTAACACCACTAATTTGGTGCATTGGCACCAACTGTGTTGAAAGCAAATACGTCTTAACCTCTATCACAGACAGTCAGGAAGACAGCGTGGTGCTTGGATAATAAGCAAACAAATTGGAGGCTGACAGAATTTCACTCATGGTCTCACCATTTTCTTTTTGGATTAACAAAATCAATATGTAATATTATATTAGTTTCAGGTATACAACAGGGTTATGCAACATTAATATACATAACAAAGTGGTCATCAGGCTACGTCCAGCAACCATCTGTCATCATCCAAGGTTGTTTCGATATTATTGACTAGATTCCCTATGCTGCACATTGCAGCCCTGTGACTTATTTTATAACTGAAACTGTGTATGTCTTGTGCCCCTTCACAGTTTTTTACCATTTTCTATCTGTGAGATTGGGGGCGAGTAACCTCATCTCTGTTAGTCTAACTTTCCTCCCTCATAAAATGGAGATGCTTCCTAAGGTTCTTGTGTGGACAGAATGACACAATGCTGTAACCAGATGTTGACTGGAACTTCTCCAACTGCTCTGACTTAGAGCTTAAGGCACCAAAGCTCCCACATTCCAAAAGAAAAGCCAAAAAGACCAGACATCTCCAGAACCTCCGAAATGACTAGAAAGCCACTGCCACTGTCACCCACCACCATCTGACAGAAGCGAAGAGATATGCAAAAATGGAAAGGAAATCCGCAGAAGAGCCATTGGCTTAGGAAGAGAGCTTTGTTATCGTTTTCCCCTCCCCACATGAGGAAAGGAGAGCAGGGGTGGGGTGCTCCCTGTGGAAGCCCAGCTGCTGAGAGAGTTTGGGGCTTGGATGTCTCACTCCTCAATGGACATCTGCTGAGGAATTCTGGACCATCCCTTTGTGCCACACTGAGTAGAGAAAGAAGTTTCTGGAGAGAGTTACAACAGGGAAAAGAAAGAGAGCCAAACTGGGAACAGCCTGTAGTCATGCCTGATGTTCCATCCACTGTTTTCCAGGCCGGGGCAAGAATCCCACTATCAAGACTGAGTGAGGCGTGCAGGCCTCAGGTCCAGGACAGGGGCCTCTGAAGCAAAGCGGGGCCCATCCATGCACCTCACTAGGACATCACAACCAAGAAGGGACTATTGCAACAACCAGTGAGGTTTTCCTGTCCATTCTCACCTGACACCACCCATCGGAAGAGAACGGGACCTAGAAAGGAGTGGCCTGGAGTGTCGGAGTGAATAGCCACATCATATCCCCTCTACACTGCTTTGGGAGTTCCTCAGGCCAAGCCTGGCCCAGGCACAGAGGGATGTAAGAGTGAGATGGGACATGAGATTAAAGATTTCAATTGGTCTGAAGTGGACTTGATACTCCCTGAATGTACTTGGAAAGCAGTGATGTGCCCAAGCGTAATACTGAAGGGGACTCATACTAACATGTTCGACGTGATTGAAGAGAAAAAGTAAAATGCTTTAATGGTTGTATACCTTACTGAGATCTGACTCCAAACAGTTAGGCAAAATGCTTTCTGTAGTTTCTAGAAGGCAGTACTCAGTCAATAAAAGGTGGAAAGGGGAAGATGGGTGTTAAACAGAGACAAAGAAAGTATTATTTTTAAATCAAGTGCCACCATTTTCAAATATTTTTGTCACAGCCCCGATTTATTCATCTGTACAATGATTCTATGAAATAGGTAGTTAGGACTAAATAAAATAACAGATGTAAAGTGCCCCATGTATTGCCTCACACGCAGGGAGCAATCAATAGATATTAGCTTTCATCTAACTTCTTGTTTTTATTCCATAAGATAGTTATTTTTTGTAAATACATAAAAACACTAGATCATGTTTTAGATTAAAAAAATCTACAACCACAAAATCTGACCATGAAAAGATAAGTAATACCATTGAAGTTTGTTTCCAGAATAATCAGAGTTCACCCACTCCTAATTTTACTTCTAATGTTCTATTGAAATTATTCTAGCTTAATCCCCATCCAATTGTCAAAAGAAAAAGAGAACAGAAGGTTGGCTGTATAAAACAAACACAGGGCCCACAGTGATGATTGGAGTAATAGAATTTAATTTTAGATGACTATAGGAAATGGCATTCCAAGCCAATATGAGGTTGGCAGCCGTCCTACCCAGGGTATTAGCACAACGATGCTAATTCTGGCAAAAAAAAAAAAAAAAAAAAGAGAAAGTTAATGGCATCATTCTAAATATATATTTCTTTATACTTTCATGTTAAAATATATAATAAATGAACATAAAAACTCAAAAAGATTATCATGTTTTTCAATCATAGTGTTAAAGAAATCTCTGCTTTGTCTACACTGTCATAGTAACCCACTTTTGTGAGCTACAGACCAGTAGGAATAATGCAGTATAAACATGAGTGACAGTAGTTGGGTTAGGCACTCCAGAGGCAGAAATTTAGGTTAAAAAAAAAAATCCAAACTCTGAAAGAAGAAAGTGGTAACTAGAACATGAGGGGGCCATGCTTATGTTTAGCTCCTGATTTCAAACTTTAAAGGCTCCAGGAGGACAGGGAAAGGAGGTAGCAGGAGGGCCAGGGAAAGACAATCAATGAAAATTGAGGTGCATAGGAGTCAGGTACTAATGGCGGTAATAATTCAACAAATGTATTGATTATCTTTGTGTACCAGGCACTGTACTACTTTATATGATTATATGACTTAATACATTATTATCATTAATATTTTATTCAAACTTTACCCCTACCCTGTAATTATTACCCTTTTAAAAATAAGAAAAGCGAGGCTCAGAGTGGTTAAGTCCAGGATCAAAGGTAGAATCTGACTTTTAAGTCTAATGTATCTGGTATGTCTGCTTCCAAAGCACATTTTCTCAGTGCCTGCTCTATACTACACAACAAGGATGCACAGAGAGAAGGAAGGGCAGAAGACAGCATCAAGAATGACATCAGACACAAATGTCATCGTAAAGCAGATTTTCCTCCATCCTGACTTCCTTTTTGTTCCCAGGGGAACCTGGTATCTCCTACTTACCCCTTTTTTTTCTCAGTATTCTTTCCACCCAACACTGCCCCAAAACCTAGTCCATTCCCTAGAGCAGCCATGGGCAAACTATGGCCCGTGGGCCGGATCTGGCTGTTCTATCCGGTTCTCTTGCTCTCCCCTCCGCTCCTTTACTTTGAATTTGTATTAGTTCACACAAACACTCCATCCATGCTTTTGTTCCGGCCCTCCGGTCCAGTTTAAGAACCCATTGTGGCCCTCGAGTCAAAAAGTTTGCCCACCCCTGCTAGAGGCTTGAGTTAAAGCAGCACAAGCATGTACACTCAGTGCTCCCTTTTCTCAATCCAGGTTGAGGGAGGAGAAGACAACTATGCTACACAAGCAAGAAGCTATCCAAGTGAGCATGCTTGTGTAGAATTCATACAGTAATCAAAAGGTACCATAAAATCAATCTGACACACAGTGGCAGAACATTAAGCGTTAATGGAAAACTATGCAAGTAAATCAATGTAATCTATAGTAATAAAAGTGAAATATGTTTATTAGACCAGCCAGCCAAATGACCTTCCAGATGTCATTCTGGATGTCCTTCCAGACGAAGCTGTGGCAGCGGGGGATCAAGGCAGAGGTGGTTAGGGGCAATCAGGCAGGCAGGCGAGTGGTTAGGGGTGATCAGGAAGGCAGGCAGAGTGGTTAGAGGCAATCAGGCAGGCAGGCAGAGTGGTTAGGGGCAATCAGGCAGGCAGGCAGAGGTAGTAGGGGTGATCAGGCAGGCAGGCAAGCAGTTAGGGGCGATCAGGCAGGCAGGCAGAGTGGTTAGGGGCAATCAGGCAGGCAGGCAGGCGAGCAGTTAGGATCCAGCAGTCCTGGATTGCAAGAGGGTGCAGGCCAGGCTGAGGGACTCTCTTCCTGACCCCCTGTGCACGAATTTTGTGCACTGGACCTCTAGTTTAAATATAAAGAAAAGGGTCCTGAGTACTAGCACTATAATGAATTAGAATTCTATTGGGCCCCGGAGATTATTCCCACCCCTCATTTTACACCCCCTTCCCAAGCATAATTCACTCTTTTATCCATTATATACAAATCTGTGTATATATCCCTAGGGTGCAACTTATTCATTTATTCACACTTCCTCACTGTCCCCCCCCCCAAAAAAAATTGTTAGTCCCTGCTATGTACCAAGCATTTAAAAAGGTACAGAAAAATAAAAATAAGATAAATAACCAAATAATAAAATAAGTGAGATCATATAAGCTAATGATAAGCACTATGAAAAGGAATAATGAAGAGTAAAACAATAAAGAATGATCAGAGTTGGAGGCTGAGGTAGGGGATGGAGGGCCACTTTAGATTGGGTGGTCAGGGAAGGTCCTTCGGAAGATATTATATTTAAACAGACACCTAAATGTATAAAAAGAATAATCTACAAACATCTGGGAACAAAGCATTACAGGAAAATGAAACAATGCATGCAAAGGCCTGGAGGTTGAGCAAGCTTGGTATAGTTGAGATAACAACAGGTGGCTGGAATGCTGGAGTGGAGTGAAATAGGGGGAGTGGAAGGGGATGAAATCAGAGAGGTACACAGAGGACAGGTCACAGGAAGAATTCAGATTTTATCCAATCACAGTCAGTCTTGATATGGTTCAAAGCCGGGATTTCAAAGTGTGATCCCTGGACCTGCAGCATCAGCATAATCTGGGAACTTAGACATGCCAACTCCTTTGGTTGAGTTATAATAAATAAGACCTCCATATTAGTATCTCACCTAAAAAATATATGAATTGATGCTGTGAATACAATAAAAACAAGGCAATGTGACAAAAACAAAGTAGGGTGTTTGTATGTGTTTATGTTTTATTCAGACACAAGTGATTAATAAATCTGAATTGTATTTCAAAAAAAAAACTTTAAGAATGCCAATTATTGAGCCTCTCCGAGACAACCTGATCAGGAACTGTGGAGGCGGGGCCCAGCAATCTGAGTTTCAGCAAGTCTGACAGGTGATTCTGATACCCGTTAACACTTGAGAACCACTGGGCTAAAGTTAATGGAATGACCTAATTTTTTAATTATTTGGCTGTGGTGAGAATACAGTGTTAAGGGACAGGAGTAGATACCAAAAAACTAGGTGGGAACCTCTAAGTGAGAGAGGATGGTGACAATGGAGAGGAAGAGATTTATCACATCGCATGAATAAATTATTTTAGTGCTCATTTTCCAACTTGAATGATGTCTATGAATAAATAAATGAACAAGTGAATGGGTAAGTTAAGGAGCAGAACAAACGTTTAAAGATAAAGTTGCTGAGCGGCAGAGAGGCTATCTTACTGCCTAATGAGAAGCTCCATCCTCTACTCCCTCCCAACCCTCCATCTGTGTGATCCTTTGAACAGCTGCTCCCTGCATTCAAGTCTAGGTCTTGGAGACTAAAAATGCCTCTGAGGATGTCTATGGGCTACTGGCATATGAATTCATCAAGAGGCAGAATCATGCAATCCTGGAGCTCTAATAAATAAAGCAGATCCAAGGGCAGAGCTTTAAAGGAGAGGAAAGGGAGGGTGGGAAGGTCAGTGGTTAGAGGCTGGATTAAGAAACTAAGAAGGATTAAGAAACAAGCCTTAGGCAAAGCCCCCTTTCAGGGATTAGGAAAAGCATCTATTCCCCACCCTAACCTCCCTAGGAATATGTAAAATAATACTTGCCAGCACTTGCTACCTGAAATCCCTTTCACTAAAAAGAGAAAAGAAAAATAAAAAACATTCCTTTTCACAGTTAGAGATAAAAAGCCTTCATTTGTATTTTCTTAAAGGGAACACCTTGGTGTGAATACATGTAAATCCAAATGTTAGTGGTAATAGATGCCCTCCTTTCTCAGTACTGAAAAGAGAAAGGAAGCGGAAAGAAGAAGTCTAAAAGGCAAAGGAGGGCTTTGGACATGGAAGCCACGACTGAAGGAGAAAGTCAAGAAAAGCAAATATAACACTATTCTGCCAACTCGTCCTTTTTGTCTTCATCGGCATGAGTACAAATACAGGCAGTGAGCAAAGGTACTTCAAGTCCTCAGAAGGCAGCCAACACCCAATAAGAAGTATGCTAACAGGTCTATTTGGAACCAGTCAGACTTCAGGACACCTTTTTATATTGGAGTCACATTCCCTGTCTGTTTTCATTATACTGTGTCTGCATTAAACAGAACTAGAAAGGACCATTTAGGCAACGAACAAAGAACCACCACAGGCTATTTCTACACAGATGGAGAGAAAGGAGAGTTGAGGCAGTAACTTACATAAAAGACAACTCCATCTTAAAAACAAAATATAAATTTTTGGCTGATTATGGTAAGATAGTCTAGTTATCTATTTGATCAAATTTACAAGATTCCCATTCCAATTTGCCTAGAAGACATAATTTAGTTCATAAATGGGACTATTTCATCAGTTATTATTGGATTTCACATTAGAAAGGGTATCATAAAATATTAATAATGATGATGATAATAAACCTAAGAGCAAATATGTAGTACTTACCATATACCAGGAACTGATCTAAGAATATTGGCAAATTTAATCCAACACCATACTTAGAAAGCAGCATATCCAATGAGAGTAATTAAGTTTTATTTAGAATGTGTGGAGAGAGATTAATTTGACATTCTTACATTCTTTATCTCCATTAGGTTAAACCATTTAAAATCCCTAATGGCCTCAAACTAAAAGCCATCATGTGAGTTTAAATAATGTGTTTTTCCTAGCGAGGCACTCTTGAGGATTGATATGACAAAGTTTCAAAGCAATTCCCTTTGAAATGACAACATAATCATCACGCACTTCAAGTACATGGCATCGTAATAGGTACTGTTATATTTCTACTAAGTTTTCTTCCCTTTTGTTTTATAAAAAAAAATTTATATAACACCTTAATAGAAAAAAATATATATCCTTGAGACCCATGGCAATGACTAGTAACCATAAATGTTCAATGATTCCAAAAGCATGTCAAGAGGTATCAGGATTTGAATCTAAATTCCTCAAAAGTTCTTAAAAACTTACAAAGAAAAATCATGGTAGCACATAAAGAATATTAACAAGCCCTAACTGGTTTGGCTCAGTGGATAGAGCGTCGGCCTGCGGACTAAAGGGTCCCAGGTTCGATTCCGGTCAAGGGCATGTACCTGGGTTGCGGGCACATCCCCAGTAGGGGGCGTGCAGGAGGCAGCTGATCGATGTCTCTCTCATCGATGTTTCTAACTTTCTATCCCTCTCTCTTCCTCTCTGTAAAAAATCAATAAAATATATTTTTTTAAAAAAAGAATATTAACAAGGTGAATTAAAAATATGCCTTCCTCAACGGCATATTTCACAGACCTAGAATGAACTCTCCAAAAATGCATCTGGAATTAAAAAAGACCCCGAATAGCTGCAGCAATCCTGAGAAAGAAGAACAAAGTAGGTGGGATCTCAATACCATATATCAAGCTATATTACAAAGCCACTGTTTTCAAAACAGCCTGGTACTGGCACAAGAAGAGACATATAGATCAATGGAATAGAATAGAGAACCCAGAAATCGACCCAAACCACTATGCTCAATTAATATTTGACAAAGGAGGCATGAACATAAAATGGAGTTAAGACAGTCTCTTCAATAAATGGTGTTGGGAAAATTGGACAGATACATACAAAAAAATGAAACTAGACCACCAACTTACACCATACATAAAAATAAACTCAAAATGGATAAAGGACTTAAACATAAGACGGGAAACCATAAAAATATTAGAGGAATCCACAAGCAGCAAAATCTCAGACATATGCCAAAGGAACTTCTTCACTGATACTGCTCCTAGGGCAATGGAAAATAAAGAGAAAATAAACAAATGGAACTACATCAAAATAAAAAGCTTTTGCACAGCAAAAGAAGCCATAAACAAAACAACAAGAAAGCCCACTGCATGAGAGAACATATTTGCCAATGTTATCACTGATAAGGGTTTAATCTCCAACATTTACAGGGAACTCATACAACTCAACGAAAGGAAGATAAACAATCCAATCAAGAAATGGGCAACGGACCTAAATAGAAACTTTTCGAAAGAAGACAGAAGGAAGGCTAAGAGACAAATGAAAACATGCTCAAAGTCACTAATTATCCGAGAGATGCAAATCAAAACGACAATGCCCTACCATCTTACACCTGTCAGAATGGCTATCATCAACAAATCAATAAATGACAAATGTTGGCGAGGATGCAGAGAAAAAGGAACACTAGTGCACTGCTGGTGGGAATGCAGACTGGTGCAGCCACTGTGGAGAACAGTATGGAGTTTCCTCAAAAAACTGAAAATGGAACTCCCATTTGACCCAGTAATCCCACTTATAGGAATATATCCCAAGAAGCTAGAAACATCAATCAGAAAGGATATATGCACCCCTATGTTCATAGCAGCACAATTAACCATAGCTAAGATTTGGAAACAGCATAAGTGCCCATCAGCAGATGAGTGGATTAAAAAACTGTGGTACATCTACACAATGGAATACTATGCTGCGCTAAAAAAGAAGGAATTCTTACCATTTGCAACAACATGGATGGAACTGGAGAGCATTATGCTAAGCGAAATAAGCCAGTCAGAGAAAGATAAGTATCACATGATCTCACTCATTTGTGGAATATAATGAACAACATAAACTGATGAACAAAAACAGTTCCAGAGACAGAGAAACATCGATCAGACCATCAAACCTCGGAGGGAAGGTAGAGGAGGGTGGGGATAAGGGGGAGAGATCAACCAAATGACTTGTATGCATGCATATGGGCCTAACCAATGGACACAGACAACAGGGGGGTGAGGGTATGAGTGGAGGGGATGCGGGGGTAATGGGGGAAGAAGGACACATATGTAACACCTTAATCAATAAAGAAATTTTAAAAAAAAAGAATGAGTGACAGAGAGAGGTAAAAAATATATATATGCCTTCCTAATGCCAATGAATTTAATTTAAATAGCTAGATTGCATCGGAAAGTAAATCTAGGATTTTGTATTTGCCAATTGCTTTCTGCAACAGCCAATCAAAGGTCATACGAGGAGTCTAAACAAAATAAATTGATGAACAAAATGGATCCAGAGACATAGAAGCATGGAATAGATTGAGGAGGGGCGGTGATTAACCAAAGAACTTATATGCATATATGTATAACCCATGGACACAAACAAGAGTGTGGTGAAGGCCTGGGAGTGGAGGGCAGGGTGAAGGAAGTTAATGGGGGGGAAAGGGGGACATTTGTAATATGTTCAACAATAAAGATAAAATTTTTTCAAAGAGGGGGGAAAAGAGGAAGGGGAAAAGGTATACCTTTCATTCATTTGGAGCTTTCTATTTACAAAATACTTTCATTGAAATTATCTCATATAATAATGACATCTAATCCTTGCTTTAGTTATTATTATCATAGCCCTCTACAAAAGAGATAGTTACTTAAAAGTTCTATGCATCCCTGAAATGTTTTTTGACCTCAAGTCTTACTTTACACCATATCACAATGATGTCAACAAATGGGGCATAAAAAAGAAAAATGTGGCATGTGACTCTAGCTAAAATAAAACCTCTCACTGAACTGTATTAAACTTGTAATGATTTTGAGTAAACTTTACTGAAGGATTAAAGAATCTCAATTGGTACCATTAAATCTTAGCACATTACTAAGGCAAAATTATGAGATGAAATGAAATGGATGAAAATGAGATAAAAACAAAAAAAAAAGAAGAAAAAAGCACAAGAAGAAAAAATAAAAAGTAATACCAAAGGGAATTTTACTTAAAAGGATTAAACACAAATAAGCCTAAGGCAGTCATTCCAGGGTCCCCGCATGAACCACCCTCCACGCTGAGAGCACACCCCTATGAAATAAGGCTGACCTGATGGCAGAAAAGTACATGCTCAATGGCTATGTTTGAGTAATTATCTTTAATTTGCCCCAGTAATGACCAACATCCATTTTTACTTACCCAATAACTTGGTGCTCATAATACTGCAATGTCCTCTTGAGAGTTTGCTGAATCGTCTGAGGCTACAGAATAATAATAATAATAATAATAAATTATCAGCAAATCAGTGCCATTCCCATTCTGAGCATCATAGGCAAATATGTAGCTTCTGATTTATCTCATAAGAGGTTTTTCTTTATAATATTAACTCATGATGCCTTTTGCCATGTATTTTCCCCATAGGAACTAATATGAGGCACTCAGTAATTACCCAGAATTTCCCAATTTCAAATACAATAGCATTTCCTGGCCATATTTTTCCCAATTATTTTGTACCAGCTATTAAGATCAATAAAACACTCATTGGCTGCCTATAATAAACCTAGCCCCAGGGGCAGTGGGAGGGGATGTACTGAAGATTCATGGGTCATGCACAGGGCAAGCCTGACTTCCTTACCATCCAAGAGATTCCAAGCAAGGGTTTTGGAGCCTCCTAGAGGGACCACAAGTGCTCAGGGTAAGAAATGGGGTCTGAAGCAAATACCTAAACAGCTCATGACCAAATTTTATAACCCTCTCATCTCCATGCCAGCTGAAAATAGAGTTTCTTAAGCCCAGATCAAAAAATGATTCTTAGACTTATTTAGGCAACAGAGCCTAACTTGGAATTTCAGACCCATGGAGCCATAAAAGTGACACTAAGATCCTAGAACATAGATTTTATTAACAAATTAAGATAAAAACCAAATTTTCAGTGTCGAGAGTGTAAATTTTAAAATAATAAAATGTTGTAGTCAATCAAGCAGAAACAAGCTATCAAATGTTTATCAAAATATTGATCCATTATAGCGATGGATGAATTTTAGGGGAATATCATGACTCTGACACAGACTTTTCAAGATGTGAGACAGCAAGGTAGTTAGATGACCTCGTGGACTCCCACTAACTAAACTACAAGAGCCTAAACAAGTCTAAAAGCATAACCTCAGAGAGGACCTAGCACTGTGCTGGTACCTAAGAAGCAGTTCAGAAATATCAACTTATTCCCCATCCCTAATCTTTCAAAGTGGCCATCTCAATAATCCTTAATTCAGAGGAGACTACGAAGGTTGTTGTCAAGGTTCACTTGAACCCCTTCCATGGTCACCTTGTTATGAAAACATCCAGGATAGATATAAATATCTCCCTAACACGCTTCAAAGCATCAACATCCTCCTTCATAGGGAATGGCTGTGTGAAAGCTAGAAAAAAAAAGTGAACTTCAATTAAATCAAGAGCATCCACTGAGATGTTCTACGCTGTCACTTAGGAGAACCCTTACCCTGAGCAAATCAAAGGCCTCACACACGATCTTCACCCCTGCCAAGCCAATTCAGAAATTAATTTTAGGAGGAATCAGACTCTGAGTGTTCAGAGAAAGAGATACAGAGCAACTTCTTTCAACGGCTGTTTTTCATTTACAGTAGGTTAAAAAAGATGAACATGAGGCTTCAGACTGGCACAGATGTTTCTACTCATCGGGACAAAATCAAAGGAGAGTAAATAAAATGTATCTAGGAAAGAAAAATCATTCCTAAACCAAGTAGCAATGGAGTTGCTGAGAAATCTAAGGAGGATGAAGCAGACACAGCAATCCTGGAGCACAGGAAAAGTGTGCTTTAAAAATCCACCCCACAGCCAACCTTCACCAAGTCATTATCAGTCACCGGCTCAGTACCCCTGGGAGCTGGGCCTCTTGCGCTGGTTTGGCAGTTTCTGAGCTAAGATAACTTTTTCTTGGCAACATGCCCTAAATCTGTTAATATCCACAGGGGGATTTATCCTCCCAATAACCTCTGGTCCCAAAACATGGAACAGAAAGCAGGAACGAGAGAGTGCACAGGGCCAGTTAAGACCAGAATGACCTCATTTTTACTAAAGGACATTTTTTTGTCCCAGTACCAGGAATTTCCCAGGTTTTAAAAAGCGCATGTTTGTGAAAGGAGTTAAGCCTTTTAAAGAGCTGACTTTTTTTCTTATGTGAAGCAATTACTTTTTACTCCCCAGCAGGAGTTAAACTTATAGTTCCCAAATATATTAAAAGGAAAATGTTCTCTGAGCACACTGAACGAAGCTTCAACTTGCTAGAGCATTTATGTACTTCCTGTTGCTTGCCAGGCCAGTGGACACATTCTGATGGTCTAAGCTGCAAGCATGGAGGCCGACTGAAGAGTAGCCCCTGATCTTCAGCAAGCCAAGGATGACTTCAACACAAACCTGATTCCTCCCAGTGTCTAATCTCGGAGGATTCACTGGAATCTTCTCCAGAATTTGCCTGATTGCTCAACCCATGGCTTTATCAGTGAGAGACAGACATCCTCACATAATCTCAGGGTCTCTCTGATCTAAATAAAAAAGCATGAAGTGAAGACCCACATGTGGGCCTTCCATAGGCTGACTTCTGCCTTGACAGTCATAGGGTCCATTTATTAAGAGTCTATGTATGTTTGGCTCAGTGGATAGAGTGTCAGCCTGTGGACCGAAGGGTCCAAGGTTCGATTCCAGTCAAAGGCACATGGCCAGGTTGCGGGCTCAATCCCCAGTAGGGGGCATGCACGAGGCAGCCGATCAATGATTCTCTCTTATCATTGATGTTTCTATCTTTCTCTCACCCTTCCTTCCTCTCTGAAATAAATAAATATGTATTTTTTTAAAAGAGTTTATGTATGCCAGTGATGCAAATCAGTGTAGCTTAATGGGAAAAGCAAGGGCTATGAAAATCTACAGACCTTCTATTCTTTTCCTTAAGAATGCAACTCCACACCTGTCCTCTATTCCACAGTTCCATCCAACTTTCTAAAGGGTGAGATTCTGTTTTTCTCATCTGTACCTTTCCTTTTCTTCAAAGGGGAGTTTAGAAAGATGATTTTGAAAAGAGAATTTAGGGTCAAATTGAGTTCAAAATCCAGCTCTGTGACTCAATAGCTAGGGCAATTTATTTAAGCTCTCTGAAATATGATTTTTTTATGTATACATTATTTGTATGGGAATTAATTGAAATACTTAAAGCAAAGTCTCTGGTGCACAGTAGGTACATAATCAATACTGGTTGTCACCATAATCGGCTAGGAAACATGGCTCCTGCTCTGAAAGTCTCATAATCCAATGGAAGGCATGCTCCCCACAGGTGTAATGTTTCAAGATACTCATCACCTAAAAAAACCAACAGACCCACCATTCCTGCAAACAATGAGAAAATGGTGCCAATTCCAATAGACAATGGGAAAAAATAGAAAAGTGGCAGCCAAATTTAAAATATTTTCAGTGAAACTTTTAGATCAGGCTAGAGAGAGGGTGACAAAAGCAGAATTCTCAAAATTAAGATTGAGGATAGACATAAACCCAAGCCTATAAATGGGAAGAACACTGAAGCACCACAGCTAAGATCAGGACCCCAGGCCTTATGCTTTACAACTAATAAGAAACAACTCATGAACCTCCTTCCTGGAACACAAAGAATGTGCAACCAGAGAGCAATGTGACCTCATAATTTAAGGCCATGTGCTAGAAGAGCAGAGAAACAAGAGTGGGAGACAAAAGCCATTGTTCTTATAAAAAAGAAAAACCCAGCAGACCTGTGACTTTTCTCTGCTTCCCCCAAACTAGGATTTAGATAGTGGCCTCTCACTCAACACAAAACAGCAATGGATAGGAAGACAGTTGGAAAGAGAATGTAGCCATCTGCGTCCTGCACACGTATTGTCTGGGGCTCAAAAAGAAGGAACCCAAAAGCTTCCATCCTGTGGCAACAAGAAGCCATCTCCATTTCCGGTCTCATTAACAGCTTCACACTAGTTGGCCAGCAGTAACTGACCCCCACAGACTAAACGTTATGCTCATGAAAGGTCATGGGATCCAAACAGCCAGCCATGAACAGTCCCAACAGAGCCAGAGAAGTGATCCCTGAGGAGTGGGAGGAAGCAGTTCCCAGCAGCTGGCCCTGCAGCTCAGAGAGCCCTCAGAGGCTCCCACACTGTCAGGCCCTGCTCTGGATATCTGCACCAGATGGTGTGGGGACCCATCGGGCAGGAGGCAGGGAGACAAGATGTGAGCGTGAGTGTGAGTGTGTGTGAGTGTGTGTGTGTGTGTGTGTGTTGTATGCACACAGCATGAAACACAGTTGTCATTGTACTAAGTACACGTTCATCAAAATTTTACAGACATGAAGAAGGTGAGGCTCCTACTGGTTAAGTAAATACCCCAAGATCACACAACTAGTAAGTGAATAAGTAACTGCAAATCTGAACCGGCTTTAAGTGTGTCTTCTTCCCACTAGATGCATTGAGGGTCCCTGTCACCTTTAATATTCTGTGTCTCCATATTCATTTTTATAAACACAACACTTCATCTTGCCAAAAATAAGCAAACAAAAATCCCACAGGTAATTTAAAAACAAATTGCCCGGCTGTGGTGGCTCAGTGGATTGGGCGTCCTCCCATGAACTAAGAGATCACAGTTCGATTCCCAGTAGGGGAACATGCCCAGGTTATGGGCTCGATCCCCAGTGGGGAGCATGCAGGAGACAGCCAATCAATGATTCTCATCATTGATGTTTCTATCTCTCTCTCCCTCTCCCTTTATCTCTGAAATCAATAAAAATGTATTTTAAAAAATAAGAACAAATTCATTTCTGCTTTATAACATATATTTATAAGCTACAGAATTAATGGAAACAATAGGTGTACCTTTAAAGAAATAGCTATAAATATCCATGTTATTATATTTACTTAAATATGAGAAAATTATATTTCAGTGTCAGAAACTAAGTGGATATATATTTAATTACTAATGCTCTGAGCCAATGGTATTCAATTTCTCTGCACATTAAAGTCACCAGAGGAGCTTATGAAACATACCAATACCTGAGCACCACTCCCAAGTTTTCCAATTCAACTAGTCTGGGGGTCTGGATTGCTTCTCATGTATATCAGTGTTTAGGTACTTTAAACATGATGATCAAGAGCAATACTCCATAAACCATCCCTGAATAAGTCACCCTTAATGAGAGCAGTTTATCCAAACATCAAGAGAAGTAAGCTTCTGCCATGGCAGGGGTATATAATCCTGTACACCAAAAGGTGGCAGTTTCGCTTCCCAATCAGAGCACATACCCAGGTTTCAGGTTTGATCCTGAGTTTGGGGCACATTTGATGTCTCTCTCTCTCTTTCTCTCTCTCCCTCCCTCTCTCTTTCCTCTCTCTAAAATAAAAAAAAAGGAAAGAGAAGTAAGCTTCTGAGAGATGTACACACTTAACTGCTAAATTCAACACAGTTCCATTTATTAACTGTCACTAATGGCTTATAATCAATATGAATTTGTTGATAAACAAATAATTATATTGCTTGTGGTATGTATATAGGATTTTTTAAATGTCCAATTACTTCACTCTGGTGCACTGACGTCAGCATTCCATTTTGTGCTGACGTGTATATAACAGTAGAGTAGCCAGTGTGATTGTTGTACTTAACTTGACAGGGGGTGGTGCTTTATGCCCATCCTATCTAATAAAAGGGTAATATGCAAATTGACCATCATTCCAACACACAATATGGCCACCCCATGTGGTCAAAGATGGCCGCCCCCATGTGGACACAAGATGGCTGCACAAGATGGCCGGCAGGGGAGGGCAGTTGTGGGCAATCAGGCCAGCAGGGGAGAGCAGTTGGGAGGGAGCAGGCCTGAAAGGGAGGGCAGTTGGGAGGGACCAGGCCTGCATGGGAGGGCAGTTGGGGGCAACCAGGCTAGCAGGGGAGAGCAGTTAGGGGTGACTGGGCTAGCAGGGGAGGGCAGTTAGGGGCAACCAGGCCTGCAGGGGAAGGCAGTTGTGGGGGGAACAGGCCTGCAGGGGAGAGCAGTTGGGGGTGACCGGGCTGACAGGGGAGGGCAGTTAGGGGCAACCAGGCCTGCAGGGGAGGGCAGTTGGGGGTGACCAGGCTAGCAGGGGAGGGCAATTAGGGGCAATCGGGCTGGCAGGGGAGCAGTTAGGCATTGATCAGGCTGGCAGAGGAGTGGTTACGGGGTGATCAGGCTGGCAGGCAGGCGAGCGGTTTGGAGCCAGCAGTCCTCGATTGTGAGAGGGATGTCCGATCGGGCCTAAACGGGCAGTTGGACATTCCACAAGGGGTCCCAGATTGAAGAGGGTGCAGGCTGGGCTGAGGGACACATACATGCCCCCCTTCCCCATGCACGAATTTCGTTACATATATTAACTCTTTTGATATTCACATAAACATTATGTGTCTTCCATAAGAAAGCATTTTTTAATATCAGCATAAAAGTACGGAATCACATGGATTCAAATTGGGGTTTTTTTTAGAACACACTTAACGTTCTTTAAACCAAACCTGTAAAACAAAGAGCACATAGGCAAATCATATGACCTTAAGAAAACCGTAGGGTAAATCTTATCTTGTATGTGTATCCACCTTCCCTTTCGCAGCTTCCTCTCTTCCTGTGGCTCACCTCTCTCCCAACCTCTAAGCGGCAAGTGTATTTAAGGTGCATTCTGATAGGTTGAATCCCCGCTGCCACATCTGAACTCCCAAATCATTACTGTATATTCTCTTTCCTCCCCTCAACAAAATTTCAAATCCCCTTAGTACATTGAACTCAGATGACACTCAAGAGCAATCATGCCTCCATTTTCTCAAGCCCTCGATCCTCACTCCTTAGGGTAGATGATGGTGTGAATGAGCTTCTCTACATTATGTAAGATGGTCTGAACCACTGATGGTGGAATTTAGGTAAATAGGCTTTTCTGTGAGAGATAAATTGGAGGGCAAGGAACCCTTCTCATCATCCAAGCCTCAAGATGAAGATCTCCACATTCTCCACCACATAAAAGCATTTTTTATGAGAACATGATATGCCAAATTCCATCATTTAAAGTGATCAAAATTATAATGGTAGACACCCTGTCTTTTCGGCTAGCTCTTAGACACCAATGGATCAAATTACATGATTGGTATTATTAATAAAACTAGTAAAAATGATAAGTCACTTCAAACAACCAGATTAATTGCTTCTGAAAGAGATGTAATTATAATAATCATTAATCTTGCTAAATATCCAGATATAATGTTCATTCATTTCCCAGCCTCTGGACAAAATTACTACATATAAACCAAAAGAAGAAGAAAAAAACAGACTGCAAATTAAATATAGAACTTTGAGTCAGGACCTCTGTATTCCAAACCCAGCTGTGCTATTGACCTTTTTATAAAATTAGCCCAAATCTCTTCACCTGGGAGTAAGGAACATTTTGGGGGGAGGAGGAGGGGGATGCCTCCATTTTCCCATCTGAAAAACACTCATAAGAAGTTTGTATTCTCAGGGTTGTTTTGAAGTAAAGCATTGCAAAGTTCAGCACTGGTACACAGAGGGTCAGAACAGACTGGTAATTAAACCACCTTTCAGGAAACTTGGAAGGCCATTTCAAGGAATGGACACTAGTACTCTGCCAAACAAAACTGGTAGTGTAGTAGGCAGTTAGATGGGCCTGAGACTAGGGAGGATGGGCCAGGTGTGGAGGGTTACCAGGGTGGAGAGCCCCAGGTGCCTAGCAACAGGCAAACTGAAAGCCTTGGCGATGACATCTAGGCCTCAGCTGTGTTTCAGCTCCAGGACCAGAAAAGCAGCAAAACAGGACAGAGGGATGCCATGGCTGATGTCAGAACCAGCTGCACTGACTGATGACCCCCTACCCTGATGCCAACCAATCAATGGAGACCATTACCCTGAGGAGACACACCTGGAAAGCTGATGAATACTCTATTGAGATCCCCTCCCTGAGACCTCAAATAAAAGCCCTCAGGACGGAGGACCCAGCTAGGGCATGCTCTTTCTCTTTCTTTTTCCAGAGCCTTTCCTCCATCTTTCCTCTCTCAAGGCACATATCTCTCACTCTCTCTCCTAAGCTCTAAGCCTTTTTTTTTTTTTTTTTTTTTTTTTTTGCCTCTGTAACTTGTTTCCTAAGCCCATTTCTTCTATGGCTCACTTCTTCTACCTCTGGGACTTTCTAGATAAACCTTCTCTTATAGTTTGAGTCTTGGCTCTGAATTCTTTCTTAGCCAGAACTCAAGTACCAAGATTGCTGAACTGAAGTTAACATCTGGTGCCGTTTTTCTGCCACTATCAATAGTCCAGATAATGAATTATGAAAGGCAAAAATAGTAACTGTGTTACAAGGAAAAAAACAAAAGCTAGAGATGCATTACAATATAGAATTATTCTACCATACTGGTTGAACATCTGCATGATTTCAATCTAATCTCCTCTTTGTGAACATGGGTATACATCTAAGTGACCTCATGAGAGCTTAGGGTGAAGGCTGACATCATGCTAATTGACCCATAAAGGAATTCAAACTGATAACCTTGGTCTTATTAGAAGTATGTTCTATTTAGCAAAGCACAATGGTTATTATTGTAATTATTTATTGTAACTGAATGTACTTAATGTATAATCACTATGGTAACTAAGTATTTCTATACAAAGTATGTGTTTTCTTTCCAAGTATTTTCTTCTTTCTAATTTTATTTTAATGTCTTTCTAAAAACAGCCATTGAATTTGATTTGATATACGATTTAATACCATCAATACTAATTTAAACTGAAAACATGCATTCCTTCAACTGAAATAGATCCAAAGAGTTAATTATTTATTAATCCTTTACCTACCTTCAGGCAAGAGCACACATAAGTCATCCAAGAATACTTGATGTTTTCAGTGAACTCCAGAAAACAATAACACCACTTTCGGTTTGTAAAACATCCAGAGTTTACAAATCACTCTCTTTTCCTTTACTTATTAGATATTCATGAATATTATGAGTCTCAAGTATCACTACCCACAAATCCACATTTTACAGAGGAAAGAGCCAAGATTCAGCAAGGTTAAAGTGGTCTGCCTCAGCTGGAAGAACCGCCAACAACACTTAGATCTCCTGCTGCCCACGTTGGTAACACTGCACTTTGGTGACTATTAGGAAATTCTTCCATGTATCTACCTGAAATCTCTTATTTCCTTTTGTGTTGTTTTTTTTTTTTTAACAAATATGAAAATGATGTTGTAAAATTGTTTTCCCCAATTTATCAATGTTGTCATTGTTATTTAAATAGCTCTAGTATGATCATTAACTTCTTAATAGGAGAACTTCAGGAGAAACAAGCTTCACTGGTCATCTTGGCCACAGGTTGTCTGACTACAAATACTGCCTATGAGACAAGGTGGTATCACTTCTAGACACCGTGTCAGGAAAATGAGTCATGCTGTACGTCAAACATTTGAAGGGACATGGCTCCAGTCCTGAACCCTTAAACCACACAGAATCTCACAGGTGGCGTGGGGCTGACTCCGTATGCAGGGTGAAATAAAGTAAGCTTCCTGGACTAAACACTGTAGCAGTAGTCAACAATATTAAGTTGTGCCTAACATGTTACATGCAGCAACTCACTTAATCTTCATAAACATCCCATGAGAGAGGAAGGAGTTACCCAAATTTTATAAATGTGAAAACGAAACCCGGGGAAGTTAAAAAACTTGCCCCAAGTCACTTCAGTGGTAAGCGTCTGAGTCTCTGGGTGTATTTTATCTAAGTCTGAGGGCCTCCCGGGACCAAGCTTTCAATCTGCTCCTCTGAACAGAAATGCACTGTTCTCTCTTCACAGGCAGAAAGGTTACAGTTGAAAAGAAGCCATCTTGGCTAGATTGTGTGATTTTGGATGCAGCCACTAATTTTTCTGAACCTCAATTTCTTTTCTGATAAAATCGATAAATTACTAGCATACTATTTATCAGGGTTGTTATAAGGTCAAAATGAAATAAAACTATAACATATTATACAAATATGTGTCATGTGATAATTCTATGGGGGGCGGGTGGAATCTCTTGATGAGGAAGTAGTCAAAAAATTGTTGAATTGAACTAAACTGACCATGTCTAATGTTTAGGACTGTTGCCAGGCTTGCCTCACAGCCCAAAGATGCCAATGAGATGCTGCAAAGCTAATTAGTGTCTTTTCAACTCTGGAATATCACACAGGATAGCAACAGCCTTCATGTCAGAAATAATTTCTAGCCTTTTAAAACACCTTTGCAGCCTCCACTCCAGCATTTCCAAAGAATTCCCTGTTGTTTCTAGTAATTGGGAGCAACAGTGAAGTGTTTCCTAACCAGAGCCCAGAAATAAAGGAAGTAATATTTCTGCCTGACAGTTAAAATATACAATTAACACATAAAACAGGGAAATGTTTTGTCAACCCTAAACACGCTGCTTAAACAATAATTTGTAACTGGGTGATAGAGAATGACCTCCAGTCACCAGCTGGGGTATATAGCTCTGAGCAAAGTGGCCACTGGGCAATAGAAGGAACAAGCATAAAAGAGATAAAAGGTGGGGCGGTGGGAGATGCAGTTAGAGAGAGCACCCATAAGAAAGAGAAGGAAGGGGAATCGTTTAGGAAACATCACATCTGATACTGTTCAGGGGTATACTGGCCCTCTGTCACATTGAGAAAGATTATTCCTAAAGTAAGGAAAATTCTCCAACCATCTTTACTAGTAAAGGGAGCCTTATAAACAGACGTGGAGTGCCAACTCTCATGTGCCAGGCCTCCCCTGCCATCAGACAGCTCTTTACACTGCATTGAAGAATTTGGGATGAAAGTCATTTTGCTTTGACTCTAACTGGATTAAAGCAAACTTTTGATTATGACTTGGTTCCTCATGCAGGCAGAACAGGTAAGAAAGTGCTGACCGTGCAGACTTTGAGTAATAAGCCTCATTTCACAGTTATTGCTCAATGTAAATAAGTCAGTTGTCATCAGATGCCAACCAAAGAACCATGGGCACCTTGGTCAGTCGCTGAGAGTCGGATTACCTCAGGACCTTGACCAGCACAAATACTCAGAGTTTAAGGGTCTCAGATACTGCCCAGCTCTGTTTCAACCTCTCATAGAAGATAAAACTCAACGAGGGTCTAAATATAATCAGATCAAGGATCTAAATATAATCAGATCGAGTGTTGACTATAATCGGATGATCCAAAGGAAGATGAAACATGCTTACCAGGCAGATGTTCGGCAGATAACAACTGCCACGTCATCAGTGTTTATGCTGCACGCCTTTCCTAAGCTGAGGTACCGATAATCACACTTCTTTCAGGAAAAAAAAATATAGTTGGTGAAAACCCCTTGTTTTTCAAAATACTCTTCAAATCTGCCTACACTAAAAACTACTAGTACTACATGACATGGAAAGTCATACCTTTTTTGTCACTTAACTCTGAGCACATCTCTTAATCTAGGTATTAATCCATTAAACAATAACTTTTATATTACGTCCTCATTTCTTCTAATAATAAATAATTTATGTTAGATGTGTGTATGAATGGGTGTGCACAATTATATACTAGTACAATCTATGAAGAGAAATTTACACCCTTATGATAATCATGACTTCTTTCATATTCGGAAAGCAAACTATGTACAAGTAATATCATTGCTCTTCCCAGACTCTGCAGCATAAGCTCAGATGTTGGCAGTGATGATGGCTTTTGTCAATCTGGTCATAGCTACCTCCATCATGGGAGCCTGGAGCATATAAACATGAGAGTGGAAAGGCAAACTAGATCAGAGTCTGATGGAGAAAGAGACCTTTGTCATTTCTAACACAGGTCTGTGTTGTGTGGGCTTATAGCACAGTCAGGAACTAAACAATTGGTGAGAGGAGGTAAAATTCAAGAAAACCAACAGGAGGGATGGAGGGGGTTTATGGGGGAGGAGGGGGTAACATCTGTTTCAACAATAAAGATAAAAATTTTAAAACAAGAAAAAAAAACAACAACAGGATATTGCTACCACCCCTTAGCAAGTCACAAAGTAGGAAACATATGGGAAGCGTAATAGGGACTCTACCCTGAACAATGTTGTATATTGGGATGCAACAATTCATGGACATGTCGAGAGATACGTCAGAGTAGAAAGAACTTAGGACCTGAAACAGGAGAATGAGGCTCCATGATGGCTACTAACTAGCTTCTTGACTTTGGGCAAGTTACCATTCCTCGCTGAGCTTTTGTTTCCTTATCTTTAAGTTGAGTTTATAATTAATCCTTTTCCTGCCCACAGCATGCATTTCCTGGGTGAATCCGGGAGGGATAATGTGTATTTAAAACATGCTTGGTAAACTCCAAGCAGGTACCATTCAATGCCTGTGGCTTTTCTGCATGGAAAGTATAGTCAGCACATCCTTTTTTCACAGCCCTGAAGTGAGAAAAGTTAAGAAGAAAAATGCCTTATGTTGTCAAGTGTTAAAAACAATATAGTTGATGAAAGACCCTTGTTTTTCAAAATACTCTTCAAATCTGCTTGCACTAAAAACTACTCAAAATAAGCCACCCATCATTTAAAAAATGGTCATTACAATGTGAATTGTTGTGTTCATATTAGAACTCTGACAAAAGACATCAAAACTTGCTCACGTCAGAACCAAATGTTTACCTATGTAGTATTTCTTGGCCATTTGTTTGTCTCATTTCCTAATGGAAAGTTAGTAGCTGGGAAAAGTGGACGTGAAAGGACATGAGTAAGAAGTGATATTGGGAACAGCTGCCTACAGAGGAGGGGACATTTCTGGCACAGTATATATTTTTCTCAAATTCTACCTAGAATACTACACAGTGTAAAGTTTCTTGCTCTGCAATTCAGTTTTATAACTATCAGTTAACTGTTGACCCTCAGAAATCAGATACACCTATTAACACCAAACAACAGGGAATTTTAATGACATGAGACTTAGGAAAAAGTATCTTTTTTCTATTTTTAAAAGGCATTTTCATTTTCTTGCATATATAAGGGCACTTAACTGGAATTTCCCAGGCAAACCTACTACAGGGGCATCCGAAAGTGTCACAACGCATATTAATTCCTGAATTATGCATATAAGTAGCAAAATCTCTGGAATCTGCAAGCATTATAAAACATAAGGACATCAATCTCATTTAGTCCTATGAGCCTTATTTAAAACTAGAGGCCCGATGCACGAAATTCATGCACTGGATTTGGGGGGGTGGGCAGCCCGGCCTGCACCCTCTCGCAGTTCTGGACCTCTCGCTCCTTACCGCCTGCCTACTTGCTGCTCCTTAGCACTGCCGTGGAGGTGGGAAAGGCTCCCACCACTGCCACTGTGCTCACCAGCTGTAAGCCAGCTTCTGGCTGAGTGGCACTCCCCCTGTAGGAGTGCACTGACCACCAGGGGGCAGCTCCTGCATTAAGGTCTGCCCCCTGGTGGTCAGTGCGTATCCTAGCAACTGGTCATTCCACTGTTCGGTCGATTTGCATGTTAGGGTATTATTATATAGGATGAACCCTAAGGAAGTAGTAACAGTTCTGTAGAACAACAGAAAATAGTTTATGATAAAAAATTAATAATAAATATAATGCCACATTGTCAAAGGTGCTGTATATTATTTTGTTTATATCTCCCAATACATCTACGTTATTCCTACAGACCAAGAACATTAGCTAATTTATTATAGCTGCAGAGAGCTCCAGATGGCTGCCTGAGAAGCACCCAGACATAACCACTTCCATAAACTATCCATGTATGTCAGAGCCTTGTGGGGCCAGATACCAGGTTTGATTTTAGGAGCACCAAGAGAGCTATCTCCACCCCATCCATCCCCCAATCTTCTCCAAAAAACTTATTTTCAACTCCTGCAAAGTTACTTAACATCAAGGGAGGTACTTTTCAATGAATAATTTAACAGGATAAGGTATTTAAAATGTACACAGTCCAAATTTGTCTGATGAGAGAGACTCAGCAGATTTTTATGGCATGAGGCTTTGATATAGGAATTAAGAGAGAGAGAGGGAGAGACTGAAAATAGGTACTACCAAAAGTAAATGCCCCACTTTACAATGTTTTCTCAACCTTAACCCATAACATATCGAAGTTTAAACTAGTATAAAATGTTTTATATGCCTTTGCTTTTGCTTCTATTAGTTACTCTGGAAAGAGTAAAATAAACTTTGTTATTTTACGTTTTTTAAATGTTTCCAGGCAGTTATATCTTGATTTGATTTATAAATCATATAAAATAGCTAAATCCCTTATCTAATGGCCAAAGTTATTGGTCTGATATTATTTTTAAATTTATATTTGAAGACTCATTTTATAGCTTAACTATGGTAACTTTTTTGTAGGCCCATATTTGAAAGTGACTTGCTCATATGTATTCTTTGAAAAATGTTACATCTCTTGGGGGTAACCTGTAGTAAAACATTGGCCATGTTTTTTCCAATTACATGTTCAATGGAATTGTTGATTTCTACAATTATCGTCATCATGATCATATATCCCATTGCTATAATCAAAATAATTTAATGTCTATGTTAACTATATTAATAGTTGAGTCCTAGACTGTTTCCAATAGTCAAGAATGCTAGGCCAATAGTGAAAAATTACACTTACAATTTAATTTAGTCTTTTATTTCCTACATCTTTCCCAACTCCCATTCCAAGCATGCAGCTGAATCAGGAGAACTACCCAAATGCTTAAAGAGCCAGGGAGCAGCCTCCCATTCCAGAGTTCACTAGGTAGCCTCTTGCAAGCTAGGGACAAATCCGATCCATTGCCCTTCCCCAGGAAAGTTAGGGCAGTACTTTACAAGCACACTTTTGGAAAAAGAATTTAATTCGGAACAAAACGAAAGACTGATTTTCTTTTAAACGGATTTATAATGACATTAAATTAACAACACACACACACACACAAAGAGAATCTTTATAGTTTACAAACACTGTCAGGTCAACAAAGCTTTATTGATCTTTTATCAGAAGGAAACAATAAATTTCTCTTTAGGCTCTGTGCTAGAAATTCCCTCACATCTGTCTGAAGCTTCAAATGGAATTACAATAGTCTGTAGCTAAAATTCACTCTTCCCCTCAATCTTTGTTCCCTTACAATACAATCATCTTATTATAACTCCTTACAACAAATGCCTTTGGAGGCAGATTTCTTTATAAAGCGGTAAAACACATTTTCATTACTTGTGGCAAATTTCAAAAAGAGAAACAATGAGAGTAATTATGCCTACTCCAGATTTCTATTAGATGGCATTTTAGGATTGAGAATCCAATTGCAGAATCATTTATCTTCTGCCCTATATAATCAATAATAGAAAGATTTCAAAATGCTATTAAGATAAAGTCAGGTTTATGTCTATAAGTACTATAAAAACACAATTTGTAAGCACCCCTGCATCCTTTCATTACTGAAAAAAAATCACATAAATACCTTCAGCTGAAAATTAAGTATTTAGTAAAACAACATTAAAAAATCAAGATATCTCTCATACACAAATTAAACCAATCGCACAAGGAAAAATGAATTTGGAAGATAGACTCAAGAATTTGAACAACAGCGTTTCTACAGATATGTTTTTCGTTTGTCAAGGTCTACAGAAACACTGAGTTATTACAGGCTTCTCACTAATTTGCTATTGGGGAAATGTGAATTTTTCTTCCAAAAGTTCTTTCTTTCTCTTGGGAAGATTTTAACAAGAAAGAGGTTAGAAGCAAGATAAAATCTTTCTGAAATATCATTCCCAAAATGTTTGCAACAGAAATCATAAGAAAAAAATGGGGGAGGGGAGGAACTATACATATGTTCCCCATATAACTGGGACATCTCAAATTCCTGGCACAGAAAAGGCCAGCAACAAATATCTACTTCATGAACTAATGTTGAATTTTTTAAAAATATTGTTAGATCATGTAGGAAAAACTTATTTCCTCCTAGTATGTAATGTAAATTGACTGGTGCAGCTGCTTACAAGAGTACGTAAGGAAAATCCAGCACTTGGTTTTTAAATTCTGCCGATGACAACAGCCGTTTTCTGCTCCATAGACCTTGCATTATGGCTCAGTACACAGTAAAGTCAAGTGTGCACAGTGGGCGGATAGTATGTATATGACGAAGGAATAAAAATGATAGGACATAATGGGTTGTTTAAATCTGTAGATTCTGTTTTGTCTATTTTGTTTTCGTTACTATTGTTGCTTTTATTTTTCTGAAATGCATTTGTATGTATCACCTTATCGTTTCTTACACTATTTGTATAGTATAGTTAGAATAAATATCTTTATATTCACTCTAAATTTATTCATTTAATAATTATTGATCAACTATTATGTGCCAGGCACTAGTAGACTTGCCAGTGGCAGGAAATAAAATAGACATAAATCCTTGCTTAATGAAATTAAGTAAAATTTACCTAGAAAAGGAAAGGGAGGGGGCCAAGAAGCTGCATTTGATTGCGTAAATCCTGCTTCGCCTCCTTTTACCTTCCACACCACCTTTCAACTGTGTAAAATATGTTCCACAGAACCACAAAGTACAGTCCTCGCCACTTGACCCCCTGGGAGCTCCTTCCATTAGTGACCTGACCATCGGTGCAAAAGGGCTCTAACACTAAACAAAGTCATAGGGACACAGGGAGCGTAAGGACAGAAGTCATGGCTTTAAAGTAGATATCTCAAATTACCTGGCAAGCTGAAAGAGAGTAAGCTAATACAAAGCACAAATCAAAAACAGTTCCCTCCACATGGTGTTCAATTTATAAAGTCCTGTCTGCAGACGGGTAAGAGAAAATCTGAAGTTTTCAGACTGATGAGACAATCTAACAGCTATCTGCAGTGGAATATACAAATGAAAAATGTGCATTTTATAATGGGAATATAAAATGTTTGCAGGTTAAATGAATGACATCTCTGGCCTTATTTGTCCTCCCACCGTCAATGCAGCTGTCGTAGAGAAAAACCAAGAGAACGGTGAATAACATGGCAATTTAAATTTCACAACCATTAAATATCAAAATTACTGACCAATCACTGAGTTACACTAATAAAATCGAGACAAGACTATAATCAATTTGGTGTAAATAAAAACCTAATTCTGGCAATTGCCTTTGCCCTATACTCCTATTATGCCATAGGGCATTCCCCCAGGTACAGAGAAAGCGATGAAAGAATGCCTCTGTATGCCCTCAGCCTTTCCCGGCACCTATTTCATCTATCTCCAACTCTTTTCATTACTCTGTCACCTTCAAACAATTTTGGATGTGGCCTCAGAAGCCCTGCCAAATATCTCTCTTTACTTTTATTGCCAAACATCATGGATGAGAAATGTATGCCCAATCATATCCTTTGTTTACTCATCATATATATTCTCTTTGAACCTTGTTAAATAGTTTTCTATCTCAGATGCAGAATTGGCATTGCTTTTCTGAGGCCACCAGCAACCTCATTCATGCTGGGCTGGAGAGTGCCATCTAAATTGTCATCATTATTTCCCAAATATCAACCACTGCAGGCCTTGCTCCCAGCTGCTCTCCAGCCACCTCCCACCCTCACAAACAAACCAAAAAGCATCCTGGTACCTGCATTCTTCTGGGTCTCTATGTGTACTGCTTCTCAATTCTCTGTTGTTCTTAGTTTTCTCTCTTTCACTCCAAGAGCTTGTCATTTTCAAGCTATTAACTATTACTTCCGCAAGCTCTTACCCGATCTCCAATCCCAAATTTTCAACTATCTATTTAATGAGTGTCTGCCTACCATGTGACAGGCACTGAGCTGAGGCTAGTGATCCAGTAATACTAAGCCCTCAGAGAGCTCAAAGTCCAGAGCTGACCATTTGCACCTAAATCCAAAAACTCCAAATTCAAGGTTATCATTATATTTCTTTCAAATGCCACCTTCTGGGTATGCCTTCTGCACTTTTCTTAATGTCATGATGGTTCTCAAAATCACTCCAGCAAGTTGGTTTCCCTGGGAAGCAGACTGAAAAGAAAGCTTATTAGGAGGTGCTTTTGGGATCCATGCCCGTGAGAGAGTACAGAAGCAGAACTAGAAAGAGGGAGAAGTTGCCTGAGATGCAGCCTCAGTGAGGGCCTCAGTTGACCCTCTATGGAGTTCTACTTCAGAGCTGGCTGAACTATTGCTTGCGGACAAGCCTTCAGATCCCCATGTTGATCAGTCACTGGAATGGGGCACGACCTTGGGCAAGGCAGCTCCCTTCAGCCAGGCAACACATGTAAGAGACTGACAGCTGAGGGTGACAGCCAGTAGTACTCCCAGCATCTAGGTGAGTAAGTCATTCATTCCCAAAGGGGCATGTAGGCACTGCAATGTGGACCACACTCACAGGGGTTTGAAACATGTAATTCCACTAGAAGGAATACAGAGATTGGAGCTACACACTCCAAGATGCTAATCTCATCTCTATCACCCTTTAGCTGTCATCACAGGCAAGTTACTCAACTTCTCTGACTCTCTCATAAAGTTATTCTGGAAGTCCAGTGACACATATTATAAAAACACTTAAATGCTGGGTCCACAGTACTTGCCTAACATGTTATTTTTTTCCTTCTCCCGCCCTATGTGTGTGTGTTTTTTAAATTATGCTCTTTCCAAGTGCTAAGACTTCTCTCAAAATGACTCTAATTCATTCAGTCAGTAAAGATGTATTAAGAACCTACCTCGAGCCAGGACTATCTAGGCACTGCAAAGACCACTGTGAGCAACCGAGACAAGGTCCTGCTCGTGCAGAGCTTAAATTACAGTGAGGGAAGACAGGTAATACATAAGCACGTAAATAGATAACTTCTGATGGTGAGTGCTATGATGGAAATTAACAGTGATGTGAGAGAGAAGGATTGGTGGGGAGGGCTAGTGTGTGAGGCAGTGACACTGAGCAGAAATCCGAATGCCACGAAAGGGCCAATCATAGGGAAAACTGGAACAAGGGAGCATTTCTGACACGGGGAACAGGACAAAAGTCCTGAGGCAAGATAACACTTGCCTGGAGTGAGCAAGAAGTAAGTGTACTGGAGAACTGTGAGCGGCGGTTAGAGCGTCAGGAGGTGAGTTCAGAAAGGTAGGCTTTTGACACCATAGACCATGGTAAGGCATCACTCCTGCATTACTGTTGTGGGTATTCAATGGAATACCGTGTCTAGAGCACTTGGTACCCTGCCTGGTACATGGTAAGGCTTGATAAATCAACACTCTTATCCTCCTCCTCCTTTCTCCTCCTCCTCCTTGTCATCATCATCATTACAGTTTCAACTGGTCTTTTTCTATACAGGCTCTTCCTTTGTCCACATGTCCTCCACATCAAGCCAAATAAGGAAAGGTCAAGATAGGACGAGGGGGAGAGACAGAGGGAGGGTTGAAATAGCCATTCGACACATTATTTGGTAATTTTTAAAATGTGATTTTACGTCTCTTAAAACCAAAAGGACCATATCAAATTTTTGTTTGAATGTCCACTTTATGTGTGTGTTTAATGCATATGGGGTATATACTGAATGGATTAGTAAATCCTCATTTGCTAAATAAATGTTGTCCAAATGAATGCACGTGAGGAGTGACTGAGTGGATAAATAAGTAACCAGTGAGATCACATCTGTTTTTAAGATTTCTGGGAAGAAATTTCTGGGAGATTTTATAATCCTAAAATGTTGTACACCCAAAAATGTTGAAAATATTTTCCATGAAAAGCACAAGAATGCTAAATAAGAACTATAAAGAAAGGAAATATTTGGAAGTGTCCCTAAAGACTGTGGCTGGAGATAACAAGGTATCAGGAGATGTGATAACCAATATACAGCTCTGTAGGATAACTGATAAGGGGTCAAAAAAAGGCACCAAAATTAATTGTTTACTGTATTCCAAATACTGTGCTATGCAGTATACTTTTAATCTTCATGATTCTATAAATTATTACCTTCATTTTATAGATAAGAAACAGCCTCAGAGAGGCTTATCCAAGAATGCGCAAGATAACACAGGAGTTAGTGTCTGACTCCAAAACCTGTTATTCTCCCAGAATGTAAAAAGGAAAGGAATCTTAACCAAGACCTTACTCCTCAAGGAATCAGCATAGCAGCACAAAGAAGAAATTAATAACAGTAAACACAATGTCTCTGATTCACTGTTCACATTTTATTACATATTTACCCAGGAGTGAGAGATTAGTATGATTATATATGATTTCAGAGACGGGGAAACAAAGACTGGAAAGTTATTTCCCCAAAGTCAAATTAAAACAAAAATCAGAATGCAACACTTATTGAACTGCAGCATCCGCCCCCGTCCTGCGCATGCACACACATATTCTAACAGGTGTTTTTCAAGAAAACAAGGCAATCACATTAACCAAATAATGCACAGATCTTTAAAAGTTTTTTTAAAGCTTTTTGTTAAAATCCATTCCTAATTTGCCTCCCTCTGCCTAAGAGACTCCCTGGTAGACTACTTGGTACAAATTGGTAATCAAGTGAGCACATTAACTCTTTCAGACCACAAGAACCATGTAGTTCCTCAGTGTTTCTATGTAGAAAAAAAAATGCCCGTTATCTAGCATTCGATTATCTAAGACACTCCACTTACCAGGATGTCCGCACACCTATAGCCCAGTGATAGCTAAGACTAATAATAAGGACACTGCATCACTCACACACACAGCAGAGACTTTGGGATGATCAAAGACTGATTCACAAAATGAAAAGTGCTTAACTCTTAAGTGTATTTTATTGGATTTCATCTGCTCACAAACTGATACTGCACATGTGAGATAGTATACTTTGCCAGAATGTCTGATGAACCAGAACGACTTTTTACCTTTTTGGATAAGAAAATATCAGCTGTGCCTCCAATACAATAGGAAATTTTTTGGTAGCCACCTATTATCGAATCCCATAGGCTCCTTAATGTTCAAGAAGCAATGTACTATCAAATCTGAGCCAAGGAAACTCATTGTGTAATAACTAAGGCCCATAAATAATGCATTGAATGATATAACTGAGTAGCCTTAATTTTTCAAGGCTTAGTTCTAACTTTGAAAACATAACGTAAATACTAATCAAGAAATTAGCATTGAGTTCCTCAAAAACTAACTAGTTACCAGTTATCGATTCTGGTTTGGCAGAAGGGGGTGGCCTGGGGGATCAATTAGCTATTCTAGAGCATTAACTGAATAGTGAAAGAATAAGACCCAGATATACATTAAATAATCTTAAAATCAGATCTGTGTGCAATACAAGGAAGGCTAGCAATGCCTTTGAATATTACAGTCTGCTTCATTTGACATTCACTCTCATTATTTCCCAAGACAGCATCCACTGCTCCAACTGATTTCCCCCCAAACACCCGAAGTTCAAGTTGACAGACAGGCCTTTTAATACACAATGAATACCTTCATCACTTTATACCTCTCCAAGTCATACTCATCCTCTCAGATTAGGCCAGATTAGGCCACAAATTCATTATCTCCAACCTCAGTTGGGCCCTCAAAAAAATACCCAATAATACTTCTACCTGTTCCTGGTCACTATTCCTCGCCATTTCTTAAAGCAACAATTTCTAATTTTATCACTGTTCCCAAGGACTCCATCCCTCCAACACCATTATTATGTCTATAATGATTGCTATAGGATAAATATGTGGATGCACTGGCTTGTTGAGATTCTTATTTAATATGATGTTTGATAACAAAGATTTCTTATACATTGAAATAATAATGAATAAAACAGCACGGTACAGATACCATCTCTATATCTTCCAGAGATACACATCTGATCTTTAAGAGCTAGAATGCACTGTGTCATCACATATGCTTCCCCAAATAGTTACTATGACTGCAAGCATTTTAAGATAATCATCGTTACCAAAGTTAGAGATAACTGGCATAAAATCTAGAGATTATTGTGAAGCTCCAATAAAATACCCAACATGAGCCCTAGCCAGTTTGGCTCAGTGGATAGAGCATCCGCCTGCGGACTGAGGGGTCTTAGGTTCGATTCTGGTCAAGGGCACATGCCTGGGTTGTGGGCTTGATCCCCAGTGGGGGGCATGCAGGAGGCAGCCAATCAATGATTCTCTGTCATCATTGATGTTTCTATCTCTCTCTCTCCCTTTCCTTCCTCTCTGAAATCAATAAAAATATATTTTTTAAAAAAATACCTAACATGCGAGGATTTTCAAAATCTAAAGCATTCTAAAAAATAATTTTACAACTATATTTACTCTTATTTGTGTCTAAGAAAAAGCTACAAATAGAACAGTTAAAATAATCAACTAAATATGTCAGCACAAAATCATCATAGCCTACAAAGCATTACTAATACATCACAAGCTACACAAGGATTTTTTCACTCATGTATTCATTCTCATATATATTGAATGCCTTTATAAATCAGACTTTCTACTACATATAGACATGCATAAATCTGGCTTAAGGAGGCAGAATAAACCAAAATCATAGTACAACACAAGTCCTAATACAGACATGTGAGCAATAACAGTACTCTATAGGAGAAACTGCAGGGAGAGAAAACAGAATGTGTGTGTGTGTGTGTGTGTGTGTGTGTGTGTGTGTGTGTGTGTGTGTGTGTGTGTTGTGCACAAAACTAATCAGAAAAACCATTCTTCCCCAATATTAAATTAGAGAGTTCATGCATGAAGAAGCAAAGGCATAAAGCAACAAGGAATGTAAGCATGTTTTTGACATTTTTAATTACTCTATTGGGCACAGCAGAGTCACACATAGAAAATATAGAGTGAATAGAAAAGGAGTCAAGCGGACTTCAAGGACTTGCAACTAAGATACCACCAGGACTTCCACACAGACGGCCTTCTCTCATGATAGACAGGTTCCAAATGCAAACTCTTCAAATGTTAGCTCACCATTTATTTGGAGAGTTCAACTTATCCACTGAATGAGAGAAAGACTAACTGGCTAAGGATGTAGAGATGAGCAGCTGGTATTATATTTTAGTAAGGTTTGATAGATAGTTCTATTCACCTAATATCCAAACCCCCTAGTGCTTCCTTTCTAAGAAAAAAAAAATATTTTCCTGGCATCCAGATCTGTTTCTTTCTCCCTTCACCTTTTAAAGACATTTTTATAGGCATGTGAACAAGTCATTGCTTCAAAATGAACCAGTAGATGGAGCATTTGAGAAATGTTGTATGGATAACACTGAAAAACACAAAGGCTGGTGGTACTGTCACAGGATCCTCAAGATAACCCTTCTCCCTCCTCCTCTGCCCTCCTCCACATTTTTGAATAGTTTATTTGAAGAAAGGGGCCTTAGCACACTAAGCAATGGCATGCGACCTTAAATGTAAGCTTAGGAGAGCTAACAAAGCATCTCTTCAGGAAAAACAGCCACAGAGTCCACAAATAATTAAAACCACAAACCATGACACCCCAAACACCTCTGCCACACAACCAACACGATTATTTTGAACACAAAGGACACAACCATAGGATGTAGTTCCAAGTCACCACTTTTATTCTGTCCCTATTAATACAAAAATTCACCTGGATATAGTCACCTCAAAGGAGTGGCGTCCGGGATCATCCTTTCCAAAAAAAAAAAAAAATCAGTCTGCAGAGCTCACTGCAGACTGGAGTCCAGATCAGTGATCCTGAAGGTATGGAATCCAGTCCTTGAGGCACAGCTGTGGGGTCCTAGCTATCAGGTGGGGTTTTGTTTAAAATATAAAGTCCAAGTCCCTCCCTTTCCCCCTCCCCAGAGCTATCAAACCAGACCTCCTGAGGGGCCCAGGAATCTGATTATAACCATTTTCTTCAGGTGTTTTTATGTTCCCTGAAGTTTGATAACCACTATTTAAATGAAGAACTGTTTAATAAGTCTCAAATCCAGCCTGTATTAGGAAGTGATTTTCTCACTGTTGTTTTCATAAGAATGTTCACTCTTTCTCAACTCCTCACCACAGCCCCACAAATCTCCAGCCTTCTGAGATATTTGCAGTTCCTCTACTTCCTAAATCACTCTAAGCTGGACTTTGCAATGTTATAAGGTGCTCTGAGCTTACAGCACATAATTCTAGATCTTCAGATTCTGTCCTGAAGTGAGTTTTGAGGAGCAAGACTGTCATTCCATCTCCTAGCAATGCATTTTTGGCAACAGTAGCCCACTTGCTGACAAATATTTCCCTCTCACTTGAGAGAGAATTGTGCAGACACTATAAGCAGACTGGAGACTGGAGGAGATTGAAGGAATCATTTCATGTACCTAACTTCTTAAAATATACATGGGCCACCTAACGAAAACCAGGAGGAAGATACTACCCCATCTGCTTGTTAGCACAGCTGCATTCTGAAAGTTTGCTTTAAATGGCAGGTGTAAGAAAATTCAAACAGGTTGGCATACTTGAATGTATCTCTCATAGAGGGATATTAAATCTAAATATATTGCCTGATAGAACCAAATAGAGCACAAAAAATATCATTCATAAAAGAAAAAATGTAATTAAGACGAGTAAACAAAAACATCCATTCATCTATTCTAAGCATTTTATTGACTATCCATTAGGTACTATTCTAAATTATCTATATATATATAAAAAAGCCTAATATGCAAATTGTCCCCTTGGGAGTTCAATGGCTCACTATGACAGGCGCTGACCACCAGGGGGCAGCACGGAACAAAGGAAGGCCCTGGCCGGCAGCTGAGGAAGGGAGGACCCGGCCACCAGCTGGAAGGCCCCAATGGGCCCTGATCGCCAGCCAGGCCTAGGGACCCTACCCAGGCATGAATTTCGTGCACCGGGCCTCTAGTATGACATAACCGTAAACAGTGTTGAGGTTAGAGTCAGGATTTAAAAATAGGAACTTTAAAGTTTGAGCTACATCACTGGCTCATGTAATAAGCAAGGCCTACAAAGAAAACCTAGTCACCAGAAAGGCCTTGCAAATATTTTCCCTGCCTATGCACTTCATTTTTTTTTTCTTTCTAGAGGTATGTGAAGTTCCAAAAGGCATCATTCTACCTTCTCCCTAGCTCATGGGTGAAGAATGCATACATATGAAAATAATGCATTTATTTTACTATCATATTCAATAAAATATGTATTTTTTAAATTTTACCTTAAGTTCCATATGACAGAAACAACAGGACAGAGCAAAGGTGAATGAAAAGAGCAATGATGATACTGAGGGGAAAAGACATAATAGCACTCGAACACACTTCCCACACAGCTCAGAGTCCTTCAAGGTAGATCAATTATGAACTAACTAATAATCGTGGATGTAATTTTTCCATTGTCAAAATTTAGCTTTAAAACGAAGACCTAACAATTGAGCTGGTAGCCAAACAAGACTAGATCGCTGTACACAAAACATAAATGCCATTAGCTGGGTAATTGCTGCATCTCATCGCCTAAACCTTTGAACACGTGCACAAATTAGTTTGAATGCAATGGATGGAGAACATTTGACATTCTCAGACAAATGAAATAATCAACTTCTCTTTCACCCATTTTTTTTTCTAATTTAAAAATAATTTGTTGTGAAATAACCTACATTCTACTAAATATGTATGCCTTTGTACATATTCTTAAAAACTTGTAAAAGTGATTTTCATATTGTCACAAAGCACTCTGCAGTTTGACAGAAATGTTCAAATCTGCAATGATTACATACACACACAAGTCATAGCCAGGGAGCCAAATGGGACTCCAGTTCTAATTTTGTAATGGATTGACTGGACAATGCCAGCAAAATAAACTCCTTGTTATTACGTTTTGTTCTTTCTTAGGTACATGACATCAGTTAACCTATGAACTCTTTCAAAGATTACTAGCAAGTAAATTATTGAGAGAGAAGACATTTTTAGATCATTTGGAGGCATTCAAATTTGGTTGAAAGTAATGGATCTCAGCCCAAAACTATGACGTATTGAGTTCAAGGAGTTTTAAAAAAGGTTGCTCCTCGTTCACAACCAATCTACAAGATTGTTATTCCTATTTCACAATATAGGAAACCAAGGCTCAAGAATATAAGAGTTGGTTTTCGCAGGGGCTCACATTTAGAAGGGGGCTCGGCAGGGCGTTATTCAAACCCCTGACAAACTCTGAGCCTTGTTCTTTCACCTCTGCCACTTTCATGCTCCAGAGATGCAGTAGGGAAAGCAACAAATGGTCATTAAATTCTGATTTCAGATTACAGTGTCCATTTTTTACAAATGTGAAAACACTAAACTACTGGAATACATTTTCTCTAACTTTCCAATTGTAACGAATCTGTTACTAAAACTTTGTTAGCTAAATTGAGCACAGATTTTAAAAACTTCAATTAAGATAAAAGTTATTAAATATCCCACCTCACAAATATATTTCATATATTTTTCATTATTTACATGCTAGTTACACCCACACTCTCAAGGCTTTTTTAATAGTTTACACATGTCAGAAAGCTAATAGTATTCAATATCAGAGGAGGCTAAATATGTATTTTATGTCCTTTCACTTTTTCATAGGCTTGTATCAATATAATATTTTTCCAAAAATAGTGAAACCATTTTTCCTGTTTTGCTACTTGAATCGACTTCCCTTCAGTTTTCTCTTTGCTCACTGTTCTCTCACTTCCTTGGACTATTCTCTATGTCAGTAGCTTTCCTCCCCTTAGTTGTCATCCTTCCAGTCCTATAACTTTTCTTCCTGCCATTCTGCTCTGTAGCTTCTGAAGTCTTCAAAGCCACCTGCAATGTTGTAACAGCCAGTCGTCCTCTGACAAGAAAACAAGGGAAGCCTAGCCCTCCAGTTGGTCTCAATATCTTCACTGACAGGCTGACACTAGCAACCCCCAAACCGATGTCAGAGTGAAAGGGTTCTCCGCAACTCTCGTTTATAAGAATAAAATCGAAATAAATGGGTTACTAAATCCACCCATGACGTATACTCCCCAGCTGTTTCTCCACATGTGTTCCCAAGTAAATCACTTCAAGATAAATAACAGAATAAGTGATTTATGCACTTGCAGTCAGGACTTCAGGGTTGTTTTTATGGTTATGGCTGCACTCCACAGATTCACAGTAAACAAAACTACCCAAAGTGGATGATAAATACACCTTACCCTAGACATCCCCAGGACAACTGGAGTTCTTGTGATTTCCCTCAATACAGTTTCATTAAAATAAAGGCTATAATTAAAGAAGTCGCATGAGGTCAAAGACTGGGAATTTTTTTTTTCTTCTGGCTATTGTATTGCCCGTGCTTTGCACAATACTTGCCACATAGTAGGTCCTCCAATATCGTTTAATAATTGGGTGGAATAAATATGGCTCTGATGCTCCTACTTAAGAAAGTAATCTACTTCCCTCAAAAATTTAAAACTCATAATATGTGCTTATTTTTCTTTTATATGTCATTATGGCAGTTTATCAAAAGCTTGATAATATATTATATGTCTCTGTATAATCACAGAATAAGGGGGGACCCTAAGTATAATACCTTACAAGTGAGAAGGATCCTGGAGTTAAAATGATATGGACGGCGCTATAAAAATGTTTGGTTGTCCAAGGCACAAGGAATGAAAATCAGGTCTCCCAAATTCAGAAATTTTTATAAATTTCATCAATTCAATTTACTTTTATTATTAAACTGGTATAATGTGTTATAATCTTTAAATCCAACATCTATGTATATAAAAATGACTTTTAAAATATCAAAAACCAGACTTTGAATATCCCATTGATCAAACAACTAGTTTCATTACTTGACAATATGCTAGTATTTATTAAAATCACTCCATTTTCCTACTTGCAAATTATTATGAATGAGTAATAAATCTCCAGTGGACAGCATTCCATGATGAAGCCACTAAGGAGAAGAGAGCTTCCATAGAAAATACAGTTTTTCCTGAAGTATATTGTGACAAATACAAGACAGCTCATAACAATCAAAACAACCAGAAATAAAAGACAGGACATAAACTGTCTCCTCAAGTATTTTCAGAGAAGTTTAGAATCCTGACAATGCAGGAGAATGAATCTACTAGAACTTTTTGAAGCAGTGTTCTAGCTCACCAAATAACAGAAAACAGGGTCAGGGGTTGGCAACCACAGAAACAAGTTACTGCTTTAAAATATAACCTCTGTTTTATTCGTGTTACTAAGTCTATTGGCAACATGGTCAGCCAATGAGATTTATTTATACAGAAACTATGATGTTGAAAATGTTTACGCTATGTTCACCAGTATGGTCTCAGCTTTCAAAATGGAGAAGATTTACAGCATTGCAAGTACATATAGCTGTTGCATTTATTAGATCACCACAATAATGTTCAAATTTCTTATCCTAAAAACCATTACCTGGGTGCATTCCTTTTATCCAGCAAAAAGCCAGTGTCGTTCAAATTTTACTTATAAAGGTAAAAATTAGAGAGTATTTCCTCCCCCTTGTTCCAGTAGTAACCACCTGGGTTCTGTTTCTTTTATCTACTCCTCATGCAGGTTAAATTAGCATTACCAGGGGCACCGCCATTGCTTTTTTACATATTTGTAAATTTTGGTTCTTACGTAAAAAGAAAACTCCAAGACTATTTTTTTAAAAATTCCCCCCAAATTAATCATTGTCTTTAGTAAAATAATTGTATTCAGATATGGATCTGTTGTACTAAAGATTTAGTATATTGCATAAATGTTGCTTTAGATATTTACACAAAGCTACAGATGCACAAGATTAATGGGCTCCTTTAATAAAGACTTAGGTTCAACAACATCAAATAGTTCCTAAAAATCACACTTTCTGGGAGATTTATTTACAGTAAAGAGCAGCAAGCAGCAGCCAACCCATTTTGAGTTTTGTTTCCTATGTTATCAATTATGAATGAGTAACATGGGAGAGATGACAGGAGGTAAACTGAAGGCAAAACATACAAGAAGAGGAAGATAACCGAAGAGTAGTGTCACGATTCAAAGACAAGATCGTGCCCCATTAACGCCAGGGCCACCGGGATATTTGCAGGACTATCATCAGCTGCAAGAGGACTTTCACAAGGAGACTCAAAAGTAGCCGAACAAGATCAAAGTTCAGTTTCATTTTGGAGAGTCCAGAGAAGTAGAAGTCTCAAGGAAGAGTAGGTAAAAGTGCTGTCGGGAGTTGAAGTCCTTGTATCCAAGGTCAGGGTGGGAATGAAAGGTGGACGGGGCTTTGACACTGCATCTTTTCCTGATTCTGTCTGCAATAGTGTGGATTCCTTCGAAGCAGAGGTCGCACAGACAGAAAGACTAAAACACAGGTCTGGCATTCCTGCAAATGCACCAAGTCAAGGGTGGCTGAAATGGCTGAGCAGGAATGAGCAGAAGTGCTCTGGAAGGATGCCTGGAACCAGGGGAGTCTGGCACACCTGGAACTGCTGATACAGTCATCCCGGAATGAGCACTAGTTTCGAGGGCTAGGAAGGCATTTGCTCACTCAACAGATCTTTATGAAGGTCTTAATATAAGGAAGGTATGAAAAAATGAGTGAAAAAGCACTGGAGAAGTCAGGGGAAACAGAGTGAAGGTTTGATGTACAGGTGCAAGAAATACCAGGGAGGTTTAGAAAACCAGACACCAGAGTTGCCCAGAGAAGAAGGTTAAGCTAATCATGCTCAGTGAATAAGTAAAAAAGAGTATGGGGTGGGAGAAAAGAAATTAGAGGGGTTTTTTGGTGTGCGTGTTTTTTTCTTTTTTTCATCAGAAGGCAACTCAACAAGTATCTGACAGCCAGTGCCTGAAGACTGGAGAAAGGGATGCGTCCCAGAATGCAGATAGCCTGTGGAATTCAGAGATGTCAGAGGAGGTCACGCTAAGAACAAGAGTGTGGGAAAAAGGAGAGGAAGAGTTTCCTGGAAGGGGCAGGCGCCCCTTTGGGACTACAGAGATGAAGGGCATGGGAATGGGATCTGCGGACACAGTGCCTGGGAAAGTTTGGGAGGAAGAAAACAGGTGGGTGCGAAGGAACCCTGGGCCGTCAGGATGAACGAGGATGAGAGGCTGGGGTGGGCGGGCAGGCCCCGAGTCCGGAGACCCCGAGAGCGAGGTCTTACTCCTTTGGCGTGCTCTAACGCCCCTTGCCCCAGGGCCCAGAGGTCGGGGTCTCGCCCGGGGCCACAGGAACCCCAGGCCAGCGGGGTGAGTCCGGGCCGCCCCCCAGCGGTCGGGCTCAGTGCACGCCCGACTCGCCCGGCGCCAACTTTCCCGATCCCCGTCCCCTCCCGACGCCCGGCCCTCCGCCCGGCTCACCGAGGGCGCCGTCAGGCGGCTGATGCTCTCGCCCAGCGAGTCCAGGTTGACCCGCCTCCGGCGCTGCGCCCTCCTGGCCCCGGCGGCGGCGGCGGCGGCAGCGGCGGCGGCGGTGGAGGCAGCCGTGGCGGCGGCGGCAGCGGCGGCGGCCGCGCTGGCCTCGGGCTGCCCGGGCGGACTCCGGCTGCCGTTCCAGCAGAGCCTGGACAGGGGGCACTCCCCCTCCTCCTCGGGGCTCGTCTCCAGGTAGTCGGAGCCCAGGGAGCTGAAGGACTCGGACGAAATCTTCCTTCGAGACATGCTGCTAGCGGCGCTGCGGGGCCGAGGTGGCGGCCGGGACGCGGGCGGCGGCGGGAGCGGGACCGGCGAGCGGCGGCGTTAGGCGCGTCGGGGCCGCGGGGTGCCGCGATCGCGCTCAGCCGGGAGGGAGTCTCCGGAGCCGCGGAGCCCGAAGAGCCCGCAGCTCATGGCGGGAACTTGGGCGCCGCCGCTCGCTGGGGCCCGGGCTCAGCGGCGGCGCCGGCAGGGCTGGGGGCCGCCGCTGCCTCTGCTGCAGCTCGCGCGGCGCCGCCTCAGCGCCCGCCTCGGCGCATCGCCGTGCGCCGCGCTCCGGCTCGCGGGGAGCCCCGAGTGTGTGACCGCGCGGCGCGGCTCGCGGGGAGGGCTGCGGCCCGTGCGTCCTGGAGGCAGAGGCTGCCACCGCCCGCGCGCCCGGCTCGCCCCCCTTCCCCTCTCCTCCCGCCTCTCTCCTTGCAGCCCGCCCCCCTCCGTCTCTCTTTATCCACCACCCCCCAAGCCTCCCTCCGCCTGTATCACGTGTCGCCATCATACTCATTGGGAGTCTCTGCCTTGCCTGTCGCCACGTTTCAGGAGCAACAAGGACACTTGGTTGCCGTCCTCCGTGCGCCCTCCCCGCTCTCACCGTCTCCTCCTCCGAGGAGTGCACCATAGTTCAGATCAGACCAAGGCCCTCACCCCAAACGCCTACCCCTCGCCCGCGGAGGGGGCGGCTGGGGCGCAGACGGGTCCGGCAGGCGCTGAGAGAAGGGGATCCTCCTAGGGAAAGCCTGAGCGCGCGAAGTGGGGGTTAAGGTCCATATTTGTCCTTTCCCGCCTTCCTTGGACTTTATTTAGGAAGTTCTGAGCTGGGGGAAAGGCCGAGCGAGCCAGCCCACCCATTCCAGAGGAGACGCTTACAAGGAGAAGGGAAGGGACCACATGTTGGCACCTATTCTGCCGAAGCAGCTCGTGGGGACAGTGCTCGCCGCCCCGGAGGCCGCGTGGCTCGGAGCGAACCCAGAGCGGGCGGCGCTGAATGAGGACGGCGTCCGCTCGGCGGAGAGCGCGGCTGCGGAGCGTCGGCCCCGCTGGGCGCGCGGGGCTCCTGGCTCCCGGCTCCCCGCTGGTGCTGGACAGCTCCGCGGGCCACCTGCGGCCGCGTTAGATGCGTCTCGGGCTGGGGGACAGTTCTGCAGACTCTACCACCTAGGACTGGGGGGAACCCGGCGACTGACCCCATGCCCCTCCTTCTCCAGGCTCTTTGTGCCAAATACACGATCTGTTTGCACTTGGCTGCAATCGCTGCCCGGAAAGCTAAGGGGAGTGGGAGAAAGGCTTTCCAAGCCCATAGAGAGAAGCGTCACAGCGCGAGCACAGCTCTTGCTGAGAGTTTGTGGTGGAGCTGCTTCATTGCAAACCAGCAGCCGCCCCAAAGCACCCGACCCCACTGCGCTGGCTTTGGCTCCAGAAAAGCCTCAGACTTGTTCTGACATTGGGGGGTGGGGGACGGGAGGGAGCAGATAAGATTGTCCTGGAAGAGGGGACCTAGGCTGTGCTTCCCTCCGCAACAAATCAGGTGAGCACCCTCCCCACCTTTCCCTTCCCAGGAAAGAAAAGTTCAGGGCTCAGGCTTTAGCTCCCTAATGACACCAAGGCCAAAGCGTCTTTATTTTCTTTTGTTTCCACTGGAAATCAGACACAATTATACTTTTTATCATAAAGAACAGTCATCAATTCTTGTTTCACTGACCTTTTTTCTGAAATACAAAGGATGGTTCTTTTGAAAATTACACAATTCCAACTTTGGGAAAACTGTCTCAAATTCTTGCTGTGCAGTATTGACCATGGCAAAAGTTGGAGTGCTTAGTTCTTGTCTTAGTAATGATGATGTAATTGTCAAGTGCTTTATAGTCATACAACTTTATAGCTTCTATTAAGGGTACTAACTAGCATTAGGCCCTTCACATTCTTTTAATAAAACTACTAATACAGCCCTAGCTGTATTAGTAGAGTGTTGGCCTGTGGACTGAAGGGTCCCAGGTTCAATTTCAGTCAAGGGCACATGCCCAGGTTGTGGACTCGATCCCCAATAGGGGGTGTGCAGAAGGCAGATGATCAATGATTCTCTCTCATCTTTGATGTTTCTATCTCTCCCTCTCCCTTCCTCTCTGAAATCAATAAAATATATATTTTTTAAAACTGCTAATACACACACACACACACACACACACACACTGTTCTGTGTGGTTATGGTAAATAACCTTTACATTGAACTTAAAACCCCAACTTTTTCTAATCATTCTGACTCTTGTCTCGAAGTCAAAATGACTGAGTGCTGAGTAATGAGTACAATTTGTTCCTAAAATTTACAAGAGGCCCCCAGTCTTCCTGTTTACACTGGAGGTTTATTGCCAGAAAGAACTCTGAACCTACCGGACGTTTTTGCTCGTGTGAACCATTTGAATCAAAGACTCTTTATAGAATCTAGCCAAGTGAAGTGGTCCTAGAGTTTTCTGTATGAATTAGCCTGCCTTTGATCACGATTTTCCCACTGATTTTTAAACTATAAATAAATGGAGGCCTAGCAAGAGACAGTCTATCATCTGCATTAAGGGTTGCAAGGGCCTCCTTTGTGTTTTTGTTCAGGAGCTGGGGTCAAAGGCTCTTGATAGGAAGAGCGCTGTGTTCTATATTTGAATTTAACATTTTAAAAGGGAGACCATAGGAATAACCTATTCTCCATTTTTTTTTAAAATGTGCAAGCCTTAGAACTAGTAAAAGGAATCCAAACACTTTAGGAAAATGAAGTTTCTGCTGGGATGTAAGAAAAAGAAACTTGCCTATACATGCCCACAAGTCCATTTCTGCTGTATGTATTGTGCTTCAATAAATTCCTTAAAGCCCACTCCCCTGTTGGGAAGGGAAGTGCAGGAGTGTACTTGGTTTGCTTGTGAAGTTGGCGAGGGCACCTGAGAACTCACGTCAGATTGATCAAGCATTGGGGAGGACTCCTTAAGAGAGTAGTTTCTCCACCTTAATAAAGATGGTGACTGTTTCCCCTTTAAACATAAAACATCGGTGGTTGTGTGTGCCTTACCTTCGCATACAGCATTGCTATTTATGAACTCCTGCCACTTACTTTGCCTTGTTTAATTTGATTTTCATTCTTGCCAGAGAAGTAGTTAAGGAAAATTCACCTTTGTCAAATTCAAGTGAAAACTACAAGCAGTCCTCATTCCCCACATTCTTTACAACTTAGAGCTCCACACTCCTTCCTAATTTGTTTCCATCCACCTAAGTCTCCAGCAGGAAAACCTGCAACATCTGATAAGCGTACCCTAGAGTGGAGTTCTTGCCTGATGTCATGAGACTGAGGAACTCTCCTCCTAGTCAATCTTTGCATAAACCTGGAGACTCACAGGAGCTGTACGTGTGACATTAAAGGAAGTTCCTCTAAAGAAATATAATAGCTGGTGATCTCTTAACTAGGGCAAGTTTTTCTGGATCCCTAACCTAGAAATTAACACACATAACACCTACTCCTCCCCTGCAGGTTAATCCTATGTCCATGTTTCTTGGAAATCTTTCTATGCCTCCCACTTCCTCACATTCTCTATTTAAAAGAGGGCAAACATACTTTCTCAGTGAGAGATTGTGAACAAATAAGGGTGGATATACTGTGCTTTATATTCTTGCATAATTTTGTAAGGAAAACTTAATATTAAGGAAAATATCAAAATGAGAAGAATCAACTACTTTGTTCGTATATAAAGGGGCATATCATGGAAGATAATGCAACTCATCATTCGATGGTTATATTTCATCACAAAACCATCCTGAAGGGATCGGGGACTTGTTAATCAAAGCAAGAGTTGGGAGGGGCAAGGAGGAAATAGAGAAAAACAATAAAGTCAATGCAACACTTGGTAGACTTTGTAGGAGAAAGATACTTGTGAATTAGTGGAGGACTGCCTTGTTTGGAGGCCACCATATCCAAGAAAGCAAGAAAGAGTGAGAGTAGTGAGCATCTTTTGGTTCCTTTGGCAGACAGTACTCTCTTCCTTGCCTGATTTTAAGTGGCCATAAGTGGCTTTGCACTGCAGAAATCCATCCTCCTCTGAGGAGAGACCCTGTAAGTCAATGCCACCTACTGTTCCCAACCTTTGTGTCTTTAGCATAATTAGCTCTCTACACACTTTTTTGACTTTAGGATTCTTTCTCAGGTATTAGGTGCAGATTAAATGGGAAGATTACTGTGCCTTTTTCTGTGTACAGTATTGTCTTTATATGTCTAATAACAGCAAATGTTCTGTCATGTGGTCCACTGTAGCCTTTAATAATTTTCCTAAATACTTCATTCCACACAAACCCTTTGCTTTCCAATTTATTTCCAAACCTTTGCCTTCCAAATCTATTTAAGTAAAAGTAACATTTGTTGAGGAATCTAGTATGGACGAGGGCCTGTTTACTTGTTGCTTCATTTAATATTTACATTGCCACAATAGGTCGTATTTTTCCAATTTTGCAAATATGAAAAGTCTTGCACAAAGTTTTAAAATGTCTTCCCCAAGGTCATGAAGCTGATAAATATTAGTCAGAATTCCAGGCCTGACTCCTTAGTCCATGTTATTTCCTTTGAAACATGCTTCCTGCCTGCCTCTTGTAATTGTCCTCAAATGTCCTAAAAACACAGAGAAAAAAACAGCTGATTAATGAATGTCAGCTGTTTATTGCATTGCCAATAAATATTACACACACAGTTAACATATTGGAATTATTCCCTGGAGCACAATGGCGTTGGAAGAGGCCTGGTCTGTGCAGACGCTCTACTTTGTAGTAGATGCTTTGCTAATAACTGGCCACGAGATCAAAAGCAAGTTATCTAACCTCTTTGGGGCACAGGCCCCCCATCTCTCATTTAAAAGAGTTGGGTAAAATCTCTAGGATATCACCAATCCCAATATGTTATAAGTTTTCTATTTGGGGAGTTATCCATTTTCTTTCAGACATAGCTTGTGTCTAGAAAAATTTCCCCTTCCACATTGCAAGGTCAGCTTCTCTTTTTTCTCCCTGTCCTTTCTGAGAATGCAATTCCCCTGCAAATCCCTTCCATAGCTGCCTAAAGTCTTTTGCTTAGATGAAGCTACCATGTACATGGCCCACAGAATTAAATGGATAAAAAAGAAAGATTTCAACTCAATTGTATTTGGTTAGATGTTCAGCCTCTCCCTGTCTTTTCATAACCTAATTCTTCTGTCTGCTTTATTATATTATAGAAAAGAATTATATCCTCCTGTCTGCAACTTACTAAGCTTGACAGTGAACAGTAATAAGCATGAATTATCAATAAGTGTCTTGATGTAACCTTGTTAATGTTAATAGACATTTACTTAAATATTTTCAATTTGTCACCAATATGCAATCTATTATTTAATCATTATTTTAAAATAAAGAATCTATTTTTAAAATTCAATTTTAACATAAATATTAGAATTCTTAAGAGTATTAACATTAAGAATAAAATGTTGTACCCTTGTCACTAGATATAAAATAAACATTAACCAAATGTTCCTAATAATGATTAAGTGGCAATGTACTCACAACCCTTAAAATAATTAATAGGAAAAATTTTCTCTGGAAGAAATTTAAAAAACAAATTATAATTTATACTCATGCTGTAATCACTTCTGGAAAAACTTTCAATGTGGATATTGAAATGAGTGACTTCAGCAATAAATAGATTAGTTCAAGCTTAAAAACACCAGTGTGTGCTAAAATAAATCTGAAACATTTCTCCACAAAAAGATGTGAAACCTTCAAGATAAAATATGTTTACCCATTTCTCTCAGTTCTCCTTACAGTGAGCAAAATGATCATGAACTCCTCTTTTGGTATACAAAAATGGACAGGCATCTGTACCACCACAGCGAACTAAGAGGAAAAAGCTCCATGTCTATAATTTGCACGGGATCTTAGTGGGGCCACATACTAGTAAGCAGAGGAATCCTTGTTTCATAATGAGCAGCATGTACCTGTGTAGACAGCCCTCCCAAAGCCCAGGTCCTCTGCACCCGGACCCCAACAGGGACTCTGTGTCTCCCTGCAGGTTGTGCAGACTGCACGTGTGTCTGCTCCATCCGATAAGGTCTTTGCACTTTTATCTCAGAGAAGAAAACTCACAAACTTCCTTGGTTTTCAGGTTTTCTAACTAATTTTTAATAGCACCCTTAGCCAAAAGAAATACCTAACAATTCCATGTATATGGTAGTTGCGCCCACATATTTAATATGCATTTATTTATATCCTAACAACTTAGTTGCATTTGAAAATACATGTAAAGTGGAAAATAATATTTTATTTAATTCTTAAATAATTGAAATTGTTTAATTAGTTATTTTAACTAAATAAGTTGGGTACTGCACGGCTTCACAAACCTTGGGATGAAATTAGACATTGCCACCTTCATTTTCTGTTCCATGTTGATTTTTCTGTAGCTCTTGCTTTTTATTGTAATAACTTCCCAATACCTACCTTCACAAATGTATGAAGTAATTGAAAACATAACACAATCGAATGTTAAAGCCATGCTAAGAATTTGCTCAGTTTTCCACAGATGCTCAGTAATGCTGCATTTCCCTCCAATTTCTAAACTATCCCTCCTATGCAGCCACTCCAGCACCAGGGCTGGCTGGCACATTATTTGGGGAATTGTGACTCTGGTTGCTCAGCCCGCCCCAGGTTCTCAGAAATGCTTGTCTTTTATCTTTATTACGGACTCTAAATGAGCAAATAGACAATAAGAGCTTACAAATGTAAAATGAAAATTATGCATCTTACTGTCATTTTCTCTTATAATAAATTTGTGTACAGAATATTACCTTAAGTGTGATTTATGTTTAGTACATTGTTCTGTAGTTTACAAATGTATAAAGTTTTAATTCATTAACTATCTACCAACTAAGCTTTGAATATATAATAAGAAACAAAATAATTTAGAAAGACACAAAATATTTGCTCTTGACCTTTCTTATACATATAATCTTTTTACCAAAGGTTGTATATGCTGATAGTCTAGCAGATCAATAGTACCTCATGAAATATTTTTAAAAAATTTTTATATGTGTTTTTTTAAACTGACCCTGAAACCTTGATAACTATTCTTTGTTTGAAAATAACAAGAAAGGCAAGGGTAAGACTCATTATTACCTAAGATTTCTACTTTCAAGCAGGGAAATGAAGGTACTTTATTGCATTTTGTTGATAGAGAAGCAAAGGCATCCAAAGATTGAGGAACCTGTCCATGGTCCATTGGCACATAGTTAATCACAGGTAGGGCTCCTAGCACTGCAAAATCTCCTTCATAGTTCTGTTTTAGAAGGCTGTCTCTACGAAAGACTATCCCTTGGGGAGGGAAGAAAAGTCTAGCTCATTATTTGTAGAAAATATCATGTGAGTTCTTTTCTTAGGTAGTAAAAATAGATTTTTATTGATCCAGTTACACATACTCATTGTGGCTAATTTAATTCATCCACATCCATTCATCTCAACACATATGTATGTGACTGAAAGGTTGGTGTTAAAACAAGCACAAGTGGATATTATAAAGATAAGATATGGTCCTGGCTTTGAAAAAGTTACACTCTAATAACCATAAGAGAAATTAAATAATATCAGAAATTAAATAGCATCACAAAATAGTACCAGTTCAGATGTCATATGGAAAATAAGTATTATAATATTTTAAGAAAAAAATAGATGAACTTCAGATATCTCCTTATTAGGAAAATGGGACTGGAATTGGTCTTTGAAGAATGAGTAAAATTTGAATGAATGGAAAGGAATGAATTGGGCATGGAGAAGGAAGAGAGTATGCTGTTTGGATATACTGGGAATGCCATCCAATCTGAATCAGAGAATGTGCATTGAGGAATAATGAGAAATTAGAATAAGAAAATAAAGACAAGATTGTAAAAGGCCTTACTATGGACTTTCTCTGGCAGTCATTGGGAAAAAAATCATTTTAACTTTTGACCTGAGAAGTGACATGAATAGAGTGTTGTACAGATCAAAAAAAGCTACCCATCCAATAACAGTCCATTAGACCCAGGAACATAAACTAGCAGGTCCAACTGCCTCAGTTGTTTAGGAAATCAGTTGCATACCATGAAAATTTAGGTATGTAACATTTCATGATCTCCCCCACTGCACATGAGAACGCGCGCGTGTGCAGACACACACACACACACACACACACACACACACACACCATTTTTATATCACTCAAATTTGGAACATACCTGCTATATAATATCTACCTATGATTTTATCCAAGAATATAATCCAAGTCAATAAAGTACATCAGCTTCTTTATTTCACCTTTTTATGGTCTAACATGGCCAATTTTCAAAGCACATCAGTCATTAATAAATAAATACAAAGAAAAACTACCCTCTACAGAAACCATTTTTTAATGGGACCAAAAAAAAAAGATCTAGTAAGTGCCACTTCAATGTTAGGGCCAGTTGTGTTCTTTTACTTGATAAAGAGGCCCCAAAATCCTTCCTTTGGTGTCCAGAACTGTGACTTGATTGACTCAGTGAAGAGGATTTTAATGAAGGTTGGTCAAAAAAAATCATCCCACCTTGACTCATACCAAATATGTTATGCTCTGACATTAAATTCAATACACTGCCCCTTTCTACCAGAGAAAATGTTTGAGCTTGCTACCTTTTGTTTTCAATAATCAAAAGAGAATGTTCATTCACACAAACTAGAATGATTGGCTCTCAGGAATTTCTCATCAGTTAGGGAGCCAGAATAATTATATACTTTGAAAGCACTGTCAGCCAGGTCCAGGAGGTCCAGGAGGCAAGGAGAATAGAGAAATAGAGACATGGCTGTGTGGATACTAAGATTTGAAAAGATGACTGAAATGGTCAGCAATAAATACTATCCTACAACTAAGACCAGCCAACAGGAATGGACAGGTAGTATTTGAAATGACCAGATGGGAATGATATTGAAGCAATGGCTAGATGAGGTCACCAACTCTGCACAATATGAAGAAGAGAATCTTAGGGAAAGCACAGATGAATAGATTACTGAGCATTTTAACAAATGACATTTTTGTTCAGAGACACCACAACTGAGAGTGCTCACTACTTTTGTAGGAGAAAACAAATAAAAGAGGTTTTGAAATCAAGAGTCATGTCCCAAATTTCCCATAGTCACTGTCCATTTTTATAAAGCAGTAGCCACCACTTGCAACTTTAAATTCCTCAAAGTGTAGTTTAAATAATTTGGTTAGAGTATAAATGCAAATGCCCCATTCAAATATCATAATTGATTACTTCCAAAAATGTTTAACAAGATAACTACAGTATTTTTAAAACTCAAATAGCATTAGAGCCACCAAGGGGAAAGGCGCAACTTGTTCTCTACCCATAGTTCTTGTCACTTCTTCATTTTTTGTGGTTTACATTATGCTTGTATTTTCAGATTATGTAATGAACCATAATAAAGTTAATTGTCGCCAGGCTGATGAGGTCATAGATTCTCAATGTCCTTGATTTCCGATTATTGTAGCAGCATTTCTTCCTCAGTTGTTCCCTGCTCTACATGGTGTCCTATTTCAAAAATGAACACCTTTGCTTTTTACTGTTTGCTTTTTGTTGGTAGTTTTCCGTTAGCAAAAAATAATACCTTAGTCTTTTTTTATATTTGTAAAGCTTTATTATTGCAGTTTATTTACTTATTTTTTAATGAAAAAATTTTAATGTTGACACAATTGCAAGTGTCCTCCCTCTTCCCCCCCCACCCCCCCCCCCCTTGCCCACCTCCACTCACCTCCACCTCCCCCTCCCTTGGCCTTTACCAAACTATTGTCCATGACAATACCTTATTCTCATTATACAAATGGCATAACCTAATTGCTATAAAATTTGGCCAGATTTAAAGGAAGTCGGTATTAATCACCAAAAACTAATGTGAGTGTATAAAATAGATTGTGATATCCTCTATACATTTGAGAATTAAGTACACATGAGCAAATGTTTGGCAAATATTGGCAAAGCTATATTGTCACTAAAATTCACTGGAATACAGCAATCAATAACAAGTTGATATTAGAGTGTGGCAAGATCCACTGTTCCAAACAAAGCTGCTTGTTCTTTTCACAAAGAAAACCAGTCCTTTTTATTCAAAGTTATTAGTACCCAGTTTGTGAGATACAAAATAGACAATAGCTGTTGAGTAAATTGACAAGTTGGAACAAGTTATTGGTACTTTCAAGCCTGATTTGATACATATACAAACAAGAAGGAATTTTACTTCTATCACTAATTAGTTATGAGGAATTTATGTATTAATAAAGGTCCTTTACATGTTTTCTTCATTATGCCTTTAACTTACTTATTTTGAACAAGGAAAAGTAGAAAATACTTTCTTAGGGGTAATGGAATCATTCTTTTTTGTATTAAACATTAATTTCATGATTTATTTTATTTTTTATTTTGTATAAAGCAATTTTTATTAAAACAGAAATTCACATAAAAAATAGAATTAGACCCTGGACAATGTTCCTAAATGGTTAGAGCACTGGCTCATGCTCCAAAGGAGCTCAGGTTCAATTCCTGGTCAAGAGTATGTACCTGGGTTGCAGGTTCGATCCCCAGCTTCAGTTGATAGGAAGGTGCATGTGGGAGGCAACTAATCAATGTGTCTTTCTCACATCTCTCTCTCTCTCCCTCCCCCACCCCTCCCATTCTCCCTCCCTCCCTTCCACTTTCTCTAGGAAAAATAATCAATGGAAAAATATCCTCAGGTGAGGATTAACAAAAAAAATGACTTCGTTTGCTTTTCTTCAGCATGGTAATTGCCTCTACTATAATTATTGTCTAAAGATCCATGAAGAAGACACAAAGAATATTTCTGATTTTATTGAAAATATAATAAAACCAACATATACATTAATGTATTCTTTCATTCAACAAGCATTTATTGAGTAATACTTTGTGTTTGGCATTGTACTATGTATTGTGAAGAGACAGGAGGATAAAACAGTCTTTATTTTCCAGGATTCAGCAATAGAGTTTTAAAAAATGAAGTGTACATACCTTGTTGAAAGTGAAGATGTCTAAGCTGAGTTTTAAAGAATAAATAGTTCTTTGAAGACAGGGGAGTTAAAGGCAGAGTATTCTAGGTAGTGGGTCAGGCGGAATAAAGGCACAAAATTGAAAAACAACATAAGTACACCAAGAAATATGAGTTCAAAATTGCTGGAGTGTGAAGTTAAAGCAGGGCTCAGCAGAATATGGCAATAAGAGGTAGACCGGTCTCAGATCACAGAGAGCTGTGTATATCAGAAGGATCATGTGACTACAACATGAAGAATTGTCTTGAAGAGCCAAAACTGTTCTCAAGGAAAATGGTTAGGAGGCTGTTTGAGGAACCCAGAAAAGGTATAAGGACATTAACTAGGGCAGTAGAAGAAGCTAGATCCAATGTTTGAATCCCAACTCGCTCTACGTTGCACATGCTCCTCAGCTCCCTATGATTTGATTCCATCTGTGAAGTTGATGTAATAGGTTCGCAAGAATTAAATACTATCATCCCATTTGGCAAAAGAAATAAAGATGCATTAGAGGGCACATATTAAATAAATATATGGAAGTTAATTAATAGAACATGATGACTGATTTAGTATAGGAACTGAGAGAGGGGTGAGGTTTTTCAAAATGACCCCCATGTTTCAATTATGGAGACTATTAATTGATATAGAGAGCACAGGAAGAGAAAATGGTACAGTGAAGACAATAAGGTCTATGTCTTATAATGGAATTTGAAATAGATCCAGATGAAAATGTCTAGCAAGCATTAGACATGTGGATATTGAATGCAGGAGAGAAAGCTGGGTAGGAGATGCAGATACAGAAATCATGAGCATTTAGGTTTTCATCAAAACTTAAGAATGAAGGAGTGTCACAGGAGTGTGACAGGCTGAATAATGATCTCCAGATCCTAATGCCTGGAATTTATGAATGTTACTTTATGTGGCAAAAAGGTATTTATATATGTGGTTAAATTAAAAGAATTGAGATACAGAGATTATGCTGGATTATTGAGGAAAATCAATATTGTAACCACAGGGTCCTTATAAGGAGAATGCAGGAGGAATCAGAGTTGAAGGAGAAGGTTATGACAGAATCAGAGATATGAGTGATGTGTTTGAAGATGGAGAAGGAGACCAAGCGCATGAGAACAAGTAGTTACTAAAAGCTGGAAGACACCAGAAACATATCCTCTCCCCATCACCTCCAGCCCTTGCAACACCTTGACTTTAGTCCAGTGAAACTGATCTTGCAACATCTGACCTCCAAAACTCTAAAAGGATGAATTTGTGTTGTTTTAAGCCACTAAGTTTGTAGTCATTTATTACATCAGCAACAGGAAACATACATAGAAAGGATATAGTGAAAATAAAAACAAACAAAAATACTTGAGCAACACCAACATCTAAGAAGGACAGCTTTCAGATGGGAGAGAGAATGGTGTGACAAGGACTAGGGAGAATTAAAAGAATGTCATGCCAAAGAATTTTCAGAATGTAGGGCTCAATATTTAAACATGGCAAAGTAGTTCAATAATACCATTTTTAATGGAAAATATTCTTAGGGTTTTGCAATTAGAAAACTTTGGGAAACTTAGAGTAGTTTTAGTGATGACTAGAAGTCAGTTTGCAATGAGTTGGAGATATCAGGTATAGACTGTTTTATTCTCTACCCTTATTTCCACTGGAGATAATATAAAATAAATGCATATCCCCCAACTACTCCAACAAGTGATAATCAACAAATAAAGGCCCAATTATCCAGTCAAATACTGTAAGAGAGTAGAGGAATTTGAACATGTGCACAATAAGAATCTGTAGAAGAGGGAAAAAGAAGAAGAAGAGGACAAAGATGAAGATCAAGATGAAGACAAAGAAGGAGGAGGAGGAGGAGGAGGAGGAGGAGGAGGAGGAGGAGGAGGAGGAGGAGGAGGAAGAGGAGGAGGAAGAGGAGGAGAAGAAAGTCGTACAATATAGAGAGATGTATAGAAAAGACATTAAGTTCATAGCAGTAAAAATTTAAAAAAACAATTGGTAAGGAGTACAACCCTGAGATACCCAAAATTAACTATGAAAGAAGAAAAAAAGAAGTGGATGTCTTGAAGACCTTAATACTAGGAGTAAAGCAGGCAGTATTGAATAAGAATTAAGTGACTGTATCTGGTTTAACCAGCTAGGATGATGGTTAAAGAAAAGTGGAAAAATAGCTATGGGTGGTGATATTTAAGTGTTGAAAATATCGGTACTAATTAGGTAAAGAAAAATACAGTCACGTTCCACATAATATTTTCGTCAACAACAGACTGCATATATGACGATGGTTCCATAAGATTATAACGAAGCTGAATTTCCACTAAGAAATGTAAGGATATGTGGTTCAGGCGGGTTTTTTTTTTTTTTTCTCTCTCTCTAACAGCAGCAATATCTTTGGGGCTTGGCAATAGAGTCCCTTAATTTTGACAGATCACCTCCTAATCAGTCAGCCAGTGGTCTGTTTAAGCACAGAGTAGGTATCTCAGCATTTCATACTTAGAAGGCACTAGAACCCTCCCAGATCTAGCTGATGGTCTTCAGCTTTGTTGAGGACTTAAGATCCTGTACAAAGACACAGGTCCACAAGAGCTACCTTAACGGGTATTAAGTGCCACTGCCACTTTAATAAAAGTTTTCTGTGATAGTGTGGAGCCAGCCTGACCCTGTACTTTGGAAATATTTTCAAGTTATAGTGCTGTAAAGCATAGATAAGTTTTATTTCTTCCACCAATTCAATGCCAGAGAGAGCCCTTTGTGCCAGATAGAGTCAATAAAACCAAAAACAAACTTCCAAAGTAAAAAAATTGAATCTTGCCCTAGCCAGTTTATCTCAGTGGTTAGAGCATAGGCCTGTGAATCAAAGGGTCATGGGTTCTATTCCGGTCAAGGGCACCTACCTCGGTTGCAGGCTCAATCCCTGGTCCCAATTGGGGCACCTGTGGGAAGCAACCAGTCGATGTGTCTCTCACATCAATGTTTCTCTCTCTCTGTCTCTCCCCATCCCTTCCATTCTCTAAAAAGTCAATGGAAAAAATATCCTCTGGTGAGGATTAACAATACACAGTATATTCCTGAGTACTACACCACCTCCATGTTATACACCCTCTTTTTTTATGATTACCACCAAGTTCCGTAATCTGACCACTGCACCAACAAGCAACAGCCAAAATCACATTGCCATGACAACCCCCTATGTTCCTTTATCTCTGCATTTTGGTTTCTTATTTCTACTGATCCTCAGGCCACCTTTCACTCCCTCTTGACAGTCACTATTGTGGTGATCTGTGCCTTAATCAGCCAGTTGCTCCTTGATTATTTCCAATCAATCCAGCCCACATTCCCGTTTGTAGAGCAGCATTGACAGTTCAATGTTCTACTTCTGACACTGTCAGAAAGAAACAGGGGGAGGCCTTGTGTGACCCGTTTATGTAGGGTACAGCAATGTCCTAGGCCTCACATTCACTCACCACTCACTCACTGACTCACCCAAAGCAACTTCCAGTCCTTAAGTGCCCCATGGTAAGTGTCCTATAGCAGGTATACCAGTTTTTATCTTTTAAACTGTATATTTACTCTGTTTGTTCTACATTTAGATATGTTTAGATACACAAATACTTACATAATTACTTACAGTATTCAGTATAGTAATATACTCACAGGTTTGTAGCCTAGAGCAATAGGCTGTACCATGTAACCTAGGTGTGTAAGCTACATTTGTGTACTTGCAGTCGATGATGGTCACTTAATGACCATCACCTAACAATATATTTCTCAGGATATATCCCATCATTAAGAAACCCATGACTGTAGTTAAATATGGAAGTGTAAAAATGATAAAATGTGGCAAACAATTACAGGAGTAGCCTGAATAATTAGTGAAAATAGTACTTGTGATAGAAGTACTTATGGCAGTACTTTTTCAGATTAAAATCTTGAAGGAAGGAGAGATAAAGAATAATAAATTCTGTCCCAAGAAATAAATATCAAAACATAATTCAGCCATTTGAAAAATTAGCATGATGGTCTATCAATGATTTGTCAAGTCTCTAGCACCTGTGTCTACCAAAAGAAGCATTATAGGAGAAATATCTGGCTTGGAGTAGATATTTTCCATCTTATCTTTTGACTTTCATAATATTGGTATGCCCTATATTTCATGCCAATTTATTTCCTAAGCCACTGTAAAAATTCTGTTCTGTTTAAAAAACACTCCAAAATATGACTTAGATTTCATAGAGAATTTTAAATACTGTATGAGTCAGTCCTCAAATTCATACCCAGCTAGTCTACCCCTGAAAACTGTGCTTTGACTATTAAAATGTCTTCGAAATTTAAAGGGTATCCATAGACCATCACAACTTACAGTGCTAAACAAAGGAATAGCAACAGAGAGAAAAATATACCTTTTTATACAAAGTTGATTGGCATATGAATTCATTTGTATCATTTGTATGACATGACATAACCTCATTAAAGATGGGAAGGGAAAGAGGAATTTACCTAATTAACTTAGGAAGATGGTGTTTTGACGAAACCTGTAAGACTAAAAACCAAAAAATGTACATGAACACAGTGTGCTAGTTAGCAAATCAGTTTCTCATAGGAGTATCCATTAAAAATTCTGGAAGTACTTTATATACTTACTAGGATTGAAAAAGTAAGTGAATAAATGCTAGATAAATAGGATTTAGGTTTCTTACTATCAGAACAAGAAATTACAAATAAGTAAGAGGAAAGTGTAGGCTAATCCCTGTGGTATGTTTAACAGAGACAAATGATAGATGATAGATGATAGATAGATAGATAGATAGATAGATAGAGTATAGAACCTATATATCTTTGGTATGCATACACATATTTCACAGCTCTGCCTTCAGAGAGAGCCTAGAGGCAATGATACCCCAACAATAAGCACACTCAGTACTCAGATCTTGGTTTCAAAACACAATTTTCCAATAAAAGGAACTAGGAATCCTTGGAGAAATGGCTGACTCTAGGACTGGTACAGGGAAAATATGAGTCTTCTAGAGCATCTTCTAGATGTGCTAGAAAGTAAAGGAGCATAAAATTGAAAATAAATAAATAGGGGGTATGTATGTCAAAAGGACACTGGAAGTTTTTTGAGAGCTCCCAAAGACCAAAATTGGAAGGATTTGAAGAAAAATAATGTATTATTAGACTATAACCCAAAGTATAAGATAAATATCCATAAGCCCATACCTGATACAAATAAATTAGCAAATAAATAAATACATGAAAATAAGATGCAAGTTATTCTTACAGAAAAATTCCAAAAATATATGTAGTTACTCCTCCCTCCAAGAGATGGAGCTTAATCTCAGTCTCCCCTTTCCCATACCAAGGCACACACATGCCTAGTGTGGACGAACCTTAACTCCCACTTCCAAAGAATAAAGTATGAACATGAAAAATAGTAACCTCATAATGGAGAAATTTGGTAACATCGCCAATGATAAGTCATGTTGATATTATGTCGCCCTAATATGATAAAATGAGAAGGGCTCTCTACCTCTGTGGTGTTTGTCCCCCAAAATCATAACCCCAATCTAATCATGTGAAAAGCATTAGGCAATACCAATTGAGGAACTTTCTAAAAAATATTTGACCAGGACTCTTCAAAACTATCAAGATAATGAAAAACAGGAAAAGACTTAAGAAATTCTTACAGATCTCAGGAGTTAGTAGTAATTTATCAATGTTAATTTTTCAGTTTTAACAAATGCACCATGTTTACATAAGTTGATTAACATTAGGGAAATCTGGGTGAGCAGTATATAGGATATCTTTATTATCTTCATGAGTTTTCTATAAACCTAAATTTATTATTTTCAAATAAATTTTTTATATTTTATTAAGTTGGTTGCCAAGTTTTAAAATGCCGAATTTAAAATGTAACCACAGTGATGCAAGATTTTTTTAATGCCAAGATCTAAATAGACTAACTCCATCATATCTATGACCAATAAAAGTTTGCCAAACTGTTTTGGTTACCTATAGTAGCAATAAATTCTACATTCCCCTTTTAGTAGGCATTGTGTTCATATTACTATCAGAAGATCTAAATAAAACCCCCTTTCCAGCTATGATTAAAAGGTCTCGCACCAGAATATCCCATCCAGAAATTTAATATGAGAGTACTCTTGAGGATGGACTGTCTTCGATAACTATGTTTAAGTACTCTAATAGAGCATGACCTGCATTTTAAGATCCCATAAGACTGAGGTCAAGAAGAGGTTCTGGACTATCATAATTTAAACATTCTACCATCATGTAGATTCCTTATAAAGTCTAAGCTATCATTTGGGCTACACACAGCAAAATGTATCACATTCCTGAGGTCTCTCCCCGCTCCCACCTACACTTTCAGTGACCTTACCACTCTTTCCTAGACAGCCGCTCAACATGGAAGACTGATCTCCTCACACAGTGTCATCCTAGTGCTCCTTTGTTTTCTTCTTCAAGAGTCCTCTTTTCACTGTTGATCTCCTGAGTTTTTCCCACCATGCCCTCCAGAGATCTACCTTATTGCTCATAATTAAGATAAATATCCTCACAATGAAATACTACAGTATTTTATACCCACTAGCATGGCTAAAATTAAGACAGGTTGTACCAAATGTTGAGTATGTGGAGCAACTAGAAACTTATTACACTGTTCTCTCTTTTTTTTTTAATTTCTTTATTGATTAAGGTATGACATATTTCCCCCCATTCCCATCCCAAACCCCTCCCCACTCATGCCCCCACCCCCCTGTTGTCCGTGACCACTGGTTAGGCTTATATGCATGCATACAAGTCCTTTGGTTGCTCTCTTCCCCCTTACTCCCACCCTCCCCTACCTTCCCTCTGAGGTTTGTCAGTCTGATGGATGCTTCCCTGTCTCCGGGTCTGTTTTTGTTCATCAGCTTATGTTGCTCATCATTTCCCCTAGATGAGCGAGATCATGTGATACTAGAAATACACTTATAAGAACCGAAAATGAGACAAGCAATAATGGTTATGCTGAGAGGCAAATGAATCAGTCTGTAGTGAGTTTCTTTCTGGGCCAACAGTTCTTTGAGTCCTAATTTCAATGTCAAACAGTTCCTTATGTGTACATGTCAGCAATGATATTTCAGTTCTGGATGGTGGACAAATGGTGGTAATGCAGGTCCGACCCTCTCTGGTTTGGTCCTGGGCAACCTGCAGCGACGCACAGCTGCTGACAGCTACTATGGCAAGGCGTCGTCGGCGTCTTCCATCTCTGGACTGTTTCTCTTCTGTCTTCATGGCTGGAGCAGTCCTGTCAATTCCTCTCTGTTGCAGGAATCCACATGGTCTTGGAGTTGTTTTTTGAAAATATACAAACATATTCTCGACCAAAAGTTAATAAAGGAATCTTTTCTATAAATTTGACTTGGGATCCTTTTTCATTTTTTGCCCAAATGATTTTCCTTTGGCTTGTTTTGACACCATGTGTGTTTTTCATGGGTGCCTTGCTGTTAGCATTACAAATGAAAGTTAATTTTCTAAAGTAAAAATTTTCTAGATGTAATTTACTTACAGGATATTTTTCCTTACATGATATTCTTCTACTATCCCCCCTTTTTTATTTAAATATTAGGAGGCTTTTGGAAATTTTATAATGTAGTCTTGCGAGCTTTTAAATTTTGACTTTTGCATTAAAATATGACTGCTTTAGGTTCATTACATGCTACACAATTTTACCATGAGATGAACTACCAATAAAAATTTTAGTTAATACTTTAGGAACAGCTTTTTGTCCAGTACCATTAATTTTTCTAGAATATTCGCTCATTTCAATTAGCCAATTTAAATTAGTCTGAAAACTTGACTATTTTACTATCAAATTTAATACTCTAACAACAATCTTATTTTACCCTGTAAATATTAGTGGAAAGGATTATTTGCCTTCTTGAGTAGGCCCTGAGCATTCCTGGTGCTAGACTGGATTTAGATATAAAAAACCCACTTCCCCACACCATGGGTACAAGACAACTCAAACAAGTCTTGCTGCAGTGAGAGGGCACTGCTGTTGGCCAAGTCTCTGTCTGTTACCTGGGTCTTGGTTTGAGTTGGGCATGGAAGCAAAGCAGCCATGGAGGCAGGAGACCTCCCTCAGAAGGGGTGAGGGTTCAGGCCCCTGCAAAGTTGTGGGGGGGGTGAGGGTCTGTGCCCCACCTCTGTTAACCCCAAGTTCTCTTCTGATGGCCCCTCTGTGACTGTGACACTGTTCTTGAGAGGATAACATGGTATAACTACCTTGGAAAACTTTTTGGCAATTTTTTTTGTAATGTTAAAAATACATCTACACTAGGACCCAGCAGTCCCATTTTTAGATATGCAACCAAAAGAAATTAAAGCACATGTCTGTGAAAGAGACATACAAGAAAGGTCATAGCATCTTTATTCATGATAGTCAAACATTGTAAGCAACACAAGTGTCACCAAGCATAGAATGGACAAGCAATTTGTAGTGTGCTTATACAATAGAAGATTACTCACAATAAAAAGAATCACTTTATTGATACAACTAACAACATGAATAAACTTCAAAAATGCTATGCTGAGCGGAAAAAAAAGTCATACATAAAAAAGGGGGAGGATGAAGGGGGTGAAGAGATCAACCAATGAACTCATATGGGTATATACATAACCCATAGACAAAGACAATAGGGTGGTGAAGGCTTGGGGTGGGGAGGGGAGTGAGAGAGAGCAATAGGGTGGGAGGGAGGGACATATGTAATACATTCAACAAAAAGGATTTATTTTAAAAAAAGGAAAAGTACATTCCATTTATAAAAAGTTTAAGAAGTGGCCAAACTAATCTATAGAGATATAAATCGGAGCGGTTGCTGGGGACAGGGGCTGGTCAGGGAAAATAGACTCAAAATGAGCTAAAGGGGCATGAGGGGACTTTCAACTGAAAACTTACTATCTGCATTTATAAAAACTTGATTAGGAAAGAATTCATGTATGTCTTTTTAACTAATATATACTTAACACCTAGCCCAGAGCCATTTCTCTATGAATAGTTGATTGACAAATAATTATCAATATAATTGTATTTGTATCAATATTTGGCACATAATACCGTGTTTCCCTGAAAATAAGACATCCTCCGAAAATAAGACCTACTTACAGGTTTCCTTCTGAGTGAAATATAAGGCATCCCCCGAAAATAAGGCCCCCAGGCTCTGTCTCAGAATGAAAATTAATTTACCATAAACTGGTCGCTAGGGCCGCCCCGACTGGCATCTAGCAACCAGTGACGTTACGCGGAGTCCTGACATCACTGCTGTGTGGAGGCAGAGCGGAGGTTGGAGTGAGCGGTGAGCGCAGGGCGGGAGAGAGGAGGAGACTTTAGTAGATGCGTGTAGAAGAACAGGAGGATTAGAGCGGATGGGACGCGGCGAAGGTGGTGAGTGCTGGTCTGTCTCTGGTGACACTACCTGATGCTCGCGGCCGCCTTCATGATGACTGAAGGTTCTCAGTAAGTGGCAGACCCTGCTCCAGCCCAGATCCAGGCCCCAGCAAGCCCAGTGACAGTCCCCAGGCAGGCCCCAGGGGGTAAATGTCTGATAAAGGGGTAGGGGGGATGTCTGGTGAAGGTGTTCAGTGGCACAGGGGTGGGGGTAGGGGATCACTTAAAATGACACAGGAGGATCAGAGGGGGCAATCAAAATGACACAGGAGGATCAAAAGGGGTTACTAAAATGGTAATCCCCCCTCTGATTCTCCTGTGCCATTTTGATTCCCCCCTCTGATCCCCCCTGTGTCATTTTGAGTGATCCCCCTCCCCCCACCTTGATACCCCAATTCCTTTTTTTTACCCCTATGGTAGAAATGAGCGCAAAAAGAAAAAGCTACTCCGTGGAGTACAAGAAAGGAATCGTGGAAGACTCTTGGGGCCAAAATCTTACTGCTTTCTGCAAAGAGAAGATGTTGAGTATCCGATTGGTCCAAAAATGGCGAGCTGAGTATGGTAACCTCATTGAACAAGTGGACAAGGGAAATGCTAAAAAGCGCAAGTGTGGATCAGGTCGGCAACCATTATTTTCCGAGCTGGAAGACCTGATCTGAAAAAAGGCTTTGGTTGTGAATAGGGCTCAGATTCAAGAATTTGCCCTTGCAATGGCACCACAGTTTGACATAGCCCCCGAAGACTTCAAAGCATCACAACACTGGCTGGATAATTTCCTTTAGCGAAGTGAACTGTCTTTAAGAAGATCTACAACATTGTTTAGGTTGGAAGATACTCAAGTTATTAAGCGAGCACTTGCATTCAAGTCCTTTATTGATGATGCTGACTTCTCTAAATACAATCTTTCCAACATGATTGCTATGGATGAAACTGCAGTGTTTATGGGCCAATCATCTCAAACAACAATTGAACAGCGGGGTGCCTCCTTGGCGTACATTCCCTCCACTGCTTGCGAAAGTGCACGTGTTTCCTGTATTTTGGCAATTCGTCTGGATGGCACTAAAATCCCACCTTTAATCATTTCTAAGGGCAAGAAGGAAAAGATTGAACGTGTTTTGGGCGTTTTCATTCTTGGAACTGAAAAAGCCTGGGCCACACAAGCAGTTATAAGGAAGTGGGTCGATTTAATGCTGCCGCTTGTTATGCGAGGGAGCCAAAGAGGTCTGCTAGTCTGGGATGCAGCCAGCACTCACCACGCTAAAGACATGAAGACATTTCTTCATGAAAGAAAAATAGATCAGATAATGATTCCCGCAGGAATGACGGCCTATCTCCAGACTCTTGATATTGCAATAACAAGCCATTCAAAGACAATTTGCGCATGGAAATTAATGACTACATTGAAAATAGAATGGAGAGAAATCAGCGTGGAAACTTTGTGAAACCTAAACTGCAAGAAGTTGTGACTTGGGTGAAGAATTCATGGGAGAAAATCACTGACAGTTGCATTGCAAATGCACTGCAAGCAGGCTACCTTGACAAGAAGTACTCATTTAAAGACAGTGCTATTGCTAAACATGAGAGATTTGGTCCACTGATTCTGAAAGAAATGGAGTCACAAGAAATTCACCAGGAAATTCAGGAATTGGATTGTTATGATGATGTTCCAGAAGATGATGACATGATTGTCATTGAATAAATGAGTAAATTCTTGATACTGTAGGATTCACAGTTTGTCTGGTTTGTGTTGACAACTACCGTACTACCATACCGTATACAGGTAATAAATTTCCTTTATTTTCATTTAACAATAAATGTGTACCGTATTCTTCTTCATGGAAAAATAAGACATCCCCTGAAAATAAGACCTAGCGTGTCTTTGGGGGCAAAAAATTAATATAAGACACTGTCTTATTTTTGGGGAAACACGGTATCAGATCATCCGATCCCAAATTCTTTGCGTACACACCTTTTCCAACTCAGAAAATTCCTTCAGTTTATCTTAGCAGGGTAGCCCATCCTTCCCCTGTCACAGTGGTGGGAGGAAGAATAGGAAATGGAAAAATACCCTAGCATATTAGTCATCTGGTAAAAGTTGGAGAACAGTGCAAAGGTAGAAGGAAGAAGAAATAAAAGTAGGAGTAGGAAGGCAAGGGAGAAAGAAACAAAGGTTAGGAAGAGTTATTTTATCTTATGGAATGCTATAAAATTCTCTTTTAAAGTTTCATTTTATGTAATATATGCAGATCATAATCAGTACAATAATTTGGGGTACCTATATTGTAAATACTCGAACTCACTACTTGGTAAAAAAAAAAAAAAAAAAAAAAAAAGTATATACATCCTCTGAAAAGAAGAAATACTTCTTCCAGAGTTGTTGTAAAACATTTCGATTACTGATTAAGTTGTGTAAGCCTTACATTGTTAGGAAATCACCAACCCACCTCGCCCCTCAACAGCAGCAGCAATAGCAAAATAAAATTAGGGATGGCTTGCTCAGTTAGAACACAAAAATAGCTTTCTACTTAAAATTTAGCCCCACCTTGTGGTAGTCCAGGAAAGTGTAACTGAAGGCTGTCACTGTCCTATTGTGTTTTTGAAACCATAGGCAAAAATGAGACTGTTCATATTTATGTTTAGGCCAAAAGAAAGTGGGCTAAGGGAAAGACATGGCCACTGAGTGAACGGTGTCCTATTCTTTGACTACATAATAAAGACATTCAAGGGGTTGTGAACTACTTTGAATTCCCTGAATAAACCACTTCTCTCAGTATAATTTTCACAGAAGACCAGTGCTATTAACGTAAGTCCTCATGTAATTTTCCTCTTCCTCAGCAAACCAGAAGTAAGAAAGCTCAAAGGAATTTTGGGGAAGTGGATAGAGAAAGTTAGATCATTCAAGAAGAACAGAATGATGTTGTTCTATGATCTCTACTACCATTATAAGTTTTGAGCAAATGACAGTTTACAAAGCTATTACGGGAGATATTTTGGCAAAAAAATAAAAATAAAAAATAAAAAATTCATGCTGATCAGTGACATTCAGATAAAAAGTAAATTTTTAATTTATTTCTTTGATTTCCTTTTTTTTACATTCAAAATTATGTGAAGAAATGCATTTTTTACTGTCTTTGGGCAGTAAAGTACAGCAGTTTCTGGAAATGCATTTAAAAATGTCTTTAGCCTTCCAATACTAAATAAACTTGTTTTATGCAATTCAGACTAGATATGTTTTTCTAGTTTAAATAGTTAACCATAGCATGATTCTGAATATCATGATTACCCATACATATAATTATCAAAATGAACTTGATTAAATTAGGTACTTCAGCAAGTTATAAAAAATACCTGTATTTGGATATGTGTCAAAGTGGCCTGCAAATTTAAGCATGAAGATAGTATGAATTATGAACATTCTTCAAGTGATATCACCCAGTACTCAATTTATTGCATCATTGATATGACATTAAACCACATGGTCCAAGAATCCCTTTCATGTAGCTAATGTAAATGGCAAGACTTGGGGAAAGACAGGTGCTCTTACTTAATGCAATAAAATAGGTTCCTAAAATATACCCAATTTCTTTGTAGGTTGGGTAATATTTTCATATTTAAATGGTATATTTACTCATTTATTTTCACAGATGCTATATTTTTATTTCTAATTAATCATAAATTGACATGTAAGTGTATTAAAATATCCATATCTTAAGAGGTAGCCATCTAATGAGTCTTTATTGAAAAAAGTAATAATTTTGGAATTAAAAAAAGTATTCTTACTTTACCAGCTTAATGCATTTAATTATCTTTTGTAAGATTTCTTAAAGCAAGACAAATCTATACTGCTTTAATTTCTATAAACTTCTCATCACTAATTTTTTTATCCTCACCCAAGAATATATTTATTGATTTTAGAGAGGAAGGAAGGGGGAGAGAGAGAGCAAGAGAGAGAGAAAAATATTGACTGGTCACCTCTCAAGCACACCAGACCAGGGATCAAACCCACAACCCAGGTATATTCCCTGACCGGAAATTGAGCCCACAACATTTTTGGTGTATGGGATGATGCTCCAACCAACTGAGCCACCCGACTAGGGCTCTCATCACTAAATTTTATCCCTAATAATACTGTTGAACAATCACTCTCATAGATAAATGAATCAATTAACTAAGGATTATTCTGGAGATCTAATGAACAGTATGATAACTACAGTTAATAATAAAAACTGTGTTGTATACTTGAAATTTGCTAAAAGAGTTGATCTTAAGTGTTTCCAACATACAAAAAAATCTTAACTGTGTGAAATGATGGTTATGGTAATCATCTTGATTGTGGCAATCATTTCACAGTGTATACATATATCAAAAGATCACAGTATACCTTAATTATATACTTTTATTTGTCAATTATAATCTCAATAAAGGGGGATGGGAAGAAGTCAGTTACAAAAGACCACATATATATTTATATGAAATGTTCAGAATAGGCAAATTTATAAAGATAAAAGGTAGATTAGTACATGAAAGTTGCTCAACACAGTAATCATCAGGGAAATGCAAAGCAAAACCACAGTGAGATATCACCTTACACCTGTTAGAATGGCTGTCATCAAAAAGATAACACGTGTTGGCAAGGTTGTGGAGAAAAGGGAATCCTTGTGAACTGTGGGTAGGAATGTACAGCCACTATAGAAAAAAAGTTTGGAGGTTCCTCAAAACGTTAAAAATAAAACTACCATATAATCCAGCAATTCCAACTATATATCTTTACTCAGACATTAAAAAGAGAAAAATCCTGCCATTTGTGCCAATATGGGTGGATTTTGAGGGCATTATGCTAAGTGAAATAAGTCAAAAAGAGAGAGACAAATACTGTATGATCTCACTTATATGTGGAATCTTTAAAAAAAAAAAAGAACAAACTCATAGACACAGAGAACAGATTGGTAGTTGTAAAGGAGTGGAAGGAGAGGAAGGGAGTCAAAAGATACAAACATCTAGTTTAAAATAAGTAAGTTCTAGGGATGTGATGTACAACATGGTGACTATAGTTAACAATATCATCCTATAAAATAAAAGCCTAATATGTTAAGTGTCTGGTCATCCTGTGACCAGTCGACTGTTCAACCAATCAAAGCATAATATGCTAATGATATGCTAAGGCCGCTCAACCACTCACAATGACATGCATTGACCACCAGGGGGCAGATGTGCTGACCAGTAGGTTAGCTTGCTGCTGGGGTCCAGCCAATCAGGACTGAGAGAGAGGGACCGGACACACCCTGGAGCCCTTCTGTGGTCTCTCCCCAGCTGGCCAACCTCCCGTTTCCCTCCCTGGCCAACCAGCCCTGATCGGGACTGGGCAAGATCCCTGAACATGCCCTGGAGCCCTCCCGTGGTCCCACCCCAGCCCCGATTGTGCACCAGTAGGGTCCCTAGGCCTGACCTGCACCCTCCCGCAATCTGGGACCCCTTGGGGGATGTCGGAGGGCTGGTCCGCAGGCCACTCCCCTTGGGAGGACGCCAGAGACAGGACACATGGCTGGCAGGCACTGCTGTGGTGGTGTGAGCCTCTCCTTATCAGGACTGATTGGGCGCCAGCCCGCTGCAGGTGCAGTGGGACCGGAATGAGCGGGAGTGGCAGGTAGAAGCTGCAGGTGGCATTGGACTGAGGGTTTTGCCCGATCCCTGCAGGCCAACCCATGGGACCCCACCTGTGCATGAATCCGTGCACTGGGCCTCTAGTATTGTATAATTGAAAGTTGATAAGAGAGTAGATCTTAAAAGTTATCATCACAAGAAAAAAAATGTATCACTGTGGATGGCGATGGATATTAACAAAATTTATTGTGGTAACCATCATAATATATACACATTTCAAATCATTACGTAGTAAACCTTAAATTAATACAATATTATAAACTAATTATATCCCAATAAAACTGGGGAGGAAAGTGTATTTGTAATCAGCTTAGGGCTGGAGGAGCAGTGATTGAAATTGATTGCTTATGAGTATGAGGTCTCTTTTAGGGTTGAATTAGATACTTTAAATGACTTTTTTGGTATGTGACATATTTAAATACAGCTATAAAATTAACTAGGGGTATGCAAAAAACTATAGGACACTGAAAAAAGAGATAGAGGAAGACATAAACAGATGGAAGAACATACCGTGTTCACGGATGGGTAGAATCAACATCATCAAAATGTCCATACTACTCAAAGCAATCTATAGGTTCAATGCAATCCCCATTAAAATAGCAATGGCATATTTCACAGACCTAGAACGAACTCTCCAAAATTTCATCTGAAATTAAAAAAGACCCCGAATAGCTGCAGCAATCCTGAGAAAGAAGAACAAAGTAGGTGGGATCTCAATACCAGATTTCAAGCTATATTACAAAGTCACTGTTCTCAAAACAGCCTGGTACTGGCACAAGAACAGACATATAGACCAATGGAATAGAATAGAGAACTCAGATATCAACCCAAACCACTATGCCCAATTAATATTCGACAAAGGAGGCATGAACATTCAATGGAGTCAAGATAGTCTCTTCAATAAATGATGTTGGGAAAATTGGACAGATACATGCAAAAAAATGAAACTAGACCACCAACTTACACCATACACAAAAATAAACTCAAAATGGATAAAGGACTTAAACATAAGACGGGAAACCATAAAAATATTAGAGGAATCCACAGGCAGCAAAATCTCAGACATATGCCAAAGGAACTTCTTCACTGATACTGCTCCTAAGGCAATGGAAAATAAAGAGAAAATAAACAAATGGGACTACATCAAAATAAAAAGCTTTTGCACAGCAGAAGAAACCATCAACAAAACAACAAGAAATTCCACTACATGGGAGAATATATTTGCCAATGTTATTACCAATAAGGGTTTAATCTCCAACATTTACAGGGAACTCATACAGCTTAACAAAAGGAAGATAAACAACCCAATCAAAAAGTGGGCTACGTACCTAAATAGAAACTTTTCGAAAGAAGACAGAAGGAAGGCCAAGAGACATATGAAAACATGCTCAAAGTCACTAATTATCTGAGAGATGCAAATCAAAACGACAATGCTTTACCATCTTACACCTGTCAGAATCGCTATCATCAACAAATCAACAAATGACAAGTGCTGGTGAGGATGCGGAGAAAAAGGAATCCTTGTGCACTGCTGGTGGGAATGCAAACTGGTGCAGCCACTGTGGAGAACAGTATGGAGTTTCCTCAAAAAAACTAAAAATGGAACTCCCATTTGACCCAGTAATCCCACTTATAGGAATATATCCCAAGAAGCTAGAAACATCAATCAGAAAGGATATATGCACCCCTATGTTCATAGCAGCACAATTTACATAGCTAAGATCTGGAAACAGCCTAAATGCCCATCAGCAGATGAGTGGATTAGAAAACTGTGCTACACCTACACAATGCAATCCTATGCTGCGCTAAAAAAGAAGGAACTCTTACCATTTGCAACAACATAGATGGAACTGGAGAGCATTATGCTAAGTGAAATAAGTCAGTCAGAGAAAGATAAATATCACATGATCTCACTCATCTATGGGAAATAATGAACAACATAAACTGATGAACAAAAACAGATCCAGAGACAGGGAAGCATCGACCAGGCTGTCAAACCTCAGAGGGAAGGTAGGGGAGGGTGGGGGTAAGGGGGAGAGATCAACCAAAGGACTTGTATGCATGCATATAAGCCTAACCAGTGGTCACAGACAACAGGGGGGTGGGGGCATGAGTGGGGGGGCATTGGGAAGGTAATGGGGAGATGAGGACAAATATGTAATGCCTTAATCAATAAAAAAAAATTTAAAAATTAACTAGGGGTTTCTTTTTTAAAAAAATGAATGAGCCCCAGATGGTTTAGCTCAGTGGATAGAATGTCGGCCTGTGGATTGAAAGGTTCTGGGTTCGATTCTGGTCAAGGGCACATGCCCAGGTTGCAAGCTCGATCCCCAATAGGGGTTTGCAGGAGGCAGCCAATCAATGATTCTCATCATTGATGTTTCTATCTCTCTTTCCCTCTCCCTTCCTCTCTGAAATCAATAATATATATATATTTTTAAATGAATGATATTTTTATTTACATATTTTACACATTCTAAGTGTGTGTGTGTGTGTGTGACTTCTGTTTTACAGGTGGGTGTAATTCTTACACATTCAAAAGACTGGTGGAACAGTTTTCTAGTTAAAATGAAAACGTTTACAATATGCTGGAAACTTTTCATTTGAAATTATTTAAACGTGTAATGAAAAAGTTTACATATCCACTTAGAGTAAAAGTGCATAAAGGAGTGCAGAGTTGTTCAAACCTTGCAGAATGAGTGTGCATGACCAAAATGTTTGAAAAGGGAGCTTTGAGCCTGATTTTGAAGCTGACATCGCAGAACAGCTATGTGATATTGGACAAGTCATTTGTATTCTTTTACTCAAGTTTCTTCATATTATAGGAACAACATATTTATCTGAAGAAATTATTCTGATGACTTACATAAGATAATACAAAAATATCTGCATAACAAGTTATTTATTATCATTGTAATTATAATTAATAATAAAAATATAGCAGCTATATGATGTTAGGACATTGGTAATTCAAAGTTGTCTATTATAAGGTACCTGAATTGCTAGTGGACTGTGAAGGAATTAATAAAGTTGTAGCCCTGGCTGTGTGGCTCAGTTGGTTGGAGTGTCCTCCTGTATACCAAAGTTCGATTCCTGGTCAGGGCATGTAAGGGAGGCAACGGATCTCTTTCTCTCTCTCTTTCTACTCTCTCTCTCTCTCTCTCTCCCATTCCTCTCTCTCTAAAATTAATAAACAGTTCCTCAGGTGAGAATAAAAAAAAACGCTGTAGATCTGTTTCTCATTATTTTTCAATAATAACTAATAGAAATAACACTATGTCTCTAAAAAAAATCAACAAAAACCTGACTACATCATTTTTTCTTTCTTAGCTATAATTGTATTAATTGATCAGAACTATTGAATTATAGGTGTTGTAATTAATTAAAATGGGAAGAAATTTTACTTAGTAGATGCAGTCTGATAAACAATTTTCAAAATATGGTATGCTTGGCAGAGTTAAAGAATAAAAGAGGTTCTAATGATTAAAAAGAGGAAATTTGTAACTAGGAGTCACTGTTTAAAAACACCAGCATCCTGCTCTAACCGGTTTGGTTCAGTGGATAGAGCGTCAGCCTGCAGACTGAAAGGCCCCAGGTTCGATTAGAGTCAAGGGCATGTACCTTGGTTGCGGTCACATCCCCAGTAGGAGGTGTGCGGGAGGCAGCTGATCGATGTTTCTAACTCTCTGTCCCTCTCCCTTCCTCTCTGTAAAAAATCAATAAAATATATTTTAAAATAAATAAATAAATAAATAAATAAATACACCAGCATCCTGCCAGGATTGTGCCACATCTCCCTTGGAGAGACAGTATCTGCATTCCTAACACATCCCTGTTGGGGAGGGGGGAGGTGGTGGGGAGATGATCCTTTGTTAGGCAAAGAGTAAGCCTTTTAAAATCTAACTGAAGACAAATCCGTGGCTATTTACAGCAAACAATAAGCTGTGTAATTAATTGTACACGGTAATGAGGAGATGCTTTTGTAGCTCAAGAACATTCTAAGCCAGGCTCTTCCGCAGTCAGGAGAGACCACAGCACACACTCCCATCTGGCACAGATAAGCTCCTTGACAACATTTTGCAACCTTCCACTCTTGCAAATGTGACAGATCAACAATGGAACAAACGCTGAAAGCAGATTAATCTAGCTACTTGCCTGTGGCAATGAAACTAGCTTGGCCCAAATCACAGGAGCAGTGCCAGTGGGGCTGTTACAATGAAGCTTCCCCAGTCCCAAGCCTTAGGTTGTTAATGTTTCTCATTTGCCTTTTGTTCTGCAAGCTCCTTACACCAGCACCTGTTCCCATCACAGGAATGCAACACCTACAGAGCAACTTACTAGTTAAACATAATCATTAATATGACAGAGGGAGATATACAACTATGAATAAACTAAGTATTCTATCAGTTCACACAGCACTGTACTAATGCTACATTTGGGTCAGGTCTATTAAAGAGACAGATGAGATAACAGCTCTGCTACAGAGCATCTGCAGGCTCTGCCAGGCCTATGTTTTGCATTTGAAGAATATGGTTCAGTGTTCATAGTCAATCACAAGTGACACTGCTATTTTGAAGGCCGTATTGAATACACTGGTAATCTTGACATCATGATACTCATACTATGAACTCGAAGCCTTGTTCTTTCATTGCCATTCATTTGAGCACATTGTCAAACTGATAAGACCTAGATGAAAATAACTCTTTTATATGAGGCTCCAGTACTGTATTCATTAATTTCTTTCTATAGATAAGGAGCTTGTAGCATGAGCGATTAGAAGGAATTTTCTAACATTCTACTGATGGTGATTAATAGCACAAAAACTAAGCCTGCCTCAGCCATTATTCAATTTCTTCTTCCCCCGAGATGCTCAGTTTCTTCCCATCACTATATGGAAGGCCCCAAATAAAGGCTTTTTAAAGGCCACCAACACAACCAAGGAGCCAAATCATACTAACCTTATGTCATAGTAACCTACTAGTTTCAACTTTCTACGGCACTGAACTCAGCAAGTCTTACTGTCACTCCCTCCATTGAAATCAAAGCTGAAAATGAGCAACAGCAATGGGAGGCAGTATGTGGTCAGAAAAAGCAATGGTGAGCAGTTCTGAGTCAACAGAGCTTGGTCTGAGTAAGAATGTATAAAGGTTTGTTCATTTTTAAATTTCTAGTCAATAATGCATGATGATGATTACCTTCTAAAAATCTAAGTTTTCACATAACAAATTATATACACACTTTCCATACATGACTGTACTTCTACTTTTCAGCTAATAATTATGCTATTTTTCTTTATCAATTCACTTCTGCCTTTTTCACAGTGAATTATTTTCACTTTTTCAGTATTTATATGATTTGTTGAATAGATCCTTCTCCAGCCTGGATATCCTTCTCCAAATGTTAATGTTCCTTTTAAGTTGTGATTTGGTAATCAATAAAACTTTACTTTTCTACTGCACAAAAATAAAAGAATCCTATATAATCCTATCTAATAAAAGGCTAATATGCAAATCCACCGAATAGTAGAATGACTGGTTGCTATGACGTGCACTGACCACCAGGAGGCAGACGCTCAACACAGGAGCTTCCTCCTGGTTGTCAATGTGCTCCCACAAGGTGTGTGTGTGTGTGGGGGGGGCGGTTTGGGGAGGGGTGCCGCTCAGCCAGAAGTCCTGAGCCAGGCTTATGGCTGGTGAGCACAGACGCGGTGGCGGGAGCCTCTTCCATCTCTGCGGTGCTCAGGATGTCCGACTGCTTAGCCATCAGTCAGACATCCCCTGAGGGCTCCCAGACTGCAAGAGGGCACAGGTCAGGCTGAAGGACACCTTCCCCAAGTGCATGAATTTCATGCACCAGGCCTCTAGTAATAATAATAATTCCTACCATTTCTGAGCCTCTTTTTGGTTCCTGGGCCCAATTCCAACATGGAAGGAGGGGGCAGGAGGGAGTGAGAGTTCCCACTGTGAACAAGTTAATTTTAGACTATAATAAAGAACAAAAAGCCTTTATTTGAGCAAAAGGAACTTCAGCCCAGGAGACACAAATTAATGTAGCAACCTAAACTATGTTCTACCAAGAGAGCAGGGAGGCCACCTTTTACAGTTCCTGCCCAGGTTCTTCAATGAGGTCTATTTTATGTAAATTATGCAGTTCTGATTGGATGGGGCAGGTCTCAGTCCATTGGTAGAAAGACAAATCCAGGGCTTCCCTGCAGTGGTTGACTCAGACACCATAAACAGTAGGAGTTCAGTCTGAGGTTCTCCTTGGTACACAGAGTATGTCAGGAGCTCCTGTCAGCAAATAGCCGCTAGCCTCTTATCTATATACTAGAGGACCGATGCACAAAGATTCGTACAAGAATGGGCCTTCCTTCCCCTGGCTGCCAGCACCACCTTCCCTCTGGCCCAGAGCCACCTTTCTGCCTTTGCTCTGGCCAGAGCCGCCTTTCCACCTTCCCACGCTGCCCAGAGGCCCAGAGCTGCTGGGACGGTGCGGAACACCTGTGTCATCGCCATGGCAACAATGCAAGCGTCCCACCCCGCCCCGCCCCGGGCCACTCGGTGCCTGTATATGCAAATTAACCTGCCATCTTTGTTGGGTTAATTTGCATACTTACTCCTGATTGGCTGGTGGGCATCACTAAGGTACGGTCAATTTGCATCTTTCTCTTTTATTAGTGTAGATTAGTGTAGATATAAAAAGCCAGTGACCAGAACCCTGGAACAACTGGAACGACCAGTTGCTATGATGCCCACTGAGGCCAACTAACCGGCCGAATCAGGGGTGGGGTCGGCCAACCCCCCCATGGCCCTTCCCCTCTGGTCCTGCCCCCAATCAGCCCACTCCACACCAATCGGCCCATAGCCCCTTCCCCCAGCCAGCCCTGCCCCTGATCACCCCCCCTGATCACCTCCAATAAGGGGTGTGGCTGGCCGGCCAATCTCTGGCAGCCCCTCCCCCTGGCCGGCCCCACCCCCAATGGGCTCCCACCACCTGATCAGGGGCAGGGCCAGCCAGCCAACCACCCCTGGCCCCTCCCCCCAGCCAGCCCAGCCCTGATTGGTCCCTGATTAGGATGGGCCCACTGGCCAACCTCCTGCTGTCTCCTCCTCCTGACAGGTCTGACCCCAATCCACCAAATTCGTGCACTGGGCCTCTAGTTATTTATAAAATTTGAGGTTTCAGTAGACCTTGGGGAATCCATCTCAGCACATAAATTCTTTCTAGGAGTTCTCAGTGAATTATCTTTTCAGGGTCCACACCACCACCCACACCAACAAACAATCCTGAGACACCAGCAGGGGGTCAAGGAGAATTCAAGTTAATTTTGACACTATCTACCTGGAGATAGCATCAGGTTTCACAGGTTAAGGGTTGAGTCCTACAGGACAGGCCCTCACCACTTTAGGCACCAGTCACAACCTGCTATATATTAGGCAGTTCCAAAGACCTTTGCCTTGGCCTTCAAATACCGGTGGTATGTCCTAGTTGTTACCTATATTTAAGACCAATTGGTTACAAATCAGAGGTTCCCACAACACTCCTTGGGTTCAGTTAATTGCTAGAAAGGCTCACAGAAATCAGAGAAACATTTTCCTTACTAGTATTAGATCACTGGTTTATATAGCAGCCAGATAGAAGATATGCATAGAGCAAGGCATGGGGAAAGGACTTGATACTTCCATGATCTCTTCAGGACACTATTCTCCTCCAAATCTCCTTGTGTAGATTAGCCCAGAAGCTCTCCAAATCCAGTCCTTTGGGGTTTTATGGAGGATTCATTACATAGTCATTATTGATTAAATTAGTCCTTTCTGGAGGTGGGGTGGGGGCAATACTTAAAGCTACAAACCCTCCAATCACATGGTTGTTTCTCCGGTCATCCAGTACCCATCCTTAGGTGTAGTCCAGAAGTCACCTCATTAATGAACAAAGACACCTTTATAGCTCACATCTCTTAGGAAATTCCAAGGATTTTAGAAGCTCTGTGTCAGAAATGAAAGGAAAACCAAATATATACTTCTTATTATAAATCGCAATATCATATGCTAAATGCTTTACAAGAATTATTTCGTATGATGCTTATTTAATTACTAGTGTCCCAGTGCACGGATTCATGCACATTGAAAGGAAATTAATTAGAAGATATATTTTAATATTGCTATTCGTGTTTTGCTAATGAAAAGAAAATAGGATTCTACTGAGTTTCCTATCTACCTACTCCAGGACTTCTGTGAGGATCAAATGAGATGAGGCATGGGAAAATGCATCACAAACATTTGGTAAAGCTGTAAGATGTTTGCACCTGGCTCTGAAGCAAGTTGGGTTCCTGGGCTGAAGAAACTCCAAGAAGGCTAGTTCCTAGGGAGAGGAAGCCAGGAGTTGCTATGTGACGTCATTACCCAGCGCCCACAGCCACCATTTCTGGGCGGGGCTGGGCTGTGGGCCACATTTTGCGCCATGGGGTCTTGGCAGTGTTGGCTGCAATTTGGTGGGGTGTCGCTCTGGGGTGGTGGCGGGGCCTGTGGCCCACTTTGGGGAAGCCGAGTGTTGGTTTGTCAGTGCCAGGTCCATGGTGCCATTTGGCCAGTGCGTGTCATGGCAGCTCCTGTGTTGAGCATCTGCCTCCTGGTGGTCAGTGTGCGTCATAGCTACTGGTCAGAGGACACTTAGCCTTATATATAGAGAGATTATTATCTCAGTTTACTGAAGAGAAAAGTGAGATATAGGAAGCCTAAGTAAATCTTTAAGTAACTTAGAGCAGCTCAAGAGCCAAGATACAAGCCAAGGTAGGTCTTTGAGTCCAAAGCTTTTGCTGGAAAGTGATACAATTGAGTTGATGCCAGTGAAATATGCCATTATATTTGGAATGTCATATTATATACCTTATCCTCTTGTTCCTAAAGAAACATTTTCTCTTCCAAGTTTTAAAGTTTCTGGAATCAGGATGCATCTTAAAATTTACCTGTTACCTTGATTCTAATCCCTGCAAAGAAAAAAGAAAGATTTTTTATTAAATGGAATAGCTTACAGCTACAGCAAAGAATAATCTAGGAAACATTTGACTTACTATTATGCTTAATTATTTCCAGGTCGCATCCACCTGTCTGCCTGTAGATGAAATAATATCAATATTAGTAATGCAAATTTTCAGCAGCTGTTGCCCCCTCTGGAAGTCCCCTCTGTGTGTTCACACTCTGTTCAGCAAGTCCTCGGGAGCTAGGCACCCCTACTGCCCATCCAGCTGAAGCACAGCTTCTTTCCCTGATTTCACAGATACCGTGGCTGAAAGAGCGCCTGTAGCATCTGCCTGCAGCTTTCTCTCCATAGAGTCTGACCATAAGGCCAACCACATTCCATTCTGGCCTCCCTACCAGGCCTATCCCTAGATGCTCCTATAGAAACTGCCTCCCACTCTTATTAGGAAATAAAAACTAATGTCTTTGCAGCATTATTCATGAACATGTATGGAAATACCTAAGTGTCTGTCAATGGATAATGTATAAAGAAAATGCTCCCTTCTCCAAGCTGCCTTGTCTGGCATGCCCACCACCATATCTCAGCTCCAGAACTGTGCCTGGAACATAACAGAAGTTTATTAAATATCGGCTGAATTGATGCTTGAACTCATTGATATTTGTTAATCAGCTTAACAATAACCCACAACCGTCGGACCAACTTCATTGATATTTGTTTAATGATCAATTGAATGCATGTGCCAAAGGCCTGGCATGGTGCCTGAGCTGTCCAGGAGGTACAACATCAGGAAGTTCCCTTCCCCAGCCCCTTAATGTCAGACAGAAAAATGTCAGAATATCTGAAAGAAAATGTTCCTGAGGACGAAATTTTGCCAAGGAAATAATTAGGCTATAAATCTATGAAAATGACAAATTGGTTCTATGGATACAAGAGTCTCAGAAGAAAGGCTAAAATTTATCATCCTTTATCTTCAGTGTCTTTCTAGCTTTCTTTTCGGGCAGACAGAATATTTTTGTTACATAAACAGATATTAAAGACTATAAAGTTGGTGTGTACTTGGCACACTTGCTGTCTGGACTTGTGTTACCTGTCTAGTAATGTTCTCCATAAACCTCTAACTCAGTCTCCTTGTCCAGCCCCTAAGCCTCAGCTGAAAGATCCCTGTGGCAGCGACAGCCTGAAGCCAATGCCAGGCACCAAGTGACCTCTCTGTTGGGACAATCTCAGCAGCATGCAAGAAGGTGCTGGAATGGCCATTAAAGACATCTATTGCCCTTTTAAATGTAATAGTCAATAAACTCCAAGGACATACTGAGTCATTTAGAAGTACTTAAAGCAGTCTGTGCACAAGTGTGAAAGGATGGTAGAGTGAGGAAATTATGTCGCTAAGAAGTAATAATCTAATGCTCAAGTTGACTATTGTCCCTTTAACAATAAGGTTTATGATTCCAAACATAGTTTCAGTTTTTCAAAGTTTTCTTCCATCTGACACCTTTAAATCATTTTAATTCTCATTTCCTTCCCTTCAGTATCACTTATGCTTCTGCAGAGGTAAAAAGGAAAACTGTACTCTTAATATGAATGATTCAAACAGAGTAGAAAAATATTTAACCAAACATTTAGTGCAACTCAAATGGATGTCAAGCTCAGACCTCTCTGATGTATGCGTGCCATCTGGCTCATCAGAGCAAAGGGATCTATTACTCATGTGAAGAGGATGAAGGACAGGCTGCAGAGCATACATACTGGCAGCTTTGAGGCCCTTATGTCATTAAGTAAACATTATTCTAAACATTATTTTAAAAGCACTATTAGTATAAAATTACCGGAAAACAAATGGAGAGGTCTTGTTGATATGCATGAACACTCTTACATAAGTATAATCACAGCAGAATAGATTGTATATTTTTCATATAACATAAATAATAAACATTTTTCCAGGTGGCATTCATAGCTCTCATGTTGGATTATCACATTAGATTCCACTGAGGAGGTCAACCATAAATTATGTAATTCCCCTCTTCTGGTAGATAATTAAAGTTGTTTCTGTTGTACCTTTATTTTGTGTCATTTGCAAAATATACAGGGGTGGGCAGAAGTAGATTCACAGTTGTGACTATGGAAAATACAGAATTTATTCTTTTATTATTATTTATTAATTATTGTATCATTTACTTGTGTCACAACTGTAAACCTACTTTTGCCTACCCCTGCACATGTGAATACAATGTAAATATAACTTTAAATTTTTTCTATGAACTATTTTCTTTATAAATGCTCACTATTCATTTTAAATGATTCACTCATTTATTCACTTTCTGTTTTGTTCAATGTACAGATAGAAACACTTGCTCAAAAAGATTTCTCCATTTCTCATTGCTGTTCTTTAATAACTAATATCATTTAACAATGTGTCATGAAATCTGCAATGAATGTGCTGCTAAAAAAAGAATCCTTAATATCAAGAAGCTTGACAATTTGATTTACTCTTTGTCTATAGATTTCCTCTGTCCTCGTCTGCTTGGGCCGCCATAACAAAATACCATAATCTGGTGACTTAACAGAAATTTATTATCTCACAGTTTTAGAGGGTGGGAGTCCAATATCAAGGTTCTGACCTCTCTGGTGTCTGGTGAGGGCCACCTCCTGACTTGCTTATGGCCACCTTCTCATCAGCTGCTCATAGGGCCTTCCCTTGGTGGGTTCACATAGAGAAAAAGTGCAAAAAAATGCTCTAGTCTAGTGTCTCCTTGTACAAGGGAACTAATCCTGCCAGATCAGGGCCCCACCCTTACAACTCATTTAACCTTGATTACTTCCTTAGAAGCCCTGTCTCCAAATATAGCCACACTGGGGATCAGGGCTTCAGCAGATGAATTGGGGAGAAAGAGACCAATTTCAGTCCATAACATTGTACCCATACGTAGGATTGTTGCTTTATGATAGGCAGAACTATGACCTTCTTATCATCTTCATTTGGAGATTAAGCATGGTTTAAGAAGATGCATATGGGTGCCAAGTTGGCATGGATTTGTGTTAGTTAATTTATGTGTCCACTTGACTTAGGACACGGGTGCTCAGACATTTGGTGCAGCGTTATCAGGAGTGTCTTTTTCAGGGTGTTTAGGGATGAGTTTAACACATATTGCCCTCCCTACTGTGGGCGGGCCTCAACTGATCAGCCTGATTAGAACAAAAGGCTGACCCCTTCCAACCTGAAATAATAGGGAATTCCTCCTGCTTGACTGCTTTGAGCTGGAATATTGTTGTTGTTGTTTTTCTGCCTTCAGTCTCAAACAGAAATGTCAGCTCTTCCATAGTCTCAATCTTGCCCATTTTCAGACTGAAACTACACCATCAGCGCTTCTGAGTCCACAGCTTGCCAACTGCAGATCTTGGGACTTAGCCTCCACAATCGCATGAGCTGATTCTTTATAAATAAATCTCTTTATATTTGCAAATATACACGCATCCTCTTGGTTCTGTTTCTCTGGTGAACTCTGACTAATATATCCTTTGTTCAAGATGCTTTGTAAAACAGATTTAAGCATTCTTAAATTTAAACTGAAACCTGCCTTACCTAAGAAGCAGCTGTGTTAGTAACTAAGACTGAAATAAAATGTAGTTCTGTGATCAGTAAAATTCTGGATGCATAAATATTCAACTCTGAACTAAAATTTTGCTAAGTTTTTCAGAATTTGGAAGAGCTCTATTCAAGTTCAAGTCTGAATCTTATACCCATATCGGATGTTTAAATTACTTCAAATGAAGTGTCACAACCAGGCGCAACTTCATCAATATTCTAAGATAAATTTCAGCTTTGGGAATGTGCAAAGCAACAAGTTGACTGAGCCCTGGTCTTTGCTTACTTCAAACCCTACCAATTTATCCCTGCTTGCTATCCCAATTTAAGACCAAAGGTTTAAAAAAAAAATTCATTTATACATGGTGAGAGAGAAAGTGAACAAGACAACAATAACATAAACATTAATTCAAAGCCTCTTTTTTTTTCATTCCCACATCAAGAAAAGGAAAACATTAAATTAATCTACATTTTAGCCTCAAAGCACCAAATCACCTTTGGTAAAAGCAAGAAACAACTGTTTAAACCAAGAGAGTAAAGAGTTTTAATGTAATCTTCCTTTCTAACTTAAGGAAGGTCAACTTAAAGTTATTATGTCTAGGTCACCTGACTTCTTTATTCACATGTCTGGAAGAAAAGGAAAGTTTTTAAATGTTAACAAAGAGAATTCTTTTAAGGTAAAAGTCACTAGTAAGATAGTTTCTGTAGATTAAAGGGTAAAGAAAATACAGGCAGAATATCTTTTGAAAGTACACTGCTCATTGCTCAAAAGACCCACTTTGATCACCAGTGGTCTCTAAAATATGCACCCACAGGCATCTTGAAGAATGTGTTAGATAATTTTTAGTTTCAACCTCAGGACTCAACCTCTGGATTCTTTTTTTTTCTATTCCAAGTTTTGTATGTTTTGTTTTTCTTTTGTTTTTTTCACAGAATTCCAGTGGGTTGTTGTTTTTTGTATTATCTTTTTAAAACAGACTCTGACTTATAGTGAAAAAAGAGATAGAGGAAGACATAAACAAATGGAGGAATATACCATGTTCATGGATTGGTAGAATCAACATCATTAAAATGTCCATACTACCCAAAGCAATCTATAGATTCCATGAAATCTCCATTAAAATACCAACAGCATATTTCACAGACGTAGGATAAACTCTCCAAAATTTCATCTGGAATTTAAAAAGACCCCGAATAGCCACAGCAATCCTGAGAAAGAAGAACAAAGTTGGAGGGATCACAATATCAAGCTATATTACAAAGTCACTGTTCTCAAAACTGCCTGGTACTGGCATAAAAACAAACATATAGACAAATGGAACAGAACAGAGAACCCAAAAATCGACCCAAGCCATTATGCTCAATTAATATTTGACAAAGAAGGTAAGAGCATACAATGGAATCAAGACAATCTCTTCAATAAATGGTGTTGGGAAAATTGGATGGATACATGTAAAAAAATGAAACTAGACCACCAACTTACACCATATACAAAAATAAACTCAACATGGATAAAAGGCTTAAATGTAAGATGGGAAACTATAAAAATCTTAGAAGACTCCATAGGCAGCAAAATATCAGACACATGTCATAGCAATATCTTTACCAATACAGCTCCTAGGGCAATGGAAACTAAGGAGAAAATAAACAAATGGGACTACATCAAAATAAAAAGCTCCTGCACAGCAAAAGAAACCATCAACAAAACAACAAGAGAGCCCACTGCATGGGAGAACATATTTGCCAATGTTATATCTGACAAGGGTTTAATTTCCAAAATTTATAGGGAACTCATACAACTTAACAAAAGAAAGATAAACAATCCAACCAAAAAATGGGCAAAGGACCTAAATAGACACTTTTCGAAAGTGGGCACACAGGCCAAGACACATATGAAACATGCTCAAAGTCACTAATCATCCAAGAGATGCAAATTAAGACAACAATGAGGTATCATCAACAAATCAATAAACGACAAGTGCTGTCAAGGATGTGGAGAAAAAGGCACTCTCATGCACTGCTGGTGGGAATGCAGACTGGTGCAGCCACTGTGGAAAATAGTATGGAGTTTCCTCAAAAAGTTAAAAATGGAATTCCCATTTGACCCAGTCATCCCACTTATAGGAATATATCCCAAGAAATCAGAAGCACCAATCAGAAAGGATATATGCACCATTATGTTCATAGCAGCACAATTTACCATAGCTAAGATTTGGAAACAGCCTAAGTGCCCATCAGCAGATAAGTTGATTAAAGAACAGTGGTACATCTACACAATAGAATACTATGCTGCTGTAAAAAAAGAAGGAACTCTTACAATTTGCAACAGCATGGATGGACCTGGAGAGCACTATGCTAAGTGAAATAAGCCAGTCAGATGGAGAAAGATAAATATCAAATGATCTCACTCGTTTGTGGAACATAATGAACAACATAAACTTATGAACAAAAATAGATTCAGAGACACAGAAGCATCGAACAGATGGTCAAATCTCAGAGGGAAGGCAGGGAAGGGTGGGGAGAGGGGTAAAAGATCAATCAAAGGACTTGTATGCATGCATATAAACATAACCAATGGACACAGACGGTAGGGGGGTGAGGGCATGTGCTGGGGGGGTGGGAGTGGCCAGGGAGAGGTTAATGAGGGGGAAAGGAGACATATGCAATACTTTAAACAATAAAGATTTAAATTTAAAAAAAGATACACTATTTAAAAAAGTAAAAACAAAAAACTAGGGTAGGAGTGAACCTGGAATTATTCATTTTCAAATTTAAGTGGTTTTGAGTATTTAAAATTCACCCTTATTTATTTATGAATTTAGTCATTCTTTTATTGACACAAAAACTATCTATTTATTCAACAAATATTTATGAAAGATTTGCTTTTCTTTCTCTCCCACATCCAAAATTCTAGAACCTTCCATAACTAAGACCTCCTGACACCACCAGCTAATCTCATAATGATTTTTTTATTTTTTTTATTTTAAAATAATTTTTAAATTTTTTAATTATACATGGCATACAATATTATTATAGTTTCATGTATACAGCATAGTAATTAAACATTTATATCATTAACAAAATGATCACCTTGGTAAGTCTAGTACACACCTGATATCACAGTGATTTTCAAAGACCTCTTTTATTGGTGTTCATCCAGATTTGCTTTCACTGATGTGTTGTAGGTTCCAAACATGCGCTCTGACATCTCTTCCCCAACACACATACACACACACACACACACACACACACACACACACACACACACACACACCTTCCAGCTCTTCAACTAGGCAAAAATCACATTGCAGGCAAGTATTCCATGAGTAACTACAAAAATCTTTACTCACAAGAAGCATATGAATTCTTAAATATTAGTTAATAGATTGTGATGTATTATGGAAAAGGAATGGTAACAAATACAGGGGAGGGTGAGTCAGTTTACATGAAATACAGAGTTAATTCTTACATTATTATTTATAAATTATTGTATTGTTTTCCATACAAACAACTGTAAATCAACTTTTGCCCCACCGTGTATATTCTGTTCTCAACAAATACCACCCACCCATATACCATATCCTCCGTCACACACATATATACAACCAAGTTATTAAAAGAATTGAATTTAAAACCTTAGGAATTGACTAAAAGATTAAAAGGAATTATTTCCAACACTTCTAAAATGTTGCCAAACTTGTTTAAAAAATAATAAATCAGTGTCTAATATGCAAAGACAGTGTGAAAGAAAACACAGCCTCTCTTGACCATATGAGAAATAATTAAATATATCATTGTATCTAGCTATCTAACCAAAAGGCAGAACTGCATTATTTCTCATCACTTTTAATATAGCTATTATTGTCATGGTCACCATCATCATCATCGTCACCTCTTTAAAGGGAGAATAATGTAGAATTGACGACTCTATACAACCTTCCAGAACCATTTGGGTTAGTTTAATCACAGACTCACAGTGTTGAATACTATTCATTTTTCTCCCTTTCCAGTTAACAAAATAACTTGGGTAGAACTCAATTCATTGATCATATTTAATCAATCAGAAAGATTAAAAGGGACAGTGAGTGTTCTTTTGGCTTCACTTGCCTACATCTTTGGCTGTATATCAAAGCACTCCAGCTCTCATTGTTGCCTTCATAATTCTTTGATATTATGGCTTGTAGTATTGATCTTGGTAAACAGACCCTAGAGAGACGAATAGATTTTTGACACAGCAATCAAAGTAACCCTTATGAATGATAACTAGGCTCATTTGATCATGTCTTACAGAGTAATAAATGTCTGGGCCAATTTCCTTTGCCTTTGTACATGCAGCATCTACTCTTTGTCTAATACAGGGTTTGAAAGGAATTAGAATTGATTAAGAAAGAGCTCAAGCTATGGCATCTGGCCACAAGAATGAGACTCTTACTCTACCAATGACTGGTAACTTTGGAACTAGATATTTAAACAAGTTTGGAAACATTTTAGAAGTGGAAAAGTTTCCACATCAATTCTTAAGGTTTTAATCTCTATTATTTTAACAACTTGGGTGTATATATGTGTGTGATGGAGGATGTGGTATATGGGTAGGTGGTATTTGTTGAGAACATAATATTCAAAAATATTATGCAATCATTCAAAAATATTTTATTGAGTATTGACAATGTGCTAGGCACTATTTTAAGTGCTTGTGATACAACAAAGAACAAGACTAAGCTCCCTGCCCTTTTGGAAGTTTTATTATAACAGGAAGAAAGAGTAAATAAACAATCTATATATATAAAAGCCTAAGCGACCATCCGATCATTCAACCGTCCAACTGGTAGCTATGATGCACACTGGGGGCAGATGCTCAACACAGGAGATGCTGAGCTGTGGTGACTTGGCAGCTGCAATTCTCAGGCAATGAACCCAGAACCAGAGAGGAGGGAGCCTGATTCCAGGGTGCATCACCCGAGAACCACCCTCTTGCAATCCGGGACTCCTTGGGGGATGTTGGAGAGCTGGTTTTGGCCTGATCCCCGCAGGCCAGGACAAGGGATTCCACCGGTGCATGAATCCGCGCACCAGGACTCTAATAGTTATAATGAAGAGATAAATAACTATGCATGACATGTTAGAATATGTTAAGTATAATGTGGGGGGAAATATAGAGTAGGATGAGAAGGATAGTAAGGGGAAAGGGTTGTCATTTTATAGGTTATCTAGGTAGGCCTTATTGACATTCAAAGAAACATGTGAAGAAGGTAAGGAACTTAGACATGTCTGAAGCATTTGAGGAACCTATGGAAGCTATTTGGCTAGAACAAAGTGAACTAATGTCCAACTAGTAAGAAAAGAGGTCAAAAAGGAAAAGGTAATTGTTGAGTGTGCAGGTCATGCAGGGTCTTGGAGGACATTGTAAGAATGGGGGTCACTGCTGTTCTAAGTGTTACTTTGATTGCTGTGTTAAAAAAGAACTGGAGCAGGGGATTGGTAAAGAATGGAAACAGGGAAATCTATTAGGAGGCTGTTTCAAAATCTGGAAAACACAATGGTAACAGCATTAGGGATAGTGGGACAGGGTTTGATCCTGAACATATTTAGAAGGTAGAATCAAAAATATATCCTGAGAGGTTGGACATGGGGATTGAGAGGAAGAAAAGAATAATGTCATCTGGGGTGAGAATCTACATGAAAGAATAGTGTTGCCCCTGATTGCAATAAGGAAAGTTGTAGGTGGAGCAGGTTTGTGAGGACAAGGAGTTCAGTTTTGGACAATTGAATTGGAAGTCTCTAAGTGAACATGACAAGTAGGTAGCTGGATACATCTCTAGAGTTTGGGAGAGAGGTCTAGATCAGAGGGATACAAGGGGAATCATAGTTATCCAGAGATCACCAAAGGAGTAAGTACATATAACAAAATAAGAAGGACAGAGAACTGCCAAGAAATACTCCAAAATTAAGAGGTCAAAGAGTAAAGAGGATTCAGCCAAAAGAGACTATAAAGGAATGATTTGTAATTAGAAAATATGGATAGTGTGGTGTGCTGGAGGCCAAATGAAGAAAGTATAAGAAGCAGAAGAGGGTGAGAGATTTCAAAAGAACTTTAGATGAAAGTTCAACTAAAATGAGGAGTAAGAATTGACTACTGAGTTCAGCAATATGAAGGTTATTGATGACCATGAGAAGAGTAATTTAGGTAAAGTAGTAGGGGTGAATTGGAATTGGTTTAAGGGAGAAGGAGAGAATAATTGGGAACCTTGAAAATGGCAAGTGTAAACAGTAATTGTAAGAAGTTCCTTAAAAAAAGGATGCTGGCCCTGGCCAGGTAGCTCAGTTGGTTAGAGTGTTGTCCTGATACACCAAGGTTGCAGGTTCAATCCCTGGTCAGGGAACATATAAAAGTCAATCAATGAATGCATAAATAAGTGGAATAACAAATCAATGCTTCTGTCTCTACCTCTCCCCTCCAAAATCAATCAATAAATAAAATTTTCTAAAAGGGGATGCAAATAAATAGGTCTGTAGGGGGAGTTTTTGTTTGTTTGTTTGTTTGTTTCTGTTTCTGTATTTGTATTTTTTTAAATATATTTTATTGATTTTTTACAGAGAAGAAGGGAGAGGGATAGAGAGTTAGAAACATCGATGAGAGAGAAACATCGATCAGCTGCCTCCTGCACACCCTCTACTGGGGATGTGCCCACAACCAAGGAGCATGCCCTTGACCGGAATCGAACCTGGGACCCTTCACTCCACAGGCCGACGCTCTATCCACTGAGCCAAGCAGGTTAGGGCTGTATTTGCATATTTTTTTAAAAAAGGATAAATAGCTATGTTTATATGCTGATGAGTAAAGAGTGAAATTTTATAATGTAAGAGAAGGAAAGATGCTGGAGCAATATTGTTAAGAAGGTGAGAGGGGTGAAAGAGGCACATAGTAAGCAACTGGCAAGATTGGTTTCAAATAAGACTATCAATATGTTATTTATGGTAACAAGGGAGAAAGCAGGAAATGTTGATGAAAGTTTTGGTAGGTGGGTAAATCTGTGAACGGTAGTGTAAGATCTTGTCTGGGTGCTTCAAATTTTTAGTGAAGTAAGAAAATTCATAGGCTGAGTGTAATTTTGGGAAGGCAATGTTAGATGTTTGAGGAGAAAAAAGGTCTGAAGTAATTGTCTAGAGAGTGTGAGAATGAACACACTGGAAAAATACAGCAAGAGAGCTCAGCAACATTAAGGGAATTCTTGTGGTTCATGTACACAAATTTAACAAGACAGTTAAGAGAGTCAAAGGGAGTGATTATAATAATTGGTCATAAAATATAAGCTGAGTAAGAGGGGAAGAGAAGACATCAAGGGGGTGAAGATCAATGAAAAAGAGATAAAACCAATCAATGGATCAGCAATTCTAGTGGGACTAATGAATTGTTAGAATTGGAGTGCTAACAGCAGTGAGAAGGAGAAGAGGATGCCATTGACAAGATGGAAAAGTTGCAGGTATTTATGTAACAAGCTCTAGGGTACGCCTGTGGGAATAAGTTTCTCAGATAGAGTGGAGGACACTGGAAGAGATAACTTCAAGGAATGACAGTGCAGGCATTAAAAGGATCAATTTTATTTTAAAAAATAAACTAAGAATAATGAGTCATATTAAAGAATCCCAATTAGGCAGGAGCTCAAATAATGGAGAAATAAGGGGAAATGCTTCAGGAGAGTGAAGATGAAAGGAACAATGCGTGGTAGTAAGTAATATAATCTAATGACATGAGAATTAAAGCTGGAAATTTTAGAAGAGTGAGCATGGTCTGAAAACACCGATGAAGAGGAAATAGGGCAACCATCCCATCTCTAGGCTTGCTAGGGTTATGGGAGTAAAAACACCCATCATTATCCTAAGAAACCAGAAACACCAATCAGAAAAAAATATATGCACCCCTATGTTCATAGCAGCACAATTTACAATAGAAAATATTTAGAAACAGCTCAAGTGCCCATCAGCAGATGAGGGGATACAAAAAGCTGTGGTACATTTATACAATGGAATACTATGCAGCTGTAAAAAAGAAAGAACTCTGACTATTTGCAACAGCATGAATGGGCCTGGAGAGCAATTTGCTAAGGGAAATAAGCCAGGCAGAGAAAGATAAGTATCACATGATCTCACTCATATAAGGAATCTAATGAACAAAAAGCTGATTAACAAAATAGACCCAGAGACATAGAAGCAAGACTGACGAATTTCAGCAGGAAGGTGGGGGGGAGGGAGTGATTAACCAGAGAACTTATATACATATATGCATAGCTCATAGACAATATGGGAAAAAACAACAAACAAACAAAGGGGACATCTGTAATACTTTCAACAATAAAGATAATTTTTTTAAAGAAATTAAAAACAAAACAAAACACCAGCCATCATTTAGGATGACTGCAGGAAAAATAAGGTCCTCAAGGGAGGACCAGGTTTCTGTTGTAGCGAGAAGGGATGAGAGGTGTTCAGAGAAATGGTTAAGATACAGAAATGCTTGCCAGTAATGGACTGTAATTTTCAGAGGGCACTGTGAAAGTATTTCAGAAGTTGAGGAGAAAGGAGAAGTTAACATAATAAGAAGTGCACAGGTGCTTATGATAATTAGAGTATGGGACATGAGAGTGCGCCAAGAGAACCAGGATTCTAATGAAGACACAACATATGTAATGGCCATAATGAGACTATTCCTGTAAATTCAAAGCAGATAGTGTTGTGATGGTGTTGTGAGTGTTGGAGAACGGGAGCTATAATACATGAATATGTGCTCACCATCCAAATTTAATCCATGAAATCTGGCTTCCACACCACGGCCCTAATGAGATTTTCCTATGAAGATCATCAATGATCGCCATAACCAAATCCAACTCTCATATCACTTGCCTTCTCACCATCCTTTCATAGAGTTGACTGCTCCCTCCATCACAGAATCCATAGACTCCCCTCTCTTGGCTTCAGCAATACCGCTCTCTCCAGGTTTTCTCTATTTTTGCCTAGTCGTTGTTTCTCATCCTATTTTGTTGGCTTTTTCTCCTTCTTTTATCTTGACTGAAGTGTCAGAGTTTCTTAGATTCTTCTGTGGTTGATCTCAGTACTGAAATGCCATCCAAGTCAGAACTTACATCTCAGCTCCAGTCACCAACCTAACAGTGAGCAGCTACAACTGGATGTCTCTCAAACATGCCAAACTTTACATGTCTGAACTAGAACTTGAGGTTTTTCTCTTACAAAACACCCCTGCTGCCAACTCCAACCTCCTTAATTTCAGTGAGTAACATGACATCCAACCTATAACAGAAACTAAAAACCCATGGGTTGGATTTGATTCCACCCACATCTGGTACATAATTAAGTCCTGTTGGCACAAACTCCAAAATATCTTGCAACTGCCCACTTTCCTGGAGCTCTGGCTACCATACTAAGCCAGCTCCCGTTCTCTTTCTACCTGACTGCCACTTAACTAGTCTCCCCAGAGCCATTTTTTCCCCTCAATTCCATACCTCTGCCTTAAATAATTCAAAATAGTAGATTCAGATGAATATATAGTTGAATGTGTTTATAACTTATTTATAGAAAAGGTCTTTTAATCCTGACATAAAATCTAGGTGCCATAAAGAACAACTTGATAATCAAAGAACTTACATGCCCATATGTTTAACCCATGGACACAGACAAGAGTGTGGTGATGGCCTGGGGAAGGGGTCAATGGGAGAAAAAAGGGAACATCTGTAATACTTTCAACAATAAAGATAATTTTTTTTTAAAAAAAGAACTTGATAAATTTGATTAGCTGAAAATCAAAACTGTGGATAGCAAAATATCAAGCTGGGAAAACATATTTGTTGCAACTTTGCCAGGCATAGTTTCCTTAATTACAAATTAGTCATTCCACAAGGAGCTTGTGTAAATTAATAATGAAAAGAATTACGCAGTAGAAAATGATTAAAATGTACCAACAAGAGAGTCACAAAGATATGAATATAAAAACTTTTCAACATAAGTAAAAACTTAATCCCATCACAATTCAAAGATATTCATTTCAAAAGGCATTGAGATACCATTTTCCACTTACCAAATAAGAAAAAATTGAAATATTTAATGATATCCACTATTCAGGAGAGTGCAGGAAAACAGGCACTCTCATATGCTTGGCATGTGAAGTTGGTGAAATCATTCTGCAAGAACAATTCAGCAATCTTAATTTTTAAAAACACACAATAATGTTACTCATTAATGACATTTGTAAATATGTCCCAAGATTTATTATCAAGGATATTATGGGGAGTATTGCTTTTATGACAAAACAACAACAAAAAAGAAAAGCTATAAAAATATCAATCAATAGGTGATGATTAAAAAAGGAAAGATTGTACACCAATAAAATAGAATATTATGCAGTTTTTTTTTTATAAGAATAAGATATTCACCTGAATGACATGGTTCAGTGGTTGAGCGTTGACCTATGAACCAGGAGGTCACAGTTCAATTTCCCAGTCAGGGCACAGGCCAAGGTTGCAGGCTCAATCCCCAGTGTGGGGTGTGCAGGCGGCAGCCAATCAATGATTCTCTCCCATCATTGATGTTTCTATCTCTCCCTCTCCCTTCCTCTCTGAAATCAATAAAAATATATATTTCTAGAAAGAATGAGATATTCTTTGAGTGTTACTATTAAATGAAAATATAAAGTACATAACATAAATAAATGTGATCCTATTTTTATATATGCAAATATTTTAGTATTTGCATAAAATTTTGAAAGAAACACAAGAAAAAATGTAATAGTGGAAAAAAGGCAAGAGCATCAGAGTAAGAAAGTAAAGTGTGTGTGTGTGTGTGTGTGTATGTGTGTGTGTGTTTAAATATGTAAACACAAACTTTCTTTTTAATAAAAATATTATTAGGCTATCTGGGCAGGAAGATTACAAATCATTTAATTTTTGCATTTTATGTATTAAAATATAAATGACAAATGCTATACAGTTTTTAAAAAGAAAATTTTGCTTAGAAATGATAACAAAAATTATTTTAAAATATCATCAGTGGCTCCCTAGTATGTCTATATGATCCCAGGTTCTTACTGTCATGTGAATCCTAGACTCTGCATTATCTGCCTTGTCTCTCACCTTATATCAATCTTCTTTGCTGTTAAACATCCTCACTGTATGCTTTCAAATTCTCAAGTGTGTCATAGTACTAGGACCTCAGGACCTTTGCATCTGCCACTCCCCTGCCAGAGATACTCTCTGAAAAGCTTAAATACACTGAGTGGCCAGATTATTATGATCTCTGAATGCATAATAATCTGGCCACTTAGTGTATATCCTATATAATAAAAGGCTAATATGCAAATTGTCCCCTCGACCAGGAGTTCGACCAGCAGGCAGGCTGGTCAACCGCCCATGTCCCCTCCCCCTGGCCAGGCTGGCCGGACCCCACCCATGCACGAATTCATGCACCGGGCCTCTAACACACACACACACACACACACACACACACACATATATATATATATATACATATGCACTGAGTGGCCAGATTATTATGGGTTCAGAGATAATAATCTGGCCACTCAGTGTATTTCATTAGGAAAAAAAAAGAACTTACTTAAAATCAATAAATATTAAGAATTTGCTCAGTGGATAGAGTGTTGGCCTGCGGACTCAAGGATACCAGGTTCGATTCCACTCAAGGGCATGTACCTTGGTTGTGGGCACATTCCCAGTGGGGGGTATGTAGGAGGCAGCTGATCAATGTTTCTCTCTCATCGATGTTTCTAACTCTCTATCCTTCTCCATTCCTCTCTGTAAAAAAATCAATAAAATATATTTTAAAGAAAGAATTTGTCATTAAAAGTTCTTTCCTGATATTTGCCTCCCCTCCCTTTATGCTGTTTCTTGTTCCTGCTATGCATAAACAAGTGGCAATGTTTCCAATTTTCCTTTCAAGTTGACCTTCAAATGTAATTCAGCCAGCTAATCCATAGGATCTGCCTCGAACTATAACTCTTCTTAATTCAAATGGCTACCCCTGAACTGCACTTGACTGAAAAATAATACCATGCAAACAGTCCTCAAGAAAACATTCCTAACTTAGAGTGGGGCTTTCTCAGGGTAAAATTTAGAACCACAGTTAAATATGCTGTCAATTTCCCTCTAAACTGTGGTAACTAAATTAATGAGAATCAATTTTGTTTCCCACTGGTTGGCCAAAGTAGATTACAAGTCAGTAAAGATTTAGTCACATATCTGCCATGATCACTCTTATAACTCAGCCTTCCACACAATACCCTGGAGCTCCACCCATTTATCAAAGTTATTACACACACATGTGCATGCAAACATACACAGAGAATAAGGGTAGCCTTCTACAAGACTGTAATTCCTGAAATTCCAGGATGTCTGCATATCTCAGGAGTATAGCTATGTTTCTTCACAAATTTTTGAAATAATAGCATGAGTTGGATGAACCTAAATTCAAACCAGGCTCAAACAGTAACTAGAGAATTATTTAGCCTTTTCCATTCAGTTTCTAAATCTTCCAAATGAAGCCAGTGTTCTCTAACTTGTGGGATTTTTGTGGAGATTATGTGGAAATGAGAGTGTAAGTGTCTGTTGATGCTGCTTGATGATATCACGAGCTAGAACCTGAAGGTTGTTGTTAAGGTCATGAGATCTTCATGGTAAAAAATCAGACATAGCCAAGATCCTGTTTCAGCAACTCTCATAGAGACTACAGATGCTGATCTTGCAGCCCTAAGCTCTCCATCATCTCTGCTACTGACCCTCCACCACACTACCACAGATTCAGACAGATGAGGAATATTGTCCCTTTTATAAGGCTTTGGAAACAGTAGCCTGGCCCTTAAATTTTAGGCTGTTAAAGGACACAACACCACATCTTGTTCAAGTCCATGATTCCAAGAGGAAACTTAGGAACTATAACTCTCAAGTTCACCAGTTGGTAGGGAGCATTGGCTCTCCCTCTCCCCACACTACTTCTTTTAAAAACCTCAGCTCCACATATACATCAATGGAGCGGAACAGAGAACCCAGAAATTGACCCAAGCCACTATGCTCAATTAATATTTGACAAAGGAGGCAAGAGCATACATTGGGACAGAGACAGTCTCTTCAATAAATGGTATTGGGAAAATTGGACAGATACATGCAAAAAAATGAAACTAGATCACCAACTTACACCATACATAAGAATAAACATAAATGGATAAGACTTAAATGTAAAATGTGAAACCATAAAAGTCCTAGAAGAAACCATAGGCACCAAAATCTCAGACATCTCTTGTAACAATATGTTTACCAATACATCTCCTAGGACAATGGAAACTAAGGAGAAAATAAACAAATTGGGACTGCATCAAAATAAAAAGCTTCTGCACAGCAAAAGAAGCCATCATCAAAATAACAAGAGAGCCCACTATATGGGAGAATATATTTGCCGATGACACATCTGATAAGGGGTTAATCTCCAAAATATATAGGGAACTCATACAACTTAACAAAAGGAAGACAAACAATCCAATTAAAAAATGGGCAAAGGACCTAAATAGACACTTTTTGAAAGTGGACATACAAAAAGCCAAGAGAAATATGAAAAAACTAGAGGCCCGGCACACAAAATTTTTTGCGCAGGTACAGTCCCTAGGCCTGGCCTGCGATCAGGGCCATATTCCCCAGCTGCCCATAGCCATCCCCGCCCCCCACCACTACCCACCCCCGGTTCCCCATTCACCATCGGGTTATCGGTGCCTGACGGCCAGGAGAAGGGACCGAGAGGTCAGCTGTTCCCGCCTGCTTACTGGTCCCATCCCCAATGGCTGCAGGTGGCCATCAGGTGATCAGAGCCTGCTGGCCAGGGAAAGAGACCAAGAGGTGGTCAGGGCACCTCATAGTGACTGGTCCAGCAGTTGTTCTGGTTGTTCTGCCGTTAGGGTCAATTTGCATATTACCCTTTTATAATATAGGATAGAGGCCTGATGCACGGGTGGGGGCCAGTTGGCCTGCCCTGAAGGAGGCCCAGGATCAAGGTGGGGGTCCCCGCTGGGACGGGGCCAGCCTGAGCGAGGGGCTGGGGGTGCTTTGCAGTCTGGCCATGCCCCCATTAGGGTGGGGGTCCCCGCTGGGGGGCGGGGCTGGCCTGGACAAGGGCCGCAGACAATTTGTAGGCCAACCATGCCCCTGGCTTTGTCAGGGATGAAGTCCCGAAGATGTGCAATCTAATTAGCATATTACCCTTTTATTAGTATAGATGCTCAAAGTCACTAATCATCTGAGAGATGCAAATAAAAATGACAATGAGATATCATGTCACACCTGTCAGAATGGTTATCATCAACAAATCAATAAATGACAAGTGTTGTGGAGAAAAGGGAACCCTGGTGCACTGCTGGTGGGAATGCAGACTGGTGCAGCTACTGTGGAAAACATTATGGAGTTTCTTCAAAAAATTAAAAATGGAACTCCCATTTGACCCAGTAATCCCACTTCTAGGAATATATCCCAAGAAACTAGAAACACCAATCAGAAAGGATATATGCACCCCTATGTTCATAGCAGCACAATTTACAATAGCTAAGATTCGGAAACAGCCTAACTGCCCATCTGCAGATGAGTGGATTTAAAAAACTGTGGTACATCTACACAATGGAATACTACGTGGCAATAAAAAAGAAAGAACTCTTACCATTTGCAACAGCATGGATGGAGAGTATTATGCTGAGCAAAATAAGCTCATCAGAGAAACATAAGTATCACATGATCTCACTCATATGTGGAATCTAATTAACCAAATAAACTGATGATCAAAATAGATCCAGAGACATAGAAGCAAGGAACAGATTGTTGAAACTTAGAGGGAAGGCAGGGGAAGGTGGGGGTGGAAGAGATCAACCAATGAACTTGTATGCATATATGCATAACTCCTGGACACAGACAATGGGGTGGTGAGGGCCTGTCGGGGAAGACGAGAGCGGGCTGGAAGAGGTTAATGGGGGAAAAGGAGGACCTGTGTAATACTTTCAACAATAATTATATTATTGTTAAAAAAAAAAAAAAAAAACCTCAGCCCCAGTGTTTTAGAATTCCTTCATCAGCCATGTTTGTATATCCTTATGCAAATAGGACTCTCCATGGATCCCCTATCTTCCCAGAACTCCTGAGGCAGTCACCCCAATGGGGAATCACCTGCTGATGCTCTTACTACCCATAATGGTCAGCTTCAAACTTGTATTTGCAACTCCTCCTATTTTTGGGGTGCAAAATATGAATGGAATTAGTAATCAGTATTTGAAGTTTCTCTTTGTCTATGTAAAGCTCCAGCGCAAAGTATTTTAATATGTGTTCTTTTCTTCAGCAATGTTAAATGAAACATCGCCAATTTAGCCTAACATGCAATGTTTTTTAAAAAAAAAAAATAAATCCCAGAAGGATATAATTATTTAAATTCAATGTTATAAAGTTGTAACCACTTGGGAAAAAAGGAAAATAGTTACAAACTGTTGCTGGTATTTTGGGCTAACAAAATAGAATACACTAAAGCCTATATGTAAGTAAAGTAGAAAAATATGTAAAGATTATGCATATTTAGATTTGAAGCAACTTCCTGCTCCAAGATCTCTCCTAAGGACAATAAATTAGGAATAGAAAGAGGTCAAATGAGTGTAAGTGGCAGTTTATTTTATCTTAGAATTGGCAGAGTTGTGTCAGATCCCATCAGCAAATGGTATTAAGTTGATTTCTTTTCATTCCTGGCTGCATTGATGCATTTCTTGGTGCTTCATTGCGTCTCACCCTTCCCTGCTCACAGCCTCTTGGGTTCCCTGTAAAACATGTAAGCTCAAATTTGCACCCCTCTGTGAAGTCCTCTACATCCAGAATGATCATCTCTGTGTAACACCGGGGTTCTTGATCCAGTATCTAGAAGGGTACAGGAATCTGGAGAAGGGCTGTGCATAAATTAATCAAGAGTCCAGAGACAAAACATAATTTTGAAAGGCATTATAGGGTGTCAGAGAAGACTTGGCTAAAGGAACTAAGTTCTCCTCATCTCAGGGCCCCTTGATTTTTTTAACACAATTTGTCCTAAGGCAAGGTAGATATACACTTCAAAGGGTAGGGCTACTATCAGAGTCCATTGTCAGAATGGGGAATTGCCTACAGCTATTCAGGTGTTTGGCCAACAGGAGGCAATAACATGTAGATTAAGATGCCCTGAGCTGTCTGGCAGCAAGCAATCATCCTTTTCAGGTTTGGGGAAATGCTTTTAGCCATTCCCAACAGGCGATAGCATATATGACTCAGCCCTTGTTGAGTCCCCAAATTCCATCAACCTTTTGATGAAATTCTTGCAATTATGACATGCTGGAATTGGCTTCTGGCACCTGTGTGCCTCCTGCTCACCTGGAGTTTCAGCCCAACACCTGAAGGAGGAATAATAAAGAGGAAAGGGTCCTGGCTTTGGAGCCAGGCAGACCTGACTTTTAATTTTATCTTCAGTTTTTCTACCTATGATTCCTGTACTAGTGTATTAACATCTGCTTGTTTCCACATCTTTAAAATAATGATAAGCTCTAGCTAGTCTGGCTCAGTGGATAGATCATTGGCCTGCAGACTGAAGGCTCCCAGGTTCGATTCCGGTCAAGGGCATGTACCTTGATTGCAGGCACATCCCCAGTAGGGGGTGTGCAGGAGGCAGCTGATCGATGTTTCTCTCTCATCGATGTTTCTAACTTTCTATCCCTCTCCCTTCCTGTCTGTAAAAATCAATAAAATATATTTTTTAAATTAATAAAATAATAAAATAATGATGATAATAGTTATGGCACAGTGCTTCTATGAAGATTAGTATATAGGCTAGTACAATGGTCAGCAAACTCATTAGTCAACAGAGCCAAATATCAACAGTACAACGACTGAAATTTCTTTTGAGAGCCAAAATTTTTAAACTTAAACTTCTTCTAACGCCACTTCTTCAAAATAGACTCGCTCAGGCCGTGGTATTTTGTGGAAGAGCCACACTCAAGGGGCCAAAGAGCCACATGTGGCTCACGAGCCACAGTTTGCCAACCACGGGGTTAGTACATAAAGCATGTCTAGTATGGTACTACCAACCTCTAAACTCTGTAGAGTTTCAGTCCCTAGACTGCCTCATGGAACCTGGGTATTAAGTAAGACTTAGGGTAGTGTCAGTTAAACACTCTTTACTTGGGTATAGCCCAAGATGCTGTAAAATCAGTGGTGATGATGGCTATACTGAAATGTGGGGTGACAATTACATTGGCCAAGCGAGTTGCCTCTCTGTTGGATGACTTATCATCAAAGCTCCAGGTTCCTGGAGTTTTACTAACAGTGGACCATTTAGCACAGAACATTCTTCCCCTTTGTTTACATGTTGTAGAAAGGACCTGTATTTTTAAAACAGTTTATATCGTTTCTCTATTGTATAGAAAATTAACCCCAAAATTTAGCAGCTTAAAATAACAAAATAACTCCCCAGAAAGCAGTTTCTTTGAGTCAGGAATCCAGGAATAGCTTAGTTGGGGACCTCTGTCCCAAAGGCTCTCATGAGGTTGAGGTTGCATTCAAGCCATAAAGTAGAGCCATGTCTCATTTAAAGAGCGAGAGTACCCATGATAGAAGTGCAGTGTTTTTATAATCAAATCTCAGAGACATCCCATTACTTCTTCTATATTCTGTCCATTAGAAGCAAGTTATCCAGCCCAACCCACACTCATTGGGAGGGATTGACACAAGGGTATAAATACCATGAGAGGATTCATTAGGAGCTCCCTGCCCCATGGTTCATTGACACAATCATTTAGTCTGAAAGCAAGGCTCTTGACTGCTCTGCGATAGTGGCCACTCTGTTGACTTCCTGGACTGGCAGGGCACTACTGCTCTCTCTTCCACTTTTTTCCCAAATTGAGAGGCCCTGGAAGCCCATCACCTTTTAAAGAGTTCATGTCTAGTAAGCTCATCACAGTGCTTCAGACCATGTTGATAAACCGATGCATACTTAGTGCAATTTCGGGATGTGCCTTTATGGAACAAGTAGGTGGAGAGCATGATCCAAAAGATCCATTGTCACTGGAACATCTGTCCAAATTCTACCCTTGCCTGAGCTAATGCGGTGTATTTTGAGCCCTGTACATTCCCTAGATTGTCCTGGTATTTACAAGTCTTTCAACCTACGCATGCATATTTCCATAAACATTAGCTCAGTCCTTTGGAAAGCCTTTCACGCCATAATGAAATACATTGATGTATTAAGTTTAGAGATGTTCCCCTTGGAGTATGCTAGCTGTTTCTCTTGTGACCTGAAGGAGTCAATATGACATACATGGCTGAATTTGTAATGAGGGTAGCATGTGAGCACTGAAGATAACAAAGCTCTCTATTGGCATCTTACTGCAATCTTAGGAAGTTTTTAAAACAATGCATAAGCATATAATGACTTTTTATTTTGTGCCTGGAGAACTAGAAATAATATTTAAATACCACTAAAACTCAAACATTACTAACAAAAGAAACACACTGTTAATTTCAAAACCATGTATTTTTGTTTCAAGTACCATAAAAGATATGTCATTATACTCATGAGAAACCAACCAGTTGTAGCCACAAAAGACAAACTAGAAAACCACAATTTTCAAGCTATGATTAATGCAGTTCTGGGATCCCTCAGAGATGCCAGGAAACACCCAGAGGGAAGGAAAATAGAAAACCAACAGGACCGGGTGCTGAGCCCTCCCCAGCTGGGTGCCACTGCTGTCAAGGCGGCCAGGCCCAGATCTGTTTTGCACATTGGGCTTACCTTCAAATGTCATCTAAAATTGATAATATCCAGGATTGGCAAGTTTATGAGAAATGTAATTTTGAACACTGTAGGTAAGAATGTAAATTATTTGACATAATATAACCAAATTTAACTCAGAATACTTTTTGTCCCCAGATTCTACATCTGAAGTACAACCATGGGCTCCTAGCTGAAGTGTGGGCAGCATCAGCTCACAGAGTGATATGTTTACTAGGAGAGTGAACATCTTTGACTTTGAGATGATAAAGCCCCTGATTGATATTGTCAATTAAACTATTATTTTTGTGTTTTGAAACAATATAACACGCAGGAATTTACAAAGCTTGAGGGAATGACCACATGCAAGACACTGCTTATCATTCACTGGACAGTAATTTTTTTAAGGACTCCAGTTTGCATTTGTATATCCAGTAGCAAGACCACAACCTGACACATGGTATCAAAAATGTTTGCTGAATAAATTAATAGATGTTGAGTGATAGGTGAATATGGTAAAACATCAACTATGTACACCTCCATAAATAAAAGTGAGAATGACTGCCTGCTCGATAGTGTAGCTGGAAATGCTCTTTCAGGAAAACCAAACAGCCAGAAACCTCTTATATACTCTCACCCATTTTCGACTCAGATCCACAAACCAAACAAAAAGAAAAAGATACAGGAAAGAAGTGGGTTATGAGGACAGTAAATTAAACAGATTGTTCCAAGGCCATGAAAAGAATCATGAGATATATGCCTATGACAGTTACAAGTTCAAAAGTATTTTTTATTGTCATGAGGCCAAGAACTATTTCTGTGACATCTCCAGGAAATGAAAAAATATGTATAGTTAGTTTTATATTGTCAGTGGGATATCAAGTCACCAGAATTGTAATTCTACTCAATATTGGAAGTGATAGCCTAGAGGGAAGGCTTGCCTGATCTGAAACATAATTTTCCTTGACACACACTGTGTCACTCCATAAATATTTTATACTTGGTAGACAGGATACAGAAATACGGCTTTTTATCACATGCCCAGAAAAACAAAATCTATTCTACAGTACAATACTATCTACATTGCACCTCTACCAAGAAGTTAAAAATGGGATTACTACCCCAGGTATTATCTCAAGAAGGTCATGGAATATATCTTCTTATATCTTATTTTCAATAGCTAGGATGGTATTTGACACATAGATGTCAACAAATATTTGTTTTTGAATGATTCCCCAATGGTCATTACACACACTCTACTCCATTTCATTTGACTTTTCTGTTCCACGCCTACAAAACAGCTTTAATCAGGTGTACTTTACATGCCAGAAAATTCACTCAGGTGGTAGAATTTATATCCCTTACTGGCCAATTTCTCAAATAACTATTATTTGTAAAGTTCCTTCTAAGGGGCTCCTGCCTAGAGTTTCCTTCTTAACTACTTTCACATAAGTCATGGGGCTTCTGCCACACCAGCACTCAATAAGGAGTGCCCTCCAGACCCAAAGACAGCCAGTCCACAGGTATCCCTTAGCCCAGGAGGTGAGAGAATAGGAAAGTTCTGCCAAGTAGGGAAGATGGTGACCACCTGGACATATCCTTCTCTGGGACAGAGAATTGAAGACCTAGAAGCTAACCTTTAACACCCACAATCTAGCAGAGACCAAATGTGAAGCTGTTATCACATAAAGGAGAGACAGTAGAATCACTGCTGTGAGGGGTGAATGGGAGTGTCGGCTCCCTAGAGCTGAAAGAGAATTCTGAACCAACTCCATGGAGGAGTGAACGAACCCTAACTAGTAACTGAGGCACAAGGTTTACCAGGGCTCCCTGTTTAGCTGGTGCTGCAACCAGTCTCCAAGGCACCCTCCCAAGAGTTGATCTTGACCCTGGTTGGACCCATTTCAGCAACGTTGTACAGTCCTTGTCCACAGAACTCCTTTGATGGCGTCATGTAGCACCGGAGGCTCATCTTATTGCTGTGGCAGCTAGCCAGACTGGGGGTTCAGTGATTTCTTTTTCCCCAAGTCATTGTCAAAACAATTTTGTTTCTAATGAAAATGATAGGAGCAGTGCCTTACATATGCTGAAGCATTTGTTCTTTACCCAGCCCATCTTTTCAGATAGAATTTTTTCCAAGAATCTAATGAAATAAGACTCATCATTATTCCCATTTTACAAGTGGACTAACTTAGAAATATTAAATAACTTTCCCAAAAACACACAGATAGTAAGTAAAGTCAAAATTCAAGCCAGGGCTGCCAGATGCTAGATTCATGGGACTTAGCCACTAATCATATGCTCTTGGATATATTCAAAGGGTATGCGTATGGCCCTAAATTTCCCAAGGAGACGTAAGGTCAAGAGAGAACCTAGAAAAATGTGTATAGGAGCCTTGGTGCTCACAGGAGTGTGAAAAGGGCTTGTGACTGAATAGAAACTGAACTGCTTTATAGTTCCCTTGAGAGCTAACTTCATGCAGTCTCAGCTCTTCTGTAAAGGCTAATTTTGTGATAGAAATTAATGTCTTCTTGATTTCTGTTTATGACCTCCCAATAAACTCCCAGTTACTTAAGGTAGCATGAGTATGTCTCAGCTCCTTGAAACCTAAAAACAAAAGAAATAAACAAAAAAACACACTAATTAAAACATATGCTGTTACAAGAGGAAGGCATTCATCCTTTGTTTTCTTCAAATAAAGAATGGATAATAGAGCGAGGAAGACAGCAAGATGGTGAGCACAGTGACTATATCAGTGGGAGTCCCAGCAGGAAACAGCTGGCACTCTCAAATTGAAGAATTTGAGGAGAGTTTAATAAAGGGTCTATTTACAAAGGTTTAAGCAGGCATCAGGGAAATCACATGGAATAATAATTCCATTCACCCATAGGGCCCTGAAATGTTGAGGGAATGGAGAGTTAACTAGAACCTAGAGACAAAAAAAAAAAATTATGTGGAGAAAGCCACATGGGAGTCACTGTGGCCTTTCATAATTTGAAGAGGAACCAACACCTCCACTCCTGAAAAGTGGGAACCAGTCTTCCTGTTAGCCAAATTCAACTTGAAGTCGAAGAAACGGAGCTATTGCTGTGGATGAGCATTCTGGGGCAAAGACAGGGTAGAAAGTGAATATGGGAGGGAAAATGGGAAGATACCCACGTAAAAAGAAAAGGTTGGTAGGGATAAGATTTAAGAAAAAGAAGAGAAATTGTAACAAATGGAATATGCAAGTACACAACTCTGTCAGGTTAGTGAGCAGAGACCCACAAAACCCCTTTGCTTCCCTCTCCCTTTCACCTGGGACCAATATACTCACAGTCTCTATGAGGTTGAAAATTGAGAGAACAATTTCAAACTCATTTAATTAGGCCAGTATTATCCTGATTCCAAAGCCAGAAAAGGACACTACAGGAGAAGAAAACTATAAGCCAAAATCTCTGATCAATACAGATGCCAAAATTTTCACCAAATATCAGCAAACCAAATTCAACAGCACATCCAAAGGATCACACACCATGATCAAGCAGGATTTATCCCTGGGAGGCAAGGATAGTTTAATATACACAAATCAATGTATCACATTAATAAAATGAAAGACAAAAATCAGATGATCATCTCAACAGATGCAGAAAAAAGCATTTGACAAACCACAACCTTTTATGATTAAAAAAACAACAACACTCAACAAATTGGGTACAGAAGAAACATACCAGAACATTTTTTTATGTTTGACAAACTCACAAGTAACATTATACTTGATGAAATGTTGGAAGCTTCTTCTCTAAGATAAGGAAAAAGGCCTATATTTAAATTGCACAATATGTTAAGTGTGACCACGAGCACACAGTTTGCATTTTCAGGAATGTTATATAATGCAATGTTTGTTTTTGGTCTGCCTTCTTTTGCTCAGCATAATTATTCATTCTGAGATTCATCTAGGTTATTGCATGCATGAATAGTTTATCCTTTTTATTGCTGAGTAATATTCTATTTTATGTATATATCCCAATGTATTTATTCATTCCACTGCTACTGGAAATTTGGGTTATTTTCAGTTTTAAGCTATTACAAATAATCATGAATGGATAAGTGTTTGTAGGAGCACATGTTTTCATTTCATCTGGGTAAATAACTCAGTATGAATGTCTAGATAATAATAGTGTATATTTAACTTTTTAAGAAATTACCAAAGTATTTTCCAAAGTGGCTGTGTTATTTTATTTTCATATAAGCAGTATATGATATTTTCAGCTGTTCTAAATTCTCACCAGCACTTGGTGTTGTCAGTTTTTTATACATTCAAATAGGTGTACAGTAGTATGCCATTGTGTTTTTAATTTGCTTTACCTAATAAATAATAATGTTGAGCACTTTTAAACGGGTTTATTTGCCATCCATATGTCTTCTTTGGTGAAATGTTTGCTCAAACAGCTTGTGCATTTGGGGGATTGTTTATTTCCTTTTTGTTGAGTTTTGGTAGATTTTTATATATCCTCAGTAAAACCCAGCTGAGGCCAGATTAGAACTGTTTTTGAGTAAAGAAGAATTATTAGGAATCTGTTAGATGTGCAACTTGCAGAGCTCACTAAGGGCTGGAAATTGTTCAATTTTCTTCAAGTCAGAGAACAGAACATTTTTAATATAATTGACAGTTTCATGAGATCTTAGAAAAACCGTGGCTTATGTAGGGGCTAAATTAGCCCAGAAATAAAGACCCCTCTAGATCTGTCCTAAAGAGCTTAAAAACAAACTTCAAAGAGATCAAACTTGCAAAGTAATGTAACTGTACATCCTAAAATTCTAATTTCTTTAAAGGAACATAATAAAGCACTCAACAATGTATGATTTGCAGTGACCACAATCTAATAAAAATTACTGGGACATATGAAGAAGCTAGAAAATATTACCCGCAACCAGAAAAAAATATAACTTAGTATAAGCAGATGTAGAATTTGCAAATATGATAGAAATTAAAGACAGGAGACATTAAACAGCTATTTTAAATGTGCTCCATATACATAGGATGCAAAAATATCATAAATGAGAAAAATGGGAGAAAATAAAAAGACTCAAAGAAACTTCTAGGTATGAAAATGATAATATCTGGAATAAATTATTCTCTAAGTAGGCTTATTAAACAGTATAGAATAAAATATGGTTTGCCTTAAAGACAGAGCAATAATCATTATCCCAATTGAAACCGAGAGAGGAAAAAAACTGAAAAATAAAAGAACACAGAATCAATGACCTGTGGAAATTATTAACGGACCAACTAAATTTTATTTCATTGGGGTCCAAGGATGAAAGAAGAGTGAGGACAAAAATAAATAAATATTCACCAGAAATTTTCCAAATTTGATAAAAACTATAAACTTGTGGATTCAAGGTCAAAGCCAAAGAACTCTGACCCGCATAAACAAGGAAACATACACACACTCACACACACCCCCCAGAGCAAATAATAGTAAAATGACTAAAATCAATGAAAAAGAAAAAAATCTTAAAAGCAGAGCAATTAATACACATTATGCACAAATGAGTAAATATCAGAATTAAGACAGTTGTCTCATCTGAAACTATACAAATCAGAAGACAATGGACTAAGCTCTTGAAATTCTATATTCAGCCAAAACATATTTCAAAAAGAAAGACAGGTGGATTGACTTCTAGAATAATGGATTGAAAACATTGCTGATCTAGTTTTCCCATGAGAGCAATGAAAATAATGGCAGAACAACTTCAATCATTTCAGAATTCTAAAAATATATCAATGCTATAGATAAACTGGCGAAAAAAATGTCTATCCAAGAGAGACTACTGAACCTTGATAAAATAGTGAGGTATGTGATATTTAATTTGGGGTTATTACCTTCTTTGATCCCTGTTTTCTCACCCTCCAGTCTTGCAGCCAATGGAGAGGCTATTAAAAGCACTATCCTCAGAAAACAGTCAATGTTTTTTACAAACTTGCAGTTCCCTGGAAAATCTCTATTCCCAGGATATTGTGATTATTTGACTTGACTAAGAGGTCATCTCAAGAAAAAAATTAAATGCCCAGGCCCCAAAGCCTACCAGAAACATAGCAAAGTGCTGACAATATTACCTAAGACTGTGATTTCAGGAGAGGCAAACAAGAATCTGATTGTGAATTTAAAAGGAAATCCTGGGAAAATAAATGGTCAGAGGAAATTTTGAAAATCTATGAGATTTCTTGTGCATATGTACTGTGAATAAGTACTGTGTATATGTACAAGGCTATGTGCATGACCAGAAAATGGGGGAGGTGGGGGAGGGGACAGAGAAAGAAATAGGTCCCAGTCACCTTCAGGCCCTGCAAAAGTAGGAAATGAAAGCTAAGACTGTTTTTATGCTTCTGGAAGTTTGAAGGTGTGCTTTCTCAGATAATTACCCTTTACTAGTGGCCAGGTGCACAAAATTTGTACACGGAGTGGGGGGTTCCCTCAGCCCAGCCTGCACCCTCTCCAATCAGGGACTCCTTGGGGGATGTCCAACTCCCCACAGGGATTGGGCCTAAACCAGCAGTCGGATATCCCTCTTGCAATCTGGGACTGCTGGCTCCTAACCACTCACCTGCCTGCCTGCCTGATAGCCCCTAACCTCTCTGCCTGCCTGCCTGATCACCCCTATCTGCCTCCACCTGCCTGCCTGATAGCCCCTAACTGCCCTCTCCTGCCGCCTGATCTTGCCCCTAACTGCCCTCCCCTGCCAGCTTGGTTGCCCCCAACTGCCCTCCCCTGCTGGCCTGATCTTGCCCCCTACTGCTCTCCCCTGCCGGCCTGATCACCCCTAACTGCCTCTGCCTGCCTAATCACCCCTAACTGTCCTCCCCTGCGGGCCTGATCTCACCCCCAACTGCCCTCCCCTGAAGGCCAATTTGGTTCTGATTGCTTGGTTTCTATGCCAGTCAGTGTCTCCGGGCCTATCTCTGAGCCTATCTCCAGGCCTGATCAGAGAGGTGAGGCTGATCAGCAGCCCCCAAGGTGGCCCAGAGAGAAATAGAGGCGCAGCTGCTGGTGAAGCTTAGAGAGAAAGGAAGAGGCAACTGCTGATCAACAGTTGCCACAGAGGCTGCGGATCAGACCCTGCCTCTCTCTCCGGGGCTCTCTCAGGGCCTGATCCGCAGCCCCCTCAGCAGTCAGTGTTGGGTCACTGCACCCGCACTGGCAGCAGTCAATGCTGGGTCACCACGGCAACCCAGCACTGACTGCAGGACTGACTTCCGGTGTTCAGTCAAGCCTTCAGTCGGTCATTACAATCCCTGGGTTTTTATATATTAGGATAAGGGAAGGGAGACATATAGCCAAGGCATTTAAAGTAATCTTCTGATTGATCATTGACTTATCACTGAATTATGCTGTCCCAAGGATAACCCTAGAAAGCCATGTTTGAAATTTTAAAATGATTACTTATAATTTTAAAAATCTAGCAAGGAATTTAATAATTGCACCTTACAGAGACTATAGAATCTATAGAATTAGTCCAGGAAAGTTACTAAAAAAATAAGCAGCAACAAGGGAAACAACAAAAGCCCAGAAATAACAACCAACTCAAGAGAAAAACAGGTGTCTGATGCCAGTATGTTTATAATGTATGATTTAAAATGTCCAGTTATCAACAAAAACTATCATATATGAAAAGAATAAGAATGTTTACTACACTCCCAGGCCAGGAGGCTGAGGGGAGAGGATAAGCAAAAAATAAAATAAAAACAGAAAATGTCCTTAAAGGGGCCCACATTTTAGAATTAGTTGACACACACTTTAAATAGGCCATCCTATCTAATAAAAGAGTAATATGCAAATTAACCATCACCCCACTACACCCGCAAGCCACGCCCACCAGCCAATCAGGAGCGAGTATGCAAATTACCCAAACCAAGATGGCTGCGGCCACGGAGCGAGCAGGAGGCATGGGTTTCCCCGGTAATGGAGGAAGTCAAGCTTTCCTCACCCCCTGGCTGGCCCAGGCCTCCATTAAAGGCTACGAGGTTTCAATTATAGAAGATAAATAAATCCCAACAAAAATGGTGGCAGCCACGGAGCTGGAAAGAGCAGGAGGCTTGAGTTGCCCCCGGCAATGGAGGAAGCCAAGCTTTCTGCACACCCTGGCTGGCCTAGGCCTCCACTCAAGGCTACAAAGTTTCAATTATAAAAGATAAATAAATCCCAACAAAAATGGCTGTGGCCACAGAGCAAGCAGGAGGCTTGGCTCCGCTCAAGGCTACAAAGTTTCAATTATAGATGATAAATAAATCCCAGATACCAGGGCCTCCCTCCACTTGGGTCGCAGGGGGACATGGCCGGCCTGCACACCACCAAAGGCCCCTCGCCCAGGCCACCCCTCACCCAAGGGAACCCCCACTCTGATCTGGGACACCCTTCAGGGCAAACCAGCTGGCCCCCACCCGTGCACCAGGCCTCTATCCTATCTAATAAAAGAGTAATATGCAAATTGACCATCACTCCAACACACAAGATGGCTGCCCCCAGGTGGTCAAAGATGGCTGCCCCCATGTGGACACAAGATGGCCACCACAAGATGGCCAGCAGGGGAGGGCAGTTGGGAGGGACCAGGCCTACAGGGGAGGGCAGTTGGGGGCGATCAGGCCAGCAGGGGAGCAGTTAGGTATCAATCAGGCTGGCAGGGGAGTGGTTAGGGGGTGATCAGACTGGCAGGCAGAAGTGGTTAGGGGCAATCAGGAAGGCAGGTTAGTGAGCAGTTGGGAGCCAGCAGTCCTGGATTGTGAGAGGGATGTCCGACTGCCTGTTTAGGCCCAACCCCGTTAGGATTGGGCCTAAACGGGCAGTCGGACATCCCTCGAGGGGTCCCAGATTGGAGAGGGTGCAGGCTGGGCTGAGGGATACCCCCCCATGCACGAATTTCGTGCACTGGGCCTCTAGTATCAAATATGATCAAAGAACTCAAGAAAGCCATGCCTAAAGAATTAAAGAAAAGTATAACAGTGGTTTCTTGTCAAATGGAAAAAAAGAAATTATACACAAAAGTGATAAGAGTCATCTATCTTATAAAAACAGAAATTCTAGAGTTGAAACTACAATAACTGAAATGAAAAATCCACTACAGGGGATAAACAACAGATCTAAGCTGGTTTAAAAAATGATAATCTGCAAACTTGAAAATAGGTCAGTAGAGACTATTCAGTCTGAAGAACAGAAAAACAAAATAATGAAGAAAAATGAACAGTGCCTCAAAGACCTATGAAACAGAGCAATAAAGAAAAAATGAGATAGAATTCACACATTGCTAATATCAGGAATGAGAGCGGTACATCACTATAGATCTTCCATCTATTCAAAGAACAAGAAGATATGAAATGGACAAATTCCTTGAAATATACAAACTACCAAAGTTCACTCAAGAAGACATAGATAAAGATTTTGTTTATGGATTATGATGAGCATATGTTATGGAAGTTGGATGATGGGTACATGAAGGTTCATTATGTCATTCCCTCTACTTTTATGTATGTTTTAAAATATCATTAATTAGTGTATTTTAAATAAATAAGTAGCTACAGCACAAAGCAAAATGAATATTTAGCAAACATTTAGATTGCTTTGACTGATGAGATTCTATATAGTCTCTAATCTCCTGCCAGCAAATTGTATGGCCTTAGACAAGCTACCTAACCTCTTTAAATTTGAATTTCTGTATTTTCCAAAGAAATTGGCCTAACTCATAAATTCCTTCTAGCTCTTCCATTCTATGATTTTGGACTAATAAATTCTAGATTTCCTATACATTTTTCTTCACAGAACTCACTAGGTTACAGTATGACTATACTTCTATGTATCAGCATTATTTGGTGGGTAAGAGTAAGAATCCATGAGTTACTAATGGCTTCTTGAAAATATACAAACAGAACATCCTATCTAATAAAGAGGGAATATGCTAATTGACCCTCATGCCATCACAAAGAGGGTGGTGCCCACAGCCAATAAGGAAGGAATATGCTAATTGACTGCCCCGCCCTCAAAGATGGTGGCTCCCACAGCCAATAAGGAGGGAATATGCTAATTGACTGCCACACCCTCAAAGATGGTGGTGCCCACAGACACAAGATGGCGGTGCCCAGTCCCCTCAGCCCCGCAGGGGCACCTGCCTCTGGAGTCCCCCAGTCCCCTCAGCTACCCAGCTGCCCAGGGCTGGCCCAAGGTGCAGGCAAGCCTTGGATGGCAGCTGCCCAGCCGCTGAGGGCTGCCTGAGGCTCAGGTAACCAGAACTGGCCAAGGCTTGCACTGTCGGCAGTGGCAGCAGCAGAGGTGTGATGGGGGCGTCACCTTCCCCTGATCACCGGGTCACCTCCTGCCCCTCAGGGCTCCTGGACTGTGAGAGGGGGCAGGCTGGGCAGAGGGACCCCTCCCTACAGTGCATGGATTTTCATGCACTGGGCCTCTAGTAAAAGTATAAAAACCACCCTGGCCATAGTCAGAGTGGCTCAGTTGGTTCAGTGTTCTCCTGTCACTAAAAAGTTGCTAAAGTTTCTGTTTCTCTCCCTTCCCCTCTCTAAGCATGTCCTCAGTGAGAATATACACTTATTCTCACAACCCACAGGTTGAGAACCACTAGCAGGGTCGCCTAAGACCATCGGAAAACACAGATATTTACATTACGATTCGTAACAGTAACAAAATTACAGTTATGAAGTAGCAACAAAAATAATTTTATGGTTGGGGGTCACCACAACATGAGGAACTGTGTTAAAGGGTCGTGGCATTAGAAAGGTTGAGAACCACTGCCTTAGGGGATGTCCAACTGCTGGTTTAGGACCAATCCCTGGGATCGGGCCTAAACCAGCAGTCAGACACCCCTCTCACAATCCTGGACTGCTGGCTCCTAATCACTCACCTGCCTGCCTGCCTGGTCACCCCTAACTGCCCCCCCTCCTGGCCTCATCCCCCCTAAGTGCCCCCTGCTGCCAGCAAGGTCGCCCCCAACTGCCCCCTCCCTGCCAGTCTGATTGCTCCTAACTGCCCCCACCTGCCGGCCTGGTCACCCCTAACTGCCCCACCCCCGCCAGCCTAATTGCCCCCAACTGCCCCTGCCCCCGCTGCCAGCCTGGTTGCCCCCAACTGCACCCCCCACCGGCCTGGTCGCCCCTAACTGCCCTCCCCACCAGCCTGGTCACCTCTTACTGCCCCCCCTGCAGGCCTGGCTGCCCCCAACTGCACCCCCCCCCCCCCCCGCTAGCCTGGTCACCCCATGCAGCCTGCTGTTCAGTCATTTGGTTGTCCCTCACTAACCCCCCTGCCGGGCTGGTCGCTCCATGCAGCCTGTTTGTTCAGTCATTTGGTCATCCCTCACTAATCCCCCTGCCAGCCTGGTCATAGGCAGCCATCTTGTGAGGGTGTGATGGTCAATTTGCATATTACCTCTTATTATATAGGATATATATGTTATAGATAGATATAGATATAGATGATATAGATATAGATATAGATGATATAGATATAGATATAGATGATATAGATATAGATATAGATATAGATATAGATATAGATAGAGATAGAGATAGAGATAGAGATAGAGATAGAGATAGAGATAGATAGAGATAGTATGGATAGAGATAGCATAGATATAGATAGTATATATAGATATAGGTATAGATATAGATATAGATATAGATATAGATATAGATATATAGATGTAAATGAATTAAGAGTAAGAGTAATATATATATATATATATATATATATATATATATATATACCAAATTACTCAACTAATTTATTTTTCATATTTTTATTTTCTCTCCCACTCCTTTCCTTTCTCCTTCCCTCCCAGAACAATGTTTTAAATGCTGAGATTCTGGCAAAATTGAAATATTCTTATTTATCAAATCATCCATAGAATGGCAAGTTTAATTAAGTTCTTACAATTTTTAAAAAAATAGAATGTGGTATAATAGAATCAACACTAATTCTGCATGAAATACTGTATTCTTCCTTTCATGATTCAAAAGGATTCAGTGCTTTAGGATTGTTTAATTACCCAAAGTCATAATTACATAGCAGATGCCCTTTTTATAATTCCTCTTTCTCTGGGGCCAGCTCCCAATGAAACATGTTTTAACTACTTGGCCTTTTCCCATCTACTAAAGCTAGACCGAAAATAAACCCCTGATATATACCAGTCAATTTGTCCTGAACATTTGAAAAAATAAAACAGGGCCAGAGCAAAATTGTCATTGCTCTGAGTAATTGTGATGGCTCTGCTCTAGATTAAAAAGAGAAAAATTTATAGTCTCTTGCTTCTGAGTCCTTAATCAATCAGTATTGTCATGAGAAAAAATCCACACGAATAATTTCAACAGAGAGAATTTCAGATGCAGAATTATAAAGCAGGCACTGAAGAACTGGAAAAGTGAAAGGAGAACACCATGACATCATGGAGGCAACAAACGTAGGAAGTAGCTCCTGTAAGAAGAGGCTGGAATTGTTAGAACTTAGAAAGGAATTCTTCATGTTCCTTACATTCCCGCGATGGCAATGGTGCACAGGAGACTGCTTGAGGAATGCTGGTGCTGGAAGTCAGCTGTGGGTAAGCAGGGTTCAATTTGGAAATGCCTAACTCAGACCGGAGGTAGGGAAGAGCCAGTGATATTTGGGGAGTCAGGAATGTAGGGAAATGGCAATAGCGATGCAACTTGAAAAACAAATTCTGAATCCAAAAATGTAATTTCTGAAGTAACCTCTGTTGATAAAGGAAAACTCTAGGAAATGCCAGAGCTTGTATCAAGATCAAAGGCTGATGTTAACTAAGTAGCTGAGAGAGGAGTTGTATTTCCTGAGGGCAGTAAAGTCCCCAAAGCCCTTGATGGAGTTGATCCCTGACAGAACAGAAACAACAGCACCTGCTCCCCCACCCCACCTCCAGTTTGGAAAACAGTGCCTTGAGAAGCTCTGAGAGCTGAAATCTCAAGGAGCCAGAGAATAAAATGGAAGGCTCCTGGGAATTTAGTGTAGAAGAGGAGTATGAGAAGACTTCAACCTCAGACTGACCCAGGTATTGAATCTCAACTCAATCACTAGTAATTGATTAAGACACCCTTGGAAAATTCCTTGACCTTTCTGTGCTTCCGTTTCATTTTACAATAACCATCTCATAGGTTGTGTGGTGATGGAGTCTATTTAGTAGAGTATCTGACTCTCCCTAACGGTAGACCCAAGTACACCCGTAGAGGAGGAATCACTGTGTGGATAATTGCATAGGTCGATAATATACCCTAACTACCTAGAGCAGCCCAGTCCGGAAGCAGTCTGACTGCTTTCCCGTTTGCTCAGTCATTCTGTTATTGGAGAATTCCGTGGGCTGCCCTTCTCCGTTGCTAGTGGGAGTGGGGAGAGGGGTGTCCCTGGCTTGTTCTGATGAGAAGGCCAGGAGGTGACTATGCGGCTATGTGTAAGAAGTGTTGACTTCTGGCTTCCGTGAGAAGACAGCATTTGAGTCCTTTCCCAAACAGCCCAATCTGTGGAGAGCATCAAAGGTTAGTGGGTCGCTTTGTTGTGCTTAAAGTATTTCTGGCAGTCTTTTTGGGAAAAAGAAAACATTTCTCCTCTGAAATTCAAATTGCTCTGGGACGGAAGCTTTCATATATTGTTTATATGGTGTCTGTAGGTTGTCTCCAACCTGAGCTCACAAAGGCAAAGGATGAAATGCGTAGTTTTTAATCATTGTTTTTAGTTTTCATGTCCTGATCAAAGACCAGTTTTAATAATTGCATGTTGCTCTCTCAAATCCCTTCCATATCAAACTGAATATATTGCTTTACTAGAGGCCCGGTGCATGAAATTCGTGCATGGGGGAGGGGGAGTGTCCCTCAGCCCAGCCTGCACACTCTCCAATCTGGGACCCCTCGAGGGATGTCCAACTGCCTGTTTAGGCCCAATCCTACCTAAATGGGCACTCGGACATCCCTCTCACAATCCAGGACTGCTGGCTCCCAACTGCTCACCTGCCTGCCTTCCTGATTGCCCCTAACCACTTCTGCCTGCCAGCCTGATCACTCCCTTACCACTCCCTGCCAGCCTGATTGATGCCTAACTGCTCCCCTGCCAGCCTGTTTGCCCCTAACTGCCCTCCCCTGCAGGCCTGATCGCCCACAACTGCCCTCCCTTGCCGGCCATCTTGTGGTAGCCATCTTGTGTCCACATGAAGGCAGGATCTTTGACCACATGGGGGCAGCCATCTTGTGTGTTGGAGTGATGGTCAATCTGCATATTACTCTTTTATTAGATAGGATAGAGGCCTGGTGCACGGGTGGGGGCCAGCTGGTTTGCCCTGAAGGGTGTCCCGGATCAGGGTGGGGATTCCCTTGGAGCGTGGGGTGGCCTGGGCGAGGGGCTTGTGGTGGTTTGCAGGCCGGCCACGCCCCCTGGTGACCCAAGCAGAGGCCCTGGTATCTGGGGTTTATTTATCTTCTACAATTGAAACTTTGTAGCCTGGATTGGAGCCAAGCCTTCTGCTTGCTCCCAGGCGGCAGCCATTTTTTTGGATTTATGTATATTCTATAATTGAAACTTTGTAGCCTTAAGCGGAGGCCGGGGTGGCCAGGGTGTGCGGAAAGCTTGGCTTCCTCCATTGCCGGGGAAACCCAAGCCTCCCTCCTGCTCTCTGTGGCCGTAGCCATCTTGGTTGGGTTTATTTGCATGTTAGCTCCTGATTGGCTGGTGGGCGTGGCTTGGGGATGTAGTGGAGTGATGGTTAATTTGCATGTTACTCTTTTATTATATAGGATTCTTTGTTTTTTTAAACATATTTTTATTGATTTTAGAGGGGAAAGGAGAGGGAGAGAGAGATAGAAACATCAATGATGAGAATCATTGATTGGCTGCCTTCTGCACACCTCACACTGGGGATGGAGCCCAGGCATGTGCCCTGACTGGGAATCGAACCGTGACCTTCTGATTCATAGGTCGACATCCAACCACTGAGCCGTGTCAGCTGGGCTGATTTATTCTTATAATTGGCAATGTTTTATTATCTCATGATGTTTTAAGGTTGTCCTTCTGCTTTTGGCAGTTTTACATGTGAATGCAGTTAATTTAACATCCGCTAATTCACAGCACTGTTATATCCAAAAGCTCTTTTAACATGTATTCAGACTAGCCTTTTGGTTGGGACTTCCATCTTCCAGTAATTCACCAAAATGACCAACAGAGCGGGAAAGAGGCGAGGCACCTACTGTATGTTCTCTAGGCGTTTCAGTAAAAATGGAGTTGTTCCTTTGGCTACATACATGCAAATCTACAAGAAAGGTGATATTGGAGACATCGAGGGAATGGGCACTGCTCAGAAAGAACGCCCCGCAAATGTTCCTGTGGCCAAACTGGGAGAGTCTACAATGTCACCCAGCATGCGGTGGGCATTGTTGTAAACCAACAAGTTAAGGGCAAGATTGTTGCCCTGACTATTGGATATTAAAGAAGACTGATGAATGCAGTCCTAAACATTCAGAATCCTTAAGAACAAGTGATTTTACATGTTGAAAGGTTCAGAGGGGGCCGGGCACCTATGACATGAGGCTATAATATATCAAAAAGCTTTTATTGTAGTCATCTGGGTTGCAGAAAGGCTGAATCAACAAAGGGGAGTCAGCAGAAAGTGTAGGAGGGGGGAAGACTTTTACCAGCTATTGCTGGCTGAAGCAGTTCAGCTGGCTGACATGAGGGCTCTGATCCTTTGTTCCTCCCACCGCGGTGTCTTCTGGTTATCTGAGCTATGCAGTGTTCAAGGCTGCAAGCTTTCTGCAAGATATTTGCTAAGCACAGTAAGTTTTTCTCTGCCCCGTTTTATTCTCTTTAACCCTTTCACATGTTACAGGTTTAAACTCACTAGGTACTATCCACATTCACTCCTTTTTAAAAGCCAAAAGATCATATTCTTTTCAAATAACATTGCAATCTCATAAACCACGTTCTGTAAGGTTGAAATTCACTTGACTGTAATTAACAAAGGTGTTTTGAATAGAAGGTTTATTTGACTAAATATGTTAGAATTTGGTTTAAGATGTTTGCCTGAGCCCCACATTCGCCAGTAACCCTGCAGTTTGAGGCTTGCCCATGTTCTGACCTGAAATCAGCTGATGTTCATGAAATGTTAAGATCCCTTATTAATATCTCCAAATACAGGTGGACATCTTTCAAAGACACCTTTGAAAGAGCTCAAGAAAATTATTTTCCTTCCTACCAGATAGAAGGTAAGACTTCTGATAACTCATGAAAATTCTGCCATTCCAGGCAATAAGCAGCCCAGTCTTCTTCAAGGCAGGGTGAACATTAAAAGAAGGTCAGAAAATTAAACTGCAATATTTACAACAGAAGGCCATTAACTCCCAGAGCCTCTAGCTCAGTGTCTCTCAGTTGGATAATTAGTACTGGTTATGGTGGGAACTTTCCAAATCTCTGTTACTTGATGACTGTTTAGAACAGTGTCAATAAAGGGTTTATAAGTAAGCACAGGTTTTTCCCCATGGGCTTCATTCAAAGTCCGAAACTGCCTTGGTGGGAGTAAAAGGACTGAGAAGTTTTAAATATTCACAAGCAGCCGGCACAATGTTCCAGAGCCTGGAGACATAACAGGGAAAAACTGAACTATACTGTTTTGACTAATTCACGAAATTATCTAAGAAATGCATATAGTACATACAAGGCTTAAAAATAGAAATATAGCCAAGGAAATGTGGTCGGAGATGCTGGATTGAGAGAGGAAGAAAGCACTAGTTAAGCAATTTAGGTTGTAGCTTCTTGCACCAACACCCTGGATTTAGGTCAGATCTAGTCCTAGCTCAGCTCTACAATTTTCATTTGTATGACCTGAAGTAAGTGACTGTATTCTCTGATTTAGTCAGTTTCTGAAGAAATAATATAGTCTTCCTAGGACAATTATTGGAGACTATATATAATCCTCACCCAAGGATATATTTATTGATTTTAGAAAGAGAGAGAGAGAGAGAGAGAGAGAGAGAGAGAGAGAGAGAGGTGAGACAGAAACATTCATCAGTTGCCTCTTGTACGCACCCCAACTGGGGATCAAACCCACAACCTAGGTATATGCTTTGACTGATAATTGAACCTGCAACCTTTTGGTGTACAAGACAATGCTCCAACCAACTGTGCCACCCAGACAGGACTGGATATGATATTTTTAAAAAATAAAATAAACACACCTATGGCTAAGAAGATAGAATTAAGTCTCAGCTTTGCCTTGTCTGAATTAATATCTTTGAATATGTCACTGAAACCTCCGAACTTCAGTTTCTTCACACTGTATGCAAATATTGCAGGCTACTGGGGGGCAAAGATGCACCAGATCCATACAAAGGGATCCAGCCTGAAGAACTAGAGCCAGCAATGGTCTGAGCTAAATGGACAGGGAACACTGGTATTTATCTGCTACAAGGAAAGTTCCTGAACACTGGTAAGTCAACTGTAACTTTGTGAATTCTAGGAATTTGTCATCCTTTTTATCTCGGCTGCCTTACAGACAAGATGTTTGGTAAATCCGTTGGATAAGGCAGGTATTGATCTTTGCAGGGCATGAATGGAATCATGTTGAGAAAGTCCTGCCAGGAAGATTAAAACAGAGATTCCTGTAGCAAAGTTCCTTCCCCATCCCTGCTCCCCTGTCTCTCCTCAGCCAAACATTGACCTAGTGTGAAGAAAGATGGTTTTAACATCTTAAAGTTAACCAAGGTGAAATAACTAAGGTTTTGTTTAATTGTGTGTGTTTTTTCCCCTTTACAATGTCCTTTCTAAAACAAACACTAATAAAAAAAAAGGATGAGCAACGAAAGAAAGAAAGAAAGAAAGAAAGAAAGAAAGAAAGAAAGAAAGAAAGAAAGAAGGAAAGAAAGAAAGAAAGAACCTACCCCATCTCTGATGAAACTAGGACAGCTGCAACTCTGAGTCACAATGTGCGAAGGACAGTATTCAAATACAGTACAATTTGTACCAAGTGCGGGAAAGATGTTGAGAACAGACATGTCTCTGTAGAATTCTGATAGTGCCCCAAATCCACCTAAATTGGGTGGCCAAATTGCAACAAACCAATGATCCACTGCCTGAAACCGCAGAATCTAGGAGCCTGGGCAAAAGGACTGTGACTGAGCCACAGGGAAGAAGAAACAAGGCATAAAGAGGGTCTATTCAGACATGTCATCTTTCAAAGAAGTGGGCTGTTAGTGAGGAAGGGTAGAAGAGGAGTGAGTGGCAATCATTTTTGCAATGTGTAGAGAAGTCAATACTAGGTAGTCATGCTAAGGGCCAGTGAGATGTATGGTTTATCTATCAGCCAAGTAAACTCCAGCTCACCCAGGGCAGAGCTGTAACTGAGAGACCCCATGACCTCTATTATTGTTAGTAATTAAAGTTAATTACTGCTCTAGTGTATTCCCTTTCTCTTTCCCTTGCATTGTTTTCCCTAAATACCAGGCATCAAAATTTAGCCCCTGTTTAAAGACCATTGATGTCTGAAACTTGATCATAAATCAGAAGACCTGATATTGCTATGAAACTGACCTGTAAATTCAATCCAGTATTGAATGATGACCCCAGCAGGCATTTGTGTAAAAATGGAAAGCTAATTCTATAACTTATATAAAAATGCAAAGGAACTATAATAGCCAAAACAACTTTGAAAAAGAGGAACAAATTTGAAGAGTTTACACAGCTTGATTACAAGATTATCATGAAGCTACACTAATCACACTAATCAAAAAGTATAGGATTAATGTACTAGTAAAGATGAACAAATAGATCAATGGAGCAGATTTAAAGGTCCAAAAGTGGGTCCACCCATATATTGTCAATTGATTTTTAACAAAATTGGGTAAGTATTTCAGTGGCAAAATAAGTAAATAAAGAAATTATTTGTGCAAGAACTATAATCAGTATGGATTCTTCTCTCATACCCTCACACAAAATTTAAATCAAAATGTATCATAGATATAAATATAAGAGCTGACATTATAAAACTTCTAGAAGAAAACCTGGGAGAAAATCTTAGTTACCTTCACTTTCATAATGATTTCTTAAATATACAAAACCACAAACCATAAAAGAAAAAAATCAATAAATTGGATTTTAATAAAATTAAAAATTTTATATTTCAAAAGACATATCAAGAAAATAAAAAGAAAAGCTACAGACTGGGAGAAAAATAATTGTACAATATTTATCAGACAAAAGACCTGTATCTAGAATATATGGATAAATTTTGCAGCTCAATGAGAAGACGAAGGACCTAATAATAAATATGGGCAAAAGATTTAAACAGATGCTTCACCAAAGACAATATATGCACAGAGCATCTATAATAATAAAAGGGTAATATGCTAATTAGACCAGATGTCTTCCAGATGTCCTTCCTGACTAATTCGGGGCCGGGGGAAGCCAGCCCGGCCCCGGGTGCCTGCTGGTGGCCGGAGGAGGGAAGCCCAGGTCCCGGGTACCGGAGGAAAGCCGGTGCCTGAAGCTGGGGGAAGGAAGGCCTACTCTTGCATGAATTTTCATGCATTGGGCCTCTAGTAAGCACATAAAAAAAAGGCTCAACCTCATTATTCATTAGGGAAATGAAAATTAAAACCACAAGATTCCACCCATTAGAATGGCTAAAATTTAAAAACCTGATCAAACTAAATGTCAGCAATACACTTGTTGGAATGTAAAATAGTACCAACTCTTTGGAAAACAGTTGGGCAGTTTCTTAAAGAAAACATATAGCACCTAACTTGTGACCCAGCTATTAGACTCTTAGGTGTGTAGCTAAATATAAGCAAATGTCCACACAAAGACTTGTACACAAATGTTCTTAGCAGTTCTCTTTGTGATAGCTAAAGACCAGAAACAGCCCATCAACAGGTGAATGGATAAACAAATCGTGGTACAGTAGTCCCCTCCAATCTGCAGGAATACATTCCATGACCCCCAGTGGATGCCTGAAGCTCAGGATAGTATCCAACCCTGTATATACTATGTTTTTTCCTACTCATACATACATATCTATGATAAAGTGTAATTTATAAATTAGTCACAGTAAAAGGTAAACAACAATACTAATAATAACATAGAACAATTTTAACAATACATTGTAATAAAAGTTATGTGAATGGCTTTCGGGACATTATTAAATAAAGTAAGAGGTACTTGTACACAGCACTGTGCTGCCACAGCAGTCCATCTGGTAGCCTAGAAGGCTACTGGGTGGCCACCTGGCAGTAGCATACACAGTGCTGATTTGCTGGAGAAAGGAATGATTCACATCCCAGGCAGGACAGAGCTGGACTCTACAAGATCTCATCACACTCCTCAGAATGATGTGCAACTTAAAACTTATGACTTCTTTACTTCTGTGTTTTTTCATTTAATATTTTTAAACCCTGGAAAGCGAAACCACAATAAGGGGGGACTGCTGTATATCCATAAAAAGGAATACTGATGAGCAAGAAAAATGAAATATCGACACATACAATACCATAAACAAATCTCAAAATAATTATGCATTAAGTGACAGAAAAGAGACATAAGAGTGTCTAATGCATGATTTTGCCTACTTAAAATTCTAGACAATGTGAAGAAATGTATAGTGCCAGGAGGCAAGTAGTGGTTGACTATAGATGCTGGGAGTGCGGAGATGAGGGAGGCAGGCATAAAGGAAGAGTGAAAAGGGACTTAAAGAAATTTGTAAGGGTGATAACTATATTCATTAATTATTCGTGGTTATAGTTTCAGACATATTTCTTTTCTGTTTTTTATTTTTAATGTTGACATTATTGAAGGTGTCCGCATTTCCCCACCCCCTTTGCCCACCTCCACCCACCCCTGCTTCCACCTCCCTTGGACTTCACCAAACTATTGTGGCAAATGTCCATAGAGTATTCATATATGTTCTTTAGCTAATCCCTTCACCATCCTTATCTAGTCATCCCTCCCCCTCTCCCCTTGGACATCAGCCAGTCTGTTCCATGTATCAATGCTTCCAGTTCCATTTTTTTTCATCAGTTTATTTTGTTCATTACATTCCACATATTAGCGAGATCATATGATATTTGTCTTTTTCTGACTGGCTTCTTTCACTTGGCATAATACTCTCCAGGTCTATCCATGCTATCACAAAGGATAAGCGCTCCTTTATTTTTGGAGCCACATAGTGTTCCACTGTGTAGATGTACCACAACTTTTGTATCCACTCATCTGCTGATGAGCAGTTGGGCTGCTTCCATAACTTGGCTATCCTATATAATAACAGGGTAATACGCAAATCCACTGAACAGCAAAATGACCAGTTGCTATGATGCATACTGACCACCTGGGGGCAGATGATTAATGTAGGAGCTGCCCCATGGTGTTCAGTGGGCTTCCACAGGGGGGGTGCCACTCAGCCAAAAGCTGGGCTCAGGGTTGGTGAGCGCAGCGGTGGTGGCAGGAGTCTCTCTCACCTCCGCGGCAGTGCTAAGGATGTCCGACTGCTGGCTTAGACCTAAGCTGTCAGTCAGACATCCCCTGAGGACTCCCAGGCTGTGAGAGGGTGCAGGCCGGGCTAAGGGACCCGCCCCCCAAGTGAATGAATGTCATGCACCAGGCCTCTAGTTGTAAGTAATCCCATCTAATAAAAGAGTAATATGCAAATTAACCATCACTCCACTACACCCACCAGTCACGCCCACCAGCCACGCCCACCAGCCAATCAGGAGCGAATATGCAAATAAACCCAACCAAGATGGCTATGGCCACAGAGAGTAGGAGGGAGGCTTGGGTTTCCCTGGCGATGGAGGAAGCCAAGCTTTCCGCCTGCCCTTGCTGGCCTAGGTCTCCACTCAAGGCTACAAAGTTTCAATGATAGAAGATACATAAACCCAAACAGAAGTGGCAGCAGCCACAGAGCTGGAAAGAGCAGGAGGCTAGGGTTGCCCCCGGTGATGGAGGAAGCCAAGCTTCTGCAGCCCTGGCCGGCCCAGGCCTCCGCTTAAGGCTACAAAGTTTCAATTATAGAAGATACATAAGTCCCCCCAAAAAATGGCTGCTGCCACAGAGCAAGCAGAAGGCTTGGCTCCACTCCAGGCTACAAAGTTTCAGTTGTAGAAGATAAATAAACCCCAGATACCAGGGCCTCTGCTTGGGTTGCCAGGGGGCCTGGCCAGCCTGCAAACCACCACAGGCCCCTCGCCCAGGCCGCCCCACGCTCCAAGGGAATCCCCACCCTGATCCGGGACACCCTTCAGGGCAAACCAGCTGGCCCCCACCCGTGCACCAGGCCTCTATCCTATCTAATAAAACAGTAATATGCAGATTGACCATCACTCCAACACACAAGATGGCTGCCCCCATGTGGTCAAAGATCCTGCCCCCATCTGGACACAAGATGGCCACCACAAGATGGCCAGCAGGGGAGGGCAGTTGGGAGGGACCAGGTCTCCAAGGGAGGGCAGTTGTGGGTGATCAGGCCAGCAGGGGAGGGCAGTTAGGGGTGACCAAGCCAGCAGAGGAGGGAAGTTGGGGTGACCAGGCCTGCAGGGAAGGGCAGTTAGGGGTGACCCAGCTGGCAGAGGAGGGAAGTTGGGGGCGACCAGGCCTGCAGGGAAAGGCAGTTGGGAGGGACCCAGGCCTGCAGGGGAGAGCAGTTGGGGGGGACCAGGCCTGCAGGGGAGGGCAGTTAGGGATGACCAGGCCTGCAGGGGAGGGCAGTTAGGGGCAAACAGGCTGGCAGAGGAGCAGTTAGGCATCAATCAGGCTGGCAGGGGAGTGGTTAGGGGGTGATCAGGCTGGCAGGCAGAAGTGGTTAGGGGCAATCAGGAAGGCAGGCAGGCGAGCAGTTGGGAGCCAGCAGTCCTGGATTGTGAGAGGGATGTCCAACTGCCCGGTGGGTTTGGGCTTAAACGGGCAGTCGGACATCCCTCGAGGGGTCCCAGATTGGAGAGGGTGCAGGCTGGGCTGAGGGACACCACCACCGCCCCCCCTGTGCACAAATTTCGTGCACCGGGCCTCTAGTGCTGCTATAACAATGCATATATTCTTTGTGATTGGTATTTTAGGATTATTAGGATATATTCCCAGAAGTAGGATCACTGGGTCAAAAGGCAGTTCTGTTTTTAATTTTTTGAGGAAACTTCATACTGTTTTCCACAGTGTTGGTACTAGTCTGCATTCCCACCAGCAGTGCACAAAGGTTCCGTTTGCTCCACATCTTCACCAGCACTTGTTCGTTGATTTATTGATGTTAGCCATTCTGACGAGTGTGAGATGATACCTCGTTGTAGCTTTAATTTGTATCTCTCTGATGATTAGTGATATTGAGCATTTTTTTCATGTCTGTTGGCCATCTGTATGTCCTATTTGGAGAAGTATTCAGGTCCTCTGTCCATTTCTTAATTAGATTGTTTGTCTTCCTACTGTTGAGTTGTATGAGTTTATATGTTTTGGAAATTAACCCCTAAAAGAATGTATCATTGGCAAATATGTTCTCCCATACAGTAGGTTCTCCTGTCATTTTATTGATGGTGGGTCTTTTTTTTTTTTTTTTCTGTGCAGAAATGTTTTTGATTGATATAGTTTTTAAGGATGATAGCTATATTTGTTAGCTTGGTTGTGATTATGGTTTTAGGCATATTCCAGAATTATCAAATTGTACAGTTTAAATAGATATAGTTTATTATATATCACATACTTCTATAAAGCTGAGAAAGTGGTATTCTGAGTATATGGCTCTCAAGTTTTGTGAAACATGTTTCAGATAATTTTATAAACTTAGTATATAAAAATTTGATAACTCATAATTATGTCCATTGTTGATAATTTTAAACATAAGAGAATTTATTGCAAATTTTCTTTCCTTTCCTCTCTCCTTTTTCACCTTGGATTAAGCCCTGCTTGACACACACCATAAAACTTCAGAGTAACTTCTGGTGGTTGAGATAGGTCATATTATTAGTGATTCCTGCTGTTGCTGTTTATGACAAGCTTGAGTTAAATAGAAGTGCTTCTGACAATTTCCAAATCGAAAACCAACATGAATTCTCATTTTGCCAAATACAGTGACAGCCCAGTTCACACATGTGTCATAATGAAAATGAGAAAAGCTGAACTATTAAAAGGAAAACACTATCAGACTGGGGGATTGGGGGGAGAAACATAATATTTTCTGTCCATAAGAAATGCATTTTCAGCCCGCAGAAAGATTGACAATTTTTTTAAAGATGGGCAAAATCACCCTAGGAAAATACACTACACACAGAAGTACACAAGGAAACTAGACATTAGATACTAATAGGATTTAAAAAAAGAAAAAAAAAGGGGAAACAAAGGATAATTGATAGTAATAAAGTATAAATTTTTATAAATTTTGTTGCATCATACAGTTATCCTTCAGATGACAGCATCCTCGACCAACATCTGGACTACAGCCTCCTGGGAGACCCTGAGCCAGAACCAAGCTAGAATCCTAACCGACAGACACTTTGAGATATAAATGTTGGGCTAAGCCACTAAGTTTTGGGGTCATTTGTCATACAATAATACGTAACTAATACAGAACCTCCTAATCTGCTTTCCATACCTTTATCCATTCTTTTTAAATCTTGCTTCTTTGTATCTGGAAACTATATTCTTACCAAATTCACCCTATGTCCTGGTTGGAATTTATACCATTGATTGCATTTTTTAAATTTAAATAATATATTTTTCATATGCATTGTTCTTACTTCTCTTGTATGTTGTTTGTTTCAAACTTTCTGGTGCTTTTTAAATAAAAGACTTTATTTTGGCCTTTGAACATCTTAAAAATACTTGTTCTGAATTTTTTGTCAGGCTGTATTATATTAATTTTATCTGTGTTAATTTCAACTTCTGATTGTTGATTGTCTTTTGAATTTGGAGATATTCATTTTCAACCTTATTTTGGAAAGTGATGTTTGTTTGTTTAACACATGTTGTCTTCCCTCCTCCTCTTTCTCTCTCTCATCCACTAAGCTATTCTACGGTTATCTCTACCCGCCTTCTGAGTCACTGATCCAGAACCAGGGCTTACAGTGGGTTTTTCAAGTCACTATCCCATGGTAATATTGAGAATATTGTAGACCAAGACATAGAGCCAGCAAATGCCTTTTCTCAGATTCTTAGGAAAACTGTGTCCATACCCTCCTGCCTCCTTAAGCCTTCAGTTCACAGCAGTGATAACCCGGGGCATCAGTTCAGAGCAGTCTCTTGCAGCCTCGTATGTGTTCATGGTTGCAGAGTCCCACTCCACTGCCTGGTTTTAAGCGGTGGCAGGTGCCCTCCATCTCAGGCAGAGTCCTTTTGGTTCCTCTTATCCCGGGATCTCAAGTCTTTTTTTCTTTTTCTTTTTTTAACTTATTTTTTTTAAATATATATAATATTGATTTTTTACAGAGAGTAAGGGTGAGGGATAGAGAGTTAGAAACATCAATGAGAAAGAAACATCGATCAGCTGTCTCCTGCACACTCCCTACTGGGTATGTGCCCGCAACCAAGATATATGCCCTTGACCAGAATTGAACCTGGGACCCTTCAGTCTGCAGACCAATGTTCTATCCACTGAGCCAAACTGGTTAGGGCTCAAGTCTTTTTTTCTTAAACTTTCTTTTTATTGTTGACACTAAACCATACTTATAGACCTTCCTGAAGAGAAAGTGTTTTAAAAATATGTCTGTGCTCATTGAACACACAAGTTTGTGCCTTCCAAGTAGTCCTCCCAAGTTATGCAAGGAAGGGCCCTTTGTATAACATGCTGCTGTGGGGGGCTCTTTAAAACTTGAAATCACACATTGTTCTTATTCTGTGAACAATGCAATGTCACATGCAGTGCCATTCATTTATATGAGCATATAGTCTTTGGAGGGGATTCCTTCAAGAATAAGAAAGAGGAAGTACATTTTTCCTTCCTTGGGTTTGTCAAATCTTACTTATGTTCCTGTATTAAAATGTGTTTACAAGATCCATCACAGTGCACCGTAGTTATCACGCTTTAATGCATGAATGCATAGATGTCTGCATTCCATCACTTGCTTGTGTTCATTCATGTGTTCACCCATTTTAATCTTTGAATTAATCTTTCTGTAAAGGATGAATAATAAGATTTTAGATGGCATTGCAAAAGTGTTGTGTCTGATGAATATTAGAAGAATTTCTTACATGTGAAGAAATTGTGTGTGTGTTTGGTTTTCATTTAAATCGTGTCATTCTCAATAATAGTTTCATTAAATACTTGAAATCTTGAAAGGTGAGCCTAAGAAAATTCCCCAGAATGCCATGATGCCAAAGGTTAATCTAAATACCCAGCCATGGGGAGGAGTAATGATTTATGATTGCTCAGGATGATGGACTGGAAAATCAGCCCCTAGATGAGGCTAAGTCGTGACCTCATGCTGACCTCTATTCCACAAATAATGGCCACTCTACCATATTCTGTGCTTTCACTTCTCATCCTTCTAAACCAGTGGTTCTCAACCTTCCTAATGCCGCGACCCTTTAATACAGTTCCTCATGTTGTGGTGACCCCCCCCAACCATAAAATTATTTTCGTTGCTACTTCATAACTGTAATTTTGCTACCGTTATGAATCATAATGTAAATATCTGTATTTTCCGATGGTCTTAGGCGACCCTGCTAACGGTTCTCAACCTGTGGGTCGCGACCCACAGGTTGAGAGCCGCCGCTGTAGAGCCTAAGACTATTGGAAAATACAGATACTTACATTACGATTCATTAACAGTAGCAAAATTACAGTTATGAAGTAGCAACGAAAATAATTTTATGGTTGGGGGGGTCACCACAACATGAGGAACTGTATTAAAAGGTCACGGCATTAGGAAGGTTGAGAACCACTGTATTATAGAGAAAGGGTGAATAGCAATATTAAAATATTTCTTTTAATTAATTTCCTCTCAATGTGCATGAATCTGTGCACTGGGCCACTAGTATTATAATAATTGACTTGCATATCTCTCTCCCCACTAACTCATTTCTTCTTTAGGGAGGAGAATATGATTTATTTTCAATCAATGACACCTAATCTATGGTCAGTCATATACTAAATTCAAAAAATTATTTTATGTAAAAATTAAATACACACATACATATACATCCATACATATCACAAACATAAGGAAGTGTTTTTATTTCAATTTTTGTAAGTCTTGTGTTTTTTATAATGCTTGATATCAAAAGGTGCTCAATAGAAGTGAGCAGGATTGAAGTAAAGATAATTCACTCTTCCATCCATGAGGTTTTTATTGGTGGAGAAGACTGTCTAAAAGGCATATTATATGGGTCCCAAGTAGTGCCCAGACGCAATGCTAACCTTGTACATTGAGACTATATGCCCTTATTTAATATTGAAAAGTGATTTAAACCATGACTTTCTTTTTTTCTTTTCAATTTATATAGTAGACAAAATTTTCCTGACTCTGGTAGTGAAAACATGAAACAGTTTCTCAGCCATGACAATGCAGGGACCCAATGGATTTGATTACTAGCTCTAGTCTTATATAATAATACCCTAATATGCAAATAGACCAAATGGTGGAACGACCGGTCACTATGATGTGCACTGACCACCAGAGGGCAGATGCTCAACGCAGGAGCTGCCCCTGGTGGTCAGGGCACTCCCACAGGGGGAGCACCGCTCAGCCAGAAGCTGGGCTCATGGCTGGCAAGTGCAGCGGCAGTGGCAGAAGCCTCTCCTGCTTCTGCAGCAGCACTAAGGACCCCTCAGGGGATGTCTGACTGCTGGCTTAAAAGTTGAACATCCCCTGAGGAGTCCCGGACTATGAGACGACGCAGGCCTCCCTCCCCAGTGCATGAATGTTGTGCACCGGGCCTCTAGTATTATATAATTAAAATTTGCTAAAAGAATAGAACATGCATGTTTAAACACACACACACAGGTAGATATGTGAATTAATGGATGTGTCTTAGACTATGTTTTTCTACTTTGCATAGCTCAAAGTACACAGAATTGGAGAGGAATTAACTGACACTATTGGAATCGACATTTGTTTCTAAATGTAGAACCAAGTTCAGTTCTACAGAATCCTGCATCTGGAAGGTTACTATGACCAAAGGTTTACTATATTGGTGTATAGCTCTGATGCATTGCACCTAATAATATAGTTGAAGAGTCAACGCAGAAATAAATATAAGGAGAACTTGCTTTTTATTTCTGTTTCAGATTTGCTATACATGAATATACATGGTCATTAAGAGTTCACTGCTTATACAATTTTCCTCAGCTACCCAGTTTCATAATTTGACCCATAATCTCCCTGATAACTGCATCAGGTCTGAAATCTAGATTCACACTCTCTGGTCATTACCTACTTATTCTCATCATAACAGCTCATACGTTGGCCCCAATTTCTTTTTCATTATCTGTCACTTCTTTCTTTCTCACTTCCACCTGATACAATCATCTGGGTAACCCACTCTCATTTCTCTTCCTATATTATCCTAACTTGAAAAAAACTCAGTGCTGCTTAATCTCAAATGTTACCTTCTTTGAGCCATTGTTTGAGTAGCCGAAAATGGGTGGAGGATAAGAAAACACTGTTCTGACTGGTCGTCATTTGAATTCATGACAATAAATTTAAATAGGCACATGCCATTGCCTGGCACTCCTATTATTTGTCTCTAACATATGGACTCTCCCACTCTACAACATAACCTTTTCACAATTTACCTTCAGGTACCCACTCAAACTTCATTGAAAAAATAGATTTAAAAATATAAGAATGACCTCCTTGTCTCACCTTTGAGCACCTATACTCACATTCTCTTTCCCTCCCCCCCCCCCGCCCCTTTCATTGTGTGTGAGGGGTCTGGGCTCCTATTAAAGCCACTCTTCCACCTATGCTAGGAGACCAACCTCCTCTTGCCTTCAATTTCCCCTCCCTTTTTCACATTAATAATGTTCCCAGAGAAATAGGCCATTACCCACTATTGTGCACTTTGGCTGATGTGTTGCTCCATCTGAAATTCTATTCTGGTGAAAGAAAAATGAATACTTGAAGAGATTTTTCCTAGTTATTTTCTCAATATAATTATTATTTTCTCACTATTATTTTGCTGTTATTTTCTCAATATGTTCTCCTATCCAAATAAGTGTGATATTATCTTTTCTTCAGCCATGCCTTGTAGTAACAGCCATGTCATATACTGAGAATGGATTTGTAAGAGGATGAAAAGAAATGACATTGTGTAGGATACCTTAGAAGCTGCTGGCAATAAAAAGTTCAAGGGTAATTTAATGAAAGTTTGAACTTGATCTTCCATTTTTCATAATGCAGCATATCTACAGGTCTCTATAAAACAAGGTTGGCTCACTCAGAGGCCTAACTCAGGCACATCCAGGAGGGAATGGTTTTTATATCCAGAGACAGAGAGGTAAGAATTGAGAATCTTTTTATAATGTTTGTAACTGCAGACCAACATGTAGATATAAACAGGTAGAAAAGGCTTGTTGTCAAATATTATTGGGTTTTTAGTCATCCACATACTATGCTGAACTATTTTTAAAGTCATACTAGTTAGTTTTCCAGGGGCAATGGAACATACCATGCTTCCAACACCGTCATTATTGTTATTGTTAATTAGAGTTTTGCAAGTGGAATAAGAAATGGTAACTGACATGATCATATCCATATCAATACATGCAGAAACCACAATCAACAAAATCCAACAACCATTCATGATCAAAATTCTCTCAGTATGCTAGGAATAGAGAGGGACTTCTTCAACTTGATAAAGAATATCTGCAAAAAAATTATAGATACCATCATACCACATGGTAAGAAACTTGGAGATTTTCCTTTAAGATGAGGTACAAGGCCAGGATGTTCCCTCTCACCATTCCTTTCAAAGTTCTAGCTAATTTAATAAGACAAGAAAATAGAATAAAAGGTATACATATTGGGAAGGAAAAAATAAAACTGTCTTTGTTTCCAGATGAGATGATAGTCTATGTAGAAAATCTGAAAGAATTGACCAAAAAAATCTCCTGAAACTAATAAGTAGTTAAAGCAAGATTGCACAATAGGTTAATACACACAAGTCAATTGATTTCTTATACACTAGCAACAAACAAGTGGAATTTGGAATGAAAAACAATGTCATTTACTTTAGCACCCAAAAATATGAACAAGTTTGGCTCATATTAAAATAAATTTAATAAAATATATAAAAGATCTATACAAGGAGAACTATAAACTCTGATAAACTAAATCAAAGAAGACCTTAATAAATGGATAAATATTCCATGTTCATGGATAGGAAGATAATATTGTTAAGATATTAGTTCTTTCCAGGTTTATCTATAGAATCAATGCAATCTCAATAAAAATCCCCACAAGTTATTTTGTAGACACTAACAAACTGATTCTAAAGTTTATATGGAGATACAGAAGACCCAGAATAGCCAACACAGTTTGGAACCCAACTTTAACACTTATTACAAAGCTATGGTAATTAAGACAGTATGGTACTGGTGAAATAATAGACAAATAAATCGATGGAACAGAATAGAGAGTCAGAAGTAGACCCACATAAATATATTCAACCAATCTTTGACAAAGGAGCACAGGCAATACAATGGAGAAAAGAAAGTTTTTTTAACAAATGGTGTTGGAACACCTGGACATTCATCTGTAAAATAAATAAATAAATAAATAAACAAACAAATAAACAAATAAATAAATAAATACATAGCCTTTATATCCTTCACAAAAAAATAACTCAGAATAATCACAGACGTAACTGGAAAATGGAAAACTATGAAACTCCTAGAAGATAACTTAGAAGATAACCTTGGATGTGGTGATGACCTTTTAGATAAAACACCAAAGGTACAATTCATGAAAGAAATAATTGATAGGCAAGACATCATTAAAATTAAAAACTTCTGCTCTCCAAAATCCAGTTCAAGAGAATGAGAAGAGAAGCCACAAATCGGGAGAAAATATTTGCAAAAGATATATATGATAAAAGATTGTTATCTAAAATATATAAAGAACTCTTAAAACTCAAAAAAAAACACACCCTTATTTAAAAAAAAAACTGGTTAAAAAATGGACCAAATACCTCACCAAAGAAGATAAACCAATGGCAAATAGCATATGAGAATATGTTCCAAGGGTATAAAACTGAAACTTGTGAACAACAGCAGTATGGTGGTTGCCAGAGGGAAGGGGGTTTGGGGCAAAGGGGTTCCTAATATATGATGGCAGAAGAAGATTTGATTTTGGTTAGTGGGCACGTGGTGCACCCACACCTAAAACCTATATGTTCATGTTGACCCATGTCACCCCAATAAATTTAATTTTAGAAAAAGAGAGGAGAATAATGGCGGCGGAATAGACAGACGTGTTCCGAGCCTTGTCCCGGAGCAGAAAGAAAGAACAGCTGAGGGTCGCGCAAGGAGTGTTTGTTGGCTGGTTGGGAGACAGCTGAATTCCAGAAGGAGGTGGGGGACTGCTGAACGGGGTTCCCCTGACCTGGCAGCAAGAACTGCGGCTGGGTCCCCTCCCGGAGCTGCGGGCTTGGACGCGGAGTCTGCGCCATCTTGATCCGGAAAGTGGAGCTTATCGGAAGCCTGAGAATCCACAACTGCGGCACCCCAGGAACAGCTGCGAGCCCCAGAACAACGCTCCCCAACTGGCGCAAGCACACGGGTTCAGAGAAGCTCTACACTCCACCACGGAAAGGTCAGATTTCGCCTGGGATAAGGTGAGGTCTCTGGTCCCGGCGGGAGAGAGGAACGCGCGTTTTGCGGGAGCTGGAGGACCAGGGAAGTCTGTGCCTAGAAAAATCCGTGGCTGTAGGGGCTGGCGTGATCTGTGACTGTGGAAAGGGGTCCTCAGAGCTGCTAAGAGAAGGGCACTCTAAAAAGCAACCCATTTTGATCTGAAGTGCAGGGACACCCTAAGAATTTCAGGCAGTCCAGACTTACGCGCAGCCCGTGCGCTCCCTGGGTGCCTGGGCTCACTCGCAGTCCCGGAGTTCGCACACTTGGGCTTTTTCCTCTTCAAATCCTTGCTTCTGATTACTAAGCCCAATACATAGGATCACCCAGTTGGGGACACCCTGGGAGACTGCAGGGGAAGGTTGTTTTTCTGGAACCTGGGGATCGGAGCGGGGAGTGACCATCAGAGAGCCAGCTCTGAGGCAGACCACTCCCACAGGCCCGAGTGCCACAGGGAAAGAAGGCTCTAACACTCCCTAGAGAGGCCATAGATAGACCCGGAAGTCAATCCAGAAACACTGCCACCCAGGGGCTGAATCACAAATTGACTCTTGTGTAATCAAAAATAAAGGAATACGAGAAATTAAGACACACCGCCTGCTTAAAATCAGGACTGGCTTACAACACCGAAGAGCAGTGGATCGCAGAGAACTGCAATACTGTCTGGACTGAGAAACAGGCGTGCCAAACAGAAAAACAGAGGAAGTGAATGACCTTCACTACTTCACATCTTATTTTTACCTTTTATTTTTTTTATTTTTTTATTTTTTTTTAATTTTCATTTTTTGCATCTTTTAATCAAGAAACTTTTTTTTCTTTTTTCATCACTTGATTTTGCCTTTTTAATGATTACATTTTTATTTTCAATCCGTATTATTACTACTGCTATTTTATCTTTTTTTTTTTTTTTTAAAGTGTCATTTTATTTTCTCTTCATTTTATTTTGGGATTAGGGTTCTACATTCTATTTTTTATCTTTCCTTTAGCATCGTTTTACTCTATCTCAACTCTACCTTTAGGCCATCACTCTCTTCCTAACCTCCCCCTTTTCAGTGTCCTGTTTGTCTTACCCTTTTACTGCTTTAGATTTTCCCTATTCTTTCTGTTTACCCCTTGTTAAAATTTCACCCTACTTACATATCTAATCTCCAATCCCCTGCTCCAAGTCCACATACACCTCTCCCTTCGCTGTCTGAGTTATCCATAAACTTGTCCTTATCTCTGTCCTTTTGTTGTTGTTTGCTTGAATGTAGATTATATCCAATTTTTATGCTTTTTTGTGAGATTGTTTTGCTTATTCTTCTTTTGTTTATTCTTTTGTTTGTTTTGTGCTTCAGCTTAACCTTGCCTCACTCCATATTAGTTGGTGTTGTAGTTTGTACTAATCCCCAGGCACTTGTTGCTGGCATTTGCTGGGATTAGTGATTGTTCTATTGGAGTTTTATCCCCAATATATATATAGTCTGTTCCCCTTTCTCTCTTAGTCAATTTCTTGTCTCTTACTTTTTTTTTTCTCTTTACTTTCCCTTTTCCCAATTTCATTTTCACACTCCTTTTTTCTTTTTTTCTTTCTTTCTTTCTTTTTTCCTCTTCTTCTTTCTCTCCTATCACCTAATTTGCCTTTCTCTGGTGGTCACCTTTATTGGAGGTTATTAATATCGTGAATACATTCCTGTTCAGTGCCTTGTGAGTTGTACCTGGTAGTGCTGTATTTTGTGCCTTTAAATCAACCCAGGAAAGAGAGAACTACATAACCAGACACCCAGAGAAGAGAGACCATGGGGAGACAAAGAAGCAGCCCGCATATGAAAGAAAAGCAGGCATCACCAGAAAAGGAAGTAAACGAAATGGAGGCAAGCAACCTTCCAGAAAAAGAATTCAGAGAAATGGTCATAAGGTGGCTGAAAAGGATGGAAGACAAATTCGACAATATGAGCAAGAACCAAGAGGAAATGAAGAAGAACCAAGAAGAAATGAAAAATGACATCGCTGCTGTAAAGAACTCAATAGAAAGCATCAAGAGTAGACTAGAAGAAGCAGAGGACCGCATCAGTGAGCTAGAAGACAAGATGGAAAAAAATACCCAAGAAAAGCAACTTCTAGAAAAAAAAATTAAAAGGCAGGAGGAGAGTCTAAGGGAACTTTGGGACAACACGAAACAAAACAACATCCGCATAATAGGGGTTCCAGAAGGAAAGGAAGCTGAGCAAGGAATAGAAAACCTCTTTGAAGAAATAATGACAGAAAATTTCCCAGATATAGGGAAGAAAAAACCCACACAAATCCAAGAAGCTCACAGAGTCCCAAGCAAAATGAACCCCAAAAGACCGACGCCAAGGCACATTATAATTAAATTGGCAAACACCAACGACAAAGTAAGAATCTTAAAAGCAGCAAGAGAGAGACAGAAAGTTACATACAAAGGAACCCCCATCAGACTAGCAACTGATTTCTCAACAGAAACTCATCAGGCCAGAAGGGAATGGAATGAAATATACAAAGTCATGCAAAGGAAGGGGCTGAATCCAAGAATACTGTACCCAGCAAGGCTGTCAATCAAAATTGAAGGTGAAATCAGGAGCTTCACAGACAAAAAAGGACTAAGGGAATTTATTACCACCAAACCAGCAATGCAAGAAATGCTAAAGGGTCTACTGTAAAAACAAAAAAAAAAGAAAGAAAGAAAGAAAGAAAGAAAGAAAGAAACAGGAAGCGAAGAAGTAACACAGGGGTAAAGAATAGGAATGGCGACAAATAAGTACCTATCAATAATAACTTTAAATGTAAATGGATTAAATGCCCCAATCAAAAGACATAGGGTAACAGATTGGATAAGAAAACACGACCCATATATCTGCTGTCTACAAGAAACCCACCTCAGAAAAAAAGACGCACACAGACTGAGGGTGAAGGGATGGAAAAAGGTTTTCCAGGCAAATGGAACTGAAAAAAAAGCTGGGGTAGCAATACTTATTTCTGACAAATTAGATCTCAAACTGAAGGACATAACAAGAGATAAAGAAGGCCATTTCATAATACTAAAGGGAGCAATCCAACAAGAAGAAATAACTCTGGTAAACATATATGCACCCAATACAGGAGCACCCAAATACATAAAAAAACTCCTGGAGGATATCAAGGGAGACATTGACAGCAATACAATCATAGTAGGAGACTTTAATACCCCACTATCACCATTGGACAAATCCTCTAAACAAAACATCAGCAAAGAAACATCAATCCTAAATGACTCACTAGACCAGATGGAATTAATTGACATCTTCAGAACATTTCACCCCAAAGCCACAGAATATACATTCTTCTCAAGCGCACATGGGTCATTTTCAAAGATAGACCATATGTTGGGACATAGGCAAAGTCTCCTCAAATTCAAGAAGATAGAAATCATATCAAGCATCTTCTCAGACCACAGTGGCATAAAACTGGAAATCAACTACAATAAAAACAACCCAAAGAAATCAAACACATGGAGACTAAACAGCATGCTATTAAACCATGACTGGGTTACCAGAGAGATCAAAGAAGAAATAAAAAACATCATGACAACAAATGACAATGAAAACACTACAATCCAAAATCTATGGGACACAGCGAAAGCAGTCTTGAGAGGGAAGTTCATAGCTCTACAAGCCTACTGCAAAAAACAAGAAACAGGGGTAATAAATTACCTAACCCAACAACTCAAAGAGTTAGAAAAAGAGCAACAAGAAAAGCCCAGTGTAAGCAGAAGGAAGGAAATAATAAAGATCAGAGCACAGATAAACGACATAGAGACCAAAGAAACAATACAAAAGATCAACAAAACCAAGAGCTGGTTCTTTGAAAGGATAAACAAGATTGATGAACCTCTAGCCAGGCTCACCAAGAAGCAAAGGGAGAGGACCCAAATAAACAAGATCAGAAATGAAAGAGGTGAAATAACAACAGATCCCGCCGAAATACAAAGGATTGTTAAAAAATACTACGAACAACTCTATTCCAACAAACTGGACAACCTGGAGGAAATGGACATATTCCTAGAAAAATATAACCTTCCAAAACTCAATCAGGAAGAATCTAAACAGCTCAACATGCCAGTAACTATGGAAGAAATTGAAGCAGTCATCAAAGAGCTTCCGGCAAACAAAAGCCCGGGGCCAGATGGCTTCACAGGAGAGTTCTACCAAACATTCAAGGAAGAACTAAAACCTATCCTCCTCAGACTATTCCAAAAAATTCAAGAGGAAGGAACACTTCCAAGCTCCTTCTATGAAGCCAGCATCACCCTAATACCAAAACCAGATAAAGACAACACAATGAAAGAGAATTACAGGCCAATATCCCTCATGAATGTAGATGCCAAAATCCTCAACAAAATTCTAGCAAATAGGATCCAGCAGTACATCAGAAAGATCATACACCATGACCAAGTAGGGTTTATCCCAGGAATGCAAGGATGGTTCAATATCCGCAAATCAATAAATGTGATACATCACATAAACAAATTGAGAGATAAAAATCACATAGTCATATCAATTGATGCAGAAAAAGCATTTGACAAAATCCAACACCCTTTCTTGATAAAAACTCTCAACAAGGTGGGAATAGAAGGATCATACCTCAACATCATAAAAGCTATATATGATAAACCCACAGCTAACATCATACTCAATGGGCAAAAACTAAAACCATTTCCCCTAAGAACAGGAACAAGACAGGGATGCCCACCCTCACCACTCCTGTTTGACATAGTACTGGAAGTATTAGCCACTGCAATTAGACAAGAAGAAGAAATAAAAGGCATCCAAATTGGAAAAGAAGAAGTAAAGCTGTCCTTATTTGCAGATGACATGATATTGTACATAAAAAACCCAAAAGACTCCATAAAAAAACTAACAGACTTAATAAATGAATTCGGCAATGTAGCAGGATACAAAATTAACACCAAGAAATCTATGGCATTTCTATACACCAACAATGAACTTACAGAAAGAGAGACTAAAAAAGCAATCCCATTTTCCATCGCACCAAAAAAATTAAGATACTTAGGAATAAACCTAACCAAGGAGGTAAAAGACCTATATGCGGAAAACTACAGGACACTGAAAAAAGAGATAGAGGAAGATGTAAACAGATGGAAGAACATACCATGTTCATGGATTGGTAGAATCAACATCATTAAAATGTCCATACTACCCAAAGCAATCTATAGATTCAATGCACTCCCCATTAAAATACCAACGGCGTATTTCACAGACCTAGAAAGAACTCTCCAAAAATTCATCTGGAATAAAAAAAGACCCCGAATAGCCACAGCAATCCTGAGAAAGAAGAATAAAGTAGGAGGGATCTCAATACCAGATTTCAAGCTGTATTACAAAGCCACTGTCCTCAAAACAGCCTGGTACTGGCACAAGAACAGACATATAGATCAATGGAACAGAATAGAGAATCCAGATATCGACCCAAACCAATATGCGCACTTAATATTTGACAAAGGAGGCATGAGCATACAATGGAGTCAAGACAGTCTCTTTAATAAATGGTGTTGGGAAAATTGGACAGATACATGCAAAAAAATGAAACTAGATCACCAACTTACACCATACACAAAAATAAACTCAAAATGGGTACAGGACTTAAATATAAGACGGGAAACCATAAAAATACTAGAGGAATCCACAGGCAGCAAAATCTCAGACATTTGCCAAAAGAACTTTTTCAGTGATACTGCCCCTAGGGCAATGGAAGCCAAACAGAAAATAAACAAATGGGACTACATCAAAATAAAAAGCTTTTGCACAGCAAAAGAAACCATCAACAAAACAACAAGAAACCCCACTGTATGGGAGAACATATTTGCAAATGGTATCACTGATAAAGGTTTAATTTCCAACATCTACAGGCAGCTTATACAACTTAATAAAAGGAAGATAAATGATCCAATAAAAAAATGGGCAACGGACCTAAATAAAAGCTTTTCGAAAGAAGACAGAAGGAAGGCCAAGAGACACATGAAAACATGCTCAAAGTCACTAATTATCCGAGAGATGCAAATCAAAACAACAATGCGATACCATCTCACACCTGTCAGAATGGCTATCATCAACAAATCAACAAACGACAAGTGTTGGCGAGGATGCGGAGAAAAAGGAACCCTCGTGCACTGCTGGTGGGAATGCAGACTGGTGCAGCCACTGTGGAGAACAGTATGGAGTTTCCTCAAAAAACTGAAAATGGAACTCCCATTTGACCCAGTAATCCCACTCCTAGGAATATATCCTAAGAAACCAGAAACACCAATCAGAAAGGATATATGCACCCCTATGTTCATAGCAGCACAATTTACAATAGCTAAGATTTGGAAACAGCCTAGGTGCCCATCAGCAGATGACTGGATCAGAAAACTATGGTACATCTACACAATGGAATACTATGCTGCCGTAAAAAAGAAGGAATTACTACCATTTGTAGGCACTTGGATGGAATTAGAGAACATTATGCTAAGTGAAATAAGCCAGTCAATGAAAGAAAAATACCACATGATCCCACTCATTTGGGGATAATGAAAAACATTATAAACTGATGAACAAAAAGATAGTTACAGAGGCAGTAAAGCATCAAACAAACTGTCAAATTACAGTGGTAAGGTTAGGGAGAGGTGGGGGAAATAAGAGATCAACTGAAGGACTTATATGCATGTATATAAGAGTAACCAACGGATGCAAAACATTGGGGGGTGAGGGCATGTATGGGAGTGGGGTGGGGGTGGGGGGCAATGGTAAGATATGTACACATATAATACCTTAATAAAAATTTGAAAAAAAAAAAAAAGAAAAAGAAAACATGCTCCACATCATATGCCATCAGGAAAATGAAGGTTAAACTACCAATGAGATACCACATGCCTATTACAATGGCCTAAATCCAGAATACTGACAATACCAAATTCTGGCAAGAATGTGGTACAACAGGGAGTCTCATTCATTGCTGTTGGTAATTAAAAATGGTGCAGCCACTTTGGAAGAGTCTGATGGTTTCTTACAAGACTACACAAACTCATAACATAATCACACCCCTTGGTATGTGCTTATTGGAATTGAAAATATGTCTACCACAACCTGCACATGAATGCTCACATCAGCTTTATTCATAATTGCCAAAACATGAAAGTAACTAAGATGTCCTTCAGTAGGTGAATAGATGAATAAACTGGTACATTCAGACAGTAGACTACTATTCAGCACTAAAAAGAAATGAGCTATCAAACCATGAGAAAACGTGAAGGAATCAGAAATGCATATCTCTAAGTGAAAGCAGGCAATCTGAAAAAGCTATATACTGTATGATTCCAACTATATGACATTCTGGAAAAGGCAAAACTATAGAGATCAAAGGTGCCAGGGGTTGGAGTGGGGCAGGGATGAACAGATGGAGCACAGAGGCCTTTTTAGGGCAATGAAAATACTCTGTATAATACCATAATGATGAACCCACAGAGTGCACAACACCAAGAGTGAACTGAAATGTAAGCTATGGACATGGGGTGATTATGATATGTCAGTATTGATTCATTGATTGTAACAAATGTTCCTCTGATGGGGGCTGTTGATAATGGGGGAGGCAATGCATGTGTGAGGGCTGGGGGACATGGGAATTCTCTACACCTTCTCCTCAATGTTGCTATAAACCTAAAACTGCTCTAAAATAATAAAGTTCTAATTTAAATAAAGAAAAGAGGAAGCATCCAATTATCTAACGTGTGTCAAATGCCTGGCCTTTGGCTAGGAAGTTCAATGCACATTTCAACCAAATTATACCCAGTGAGGATGAAAGTAAATTAAGATGCTTTTAGGTAAGAGAAATGGATATTAACCAAACAAAAAAGATCAAAATAAGAACATATTGAGAACATAATAATGAAGAGAACATAATAATAAAATGTCAGTTCCTATGTATTTTGCACTGATAGTTCCATTGCTGAATCAAATGGGGGCATGAAAGTTTATTTAACATTCTTTTAACAGACTTAGGACATTTTGAGTTTTTCCTAGTCATGCATCTAGTCTCTAATTAATGGCTAGAAACAATTAATTATGTTGACATTTACAGCCCACATTTGTGTCGCCAGTTCCTCCATCATACTAATTGGCATTTAGAGCCACAGGAAACATGTTTGTGCACTGAACACTGACACCAGCATGCTGTTGCGGTGTTTGTAGCACAAAGACCTACTGTCCTGCTGGCATATTAGTAGCATTTCCTAATTATATTTGCTTAGAGAGATTACTCCAAAAGCATGAGAACCTTGAACAGGTAAATGTTATGTCTACTTTTACAGTTAGAAGTTATAAATGTGAGTTCACGCCCTCGTGTACTTTTCAACATATTTGTAAAGCTAATACAGAACAAGCATTCCCATACAGACATTTGACTTTAGTACCTAAAGAGTACTGTCATTATTCCCTGCGCGTAAGAGAAACGATCCCCATAGCTAAGAACACTCGGCTCTTGAGCCCAAACTTGCAGACTGTGCCCCTTCACTTCGCATAGTTATCAAATAAATTAATTTTTGGACTGCTTTATATGTTGAGCTTATTAAGCAGTATTTGGGTTTATGACAAGAAAAGGGAAAGAGGTTTGAGGAAAGAAGAGAGAGGAAAGAGAGAGAAGAGAAAGGAAAAGGGAGAAAGATGAATAGATTTTAGGAACATGATTATATTATGATGCAAAGCACAAAGAAAAGGGGTGTCCCCCTCCAAAGTGGATCCTTAAAACAAGTACAGCTTCTTCAATATGTTCTCATTTATCCATGATCTCCCCCCAACACCCCTCCTCCCCCAATGGAAAGAACATGTGGAGGGAAAGGTGAGCCCTGGGCGTAGCAGTGTCCACCCGGGAACCGTCAGGGAAACATCATTCACACAAAGACAGCATTTTGTTTTACAGCTCAGATGCCAAAACGTCCTTAACAGCCACTGGATGAATCATTGGGCGTCTTTCACCTTTCCCTGGATGCAAAATTAATTTTTCTACATCCTTAATCATCTCTCCCGGCAATGCGCCAGAGGAGAGCCTTCCCCAGCAGCACTTAGTCTAATTAACTACCTTGGGTTTTGTCTATTTAGGCATTCAAGGTCCAGCAGTCCTGCTTACCCAGGGCTTTGCTTTCCATGCTTTCAGTTACCAGCATCCAACCATGGTCCATAATATTAAATGGAAAATTCCAGAAATAAACAATTCATAAATTTAAAATTGTGTAC